>NC_142437.1:121755000-122402500 GCF_059453495.1 Arachis ipaensis
ATCGAGATACTAAGAGATCGTTCTCAAGGTATTCTTGGATTATCACAAAAGAACTATATCGAAAAGATTTTAAGTAGATATGGCATGGAAAATTGTAGACCAATGGACACACCCGTAGTTAAAGGAGACAAGTTCAGTCTCAAACAATGCCCTAAAAATGATCTTGAGAGGACAGCAATGCATGATAAGCCTTATGCATCAACACTAGGGAATTTAATGTATACTCAAGTCTACATACATCCCGATATATCATTTATAGTGGGAGTGTTGGGTAGATACTTGAGCAATCCGGATATGGATCATTGGATAGCTGTTAAACACGTAATGCGTTATCTAAAGAGAACAAAGGATTACATGCTTATTTATCGGAGATCAGAAAATTTGGAGATCATTAGGTAGTCTGATTCCGATTTCATGGCATATGGTTGCGAAACTTTGTCACTGGGCTTCGTATAGTATATGACATTGAAAGGTCATTAAAGATATTTTGTGACAATAAGTCAGCAGTACTATACTCCAACAACAGTAAGAGCTTGACAAAATTGAAGCATACAAATATCAAGTTCTTAGTTGTTAAGAAGAAAGTTTAAGAAAAACAGATTTTCATAGGACATATAGGAACAGAGTATATGCTAGCAGACTCATTAACTAAGGAATTGATCCCTAAAGTCTTTCAAGAGCACACTGCTCGGATGGGTGTCAATATTTGTGATGCCTTGGTTTAGTGGGAGTTTATTTTATGCTATATGTCCTATGACAGATATTGAGTTATTTTTCTACAGAATTAAGTTGATGGTTTATTTCATGTTATGTGAAATGTTCATTTTACAATATTTGTATTGTATTTGATCTCAATAAAGTTGGACCAGCTGGAAATAGACATGCATGAGATCACTTGGCATGTAATTTCCATATTACTCATCCAAAATTGATCTATGTCGTTGAGTATATTAGGATGGTGATTGGCGTGGTTTAGTCACGGCATTTAATGTGATAAAAGCTGCGGTAGTTCCATATCTAATGTATGAGACGGACCAGATTGTTAAAGTAATGAGAGAAATAGCAATCAGATGCGCGCATAAAGTTTATAAAGATGTGATTATGTCAAGAAATAATATATGTATAGCCCAAGTGGGAGATTGTTAGGAAATTATTTGATTTCCTAACTTATTTGTGGGCAATACATATATTAATTATAATCACAAATTATGCTATTTCAAATTAAATGACTTATATAATGATGATCTCATTTATTGTTATAAATGCTAAATTGAATAAGTCATTATTACTTTTGATTTGGAATTAAATGAGAATAAAACCGGATATTATCTTTTGTTCATTAGATAATTATCTTTTTGGATTTTAGATATATTATCTTTTGGGCTTTAGATACTATTTTATTTGGGCTTAAGGGTTTAATGGGTGCCATGCTCAAATATAAATAGACCTTCAGGGTTTCGGTCCCCAATATACCAAAGCCGCCTTTGTTGCTCTTTCCCCGTCAAAAGAGTTGCACTTCAGCCTCCTAGGAATACAGAAGACTTTGGTTGAGGAAGATCGAAAGAACCACAAGATCCAAACTCTTCCGATCGTATGATTCATGTTTATGAATTCAGGTACGCTTCCGCATTATGATATGTTATATTTTTGATGATTCAATATGGATGATCTGGAATATTGAAATTAATTTATTCCAACAAATTAAATTATTTTTTTTTACAAATAATCAACTAACAAAATAATAGATTTACAAAGATTAAGAAATTTGAATTGTTATTATAGAAAAGAATTCTTCATTTTCTTTTTTAACTCTCCACCATAGCATGCACAGTACACATGGATCTTTTAAGTCGCTATATCGTAGGGGTCGCGACAGATACTCGGTTGCCACGGTTGCCAAATGATAAGCTACACTCCATAATGTTGTCTTCGTCCTCTACTTGTGCCAATGAATCCTTGACACCTGGCGCCGATTACTTTTTTTCTTTTGCATTATTTTCTTTTTTTTTTTTTGGTTTCCCACGGTATCCCCCAGCCCGACAGGCCAAAGACTAATCCGTCGCGGTACTGAGCTCCATTTAAGGGTTTGCCGCTGGCCAATGAGTTGCTGCATGCACAAGGCGGGATTCGAACCCCCGACACTTGCTTAAGCGGACTAGTGAGCTAACCACTAGACCAACCCAACTTGGTTTCTTTTGCATTATTTTCTTTTCCTATAACAATTCCACAGTCCTTGTTTTTTTTTTTTGGTCAAGGTCCAGGCCAATAGAAAAGCCCAAACCACAACAAACCAAAACGAATTATCCGACCCGGCGATGGGAGAGCTCTCCTTCAGCAACCAGCAGCTGTAGCTCCTTATGTCTTCCCTTTTGTCCCATTCCCTGTTGATTACAAGTAGTGATTTCTTTTAATATTAAGACAAGACAGCCTTTGAATTATTCGACTATAACCAGCGTAGTGGCAATCATATGATAATTGGATCTTTATATATCTTTATGTGTGGTCATCGGCGCGATCCATTAGAAAGGGAAGACGATGCTGAATCCGCAGGTGAGGCACATCACGGAAGAATGCAGACCCACTGCCTCAGATCAATCGTAGTCAGGGATGGAATAAGGCTCCACTGGTAGAGAAGAGCAACCACCCGAAACAAGGAAACCTCGAAGACCCAATCTGTCCAACAACGAAGAACAGGACACAAACCCTACATGATTCCTCAATTTCATCAATGAAAAGCTCCAACCTGATATCTGACAAGAAAGAGTACTGAACAGGATCCGTCAAGCCGTTGGTTGCTCTTTCGAACGGCGCCGTTCCCTCCCCTGAACAGTCCTTGTTTGCGGTTGGCTGAGTGTGTGCATAGCTTTTAATTCACATTCGGTCCTTATAAATACGGCCCACATTACCAAATAAACGAGTGTTCTAAAAACTCTTAAATTGCTCAACAACGCAGCAACGCTTATGGGCCACCTCATTAAATTCTAGATGATCCAGATGGCCCATCAATCTATTTTCAAATCTCAAATGTGTCCTCTTATTTTGTTCATTAAGGATGAAAATTTACTAATTTAGAAATGAAAAAAGAAATAATAATTATAATACAAAGATCTCCCTTGTTTTCACCTCCATTTTCCATCCGAGTGTGGTTAGCGTTAAACACAATGGGCCTATGATATTAATGTGTTGGGTATTAAATGGGAAGCCATTAGTTGTTGGAACAGTTGTTGCTTTCTTAGTGCACGTTTTTAATTATTTTTTGCTTGTTTGTGTATGTTTTGTTCATGGGGTCCGAAATTCCAATACATGTGGGATACAATTATACATTTATACCACTTACGAGGCATACAATTATATCACGACATGTCGGTTCCAATGTTGTTTTCACTCGTGTTATTGTATCTATATCTATACACCACATATTTCTATAGAACTAAGGAAACTACACATAACAAAGCCCAAATTCATAGTGATTATGTGGGTCCAGAGCTCCCTATCTTTTGCATGCCCCCGGCCCCCACATCTCCTTATCTTTTGCCAAAGAATTGAAGTGGTAATTAGTGATCAATTGAGTTGCTGGTCCCATTAAAATACATTGTCGTTGGATTGAATATTTTCGCAGTGAGCATGTGTTGGCTTGGGACTCCCGGCGGCAGTCGCATAGATGAAAATATGGCTAGCAAGTAGAACACGACTCAACAAATTGATCAAAACCCCACATAAAATAATTTTATATAATATAATAGTTAAATAATTTAGTTATATATATATATATATATATATATATATATTAAATTATTTAACGGTTTTTATTCTATATAAAAATATTTTTATTTGAGAAGTCATCCGAATTATGAATAAACATTAGTTTTTAATAAGATTTCAACTAACATAAGAAGAGTTGTCTGTCTAACATGTGGATTGAGGAAGTTCTATTTGTTGAGGAGGCAATTAATTAATTAATTATCATATAGAATATCATGGTGGTGTGACCTAAGCTAAAGGATTGTGCCACGTGGAGGGTCCAGATGTGGCGATGATGTGGTCCGCAAAAAGGAAAGGAAAAATTGTGGGAGGGAGATTGCGATGTGTGTGGGAGTGTCGTTGTTAACTTGTTTTGTGCTGTGCGACAAGGGAATAAGCGTCCGTCCCCCATTGCAAAAAAATCGCGTTTAAAGCCAAAACAGAAAGTTCGCATACGTTTCCCCGAAATTTCTCAGATTCCGTACTTTTCATCCTTTCGCACTTCTTTTTCTCTTTCTCTCACCCCTCTCATTCTTTTGCACCGTCGGCACGGTCTATTTGGCTGCTGAGAAAACCAAGCAAAATTATCACAAACTGCAGATTTTTTCCTTTTCGTTACGCACTCTCTTTTCTTTTTCTTTGTTCTTTTCCGCATCTTTCTTTTGGCTTCACTGAGTTTGCGAGATCAAACTCAACTGCTGAGTGCTGAGTTTTACGTGGCTGTGAAAATCTACTGCCTGCTGCGTGCTGTTTGTTATTATTTTCTTTCACCTTCTCACAGGGAGGTTAACGTTCGGTTTGAGGAATTGGAACAATGCACGGCAGAGAGAAGCGGTGTTTGGATTCGGCTTCAGCTGACGAAGGACAACCTGATCGGAAGCGACCTGCTTTGGCTAGGTATTACTGACTTCGTTTTCTGACATTTTTCACTACTCTTCAGCTTCGCTGAGCTGGATTGGTTTTCTTCTTCGAAATTATTGTTATTCACTTGCAATGTTTGCATGCAAATGATAGAGAAATTTGTACACTGTATGTTTGTCACCTTATCTGCTTTCAATTTTATATCATACTGCTTTTCTGTTAATGAAAAAAGAAGTTGATGGAAAAAACGGTTGTTTATGCGAGAATATCAAAATTTATTTGAAATATGCTTCTAAAGAGCTAAAACGAAGACTGAGAGCAGAAAAAAAAAAAAATATTGAATAAAGTAGCCTTGAGTCACACTATCTTCATCTGTTAACCTTAATTTGTCTTACACTGACCGATGAATGCATTTATCTTCATTTGCAGTGTAATTGTTGAAGCTCTGAAGGTTGACAGTCTGCAGAAGCTTTGTTCATCACTGGAGCCTATTCTTCGCAGAGTTGTAAGAAAATTCACTTCACTGTAACTGTGGTATTAACTCAATATTAGAATCTGACAACTCTGATATTTTACTTTTTTTTTTTAAGGACAAGATTGAAATTTTTTATTTTTAGTTTTATTATTTTTTTTTAGGACAAGACTGAGTTACATCTCTCTCTCTCTCTCTCTCTCTCTCTCTCTCTCTCTCTCTCTCTCTCTCTCTCTCTCTCTCTCTCTAAATATGTCTTAATGTTGTTAAATAAGATTTCATAGAACTCTGTAAATGAACTGAATTCTGCTCCTTGGCTTAAAAATTGTTTGACCAAGGCTCTCTCTCTGATAAGTAAAGTAAACGTGTCTTCTTATTTTTCTTGCTTGTTGCTTATTAGGTTAGTGAAGAAGTTGAGCGTGCTTTGGCAAAACTAGGCCCTGCCAAGCTTACTGGAAGGTACTTTTTTGTTCCTCAGCTTGTTATTATAGAATGATTTTATTAGGTGCATTTGCATAATAGATTTTATTGTGTAAACTAATCATGCATGACCATTTTAAATTTAACCCTTTTATTTTCTTTCACTGCTTTCATGGCAAGAAATCCTACAACATTATTGCTATAGAATGATTATATTAGACACATTATGCCATTGTAGATCCAAACATAAAATTCAAAATTTAGTGACCCTTATTTTCATGATGATTTCATTGATTTGTATGTTTGTCAAGGTTGACTGAAATATGTCTGATATTTATACTTTGGTTCTCCCTAATAAATTCAGGTCTTCTCCAAAGCGCATTGAAGGCCGAGATGGCAAAAATTTACAGTTGCACTTCAAAACTAGGTTATCCCTTCCTCTCTTTACTGGTGGAAAAGTGGAGGGCGAGCAAGGGTCTGCCGCCATACATATTGTTTTAATTGATGCAAACACAGGCCAGATTGTCACATCAGGCCCAGAGTCATGTGCCAAACTAGATGTTATTGTGCTTGAAGGTGATTTCAATAATGAGGATGATGATAATTGGACTGAAGAAGACTTTGAGAGTCATGTTGTGAAAGAGAGGGAAGGAAAAAGGCCTCTTCTTGCTGGCGATCTGCAAGTTACACTGAAGGATGGTATAGGAACACTGGGTGAGCTCTCATTTACAGATAATTCTAGCTGGATAAGAAGTAGGAAATTCAGGCTGGGGCTGAAAGTTGCCTCCGGTTGCTGCGAGAGGATGCGTATTCGTGAAGCCAAAACTGAAGCTTTCACTGTTAAGGATCATCGTGGGGAATGTAAGTCCGTAATGCCCTTATATTAATTATATCTTCCTCTATTCTCATAGTAATTAAACGTCTGTGAAATTACAGTATACAAGAAACACTACCCTCCCGCCTTGACTGATGAGGTATGGAGACTGGAGAAGATTGGCAAGGATGGTTCCTTTCACAAAAGGCTAAATAAAGCTGGAATATACACCGTTGAAGACTTCCTAAGACTTGTGGTCAGGGACCCTCAGAGATTACGCAATGTAAGGATAAGACTTTTGTCCATTTAGTTTGTTGCCTAGTACTGCAACCTTTTGATTGAATGTTGAGATCCTTTGAATTTGTGTTAATTCAATGATTTATAATTATCTGTCAAATTTTTCTGTTGGTTGATTATCCTTCTTTTTGTAGATTCTTGGGAGTGGCATGTCAAATAAGATGTGGGATATTCTTGTTGAGCATGCAAAGACTTGTGTTCTCAGTGGAAATCTTTATGTATACTATCCTGACGAAGCAAGAAATGTGGGTGTTGTTTTCAATAACATCTATGAGCTAAGTGGCTTAATTGCCAATGACCAATATTATCCAGCTGATTCTCTTTCGGAGAGCCAAAAGGTAAATAAATCTCCATGGAAAATTTTGCATTTATTGTTCACTATGGACCACTCCTTGTGGGGTTTCTTTCATGATTTAATGGTCCTTGATGCCATACAATAAAAGCTCGGTTTTTCTTTGGAACTTTGTGTTAATATAAACTCCTTACTCAAGCATAGCATCTATAATTAATGTTTCTGCATGTCTGAATAAAACAGGTACATGTTTGGCTTAATACAACTCTTATATGTAGCATGTATATAGACTTTTATTGTGACAAAACAAGATTTTTTTGGGGAAAAAAAATGCGGCCCCTTTATATCATTTTTTATAAAAAAACCAAAAAATGGAAAATTAAGAATTTAAAAATAAACATTGTGAGGAAATAATATGATCAAATTTCTGAAAATACTGGTGGTCTATGTAGGTCTATGTTGACACATTGGTGAAGAGGGCATACGAAAATTGGATGCATGTTATTGAGTATGACGGGAAGTCTCTGCTAAATTACAACCATAATAAGAGTTTGGACACATCTCATCCTCAAGCTCAAATAAGCTCTCATGAATATTCAAACTCCTTCCAACAGATTTCAGTCCCAAGTTTACCAGTTCCAGTAAACACAGGGCAGCCTTCAGTGGATTCAGGAGTAACAGTTGGAGGTATTTATTTGTTATCTCCCTCTTTTTATCCATCATGCATTTTTCAGTTCTGTTTTGTTCTATTAGGCTGCATTTGATAAGACAAGACACTGAAAACAAGACACAAAAGACAGAAACATAAAATTTTGTGTTCTTATATTCTGTTTGGTGATAAACTAGAACATATTATAAAAATATAATTTATTCTCATTTTTTTTCATCCAAAAAATTTGAGAAGAAAAATATAATAGTAAAAATATATAATTATAAAAAATTAACAAGAATAATGAAAGAAAAAATAAAAAATAAGTGGTGTCTTTTGTTAGTGTCTTTGTGTCCTTCCTGTCAGGATGGACACAAAATACACTAATTCAGTGTCTCTAGATACAATGTCTCTATTCATGTCTTATCTATCAAACACGATTTTGTATCTCTGTTCTCGATCTCAGTGTTCCGTCCCTGTAAACAAACGTAGCCTTATGGAAAAAATTATTTACTTTTGTCATATAAGGTACACCAATCTCTCCATATTTCTCTGTCAAAACCAACTTAAGGTGAACAGATTCTAGCCTTTCCCTCCCAACTTTCTTCTCCCATCATTCAACCAATGAAGTAAGCAAACAATGTTTAGACTAGATTGTTGGGCATCAAATAGATATTATAGCTTTCGTAGTGTCTTGCACAGCAAAAACTACAACCCACGTGGTGAATGATTCTGTTTAAGAACCAAATGACCTATTTAGCAAGCTTCTTTTATTCTTCAGTGTAGGCTTTTTTACTCCTGATATGTTTTACCTTTGAAACAAATGGGGAATCCTTAAGAATCTTTTGGTTGCTGACTCGTGAATATTTCCAGGTTATCATGACGGTACAGCTACCAGATTTCCGATACATACGCAAAATGTTAATTCTTGTGTTCAATTTGATAATAATGCATGCCCGCTACAAAATCAGTTGAATGCTTCACACCAAGATCAACTTCATAGAGATGACAGTATGGTGACACATGGTCTGTTACAATCAGCCACTCACGGCTTTCAGGCTGCCAGCAGTTCAAATCCTAGTAGAGGAATTGAGGAATTGTTTCCAGAGGAAGAGATTCGTATTAGAAGTCATGAGATGCTGGAAAATGAAGATATGCAGCATCTGCTCCGTATCTTTAATATGGGAGGCCAAACTCATGGTTCCCTTAATGCCCATGAAGATGGTTTTTCATATTCATCTGCATACATGGCCGCAAACCCAATGAGCTACAATTGTGATGATGAGCGAGGCTGTTCTTCTGGAAAAGCTGTTGTTGGCTGGCTCAAGCTTAAGGCAGCTTTGAGATGGGGCATTTTTGTTAGGAAGAAGGCTGCTGAGAGACGGGCACAGCTTGTTGAGTTGGATGACTCATAGAATATGCTGTTGGAGGCATACATATTTCACCTGTTATGATCTACTAAACTATTCTGGCTTTAGCGTCTAAGAGTGTGTTTGTGAGTTGAAAGGAAAGGGATGGAAGAAAAGGATTTGAAGAAAAAAATATTCTCCATTTTACCCTTCAAGCTCTTCACTTCCATAACCCCAACTCATAAACACACCCAAGTCTTTGTTGCTAACATGCAGAGTTGCCATCGTGCTGAAGTTTCGTAGCATGACCGAAGGCATGTTACTATTTGGTGCAGGGTTAATTTAAAAGCTTCCACTTTGCCTCAATCGATAAAATTCTCTGCCTTTGTAGGAATGTTGGTCTGCAAAGTCTGCAACTACTCTCATGTAACTGTTTTACTTGTGATGTTTTCCACTCAACATTCCTTCCTGCAAGTTGCGCAGAGACGACAGTTTCGTGCCGACTGCGGAATCTAAGGAAAGTAGGATTTACCAGAATGTATTAAATTCTGTGCAGTAACTTAGATGTTGTGTAGTTGGCCCCCTGGCCTCGTAGTTGGAATCAATTTGTACTTGTAGCTTGAGTGTTTCAGCAGTTGTATGTGTCAGCGTAACTTGTCGGGAGGTAATAGCATTGTAATGATGCTGATAATCATATGTAGTGAGAGAAAGATGCTTCATCCGACTTTTGTATAGTGGATGTACTTATAGATAAATAAATCAATAATTTTAGCTGCGGAATTAAATAATACTGTTAGTCTGTTACATGGAAGAATTTCCTTCATGGGGTTGGTCATGTTTTCTTTCTTTAATATTGGTTTTGTTCATCCGGAAAAAAAAGGAGAAAAGAGAAACTCAGTTTTCATAATCACAAAGCACTAGGAAAAAAAACATTTATTTTCGAGCTTTAAGTTTAACACATTATCTATTTTAAATATCTCATATCATCTAATAAAATTATCAATTTTAAAATCTCATAAGAGTAATATAAGTTGAGTAAAAATTCACCTACAATAGTCTTCATGTAAAATTGATATTTAAAAACTTAGATAATTTGACAAATTGACTAAATCATCATTTAAAGATTCTCAACTATTAATTGTATATAAAATAGAAATGACTTTAAAATTTTAAATTACATTAATAAATATATTAAGATGTGACACGTAGTACGGTAGTACCATACTTGGACAGTTGTACTTCATCCTGAGAATGAGAATTCAATTAGATATTATTCTGCATCTGAGACTTCATCCTCATCTTCCTCCAAAATGTAGACCAGGGCACGCTTTCTCGCAGCAAATACACAAGCCACGCCTCTTGATGCTGCCAGCAAGACATATCAACGAACAGGGAACAGTTACCCACATTAACACACCATAACCAGCTTGAGTATAGGAAAATTCAACTATAAGGAGGGAAAGAGAACATATGTTTTCAAGGGCCTGACTATTATTAGAAATACGTTGTATGCTTCCTACATTTAAATTCTTGTGACCTAAACATGAATATATTTCACAGGTTGATTGTTCTCGCATGAATTCTAATGCATTTAAGTCACACATACACAAAGAAGAGAGTACTCACCACTAACTGCCAAGGGAGCAGTTACAGAATGCGGAATGGTGCGGGCTTTCTCGTCCCCTATGTTCAAGTGGGCCACAGAATCCTAGGTGCACACAATTACAAAAAAGGGTTGGTGGAATTTGGAAGTTAGAAGAAACTAAAAGTTGAGAGCAACTCATGGTACTTTCATTATATACATGTATTTGTTAGTACAGAGATCATTAATTTACGTTATCAATCGTGAAGACAATGGGCATGGTGTGACTTACCTTCAATTCTTGCAATGTCCAGTTGTCTGTACAAGCAGATCTTGATATAGAGACATATGGTAGATCACTTGCGTGCATAATCATCATACAGCCACCTACAGCGCTTTCTGATCTCTTTGTAGCTCTGTTTAGTAGCATGACAATTTGACTATCCTGTTTCAAACATCACATTTAGATTAAAAAGTCTGGAAAAAATAAAAGAAACCGAGTATAGAAAGTTGTATGAAATATTTATAATTTTATCGTTGTTACCTTATACAAAGACAGATCCACACATTGATAATCAGCAGGAATATATAACAGCACAGCTTCCAAAGAACTATAGCCGTTCTTTAGACGGTGTGAGTCGTACATAAATCCTCTGACAATGCATACACAATTTGCAATATCTGAGAAAGACTCGTTCGGTACTTGGAGAGATACATAATCAATATATTGCTTTTGACAGGTGTAATGTGACAAAGAAGCTTTAGAGGAATCCTACAGAACGAAAACAAGTAATGAAGATAAGAATACAGCACTTCTGTCAAATTAGAGAACTGAGATGAAATTCAAATACAAATACAAATATAACATAAAAAGCCCCAACAATTGGGACTGATGTATTGAAGATTAGATAAATACCTCATAATATGATACTGAAGTGGGAATTCTCATGGATGAAGGTGCTTTTGATAGAGAAGGAAGAGGACACAACGGCATAAAATCCTCGCATAATATTTTTCTTGAGACCGTAATAAAAGGCATTTCAAAAGCCTCTCTGAAGCTGTAATAGTCACAATGAGAATCTATAAAATCCACCGAAATAATTGGAACTGTGAAGAATATTTATGGATTAGAGGACATGACTTGATTCTCTGCAGAGAAATTATTGACATTTATTTTTTTTTTTATTTTTAAGTGAAGGCAATTTCTAAACAAGAAGCTGCACCTTCCTCACTAGTGCTATTTTCAGGTGCGATCCATTCAAGCTCAGCATGTAAATTGGATCAAACAATGATACTCAAATGGCAATTCTCCACGTCATACAACTAAGAATAAATTCACAATGGTTTCATTCTGGTGGAAGCATAATTACACAGAGAAAGAAAGCAGATAGTTTTGTTCACATTTTCTCAGCATTTTTGTTATCTTGTTCACCACATCATCAAAGAATGAAAACAAGAAGAGGGCAAAGCAACTTATCCAAACTGGTGGCTTGAACGGAAGAAGATAATACCTTATTTCCATCTGCTGGAATTCTTTTGCCAATGTTCTTCTTAGATATTCAGTGTCAGAAAATCCTCCAAACTGAACTAATTCCCGACTTCTTTGCATTGTTTCCCTGAAAAGTTTTATTCTATTAAATCTAAAATGCAACTAACATCAGGAAGTCATGTCAACTTAAACTATTATAAAAACAAGGACACTCAAGACCATCTAATATCTTACTATTTACATTGCTCACTGAAAATTTGTGTACATACTATCAGACAAAGGCATTTCTCCTCACTTTATTATAGTTTATGTGGTGCTCAGCTTTCAGCTTTGACTTATTAAATTTAATTTCATTTTTTCTGACCAGAAATGACAAAAAGATTGGCAAGCTTCCGTTCATTTGCAAAGCTCTTTCGCATGTCAAATGACATTATTTATTTACTAAGGGGGGGGGGGGGTTGTAGGAAGGGCTGAAAATCATTCTTCTCGAAAAAAAATGTTCTTGTAACTGAAATTTTCTTTAAAACATATACAATTTCAAGAAAAATTTCAATTGCCAAGTATCAATTACATTCAAAGTCCCATAATACGTTAATAACTGTACAAGCCATAGTTGAGCCAAAAGGATAAATAAATATGTAATATCACGCACAGTGGAAATTTACATCTAATAGATTTGAAAAAAAAAACCCCGAGTATGGGGTAGATAACAAACTTACACATCAATTTCGATATCATAGTCTGCATCTGATATTTCCAACAATTGTTTAACTGGATCTTGTTCATATAAAAACTTCAGGAATATAACAATAAGTTCGCTGCCAACACCAAAAGAAAAATCAGATAAATAACATCTTTAAGCCCAAAGCATTGGATGCTGGAGACATAAGCATGAAAATGCAAAACTAAAATTAATTAAGCACATTGTACAAATAATCCATTGTCTCCCTAGCGGGATCTTCATGCTTATGTTTTGCATTTTCATGTTTATATATCAATATTCTGGATATGTGATCCTCTAAAAATTTATGTCTAATGCACCAAAATTTATGTGTTGTATACTAAACTTTATGTGTTGTACGTATTTTGTTGGTTGAGTGAAAATATTTTAAACACGTGGTCCTTCAAATACTTTATTGTTGGCACCAAAATTTTTGTGTTATGCATCAAAATTTATGTGTTATGCATCAAAATTTGTGTAATATACGTATTTTATTGGTTGGATGTCAATATTTTAGTTATGTATTTTTAAAATTTTTTATGTTATATAATTCTGACATCACATAATATTCTAAGTTTATTGGTTATATTATGAACAAAATATTTTTTCTTATAACATTTCTTAATTTGATAAGTTAAGAATTAATTTGTTATAAATTTAAATTTTGTTTAATAATTTATCATTAATAAATAGGTTGTTATATACATAAAAAAATATTCAAATCGCCAATAATTATTTAATTGGACGAACGAGATAACTATTCGACGAAGTGAAGTTGGTTGAACGAAATATATTGTTGTATGTTTGTTGTTTGAATAGGTGCTTTTCTAGTAAGGATGGGCAAAAACTTTGAAGTATGGCAAGAGAGAAATAAAGCATGAGGGAAAGAGCACAAGGCCAAAGTTCAAGAAAGTTATTAGCAAGCAGGAAGCTACAGTAGTATAAATATCATTCTCAATTTAGATTCAATCTATTCCTAGAAATTAGAATAGTATTGGCTCCAATAAAATGTCCAATATGTTTTGTATAATAATATATTCGGTAGAATCAAGAAATGGTAGTAGAACGGCTACAGTTTAAAGCCTGCATGTGCCACATCAAGTATGAACTATGAAGTATGCTACCAATTATTAACAACATTATATTATAAGATAAGAAGAAGCAGCCGGCTATAGTAACTTACCTCCAGAACTATACTTGTCCTATGCATACAAGGCTCCTGATATAAATAACCTAATAACCCCCGATATCTAATAAAACCACAACTCATCAAAACATTCAAGGAGATAAATATATATTCCAACAGAGAATATAATTAAGAAAAGAGGAGGTTTGAATTGAAGAGGGAGAATGGCTAAGATTAACAGCAGCATTAGCTCCATTCTGATTTCCTCTTTTCTTCTCATGATGCTGCTTACACCAATGGTGGCAGGTCAACCAACACCATCTCCACGTACGTAATATCAATTATTATAACCTTAGCTTGCATGCATTTACCTTAATTACATTATTATTGGTGTTGATTGATATTAATATTGCAGGAGTGCCATTATGCAAGGTTATTCATGGCGTTCAACAAGGGGAAACATGCGCTAGCCTCACCCAAGACTTCAGCATAGACATGCCCCATTTCCTTCAAATTAACCCTAATATCAACTGTAATACTATCTTTGTGGGTCAGTGGGTCTGCGTCAACGGTAAACTGGTTTAATTTGAGTTCTGTGCAATAATGCACGCATGCTCTAATAAGAATCCAACTACTACATCCAAGTTTACAATAAAAAATGTACGAATAAACATGGAGAAAACTAACAACATAAATGTTTCTTCATAATTAGTATTATTTCATAAATATTTGATTATTGGAATGTATGCACAGATTTTGCGAGAGAAGCTAAGTTAATTTTCTTCTCCTATACATGTTGAAATAATACAAATCTGCTTCACTTAACTCTGCGTGGTCAAAGCTTGAGGCTAATAGTAGCTAGCTACTTTAAGATCTTTTAATTCATTCTTTTAAACAAACACAAACGTGCAATGGACAAATTACATTTCTCTGAAATCAACTCCAATATCATCAGCCTCGCTCACACATATTCAGCCATGCATTACAATATACTCGAAATTGTGGATATACAATTCATTCCTCCATATAAAAAATACATACTTTTACAATTACGATATTTCCTCGATGCACACACCAGACAGTGAATATGGATTTTAATAAAAAAAATTAAAACTCAACCAAATTTTCATCATGTACTTTGGTGAAGTTTATTTTTAAAATAAATATGCCATGTACTTTGATTCGATCGAGTTTGTGGAGATGTAATCACTTCACAAGAAGATAAATTCTAACTCCTTAGACTTAGAAGATTTTTTGAATGTTTTTTAGAGGAAAATCACACCTATAAAAGAGACTTGTAATCGTTGGACAGTTTCAATTCAACTGAACTATTTTAGTGTCATTTAGATTTACGCCATGTAAAAATTAAATAAAAAATCCCTACTTAACGTTATTTTTATAAAATTGTTATATTAGGTAGCGTTTGGTGGAGAGACAGAGACAGAAAGACTGAGAGACTGAGACTAAGAGACAGAGATTGAAAAAAATCCCAGTATTCTGTTTGGTGCAAAGTGGGAGACAGAAATTGAAACAAGAATGAAACTCTAATTTAATTTGTACAAAGGGTAAGATTGGAATTAACTAATTGAAATGGGGATATTTTACGTATAAAATGTTATTAAAGTTTCAGTCTCCATCTCTAAAAATTTTAGTCCCTGTGTCCCTACTTTTTGGAGGTACTGAAATACTGAAATTTTAGGGACAGAGACAGAAATTTTAGTACCAGTCTCTGAACCAACAAACATGATACTGAATCTCAGTCTCTCAGTCTCTGTCTTAGTATCTCAAAACAAACGCTACCTAAAATTTTATCCTAACTCTAAATTCTCAAATAAAACCCTAATTTTAATAAAATTAAACTATAACCCCACCTAATCTAACCTAACCACCGCCACTCCCTAACCCAAACTTAGCTCCATCCCTTCAGAGGAAAAAAAAAGAGAAAGAAAGAAAGAAAGAAAGAAACGAAGGAAAGAAAAAGGGAAATGGGGAAGGGAAAATCAGAGAGGAAGAGAGCGCCGGAGAGGAGCCGCCGCCGCACTACTGTCGCGCTGCTCAGGATCGTGTCCCGCTCGCTGTCGCGCCGCGCTCAGTGTCGTCCTTGCCGTCGCATCCGTGTCGTCGTCACGCACAAGAGAAGGAGAAGGGGAGCGACGGGGATAAAAGGAAGGGATGACGCCGTGACTGGGCTCGCCGCCGTTGCGTCGCAGGAGCTTCCAGTTTTGTTGCCGCCGTTCACGCTGTCACCTCCAGCCCGCGCCGTCGCCGTTCGCGAAGAGGGAAAGAGAGAGAGAGAGAGAGAGAGCTCGGCGTGCTCAGCCACCGCCGAGAAGCTCCGCTGCCGCCACTGAGATTCACCATCGGTAAGGATTTTTGAATTTGGTTTACCTTCGTTTGAGATTCCGAAAATCTTATTGTCTCTGCGTGTTGGTTTTAGTCACCGTCGAAGAAGCTTCAGCTGCCGCCGTCGATTGTTACTGGGGAACAACCGCCGTGCCTCTGGTCGCCGGAATCACGGACTGGAGAGAAGGGGGCTGCCTCTCCTATTGCTGCTGCTTCGTTCTTTCATCGTAAGCGGTCTCCGTTTCCAGTTCCATTGAATTCATTTCTGTTTTCGATTCCATTGAGTTTGAATTCTCTATTTTGCTGTAACCATAGTCACTGTTGCTGGAATTACGAACGCCGCCCTCGGTGCTGATTGGATTAACCACCATAGCTATTCTGCATCACCTTCACTTTTCATTATTTTTGTCAGGTCCCGTTCTTGCCGGTGTTGGCCATTGGATTTGCAACAGCTCCAACTTTTATTTCCCTCTTGATTCGATGAGTTTTTCTTGTTTTGGAACTCTAGTCGTTAGCGATTCGTTATAGTTTATTGAGGATTTTGCAATGTTATTTGCTATTTGATTGAGTTTCGGTTATTTCTTATTGCGATTAGAGTAATTATGGTTGCTGCAAAAGTGGTTTGGAACTGCGGTTGTGGTTGCCGCTGTGATGAGCCGGGGGGAAAAAGGGATTCAATGCATTTAATTATGCAGATTGCGAATAATTGAGGTATGATTTTTCTTAAAATCTATTTTATATTACAGAGTTGTGATAAATAGATATTGATGTAAAAAGATATACTTCTGTGATTATATTTGTCTTGTGGATGTGATGGTTTGTTGGACTGGTTTAGTGGGTACTTGATTGCGTGAGTGGCGTATGGTTGTTGATAAAAACCGGTTTGAAATGTTATTTACTTGATTATTATGAAAGGTGGATTTTCGTGATTTTGGAGGTTACTTGGTAATATAAATGAATCGATTTTGGGAATAATTTGAGATATGAAAATAAATTGATTTTGGGAGCGGTTTGATTTTAAGTTGGTCTGAGTTTATAAATAATTTAATATTTGAGTTGGTTTGATTTTAAAAAGAGTTTTATTGTTAGAATTGGTTTGATTTGAAAATAATTTGATATTGGAACTGGTTCAATTCTGAAAAATGTTTGAGATTTGAAAATGGTTGGGAAAAGATTTGAGAAATATTTAGATGGGACCCGAAAAGGGTGGCAGTGTCCGAGTTTTAGAGATGTTGCCAAAATTTTATAAAATTGGAAGTTTTATTTGAAGTAATTAATTAAAAAGATTTGTTTTTAAACATGATATGTTTTAAGATTGATTTATTTATCAAAGAAAGAATTATGTTTTGAATTGGGATTGTTAATGAATGGAATGGAAAGAGGATGATGAGCATTTTCTTTGAAATATGGTTTTTGAATGAATTTGGAAATGAGATTTGGATTGATGAATGATTATGATGTTGAGAATGTTAAGAAATGTTGAGATATGAACTTTGAATTATTCATATGGCTTATGAATTTAAATTATCTGAGATACGAGGTTTCCTGGGTAAAGTACCATGGCTTGCCACCACGTGTACCAGGTTGAAAACTCGATACTCTGTTGACCCTATGACGTAAGTGTGACCGGGTACTATATAAATTCCTGGAAATGTTACCCCCATTGAGCAATATTGATTATTTGAGAAAAAGTTATGCATAGACTCTTGGGGATGCACGTCGGGGGATAGTCTAAGGACAATTCAGACTTGTCGGGCTGGCTGGATAACCGACAGATGAGCCTCATCAGCCATAGGACAGGCATGCATCATATGCATTTGTATGCTTTGCTTGGGTTTGAACTTGTTTTGGTTTGCCTAATTGCTAAACTGTTCTTAACCGCTACTTAAACTATTTGCTGTAACTGCTACCTACTTGTGCCTTCCTTGTCTGTCTTGCCTGTGTTTGTCTTGGCGTGCTACATTTGAGAATGAACTTTGGTGCTGAATTAATGATTGTGTTGTTTGATTGCGTGGTTGGTTTCTGATTAATATTTTCTTATAAGAAAGGAAAGGTTTCGGATTTCGGAAAGATTAAACATTATTTTTTTGAAAAGGTTTTGAACGATTACCTACTGGTTTTTAAAGGATTCATAAAGCAATGATAATCACTGAGTTTGAAAATAATTTTCTTATTAAATATCTTCTTATGACAACTTTGAAATTCTGTGGTGAGACCATGTGGTTAGGTTCTCACCCCCTACAGCTTTACCTTTTCAGGAACTGGATGAAGAAGTATTATGGAGAGTTATAATGCATTTGGTTTATATACGTTGTTGTATTAATTAGATTATTTTCTTCCCTCACCTTTGTTATCACAAGTTTATAAGAGGGATAGGAGTCGTATGTTTTATATGTATATTATATTATGAGTTATTATGTAAGGAGTCTTATATATGAATCTATGCCTACTTGTATTTTTTTTAAGATAAAGTATTTATTTCTGGTTTTCAAAGAAATCAGCGATACAGTGTCGAGTCACAGGCTCCTATTTTAGTATTTAGTATGTAAAGTAGTCGTAATACTTCTTGCTATCAGAGTGGCACAGCCGGAAGCGTGACTTCTGATAGTGAGGGTGTTACATTTTTTTATTTTAATAAATAAAATAATTATAATAATTATTGAAATAAATAATTTAAAAAATATTTACTAAAATAAATGTAAACGAGATAATTTTATATGTAAACGAGATATATATAATTTTTCAATTTTCGTATATCTCGTTTACATGTATTTGTAAATATAAAAATATATTTTATGAAAATAATAAAAAATATTAATAATATTAATAATCCAAATTTTTAGCATATAATTAGTACTTAAAAAGGTTGGTAAAAGAGATTAAAATGGATATATTTGATCAATTAGTACTAAAAAAGATTATATAACAAATTTTAGATTAAATTATAGATCAAATTGGATTGATTTAAATTTGAAAAATAAAAAATTCGTACTATGTTCAAGTTTCATGATGAGAATAAATACGGTAATTGTGCTCACTTCTACAAATTGAAAGATGGGAAGCGTGAAGTTGATGGATAAATAAAATAGAGAATGAATGAGAGATAATCGTTTTAATTGTGTGTTAGGGAGATAAAAAAAACAGAGGAATAGTGGGAGAGATAACCGTTTGCCAATGGTTAGGAGAGTTTGATAAGGATAAATAAAACAGAGAAGTTTGCCATATGAGAGTTTGATAGGAATAAATAAAACAGAGAGGTTTGCCAATTGTCAGGAGAAGTTGATAGAAATAAATAAAATAGAGAAAGAGTGGGAGATAACTGTTTCAATTCTCCTATCAATTTTTTTTTCTGTTTTATTTATCCTGCATCAACTTCCAATCTTTTAAATATATTCCTATGCAATAAATGAAATTTAAATATATTTCAAATTTTTATATACTCTCGTACAACAAATAAAATTTAAAATATAATTATATTTAAATTATATTTCAAATTTCTACGTACAACAAACAAAATTTAAAATATATATAATTTGAATTTAAAAATTAATATTCAAGAGAGTAGGTGAAAAATTTAAAATTTTTTGTATCAATAGTAGGTAATTTAATAATGCACTTATGGGCTTTCACGTAAATGTGTTGATGTGTTTATTTTTAATAGAGAGTTCATCTTCTTTCCTATCATTTAAAATAGATGGTTTATATTCTTTATTATTTAAAATCGTTCATCTTCTTTATTATTTGAAACGTTCTATTTTTAAGAATTTTATCCAATTTAAATTATTAATATTTTTTATTATTTTAAAAAATGATAACATATCTTGTTTACAGAAAAATATTTTTTAAATTATTTATTTCAATAATTATTATAATTATTTTATTTATTAAAATAATTATTTTGCCTGAGGTGGATTCCCATTTTCCACAAGTCTCAGGTTTTCAAAGGGAATCTTATTAAATAATGTTTGAAAATGATGCCATGTGTTTGCCTATAAATAAGAACTTGATATGAAGTATTCGTACAGGAAAAAAAAAGTAGTAAACAAATCACCTCTCTTTCTCTTCTTACGAATACTTCTCTTTTATGTTGCAATCAAATACTCTTCTCTTTATATTTCTACTACAATTCTTTCTCTTCTTTTATTTTATAAGTATTTTAAATTCTATTTTCTATTACTCTTTACATATAATATTAATAGCATTATTAATTATCTTTATTATATTGAGATTGTAACAATAAACAAATGCGATTCTCCCTCTCTTTATTTTTAATACTTCTTTCTATCTTTGTATAAATATACACAATACAACATATAATTTTATTATATATATATAAATTATTATTGAGCTAATTATTTTATACTAGAGTCTTTTACTTATACATCTTTATTATATATATATATCTTTTATTTTACAACACGTTATCAGCACGAGACTCTGATCAAATTTTTAGAAAGACTCAGGTAACAAATTTTCATTATGTCGAAACTCTCTCATCTTGAATTCAATGCTCTTGATATATCTGGAAACAATTATTTATCATGGATATTAGATGCTGAAATCCATCTTGATTCAATGGATCTTGGAGATACCATTAAGACTGAAAATAATGCATCCCAGAAGGATAAAGCTAAAGCCATGATTTTTCTCCGTCGTCACCTTGACGAGGGATTGAAAAATGAATATCTCACATTAAAAGATCCTGCAGATCTTTGGAAAGACCTTGAAGAAAGGTACAATCATCAGAAAACGGTGATACTTCCTCAAGCCCGGTATGAATGGACGCATTTGCGTTTACAAGATTTTAAATCTATAAACGAATATAATTCTGCAATGTTTCGAATCACCTCATGAATGAAATTGTGTGGGGAAAAAATAACTGATCATGATATGTTGAAGAAAACTTTCTCAACCTTCCATGCCTCGAATGTGCTCCTGCAGCAGCAGTATCGAAAGAAAGGGTTTAAAAAATATTCTGAGTTAATTTCTTGCCTTCTTGTTGCCGAACGCAACAATGAGTTGTTATTAAAAAATCATGAAGCGCGCCCAGCTGGCGCCGCCCCATTTCCTGAAGTAAATGCGGCAAATCATTACCCCAGAAGAGGTAAATGGCAAGCTTTTAATAACAAGAAAAATTATGGAAGGAAAAAGAATTATGTTCAAAAGAGAGGATCTCACCAGAAGTGGGACAAAGAAAGGAATATCGGGCAGAATAAATCAACCGAGGAGAAGTGTTTCCGCTGTGGTGGAAAGGGCCATTGGTCACGTACCTGTCGTACCCCAAGGCATCTAGTCGATCTTTACCAGGCATCTTTGAAAAAGAACGACAAAGGAAAGGAAACAAATTTTGTTTCAAATGATGTTGAGAACTCCACCACTCATTATGATGTATCTGATTTCTTTGAGGATCCTGAAGGAAATATTGGTCATTTGATCAATGATGGAATAGTTTAATATGTGGGATGGTGAAGTATATATGTAAATAAATAATGTAAAGAACTTATTGTTAAGTTGTATTTTCTATGTATTTAAGTTTCAAATGTGATGTACATAAATAATGAAATATTAATATTTATGAATTTTGAAATTATTAATTGTGTCAAATTTTAAAATAAAATTTCAGTATATGACATTATTTTATGTACAGTGTTTCTTAGAAAAATAATTCTGATCAAGTATTTAATTTAACTGTGCATACTATTCATTTAATTATTATTTGTTTTTGAAGAGAATGGCAAGGATATGTAATGAAGATGTATGCCTTGCGGATAGTGCAAGTTCGCACACTATTCTCAAAAGTGATATATATTTTACCCATCTTGTGCCAAAAGAGGAATATGTTAACACTATTATTAGCTCAGGCAATGTGATAGAAGGCTCCGGAAGAGCTATAATTTTGTTTCCTGGAGGAATAAAATTTATAATAAATAATGCACTGTTATCTACCAAGTCTCGAAGAAACTTGTTGAGCTTTAAAGATATTCGCCGAAATGGATATCATATTGAGACTATGAATGAGGAAAATCATGAGTATTTATGTATTACAACTCATGATTCAAATAAGAAAATTATATTAGAAAAATTACCCTCTCTTTCATCTGGGTTGTATTATACTAAGATTAGTGCAATTGAATCACATGCCACTGTAAACCAGAAGTTTACTAGCCCAAATGAATTCATAACTTGGCACGACCGTTTGGGTCATCCGGGAACAACCATGATGAGGAGAATTATTGAAAACTCTCATGGACATTCACTAAAGAACCAGAAGATTCTTAAATCTAGTGAATTTTGTTGTGCTGCATGTTCTCAAGGGAAGTTAATTTTAAGGCCATCACCGGTAAAGATTGGATTTGAGTCCCCTGAATTCCTAGAAAGGATTCAAGGTGATATATGTGGACCTATTCATCCACCATGTGGATCTTTTAGATATTTTATGGTCCTAATAGACGTATCTTCAAGATGGTCACATGTGTGCTTATTATCTTCTCGCAACCTGGCGTTTGCGAGATTACTGGCTCAAATTATTCGATTAAAAGCACAATTTCCAAAAAATCTAATTAAAGCAATTCGTCTTGATAATGCTGGTGAATTTACTTCCCAAGCTTTTGATGCTTATTGTATGGCTAATGGAATAAGTGTTGAACATCCAGTAGCTTATGTTCACACACAGAATGGGTTAGCAGAATCACTTATTAAGCGTCTCCAATTAATTGCTAGACCCTTGCTTATGAGAACAAATCTCCCAACCTCGGTTTGGGGGCATGCAGTTTTACATGCTGCAGCACTTATTCGTTTGAGGCCAACGAGTTACCATCAGTTCTCTCCTATGCAATTAGCTTTTGGCCAGCAGCCAAATGTTTCCCATTTAAGAATATTTGGGTGTGCGATATATGTTCCCATTGCGCCACCTAATCGCACCAAAATGGGACCCCAAAGAAAATTGGGGATATATGTTGGATATGATTCTCCCTCTATAGTGAGGTATCTTGAGATACAAACTGGTGATGTGTTTAAAGCCCGGTTTGCAGATTGTCATTTTGATGAATCAAAATTTCCAACATTAGGGGGAGAGAATAAGTTTCCTGAAAAGAAACTTAATTGGAATGCATCATCGTTGATGCATTTAGATCCTCGATCAGCGCAATGTGAATTAGAAGTTCAAAAGATTATACATTTGCAAAGAATAGCAAATGAATTGCCTGATGCATTTTCCGATACAAAGAGGATAACCAAATCTTATATACCAGCGGAAAATGCCCCAATTCGAATTGATGTCCCAGTAGGACAAGTAGCTACTGAAGCGAATTCACGCCAGAAGCGTGGCAGGGCGGAAAATGTCCCAATTCGAATTGATGTCCCAGTTGGACAAACTGCCACTGAAGCAAATACACGCCAGAAGCGTGGCAGGCCTGTCGGTTCCAAAGATAAAAATCCTCGAAAGAGAAAAGAGGTAAATACGATTCCTGTTGAAAAAGACATAGTAAAGACACCTGCAGTTGTCCAAAATTCTGATATAACGCCAGAAGACGTTCAGGTACCTGAAAATTGTGAAAATGACGAGATCTCGATAAATTATGTCTTTACAGGAGAGAAATGGGACCGAAATAAGACAATTGTCAATGAAATATTTGCATATAATGTGGCGTTAAATATCATGCATGAAAGTAAGGATCTTGAGCCAGGATCAGTCGAAGAATGTCGACAAAGGAATGATTGGCCAAAATGGGAAGCAACCATGAAGGCTGAATTAGACTCACTTGCAAAACGTGAAGTCTTTGGACCTGTAGTCCGTACACCAGAAGATGTAAAACCTGTTGGATATAAGTGGGTATTTGTGAGAAAACGAAATGAGAAAAATGAAGTTGTGCGCTATAAAGCCCGACTTGTGGCACAAGGTTTTTCACAAAGGCCCGACATAGATTATGAAGAAACGTATTCCCCTGTAGTGGATGCGATAACATTGCGTTATTTGGTCAGTTTATCTGCATATCATAAACTGCATATGCATTTAATGGATGTGGTAACAGCCTATTTGTACGGCTCATTAGATCGGGATATCTATATGAAAGTCCCTGAAGGACTAAAGATATCCAAACCATCCAATGAATATTCGCAAGGGTTATACTCAGTCAAATTACAAAGATCTTTATATGGTCTAAAGCAATCTGGACGAATGTGGTATAATCGTCTTACTGAGTATCTGGCCAAAAACAGATTCAAGAATGATGATATCTGCCCGTGTGTTTTCATAAAGAAATCTGTATCTGGATTCATTATAATTGCTGTGTACGTTGATGATTTAAATATTATTGGGACTCCTGAAGAGATTCCAACAATTATAAAAACTCTAAAAGAAGAGTTTGAGATGAAAGATCTTGGAAAGACTAAGTTTTGTCTCGGCCTGCAGATCGAGCATATAAAAGGTGGGATCTTTATTCATCAAACAACATACACAGAAAGGATCTTGAAAAGATTTTATATGGATAAGTCACATCCATTAAGTACACCAATGATCGTAAGATCCTTGGATATGAAAAAGGATCAATTTCGTCCTAAAGAAGAAAATGAAGATATCCTTGGTCCTGAAGTACCATATCTTAGTGCCATTGGAGCGCTAATGTATCTTGCTAATAATACGCGACCTGACATATCATTCGCGGTGAATTTACTAGCAAGGTATAGTTCCTCTCCAACCAGAAGACATTGGAGTGGAATCAAACAAATTTTTCGATATCTTCATGGAACGGTTGATATGGGATTGTTTTATCCCTATGGATCCAAGTCACAACTAGTTGGCTATGCAGATGCCGGATACTTGTTTGATCCACATAAAGGGAGATCTCAAACAGGATACCTGTTCACATATGGTGGTACAGCTATATCTTGGAGGTCCACGAAACAGACGATTGCTGCAACATCCTCTAATCATGCTGAAATACTAGCGATTCATGAAGCTAGTCGCGAGTGTTTTTGGCTGAGGAGTCTGATTCAATATATTCTATCATCATGTGGACTGATTGATCATAAGATAGCTCCAACTGTCCTGTTTGAAGATAATGCAGCATGCATTGCTCAACTTAAGGGTGGATACATCAAAGGTGATAGAACAAAGCATATTTCTCCCAAATTCTTCTTCACTCATGACCTTCAAAATCAAGGGACAATTGATGTCCAACAGATCCGTTCAAGTGACAATCTGGCAGATTTATTTACAAAGTCACTCCCAAAATCCTCCTTTGAAAGATTGGTACATGAGATTGGAATGCGCCGATTTCGAGACATTAAATGATGTCGGCAAGAGGGGGAGACTGTACTCTTTTTCCCTTGGTCAGGTTTTTTTTCCCATTGGGTTTTTCTTGACAAGGTTTTTAATGAGGCAGTCCCCATCACTAAAGGATATTGTACTCTTTTTCCTTCACTAAGGTTTTTTTTCCCACTGGGTTTTTCTTTAGTAAGGTTTTAACGAGGCAATAATCCTAAATGGTCATCCAAGGGGGAGTGTTGTGATAAGATTGCCTGAGGTGGATTCCCATTTTCCACAAGTCTCAGGTTTTCAAAGGGAATCTTATTAAATAATGTTTGAAAATGATGCCATGTGTTTGCCTATAAATAAGAACTTGATATGAAGTATTCGTACAGGAAAAAAAAAAGTAGTAGACAAATCACCTCTCTTTCTCTTCTTATGAATACTTCTCTTTTATGTTGCAATCAAATACTCTTCTCTTTATATTTCTACTACAATTCTTTCTCTTCTTTTATTTTATAAGTATTTTAAATTCTATTTTCTATTACTCTTTACATATAATATTAATAGTATTATTAATCATCTTTATTATATTGAGATTGTAACAATAAACAAATGCGATTCTCCCTCTCTTTATTTTTAATACTTCTTTCTATCTTTGTATATATATACACAATACAACATATAATTTTATTATATATATATAAATTATTATTGAGCTAATTATTTTATACTAGAGTCTTCTACTTATACATCTTTATTATATATATATATCTTTTATGGGAAATTATAAGGTACAGATATTAATGTACAGATATTCTATTTTAATCATAAATATAAGGACACGTAATTTTTCTTTAGTGCAATGAGAAGTAGTTTGACAAAGTATTAAATGGCTCAAAGTTTTACACGAGCCAATTATCATTGCTAGCTTGTAGACTTACACATAACATAATAATCATAGTACTTAAATAACATTAAATAGTACTTGAGAGCCAACAAATCATTGCCATGCTATTTGTTATATTAAAATTTTTTGCTTTGATATAACTTAAATAATTGTTTTAAAGATTATTTTTGAGGAAAAAAAATATTTGTTTTATCTCAGGATTTAACAAAAAATTTAGTTTTTTATCTTCATAAGATAAATAAATTCAAATATTCAATTTTAATTTAAATATTTTAAATAATTTTAATTTTCTTATTTAAATATGCATAGCATATTTTTGTCATACATTTAACAAATACTAAATTTATGTCATGGTAAAAAAAATTACAAAAAAGTATGAGTTTTTATGCCAATAGTGATAATAAAAAATTAATTAAAATTATAATCTATATCTAGAGATGAAAACACAAAAATCAATGTTATAATTTTTAAGTGATATTTGAATGTATAATTTTATTTGGCACAAAATTATTAATTAAATATTTATTATGAAAATAATAATTTTTTTGAAATAATATGGCTTCATTTTGTAATGATCAATTATGTTTATATTTTTTAATAGTTGAATTGCTCCTTTAGTATTAATCAATATTAAAGGAGATAAATATTTTTTGGTTGAAACTTATAGTTAACAGTGCATTGTAAATGATATTTTTTTATAAAATAGTGTTACAAAATGTTATTTTTTCAAGTATTCTCAAACTAAATAATTATTCAAATCACTAAAAGATTTAAGAATATTAGATATTATTATTGCGTCAAGTCTTCTCAAACTAAGCTTGATCACTAAAATTGGTTTGTTTACAAAGACAGAACATAGAAACAGGGACACAGAGACATAAAATTATATTTGACAGATAAGATATGGACAGAAGTAATGTGTCTAAAGATAATGAATTAGTGTATTTTGTGTTCATCCTAACAGAAAAAACACGAAGACACTTACAATGGACACAACTTATTTTTTATTTTTTTTATTATTTTTATTAATTTTTTATAATTATATTTTTTATTATTATATTTTTTGTCTCAAAATTTTTTTAATAAAAAAAATGAGAATAAATTAAATTTTATAATTTGTTATAGTTTATCATCAAATAGAATACAACACAAAAATTTGTGTTTCTGTCATTTATGTCTTATTCTCAATATCTTGTATTATCCTATTTTTAGAAACAAATGCAGCCTAATAGACCAGGTATAAAAATTCAATAATTTTATCTATGAACTACACATACAAAATCCAAAATTTAACTTCAAGACATTATCAAATGTAACAATTTATAAAAATTGTGTTTAGTAATCAAAAGAATTCAAAAAAATCATAAAAGTGTGTTGTTCAAAAAATATTCTAATTAAATATTTATCATTTTAGTTCTAATATTTTATTCTTTATTTTATAAAATCTCTTCTAATTTCATAAGAGAATTTTCTTAGTTATTTTAAAAATATTTCAATTTGTGATTCTTTTGACTAAAATAATTGACATGGTATTTTAGTGTTTTAAAACTTCAATTCAAATTTCTAATTTATAATTCAATAAAAAATCATGATATTTTTGTCTTTTTAAATTAAAATTTAATACACTGATAGTGTAAAATATTTTATATAGTCGTTCAATTACATTCTTTCTTTTTAATGACCATTCATACTATTAATATGAAACGTAGTTATTTTATTTGGCATATCATTATATAATTGGATACATGTGTAAAATTATTTTATAATGACAGTATCAAAATAAAATTATTTAAATTTATGCTAAATGACGTTTTAATCTCCTAAAACAAACTCTATCTTTATTTTAGTATTCTTAAAAGTTGAATTTTATAATTTCTAATATAATTAAATAACCTTAATTTTAAAAGGTTAATTTTAATGTTTGTAAGATTAATCTTAAAATATTATTTTACTTATTTTAGAATTAAATAAAAAGTTATTTTAATATTTTTAAAGTTAAATTTAAATTCATAATTGCTAATATAATAAATCAACCTCAGTTAATTATATAAGGATTATTTAGTATTTTTTAAATTAATGCTTAAAAGGATATCTTAGTCCTTTAAAAATAAACTAAAAGGTATTTTAGTTTTTTAAAATCAATCTTCAAAAATTGTTTTGTTCTTTTAAAAATTAATTATAAAATTATTTTAATCTTTTTAAAAATTAAAATTTAAAATTTTTATAGATATATTTTTGAAATAATGTGTTTGATGTATGTGGTATTTTCATATTGTCTGTTTCTTGTATTAATTTTTCAACTAATTTTTTTCTATTTTCATTTAAATCTTATATAAGAGAAAACAAAATTTTTACAATTTTAACTTGTATTTGCAATTAAATATATTCTAAAAAGTGAAAAAAATTAATTATTTTTAACATATTCTTTTATCTTTTTTTTTTCCTAGTTTAATAAACTTGCTTTACATTATTATTGTTTTCTGCTTCTAATCCAACTTTATATTTTTTTTCCATTTTCTTAATAAAATCTAAAATTTATACCCCGAATCCAAGGGCCACTTGCTATATACCTATATTGGAGCCAAATCAAATAGATGCTAACTCAAAGAGCTAGATGAAGAATAGCCAAGCCAGCCAAAAAACATTCAATACATATGTAATAAAATAAGATTAAAAAGTGGGTTAATACTCAAATTAGTCCCTGAAAGATCACTCGATCTTCATTTTCGTCCCCGAATGTTTTTTTTAATCAAATTAATCCCCGAAAGATTTAAATGGAAACCACGTTCGTCCTTCCATTAGGTCACTGACGTCGCCGTTAGAAACTGCTGACGTGGAGTGTGACTTGGCTGCCCACCCTAACACCTGGCATGGTGTGTGTATTGCTGACCAGATATGTTTAGTGTGTTGCATCAATTTGGTCCCCAAGTGTGAGATTAAAAAACCCTAATTCCCAACCTTCGAAGAACATGGTTCCGTTGATTGAGCGTTGTCGCAGACCCAGGTGTTGTGCTTGCAGGAGGAAGTTGGTCTCGGCGCCATGATGGGAAGCGGAAGTGGAGGGGCCGGTCGTGGGTTTCCATCGCCGTCACAGAGTAGTTATACATCGAGCTCGTCCATGCGAAGAAGAAGACAAAACCATGAAGAAACCTGTTTCTGCGGTTTGAAAACCTTGATTAAGAAATCAGGGACATCAAAGAACCCAGACCGGTTGTTCCATACCTGTGCAAGATATCGGGTGAGTTTAATTTTGTATGAATCATAGCATGATGTTGGCTTCTACTCTTGTTCTGGGCTTTACACTGTTGTTCAATTTTTCCAGAAAGGGAACCATTGCAATTTTTTTAAATGGGTGGAAGAAAATGAAGATGTAGCTGTTGCAGAGGGTTCCAGGGGTGTCCCAGAAATG
The DNA here is from genome assembly GCF_059453495.1 of Arachis ipaensis. Taxonomy (NCBI): domain Eukaryota; kingdom Viridiplantae; phylum Streptophyta; class Magnoliopsida; order Fabales; family Fabaceae; genus Arachis; species Arachis ipaensis. The sequence continues at coordinate 121,784,723 of NC_142437.1, forward strand.
GAAGGAGAACTGGACATTGACTATGAAGATTGGAAGATTAAGTTAGCATGGAGAATAGGTAGTTTAGAAGCAGAAGTTAGAGCACACAGAATGTTATTGTGCTTCATGTTCACTATTGTGATGCTAGTCATCTTAGTAGGAGTGTTAGTTTGCATCTCAGATATGTACAAGTAGGGCTGGTTTTGTTGTTTCCAGTACCCTTGCTAAAGTATTGTAATCTGAAACCAGAGTTTATCAATGGCTATTTGGTTTTTGGATAACCTGTGGTGAAAAGATAAAATGTAAAGAAGCAAATGGCAAACCAGACACATAACAAGATAATAAAGTTTCTTAAATTTCTTAATATGAAGTTTCATAACAAAAGGTAGTAGAATTCCTAAAAGTGATTCAACAGAAACACTTCATACCAAGGCATAACATGCACCCAAAATAGAGTCATTACAAAACATTGATGCTAGATATTGTTTAACAGAAACATAAACATGTCTTTCTTAGTCTAAAGCCTAGAACAAAAAAAAAAGGTTGCATATGTTTAGATGGATGTGCTTCAGATGGCGTCGTCTTTCTTCCTAGGCCGTTTGAACCCTGGAGTCGGGACGAAGGTCATAAAACTTGCAAGCTTCTTGGTTGTGGCAGCACTAGATCCTCTAATTGTTCCAGCAGAAATTGGAGCTTTTGCTATTGGGGGAGCAGGTTGGGGAGAGGCAGCTCTTTTCCCTTTTCCCTTACAAACTTGAAGCTTTGGTGGTCTTCCCCTCATTTTAGCCTGCATGACATGGTAAACACCAAACTGAGAAACTAAACAGCTGTAGTGAAATGAAATTGAAGTTAAAGCAGTAAAGCAAACCGGTGTTGTTTCAGTGGTTGCATTTGACCGCTTTGGTGGTGGGGAAACAGACAGAGGGAGTGGATTATGCAGAGTTGCACTATCAGCATCAGTTGGGAGCTCGTTTGGTACATCAGAAGGGAGCTCATTTGGTACATCTGTGTTCGGGTTAGTTAAAGCCAGTTGCAGCTGCATTAAACGTGATTCTTCTTCAGCATCAGCCTGTTTCTTCTTCTGGCATGTTCTCTTGTTGTGTCCAACCTCACTACAGAACATGCATCGGATGGGGTTATATTTTCTCTTCATTCTTGTCTTGGACCCAGATCCTCCCTCATCTTTGTCTTTTCTTCTGTTCTTTGTCGGTCTACCTGGTTTGGGCTTAATTGGAGGGGGAACTGGGGCAGGACGACCTGTTTTTTCCCATAACTCTTGGCCCTTGACTGGATTAACATGGAAAGCATACGTTTTTCGGTATGATTCCATGCTTAACCACTCATGGCAGTAATCCTCAGCCCTCTTATCATTCTTATCTTGTATACAGGATATGGCATGCATACAAGGCATACCTGTGGCAGCAGTTAATATCTCAGACATAGTTTTGCAGTGTAAGAAAAGTACACTTCAGAATCTTAATCTTAATATAGGGTGAGAATTTATACCTGTCAATTGCCAGAATCTGCATGTGCAAGTTCGATTTCCTAAGTCAACAACCATTGTTGTTGGCCAGCCGTGAACCTCGTATAACTCCTCATTCTGATCACCACTCCATTGTGGGCTCCAATGCTGAGAAAGCTTTGTCATTGCCTCCAGCCTGCTCTGTTGCACTGGAGGCAGAAGACCTTGGTAGTTGGCCAGTTTCTCCCTATTGTCAATCATGGATTTCATTATGATCCTCCTAACCTCCTCCGCCAGTGTAAGGATAGGCTTACCCCTATCATGTTTGGTCCTTGCATTAAATGATTCACAGGCGTTGTTACAGATAGTGTCCATTTTAGGCCCTTCACGAAAATGAGATTTCGTCCATGCTTCTCTCGGCCACTTATCCAGATAAGCCCAGGCTCGTTCATTCAACACCTTCACCCTCTTCATATTTCTTTCAAACTCAGTAACGGTTCTAGACCTAGCACATTCCCACAGCAGCTCCTTCAATTGTATACTGCCCCACTGTTTAGAAAAATTCCTCCACAGATGCCAGACGCAAAATCTGTGGTGAACTCGTGGCATCACATCCTGCATGGCTGGGATCAATCCCTGCAACATAACATTTCGTCAACAACAGTTTGCAGTGAATCAGCAATGAAATTGCATGTTCATTAAATCAAACAAGTCCAACTACGTATTTCATTAAATCAAACTAGTCCCTAAAAGAAATTAAAGCAGTCAAATAAGTCCTTAAAATTCATTTCGTGAAGCAAAAAGGTCCTTACCTTCTGCATATCCGAAATGAAGGCCCAACCATTTTCTCTGTATTCACCGATATCATTCTGCAACATCTCAAGAAACCAGTGCCAGTTATCTCTGTTCTCAACATCCACAAACGCATAAGCTATGACGAAAACATGATTGTTAGCGTCCTGGGCACAAGCGGTCAGCAGCTGCCCTCCATGCAAGCTCTTCAAAAAGGCGCCATCCAAGCCAATTAACGGTCTACACCCGGCCTTGAATCCTTTCTTACACGCCTCCAGACATACATAGAACCTTTGAAATTGTGGAGGACCCTCAGGCATGGGAATGACTCCAACCTGAACTGTTGAACCTGGGTTGGTGGTCCAGAGTTGGTTAGCATAATCCCAGATCAGTCCGTATTGTTCAACTTCATCCCCTTCCACTACTTTTCTTGCTGCCTTTAAGGCCCTAGTAATGCAGGTCCTATTAAGCTTAACGTTGCACTTCCTGACAAACCAGTCATATACCTCTCTATGCTTCATAGTTGGGTGCTTTCTAAGCTTAGGAACCAGCTTACCTAATGTCCACTCTTGTGTTGCAGCCCTGTTCTTTCTCTTTCTAGGACAACTATGTTCATCAACTAGTGTCTTAATCTGCCATACCCCATTCTGCTTATTACATGCACAATAAACAACCCATGGACATCCCTCTGTTTTACATACAGCCCTCACTCTCACATTATCATTTTTAATGAAATTGATATTCCTACCCCATTGTATGGTATAATCTCTAGTGGCATTCATGAAGTGTTGTTTGGACTTAAAGATCATGCTAACCTCAAGCTTCAGAGTTCCAAATTTTGCCTTTTCATTGTATGGTGTATAAACAGTAGGCTCCTCCTCATCAGAGTCCAGGACCTTATCCATATCTTCCGAGTGCCAGGAGTCACAGTCGGATTCAGTCTCACTACACTTTCTGGTGGGGGCAGAAATGGGCTTCTTAGTGGGCTTTTCACTGGGCTCAGAATTGGGCTTTTCCTTGGGCTTCTCTGCTTGCTGGGAAGACCTTGTCTTGGGCTTAGCATAGTCCATGTTCTTGTGGTGAGGACTGGGTCCAGCAGAGTTGGGAGTGGCTTTGGCTTTATTTTTGGGAGTGGGATGCAGAGGCTTTGTTGACTCCCTCTGTGAGTGGCTCATTGTGGGCTGGGATGCAACTTTCCTTGCTTGCATTGCAGGCTGTGTGCTGGGCAGCTTCAAGAAGGGTGCATTGGTTGGCAAGATGACATCATCTTCCTCACTCATGCATTCCACCACGTGTGGCTCTGAAACTCCATGTTCATCACATTGTGATTCCTCCTACAGGTCTTACACAGTTTCAGCAAGTCTTTATCAGTCTCCAACTTCCTCAGCCCTTTCTCAAGCGACAGCCAAGGAACCTTCCACCAACATAAACCCCCCCCAGCATATCCCAGTTGCTTATAGTATCCTTTAACAAAAAATACATCCAATGTATCCCCATCCACCCCCACCAACACTTCCGTATTATCTGGTTCGTATATTCTACTTCCTTTCTCATCATTTCTAAAGCTTCCACCATGATGAAAAATGAACGTCATCGGAGGACCCTCCATCTTAGAAGTGCAAGGATCGCCAAACCTTATACAAAAATTAACAAGGAACATGAAAAACACTAAATCATCACCAACACAGACCCTAAACCACTAACCATTACTCCATTAACACAAGCCATACTTAACACTTTTCCTAAGCCAAAAATACAGACTCTTTCCTAATTTACGCATTCACCTGTTCATAAACCCAACCCTGGAATAAAACCCTACACCCTATTCACTAACAGATTGTTAACGATCACTCAATCAAATAATGCGGAAACTACGGTTTTACACACTTTTACCAGAGGATTTTGGCAACATACAAAAAAGGTTACCTCTTTCTTCGAACGCAGAAACAACACTCTGTTCTTCCCTTCAGGTTTCCCACCGGGCTCCAGAGCAGACGCACCAACAATGCTCCACGCCGACTCCAACGGTTGCGTTCAATGGGGCAGTCTTCTTCGTCTTCCTGTTGCTTGCTTAGGGGGCAGAGAAACAGAGACTCAAGCTTACTTTGAAGAAGAACAACTGAGGTTAAACACCAAAGACACAGTGAAAAACGTTTCACTATCCCCTCAAAACGCAAGCGTTTCATTGCGACACGCTGGAGTGACCAAACGGCGTCGTTTGGTTGGGGTGGGCAGCCAAGTCACACTCCACGTCAGCAGTTTCTAACGGCGACGTCAGTGACCTAACGGAAGGACGAACGTGGTTTCCATTTAAATCTTTCGGGGATTAATTTGATTAAAAAAAATATTCGGGGACGAAAATGAAGATCGGGTGATCTTTCAGGGACTAATTTGAGTATTAACCCATTAAAAAATAGAATATCTGTAAATGTTGATCTGTACCGTAGTGCGACCCATCTTTTATTTTACAACATTATTTTCTATATGTTAAGAGGTATTTTGTTTTTTAAATCTGGAATCATGTGCAGTAAAAATAAAAATTACTAAAAAAATTAATAAAGGAAAAATAGAAAATGTTACTACTATGGGACATGCCAGTGTCGCATCTAATGGATTAAATAATTTAGACAGTAAAATATGGGTGAAAATTCACATAACGATAACGAATTCTCCAAAGAAACCATACTTATCAGAGCAGCTTCCAGGCTTCCACTCCCTGATTGCAGACTGCCGTCTCGGCCTCTCCTGGTCTCTGTTTGCCCGTGCTCGCAGCTGTTTCGATCTCCTCGTGCTTCTAGGTACAAGATGTATTTGTTAAATTTCTTTTTCTGTTTTTTCTTTTCGATTCGGCGGAGATTCAGGTCCTCGGCGGATAAAGGGGTCCTCGTAACCCGTCGCGGGGACGGGGGCGGATTATGGAGACAGGGGGCGGGGGCATGTCCCGGCCTCCATGGGGACCCGTTGCCAACCCCTGATCAGCTTTCTCCATACTGTTTTTTGGTTTTATCGGAAAAAGAAAATAAATTGGGAGGCTGTTATTCCCTCACTGCAACTCAGCCTCGTAACGGGTCCCTCTAATTCTTCTTCTTATCAATTTATTATGTGTCATATGGTAATTGAATTGTGCAGCAGCAGCAGCAGCAGTAGTATATATGTATTCATATATCGTTATTTATGTGTTTCAGATGCTCCTATGACTGAAAAGATGGCAACAGCGTCTTTGACCAAGTTGGTTAGATGCGTTATTCTTGATTTGGATGGCACCCTCCTTAACACAGGTCGCTTTTCTCATTTCTCAGCTTACATGCTTAATTCTTTGTGTCTCGTGTTTGTCAAGATTCAATTTTGTTACTTGTTTGATAATAACACAGGTGACTGTGATTTGAGTATTCAATGACAGATGGCATTGTGGGAAACGTATTAAAGGTTCTACTAAGTAGGTATGGAAAGCAATGGGATGGAAGGGAAGCTCATAAAATTTTGGGGAAGACACCTTTCGAAGCTGCTGCTGCTGTTGTCGAGGATTATCAACTTCCCTGCTCAACTATTGAATTTATTTCCCAAATTTCGCCTTTGTTCTCCGATCAGTAATTTTCTATTACAATATATTGTTCTTTTTATATGTCAATCAAATTTTGAATGTGAAGTGCCGCAAGTTTCGAGTTACCATTGAATAATTAACTATAGCTGCCTCCATTACCCCTAAAACCTCTGGCTGCATTTTCTCGGGAATTTTTCATTAGATTCATCCACTTTATGAAATTCATGAATACTTATGAAGTCAATCGTTCGAGAAATTCATCCTGATTTGGTGGACTTGATTCAATTGAAAATTTGATGTATTGGACATATCAATAACTTTTTTTTCTTTCCCTAATAGATACACTTATTTGGTTGAACAATTGAACTCTCGCCGAATTGGCTGAAGGAAATATTCTCTTACATTTGCACTTTTCTCATCTTAGGTGGTGCAACATTAAAGCCCTTCCTGGTGCCAATCGTTTGCTTAAACATCTAAAGAATCATGGAGTTCCAATGGCATTAGCATCAAACTCTCCAAAGGAGAGCATTGAAGCCAAAATATCTTATCATGATGGTTGGTTTATTTAAGTATCACTAGCTTCTTGTGCTCCTTTGCTCGTGGTTGTGTGTTATTATACAAATGAACTTGTTTGTGTGTAGGATGGAAAAGCTCTTTCTCTGTCATAATTGGTGGTGATGAAGTCAGAACAGGGAAGCCTTCTCCTGACATGTGAGATGCTACAATGTGGTCTTAGCTTTGGAGACTGAGGCTTGCTTGTCCATATAAGAAAGATCTTTGTGCTTTTTCCTTCCTCTTCCATTTCTAATTATTTTATATTGTGCCTAATATCATCAGGTTCCTTGAAGCCGCTGAGAGATTAAGCATGGAGCCTTCTAGCTGTCTTGTTATTGAAGATTCTCTGTAAGTTCTTCAATTTCTGTTTTCTTACCAGGTATTGATTGTATCTGGTATACAGTTTCTGTGGTAGCTCCAAGTCTTTGATGGTTACACGTTCTATTTTGGTCACCTCTCATCTCCCTAAATATATTATTCCCTTTGGTTATATTTATAATATACGAAGATAATGTTACTACCTTTCCCCTCTTCCCAGTGAGTCAAGTAGGTTTCTGTAGCCTAGTGCTCACAGTTTTATGTTCTACGTATATTTAACTTTCAAATACATCACGTATTGGCTGCGTAGAACTGTTGTGTGATAACTTAGCCAGCCAAAGTTATATGATCTTTTTGCTTTTTTAAGGATGATGGCTAGTTGTTAAGGATTAAAAGCATACTTTTATCAGATTCCTGTAATTTCTCTGTGCTTAGGTAATTTGGTGAAGGATTGTAGTGCATATTTGAGAGAGAGAAAGAGAGAGAACCTGTTTAGAACCCTTTTTTTTACGTCCTGGCTAAATTCCTTCACAATATTCTTTTGTATATTATTTGCTCTCAGGTTGAATTCTCATGTAAATTATGGTTTATGATTTAAACTTACTTTTGATCACATTTCCTTCCACTCTAATTGATTTGGATCTTACACATCTTTATCTGAAAAAACTGCCTCCCAGGGATCTCTATATCTTTCTAACTATGATGCTCTGAACTGAGCCTTGGACTTACCCAGTTAGCCTCATATGTCCAGTATACATTTATTCTTCTGTTGTAATTTAACTGATTATCTTAGACAGCTCACTCCATAATAGTTGAAAACTGGTTGCCTATTTCCGGCGAGGTTTCTACTTTGGATGCTTGCATGAATGATGATTTTTCAAGCCAGATTGTATTCTTAATAGATGCTGCCTTTCCTCCATACCCTTTTTCTGAACAAATGTTTATCTGGCTACATCAGTCCTGGTGTTACTGCAGGTAAGGCTGCTGAGATGCAAGTGGTTGCTGTACCATCACTTCCAAAACAGTCGCATCTGTATACTGCAGCAGATGAAGTCATCAATTCCCTACTTGATTTGCGACCTGAAAAGTGGGGTCTACCACCATTTGAAGATTGTAATCCCCTAATACCTTAAGTTTGTATTCTTTGTGTATATTGTATTTCATTTTTCAGTATCTCATTCATAAAGAGCTAGTATTGTAAATTCTTGCAGGGGTTGATGGAACTTTGCCATTAGATCCTTGGTATATTGGGGGTCCTGTCATCAAGGGATTTGGTCGTGGCTCAAAGGTTCTCGGGATCCCTACAGGTTTGTGAGAACTTATTTTACAATTAGTGTCTAGTGGCAATGTATGTGCCCTTCTTCTGCTATAAATGCAAAATAAGATTGAAGTGTACATTTCATCTTGTATTGACTGTTGTACTGTGATATTTACCTGAAATGAAGATAAGGTTGATAAACAAAGAGCTTTGCTACCCAGCAAAAAGTAATTTAATATTAAATTTGATGAACGGATGTAATGCAATATTATTCATTGGGTGTAAATGATGCCATAATGCCACTTCATTAGATTTTTCGTACTATTATTTTGCTTTTTATAATAAGAAGCATCTTTTTATAAGCAAGAGTAGTTCAAACTTCTGGTATGAACCAAAAGAATAAGTGTTTCTATGAGATAACAATCCTGTTTTGTGGTTTCCTCATTTGCTGTAGTATAGGTTCAGATGTGGTATTGATTTTGTAATTTGCCTTTGAATATATCTCATCTGCAGATGAATTCTGGTCTAGTACTAATAGTAGTGAGTAAACCATTTTCTTGCAGCTAATTTATCAACGAAGGGCTATTCAGATCTCCTTGCAGAGCATCCCTCGGGGGTTTATTTTGGTTGGGCTGGATTATCATCCAGAGGTGTTTTTAAAATGGTCATGAGCATTGGTTGGAATCCATATTTCGACAACAAAGAAAAGACTATAGTAAGTGTTCTGATATGATCATTCATATGCAGTAAAAGAATTATTTGCCTCATAAGTTTCTTGATGATACCTTTCTATCAACACAGGAGCCTTGGATACTTTACAAGTTTGATGAGGATTTCTATGGGGAAGAACTTCGGCTCATTATAGTTGGTTACATTCGTCCCGAGGTATTAGCTGAATGAGTATTTCTTGTGTTACTTGTGTTGCATATACTTTTTTTTAAGCTTCACTAAAACCTGGCATTGTGTGCATATATAGGCCAATTTTCCATCCCTTGAAAGCTTAATAGCTAAGATTCATGAAGACGGTGAAATTGCTGAGAAGGCTCTTGAACTTCCCTTGTATTCAAGTTACAAGAATGACCCATATTTAAGAAGCTCTTAGCAATATTTATTTTACTAATCTCATTAAGGAAACCTCCTGAATTTGGTTTGCTATTATTGTTTCGAGATTGGAAGCCTCTTCTTCCGTCCAAAAACAGTTTGCCACGTATTGATTCAACAAAGGATCGTACAATCAACTGATAATTAAGGAAGGTACTGTAAATTCATGTAAGATGCATGCACAGTGCGTACTAAAATAAACTATGAAGATGCTTTCCAATGTCCTTTTGCCACCCTAAATAGAACTAGACTTGTATGCATTTTGATTCAGGAAAGGCAATTACGGTTGAATGCCAATGTATTTCCAACCAAGAATAATAGGCAAGTTCTTTTTCTTTAGTGTATAGAACTTGGCTTTAATGGGAAATTGCTTTAAAATATTCTCGTCATAATAATTTTAATAAAGTTTGAATATTGGTAGTAATGACTAATGAGAAAAAAAAGTTCAGTTTAGGGGATAATTTTTTCATTTAACATTAAATTTTTTTAATTTTAAATTCTAAATCCTAAACTTTATATCTTACAACGTAAATTTATTAAAAATAAAAGTAAACAAATAATTTTATAATATAAAAAATTAACTAATATTGATTATTTAAAAATTGATTTCTTATATTTTTTGAAAAAGAATCATTAGAAGTTTAGAACTAAAGAAAAAAAGAATATTGAGGAATAATTTTTTAAAGATAAAATGCTTTTAAATAGATTTTTATTCGACCATAAAATTTAAAACAAACTGTAGAAATAAATAAAAATAACAAACTAGCTATATGTGATAGTATATTGCTTCTTTTAGAGAATAAATATAGATAACTAATTTTTAATTAGTTAAAATTTAAGATTTATTGTGATAAGAATGAGAAATGAGTTGGATGCCCATTTAATTCTTGGGCGGCTCAGTTTCTCAAGGAAAGAATATTTGATTTTCAATTAATGAAGTGTGGAAAATTAAGATTTTGTATGTGTATAAATAGAGGCAATAATAATAATAATCTCCCCTCTGAATATTGTCTTCTTCTCTTTCCATATGTTGCTAATATATAATAGTAGTGAATATATAAATTACTTCTATTATTATAGTAAGATAATTATATTGTAGTAAATATTAATATTTGAGTCTTCTATTTATACATCTTTATTTTATATTTAGTATATTTTTTATTTATTTTACAACACGTTATCAGCACGAAATTCTAATAAAATTTTAGGAAGACTTCAGGTAACAAATTTTTATTATGTCAAAGCTTTTTCATCTTGAATATAATGTTTTTGATATATCTGGAAATAATTATTTATCATGGATACTAGATGCTAAAATCCATCTTGATTTAATGTATCTTGAAGATACCATTAAGGCTGAAAATAATACATCCCAGAAGGATAAAAGCCAAATCCATGATTTTCCTTCGTCATCATCTTGAAGTATGATTGAAAAATGAATATCCTACATTAAAAGATCATGCAGATCTGTGGAAAGACCTTAAAAAAAGAATAATCATGAAAAGACGGTGATACTTCCTCACGCCCGATATGTTAGAGAAAATTTTCTCGACCTTCCATGCCTCGAATGTGCTCCTGCAACAGCAGTATCGCGAAAAAGAATTAAAAATTTTTTTTTGAGCTCTTGCTTTCTTGTTGCTGAACGCAACAATGAGTTGTTCTTAAGAAATCATGAAGCGCGTCCAGCTGGCGCCGCCCCATTTCCTGAAGCAAATGCGACAAATTATAACCCCAGAAGAGGTAAATGGCAAGATTTTGATAACAAGAAAAATTATGGAAGGAAAAGAAATTATGTTCACAAGAAAAGATCTCACTAGAAGTGGGATAAAGAAAGAAACAATGGGCAAAGTAAATCAATTAAGGATAAATGCTTCCGTTGTGGTGGAAAGGGCCATTGGTCACGTATCTGTCGTACCCCAAGGCACCTAGTTGATCTTTATCAAGCATCCTTGAAAAAGGATGACAAAGAAAAGGAAACAAATTTTGTTTCAAATTATGAAAATTCCACCACTCATCATGATGTATCTAATTTCTTTGAGAATTTTGAAGGAAATATTGGCCATTTGATTAATGATGGAATAGTTTAATATGTGTGTTTGTTAAGTATTCATGTGAATAATTTTTTACTGTACATGTACTTTTACTCATTTTATTATTATCATTATTTGTTTTTGAAGAAAAATGGCAAGGACGTATTCTGAAGATATTTGCCTTGCGGATAGTGCAAGTTCGCACACTATTCTTAAAAGTACTATATATTTTATCCATCTTGTGCCAAAAGAAGAATATGTTAATACTATTATTGGCTCGGGTAATGTGATAGAAGGCTCCGGAAGAGCTATAATTTTGTTTCCTGGAGGAACAAAATTCATAATAAATAATGCACTATTGTCTACCAAGTCTCTGAGAAACTTGTTAAGTTTCAAAGATATTCGCTGAAATGGATATCATATTGAAACAATGAATGAGGGAAATCATGAGTATTTATGTATCACAACTCTTGATTTAAATAAAAAGGTTATATTAGAAAAGTTACTCTCACTTTCATCTGTATTGTATTATACCAAGATTAGTGCAATTGAATCACATGCCATTGTAAACCAGAAGTTTACTAGCCCAAATGAATTCATAACTTGGCATGATAGATTGGGTCATCCGGGAACAACCATGATGAGGAGAATCATTGAAAACTCTCATGGACATTCACTAAAGAACCAGAAAATTCTTAAATCTAGTGAATTTTATTGTGCTGCATGTTCTCAAGGGAAGTTAATTTTAAGGCCATCACCAGTAAAGATTGGATTTGAGTCCCCTTAATTCCTAGAAAGAATTCAAGGTGATATATGTGGACCTATTCATCCACCATGTGGATCTTTTAGATATTTTATGGTCCTAATAGACGCATCTTCGAGATGGTCACATGTGTGCTTATTGTCTTCTCGCAACTTGGCGTTTGCGAGATTACTGGCTCAAATTATTCGATTAAAAGCATAATTTCCAGAAAATCCAATCAAAGTAATTCATCTTGATAATGCTGGTGAATTTACTTCTCAAGCTTTTGATGCTTATTGTATGGCTAATGGAATAAGTGTTGAACATCCAGTAGCTTATGTTCACACACAAAATGGGTTAGCATAATCACTTATTAAACGCCTCCAGTTAATTGCTAGACTCTTACTTATGAGAAAAAATCTCCCAACTTCGGTTTGGGGGCATGCTATTTTACATGCCGCAGCACTTATTCGTTTAAGGCCAACGAGCTACCATCAATTCTCCCCTATGCAATTAGCTTTTGGCCAGCAGGCAAATGTTTCCCATTTAAGAATATTTAGATGTGCGATATATGTTCTCATTGCACCACCTAATCGCACCAAAATGGGACCCCAGAGAAAATTGGGATATATGTTGGATATGATTCTCCCTCTATAGTGAGGTATCTTGAGATACAAACTGGAGATGTATTTAAAGCCCGGTTTGCGGATTGTTATTTTGATGAATCAAAATTTCCAACATTAGGGGGAGAGAATAAGCTTCCTGAAAAGGAACTTAATTAGAATGCATCATCGTTGATGCATTTAGATCCTCGATCAGGGCAATGTGAACTACAAGTTCAAAAGATTATATATTTGCAAAGAATAGCAAATAAATTACCTTATGCATTTTTCGATACAAAGAGAATTACCAAATCTTATATACCAGCGGAAAATGCCCCAATTCGAATTGATGTCCCAGTAGGACAAGTAGCCACTGAAGCAAGCGTGGCAGGCTTGTCGGTTCCAAAGATAAAAATCCTCGAAAGAGAAAAGAGGTAAATACTATTCCTGTTGAAAAAGCCACAGTAAAGACACCTGCAGTTGTCCAAAATTCTGATATAATTTTAACGCCAGAAGACGTTCAGGTACCTGAAAATTGTGAAAATGATGAGATCTCGATAAATTATGTCTTTACAGGAGAGAAATGGGACCGAAATAAGACAATTGTCAATGAAATATATTTGCATATAACATGGCATTAAACATCATGCATGAAAGCCAAGATCAGTCGAAGAATGTCGGCAAAGGAATGATTGGCCAAAATGGAAAGAAGCCATGAAGGCTGAATTAGACTCACTTACAAAACGTGAAGTCTTTGGACCTGTAGTCCGTACACCAGAAGATGTAAAATCTGTTGGATACAGGTGGGTATTTGTGAGAAAACGAAATGAGAAAAATGAAGTTGTGCACTACAAAATCCGACTTGTGGCACAAGGTTTTTCACAAAGGCCCGGTATAGATTATGAAGAAATGTATTCCCCTGTAGTGGATGCGATAACATTGTGTTGTTTGGTCAGTTTATCTGCATATCATAAACTGTATATGCATTTAATGGATGTGGTAACAGCCTATTTATACGACTCATTAGATTGGGATATCTATATGAAAGTCCCTGAAGGACTAAAGATATCTAAACCATCTAATGAATATTCACAAGGGTTATACTCAGTTAAATTGCAAAGATCTTTATACGGTCTAAAGCAATCTGGACGAATGTGGTATAATCGTCTTACCGAGTATCTGGCCAAAAATGAATTTAAGAATGATGATATCTGTCCATGTATTTTCATAAAGAAATCTGCATCTGGATTCATTATAATTGCTGTGTACGTTGATGATTTAAATATCATTGGGACTCCTGAAGAGATTCCAACAATTATAAAAACTCTTAAAGAAGAGTTTGAGATGAAAGATCTTGGAAAGACTAAGTTTTGTCTCGGCCTGGAGATCGAGTATATAAAAAGTGGGATCTTTATTTATCAAACAACATACACAGAAAAGATCTTGAAGAGATTTTATATGGATAAGTCACATTCCTTAAGTACCCCAATGATCGTAAGATCTTTGGATGTGAAAAATGATCAATTCCGTCCTAAAGAAGAGAATGAAGATATCCTTGGTCCTGAAGTACCATATCTTAGTGTCATTGGAGCGCTAATGTATCTTGCTAATAATACATGACCCGATATATCATTTGCTGTGAATTTACTAGCAAGGTATAGTTCCTCTCCAACCAGAAGACATTGGAGTGGAATCAAGCAAATCTTTCGATATCTTCATGGGACGGTTGATATGAGATTGTTTTATCCCTATGGATCCAAGTCACAATTAGTTGGCTATGCAGATGTTGGATACTTGTCTGATCCATATAAAGGGAGATCTCAAACTGGATATATGTTCACATATGGAGGTACAGCTATATCATGGAGGTCCACGACACAGACGATAGCAGTAACCTCCTCTAATCATGCTGAAATACTGGCGATTCACGAAGCTAGTCGCGAGTGTTTTTGGCTGAGGAGTCTGATTCAATATATTCTGTCATCATGTGGACTGATTGATCATAAGATAACTCAAACTGTCCTGTTTAAAGATAATACAACATGCATTGCTCAATTTAAAGGCGGATACATCAAAGGTGATAGAACAAAGCATATTTCTCTCAAATTCTTCTTCACTCATGATCTTCAAAATCAAGGGACAATTGATATCCAACAGATCCGCTCAAGTGATAATCCGGCAGATTTATTTACAAAGTCACTCCCAAAATCCTCCTTTGAAAGATTGGTACATGAGATTGGGATGCGCCGATTTCGAGACATTAAATGATGTTGGCATGAGGGGGAGATTGTACTCTTTTTTCCTTGGTCATGTTTTTTCCCATTGGGTTTTTCTTGACAAGATTTTTAATGAGGCAGTCCCATCACAAAGGATATTGTACTCTTTTTCCTTCACTAAAGTTTTTTTTCCACTGAGTTTTCTTTAGTAAGGTTTTAATGAGGCATATTCCTAAATAGTCATCCAAGGGGAGTATTGTAATAAGAATGAGAAATGAGTTGGATACCCATTTAATTCTTGGGCGGCTCAGTTTCTCAAGGAAAGAATATTTGATTTTCAATTAATGAAGTGTGGAAAATCAAGATTTTGTATGTGTATAAATAGAGGCTTAAGCCATAACACATCAATAATAATAATAATCTCCCCTCTTTCTATATATTGTCTTCTTCTCTTTCCATACGTTACTAATATATAATAGTAGTGAATATATAAATTACTTCTATTATTATAGTAAGATAATTATATTGTAGTAAATATTAATACTAGAGTTTTCTATTTATACATCTTTATTTTATATTTAGTATATTTTTTTATTTATTTTACAACAAGATTAAGATTTAGATTAAAATGAAAAATTTAGGATTTACATTTTAAAAAATTATTAATATTAACCAAAAAAACGTTTGCACTTAGTTGACCCTTTTTCTTAAAAATTATGTTGAAAAAGAAAACTTTTAATCTTTAATTTTTTTTAATCGTTTAGAAAAGAGAAAGAACAGAGCAGAAAGCATGACAAAGAGGAGAGGGAGTTTTGGCGGTTGTAATTGCCACAGAAGAGGCGCTGAGCAGAGCCATGGGAGCAGAAGAGGAGCTTCAAGTAGCAAGCCCCATCCAACACTCCGTTTCCACCGACTACTCGTGGCCCCGCTTTCGCTTCGATCTCCCTCCTCACCGAACCTACCACTTCCATAATCAGTTCGTCACTCCCTCTAACCCTAACAACTTCCTCAAAGCCGTCAAATGGTAACTAGCTAACTAACAAACTCACCTTCTTCATACTCTCTTTCATGCCTCGCATTCATCTTTTCTCCCTCTCTTTCTTTCAGGTCGCCCGATGGTTCCTGTTTCCTCACCACTTCCGACGACAACACTCTCCGCATCTTCACTCTGTAAAATAACTTCCCCTCTTCCTCCATTATCATCTATTTATTCCGTAAAATGCACCGAAATCGCTTTTGCTTTCTATCTTTCAGACCGGACCCTGAAGCCGCCACTCTGGTTGATGCTTCACAATCTGATGACGGTATGCTCCCTGCAACGATGACGTATTCTTGCTGTTTTGAATGCTTTTGCATGCAAGCGTAGTAGTCAAATCATTTTGTTGTTGTTGGTGGTGGTTGTAGATTCCTTTGCGGCGAGTCTAGTTATGAGTGAAGGAGAGCCTATACATGATTTTTGTTGGTATCCTTACATGTCTGCATCAGGTTCCTTCCTAAACTCCAGAACTTTTTTTATATCTTGAATGATTATTGATTATCATGCTTATTGGTCTATATGAACGAAGATTTGGCAATAAAATTTGCATATGTTTCAGATCCTGTGACCAATGTTTTTGCAACTACTACTCGCGACCATCCTATTCATCTATGGGATGCTACTTTGGGACAGGTACTGCTTCTTCACTCATGAGCTTAATTTGCAAACTAGGAAGCTCGTCTACTCCATTTGTTTTGCTTGATGCCAAAATCTTCAAATTAAACCTCTATTGTGCCGATAAATTTATTTATTCATTTTAAAGAAAAAGAAGCGTGTCAAATTGATCACGAGTGTACTGTGGTTATGAGATTCATACCAAGTGTCAGTTCCAGCTTATGTTGAGCAGTGGTTACACATTCTGTTTTCTATAGTGCTATTATTGGAGTTTCTGATCCTTTTTCTTTTTCTTTTGTTGGGTTAAACATGCAGCTACGTTGCACGTATCGAGCTTATGATAACATGGATGAGATTACTGCGGCATTTTCAGTTGCTTTTAATCCTGCCGGGACTAAGTAAGTAACATGTTTCTTTTGAGGACCAGTAGTTTACATATTACGTAATGCATTTTTCCTTTGACAACTTGTGCTTCATTTTTTTAAATATATCTGAAAGAGACCTTATATATCATCCACGAAAGTCACCCCCCTCTCTCTCTCTCTCTCTCTCTCTTAAAAAGAGACTTTCTTCAGGACAATTAAACATGTTATCACCCCTTAGGTTTATTTAATTAAAATGTCATGGACCAATGCTTCGGATTTCTGCCTGTTTTATCTAAAGTCAATATCCCATCCATGATGTTGTTTTTCACAATGTGGTAGAGCTTTTTACTCTGATTGTGGTGATCAGTGTGATGAATTAAATTATGACTTTTATTATTAGATGATGAACCTAAATCTATTGTTTATTTTGTAGGATATTTGCTGGATACAACAAATGTATCAGGATGTTTGATCTACATCGTCCTGGCAGAGATTTTGAATTGTATTCAACAGCAAAAGATAAAAAAGAAGGCCAAACAGGTATTTTTTCAAATTAGGTATATTAATTAGATTTTAATCTTTTATTTAGAGAAAAAATATGGTAATCATTGTGCAATAATGAGAACATACTCCAACCCAAATATATGCATATAATTCATCCTAAACCCTAAATTTTTACCATGCAGGTATCATATCTGCAATGGCCTTCTCTCCATCTCATACTGGAATGCTTGCTTTGGGTTCATACAGTCAAACTACTGGCATTTATAGGGAAGATAACATGGAACTCTTGTACGTTTTGCATGGTCAAGAAGGTGGGATTACGCATGTAAGTCACCTTTGCTTGTAATTAATTGGTTCTGAATATGAAACAAAGAAGAAAGTCTAAAATTCCCCCTCCTTCAGGTCCAGTTTTCCAGAGACGGAAATTATCTATATAGTGGAGGTCGGAAGGTAAGATTTTCATATTTCCTTCTCTACCTAGGTTGTTTTCAACTTGATGAATAATGTTTTCTTTGGTTAATTTACTTAAATATCTCTGATGTAGCTCCCCTTCCTTATTTTATGGTTGCATTTACCACTGTTTCTTGTCATATATTTTATATATATGATTATTCACCAATATCAGATATTCAAATTTCTTGAAGGACCCTTACATACTATGCTGGGATGTGCGCAAAGCTGTTGACTGTGTCTTCAAGTAATATTCTCTTGGTTCTCTTTCCTGTGTTTTATTTATATGTGAATTGAAAATATTAAGTATAATGGTATGGAGTGTAGATGCTAATGAACAAAACTGAAGCAAAGTCTTACCTACTCTCAAGTTGCAAGTGCTTCCCTGAAAACAAAGGACTTGTTGAAATTGTCAAGACCTGCCCACTATTAGACATTTAAAGGATCAGATAATATGAGGGACATACTCTGCTTGGCTACAATGTAGTTAAATTTGTGAAATCCATAGCTAATATAGCTGCAGTATTTCTTAACTCATGATGACCCACTTTTTTGCCTGTATAAATTGCCATTCATATGAAATCTTGATTGACAGACTCCAAGCACCTTGTTTCCTGTGATCTTTAGATTCCCACCCCCAAGGAATTAATGTACTATTTACTCCACGCCTATACATGTTCAATGCTGAGATGCATGTATGCACCATGTTACTAGGTTATACAGATCATCAGAAAGCACCAATCAGCGGATACTTTTTGATATTGACCCTTCTGGTCAGCATCTTGGTACAGGCGGCCAGGTTTCTTTCTAAACCATTCCTATTTTCTATCAATGACAGTCAATTAATATTTGGCTTATGGTTCTAAATGATAATCCCTTCAGGATGGCTTAGTACATATATACGATCTTCAAACTGGGCAGTGGGTATCAGGCTTCCAGGCTGCATTAGGTACTTAATTCTTGTACTCTTCAAAGATGATGGTTGGGCTTTGATAACTCATCTTTTACGCTTATCTGACCTATCAGTTTTCTTGAAGTATGCTGCCTTATTTGGATCACATCTGCAATGCATATGCTCAGTGATGTTTCATTCATGCTAAAATTAGGTCTTGCTTCCTCTTCCCCCATTACTTGAAGTTCAGAGTTAAAACTATGTAATGGGCGAAACCATCTCAATTGTTTACCCATTGTGGGTTTTTCACATAGCTTGTCGGGTTCCACCATTTTGATAATATCTGTTTCCTCATGTTCCCTTTAGTTCAGCTTCTAATTTTATTTTTATTTTTGTTGTGATTTGTGAACCTTGTATTTTGACTCTGGATTGATTGTTACATGCATCAAAATATCAGTGGCGTTATGGCAGTGAACTGAATTTTCTTTAATGAGAGATAATCAATTAGTCATGGTGGTTTAATTGCATGATCTGATTTTTTGTGCTTACCCCAATTTATCCTAATTCCATGTTCTATTTGTCTATTTCCTGATTTTCGCATAGGCTGCATTCTTCCCCATCTTCCTTTCCTCTGTTTGCAGATAATCTAATAATTGCAAGCCCCATATCATGTAACGACTAATGAGACATAATTTTGAATCTCTGTATTCATTCATTCTTTTAAAGTCCCAACGTATTTGGTAGTTATCAAAAGTGGGGAATGCAAGTCCCGTAACATTGTTTTTCAAGCAACACAATGATATACTATTAGGAGCTACCAGCTAGTTGGCCGCAGGTGTTCTTTGTGCACATTTTTTCATTCTCATAACTGTTTATAAGCTCCCCCCCCCCCCCCCCCTTTTTTTTTTTGCAGACACAGTTAATGGCTTCTCTTTCCATCCATTTCTGCCCCATGCCGTGTCTTCCTCAGGTCACCGAAGATTTGTAATTCCTGATGACGACAATGAAGACTTGAGTTTGAGTGGTATTTTGATCCTGACACTTGTTTTTTCCTCTGTTGATTCTTCTATTTTTTACACGGTTTTCATTCAATATTTGAATTATGGAATTGATAAGTTTAACAGTTGCACTGATATACTTTTAGATTTCATGGAATTCTGAGATTCAATATATATAGAGGCTTATTTGCCAATTTCATTGCCCTTCATTGATAATTTTGAGTATGTTTAATGTCTAATGTAGGTCATGAAAACTGCGTCTCGATGTGGAGTTTTGGTTTGAAGGAGGATGGCAATTTCATGGATCAGACTGAAAGTGAAAACTTGGACTCAAATTCTTAATCCGCATTGTACCAATGAGGAAAACGAGACCCCTTTGGTTTTGGGGAGCCAATGATAAAAATGGTTCATGGTCTGATTCATTAGACAAAAGCCTGATCCAATCAAAGTTTTGCGTACATAATTTTTTACAAATATAAATTTTAAGTTGACTTAAGATGGACCCTGTTTGTGGTCGGTATTTCATGTGCCATTGCTTTCAAAGTTCTAGGCACGAGTCAAACTTGAAACCCCACGGCAGGCGTCAGCGCGTTCGTCTTCCTTTTCATGACGGTGGACTTGGCGACCAATAAAAGAAAGAAAGAAAACCTGGTCAAAGTGGGCAGCCACCTGGCCTCAGCTATATATGGCATTTGAAAGTACTTTGGAGCCCTTTTGTAATAACCATGAGTACCGTCACGCGTAAACAGTAAACCACAGGCAGTTTTGTTTAGCTTGGTGGTTGGATAATTTCCTAGGTGAGTATTGACCAATTTTAATCCCTGATCACAAGGGTTACAAAAGAAAAAGTAAGTTTTATCCAAATTTTTTTGCTGAAATTTACATATGAATTCGTTCGGATAAAGCTTATATAATAGGATAGAAATTCTGGCATCTCCACTGTGGTGAAGCAGCACCGATCGCTAATTAAAAAATGCAAATAATGCAAAGGGGAACAAAGTAATTATGTGAAAGAATATATGCTCTTGGTTGGATTTTTATTTATTTTCTTTATTCGAATCGTCGGTGGATATTGATTGACAAAAACTATTAGGCAGAGTGAATGTATTCGCAAAGATTACAAGTAAGGAAATATCTTTATGGTCATAAAATATAAGATTCTTATCTAGGCATCCTCATAAAGGTGATTGGTTGGCTTCTTAATGATCACAAAATGGCAAAGGAATCCAAGGCAAAGTAAAATGCCATTCCGCCACCTAATCCCTCGAATTAAAGGTGCCAAGGAATCCGATGCAAAAGAAGAAATATTCCGCTGCGTGCCTAATCCCTGAATTATAATTTTATAAGAATTGCAATACAAAAATACAATTATACACGGTATTGAATAACATAAGGCAAAAATGTGAGCATTAAACCGAAAGTACTGTAACAGTGTAACCTATAAAATGGTAATATGGTAATATTTTTTGTTTGAAAAAGATTGTACATATAGATAAATAGGGTTGTATGTATATATAATGTACTATTTTATATTAGAGGATAAATGTTTACTTCAAATTGAACAGAGTGATATTCAAATTATTTCTCTAGTTTTTATTAGCTTATTACTAACGATATTTCGTAAAGCATCTTTCTCTAAGCTTTTAGATTGGATTTTTTTTTTTCTTTTCTTTTCAAATTAGAACTGTACACAGTTTGAGGAATTAGTTTGATGCCAGGCTTCATCTTGAAGTTTAATTTTGTTACATATATTCGATTATATATTAATAATTTAATACACAAAAAAAAAACATTTTTCCCCTAAAAGATAAAGAAAAAGAATATGACTACTTATGTCAATATATGGAAGTTAATAACTATTTTTTTAGCTCAATAATACACTCTTAAGTACTTTATGATAGTAACATACATATGCAACAAGATTAATATATTATTACATTTAATTATTTTGTATACAATGTCACATTTAAGTTGTTTGTATGCTAAACTCGCTTTCGGCATGTGATTCAAGAAACTTTGCTCTCGCTAAGTTTTCTTTATTGTTTTCATTTAATTTTATCCACTTCACCACCTTCCCACTTTGCTTAATTGCTTTCCACACCTGTCCAGAGAAGATGTCGCTGCCATGTTTCATCATCAATGATTGATTCCCATACATACATTCATTCATACAGCTGTTGACTTAGCATCGGCACTTCAACATTTGTTTTACTCTTACTCCTTAATGCTATGTTTGTTTGAGGTGAAAATGGGAGGAAGGAAAAGGAAGGGAAAGAAATTGGAAGGAAAATAGTTATTCCCTTGTTTGATTGAGGAGAGAAATGGGAGAGGAAGGAAAATGGATGGAAAAATATTGGTGGGGTCCACCATTTTTTTTCCTTCCAACAATGGAGAGAAAATGGAGAGAAAATTAATTCTCTCTCTCTACTTCCAATATTACCCCTTTACTTTTTTCAATATATTTTATAATAAAAGGATAAAATTGTCTTTTTATACTATTTCTTTCCTTCTTATTTTCCTTTCATCCAAACACATCTAAAGAAAATAAAAATCCACTCAATTTCTTTCTTTTCCTTTCTTTCCTTTCTATTTCTTTTCTCTCTATTTCTTTCCTTCCAACCAAACATAGCCTAAGCAATTAACACAAATTAGAAATTACCCCGAAATAAAAACATGTAACAGCCAAAGCAAACAAGCAAAAGCCGCCAGCCGCCTACTTGGAATACAACGTCAAACTCAAAAACACCAAAGACTTTCTCAAATGGGTCCCACTATCCAGTTAGTTTAACCACTTTCCACCGTTGATCAAGGACCTTTCACACGTGTCATCGCAGACAGAGTATAATATAGTGGGGTGTGATCCACTACGGTGAGGGTCCAGGTCATCCCTACGTCCACGTACTCATGAACGTGGTCAGGAAGCAACCGACAAAGCCGACTCGAGCCGACCATGAACCACGTCATCAACCCACTTGTGTCGCCCAAAGCTTTCCCACTTCGCCACGTGTCCCGTCACAACGGCTAGTTTTCCACACTCTCTCTCTCTCCAATTTTTAACCGCCATTTCCAGAGAGATATAGAAAGAGATTAAAAAAAAAAGAGAGTAGACATTTTCTCCGAAATTTCGCCAATTTTCCACGCGTTTCTACTGTGCACAGGCAATTGCTTTAATAAAAAAAAATTCAAAAGCTTTTTCATTTTTTCATTTTCTTTTTTCAAATTAGTTGGTTCATATATAAGGAGCAGGACTCATTTGTTCCCCCAAAATACGAAGAATCTTAATAAGGCAAGTGAGAAGAGAGTAGTTGAGTTTGATCAAAGGCAGAAAATTTCAACAGTAACACAAAAGAGAATTCCATTTTCCCCAATTTTCTCGGTTTCTTTCCTAATTGGAAACCCTCGTATATCTAGGTACGTTTCCTGTCTCATTTCTTCCCTATTTTTTTCCTGAGTTTGTTGAAACTGGCACGTAGCGTTCCCGCTTTTTGGATTTTTTCAAAAATTTGTTTCAAAATTCTGTAATTAAATACTTCATTCGGTGCTGTGACTTCGTGGCCTGTTTCTGATCCTTAAGGTTTTGGGTATTTGCAGGTTAGAGAAGGAAAGTTCGAAGTTTTAGCGCTGTTAAGTTTATTATTTTGGGGATTACTAGGGTTCATTGGAAGACATGGCGATAGGGTTTGAGGGCTATAATTTTACAAGAACACGATCACTTGGAAGGAAGAGGGTTGTTTCTAGCAATGTAGAAGGTTCTCCTCTTGATTCAGAAACTGATATGGCTCCATTGAAGAGAGTGTGTAGTGGGAGGTTCAACTTCAACTCTGAAAGGTCTCTCCTTGAAGCCCTTCCTCTTGATATTCTGGTGAGTTTCAATTCTGATGGTGTAATAGTAATTCTAAAAATTGTGTTTATTTTTTAATTATTATTTTCAAGTTCACTGATTTGAATGAAATGCAGAATTCTGAATTTTTTGTAACCCCTAATTGTGTCAATTGCAGATTAGGGTGCTGTGTGGTGTGGACCATGAGGATTTGGAGCAGCTTCTGCATGTCTCGAAAACGATTAGCGAAGCAGTGAGTATCAAGTACCATTTCTAAGTGTTTCTAAATTTAGTTTAGGGTTCTAATTTGGTAACTGATGGTGGATTTTTATTCTATTGCAGGCTGAAGTTGCAAAGAGGTTCCACTTTGAGTACAGTACTCCAAAGAAGAAAACTTTTGATTCCTTTCATTCTTCCATTAATTTTAATGATGCAAAAGGGTTTGAGGAAATTGCAACTCCAAAGGCACCATTGAGGAAATCCAAGTCAAGGCTGAATAGTGGGAAGCTGGCTTCAATTTCAGTGGCCTTGTTTGCATCAGATGATGAACAGTATTAAGTCAAGGGAAAAGAGAACAAAGTGATGATATGATCACAGCTTTTCCCTTTGTTGTGTAAATAGATTGTGTCTGTTGTTTGTATATTGAATTAGTATATTACTGCTAGATTAGGAAGGGATTTGAGCTGATTTCACACGTCTTAAGAATCTTAACAAGTCCTTATCTTCAAAATCTTCATTGAAGATTGCTATGGGCTTGTTCTGTAATCTTTCTGTAAATCTCTATAGGAAAAAATAGAAAATGAGAGAAGATTCTAGTGATTTTGTTTGGAGGGAAATTTAGACCCTTCTAATCTGATAAGTTTGAGTGTGTGCTGTTTAATGCTGCATACTCTTTGTGCTCTGTTGAATAAAATGATTAAAGCTTCCACTTCTATGATTAAATCTATTTCTCAATATTATTTTATTTCCCTTTCTTCCATTATCTCTTGTAATGATTTATTTCGATACTGTTCCAAAGCTTAAAGGATACACAAAATATTTATAATTCTGTGAATCAATTTCTGGTTGGATATAGAAATCATCATTTGCTTTTATTAAAAGTGACATAATAATTGATACTTGTTTTAAGCCGTCTCTGGATAAATACTTGTTTTAGCTTTTCATATATTTTGCTTAGCGGCGCACATGTTTTTTTCGCTTCTGCGGGCAGATTAGAACTTATAAATCGACTATAATAATTAGGAATCTTTTGATTTTTTTATTCAATTGTCGGACAAAATCGACAATAAATATTCCTTCATATGTTTATACAGTAACAACTGAAAGGATAATTGATTAAAAAGTAAAATACAACTGAAGGGATTATTGGATTTGTATTAAGTATTATCACTTGGATAATTATTGGATGTCGATACTAATCCATTCCAATTAGTGTAAAATTTATAGTGGAACTTTTTGGCTTTATCAAAGTTGTTCTATAGAATTTGTCAACTGATGGTACTACTTTGAAGGTAACAATTTCTGTCTTATCGTCTGTCTCGGTTTTGAGCCCTTTTTTTTTTAATTAGAATTTAACTAATGAAAAAAGTTGATATAAATTTTAGTTCTTTTTATTATTCTAGTCTTCATTGTCACTCATATCATGTTATTATCTTCTTTCTTTCTTTCTTTTTTTTTTTTTTTTTACACGGTGTCTTTCAACTTAAAATATTAAAAACTAATCAAATTCTATTTAAAAGTTTATTATTGGCAAATAAGTTGTTACATGTACAAAATAAAATTCAAACTTTTAATATATATTTTTTTTTTTTGGTTTTTCACGGTATCCTCCAACTCGACAGGTCAAGGACTAATCCGTCCTGCGGTACTGAGCTCCATTTAAGAGTTTGCCGTTGGCTAATGAGTTGCTGCATGTACAAGGCAAAATTCGAACCTCCAACACTTACTTAAGCGGATTAGTGAGCTAACCACTAAACCAATCCAACTTGGTTCAAACTTTTAATATTTATTTAATTAAACTAGTAAACTAATTACTAAACCAACTCTGTCATGGAACTATTATTGTCAACAAACTTTCATAAAATATTTACCCGTGAGCTTGGTACAGCCCAGTTTGGTAAACATTATCTAAATTCTAAACTTAGGATTTTAACAGTAAAACTATGCAAGTCCAAAAAAAAAAGTAATAAAATCTCACCGGACATGTGTGCCAATCTGCAATGGAAAAATGTTACGAAGAGAAACAGAAAAAAGAAGCTCTTTTCTTCTTTATAAGTGGGCCTTCCACATAGTTGGATCTTGTTTTTTGTTAAGAGGAGTTTATCATTTTAACCTCTAAAAAATTAATAACAAAAAAAAACCTCTAAAAGTTTCTGACAAAAAAACGTGTATTTAATTTTTTGATAAAATGATTTTTAAAATTAAAAAATATTTGGTTCTCTAATAATGATGTTAATTTGATAAAATGCATCAAATATAGGGAGATATAGTTAAAAAAGAAGATTCTAAATATCATATTTCGACATATTTTTTTACAAATTAAATGAGATATTTTCATAATTTAAATTTAGTAATTTAGTATTCAGTATATTTTTTTTTCGTGAATAGAAAAAAAAATTCAAAAGCAACTTGAAAAAGTAGGTTTAGATTGAGATATTTTATCAGTTTTTTATTTAATTTTAAATAATTTTTCAAATATTTCAACAAAAAAATTAGATAAAATGTATAAGATATTTGCAACTTATAAAAAAATGTATTCTGTCAAATTAAAATTATCTTTATATGTCAAAATATATATTTTTTAGATGATTATTTTATGAAAACTGTATTTTTTAAAAGTTAAAATGATAATTTACAATTTTTTACTGGAGAAGTACCGGAAGTGGATCATCTTCAGTGGAAAAAAAGTAAAAAATTGGATGGTATCGAGTAAAAAATTTTATCCTTCATTACTTTCTCTCTCTCATTTATTTTTGGTCCCACTTGTAGAATTAAAGATAATAGATCATATTTTATTCTCTTCAATGACCAAAAAAATGGAGAGGATCCATTTCCAGAAGTACCTGCCTGATCTACTGGAAGTCTGGAAGTGCTTTGTTTTCTTTGTTTTCGGGTTACTTATAACCTCTATGGCTTATAATAAAAAAATAAAATATATTTTTTATAACATTTATATCAATTATTTTAAAGAGTAAAGTAATAATTTAGTCTCTAATATTTAAATTGAGTCTAATTTCGTTTCTACAGTTTGAAATGTTTTATTTTTATTCTAAATTGTTTATTTAGTCCTATTTAAGTTTTTAGTTAAAATTATTTTTTTTCTTTTAAAAATATTATTTTTTTCTATGTTATTATTATTTTTTATTATTTTATCATTTTTATTCTCAAATCATTACAAAAGTCACTATAAACATTACAATTACGAATTTTTATCATTTTCTTCAAAAAAAAAGATTTTTTTAAAAAATTATTTTTAATCAAAAGACTAAAATAAAATAAATAAAAAATTTAAAATAAAAATAAAAAACAAATTAAAACTAAAATAATTTTTTACTCTATTTTAAAACATTATCTTATACGGCCTTATCAATTTCTTTTGTTTTTTCTCTCACTTTTCTAATTTTCTTCTCTTCCTCCTCTAAAATGAGTAAAATCTAATCCCCCCATAATTTCCAACTCCAAAATCAACGCGACCATTGCCTCTACCTCACCACAACTTCTCTCTCCCAATTTTTAAAACTTTTATTTTTTAAAAATATAAATTTTAAAAAAGATAAAATTTATAATACTTTTATTATGGTGTTTAAATTGTTTAATTTATTTTTAAAATAAAAAATAAAATATTTAAAATTTATTAAATATTATGTATTTGTCTTTTTTAGTAAGTTAGATACAATATCAAAAGTATTATAGTATTTATTTTTAAAAAATATTTTTTTAAAAATAATATCTATATTTAGTAAATTAAATTAAAAATGACTTTTAACAAATACAAGCAACAACACATTCATTTGATAAAATAGTTTTTAAAATTTAGAAAATACTATAATAGACAATAATATAAAAGTTAGAGTAACTACCCAAATCAGTTCTTAAGAAATTTAAAAACAGATATTTTAGTCCCTAAAAAAAATTAATACACAAATCAATCCCAAGATTTTATTTCGACAGACAAATCAGTCCAAAGTTCATTTTTTGACAAAGTAATTATCCAGATCAGTCTCTAAAAATTTTAAAAGTGGATATGTCCTAAAAAAATTAATACACAAATTAATTTTAATATTTTTTTTTCATTAGACATAATAGTCCTCCATCTAAATAAAAATAAAATAAAATTATTATTATTATTATTATTATTAATTGCACAATAATATAGTACCATAATTTTTTATACTTTTTTTAAAAAAAATGATAAATTTATTCATTAGATTCTTATGTATGTATTTATAATATAAACAGTATATATATATAAAAGGGATTACTCTACAAAAAATTTAAGGTTAAAACAATTTGATATTTTTGTATTTAATACAATCAAAAGATGTCATATTTTAAAAAGGCTTTTTTATATAATTAAATATTTTAAAAACATTAATTCCGCATAGATTAGAATTTTGTTTGAAATACGCATTGCCAACTCAAGGGCGTGGCCCACGAAATGGAGTTGCCCATCAACACACTCCCGGTGCCCGCAAAATGGAGGCGATAGCTGCAGGGTCCAACTCACCTGCGGCGGACACGAAATGGGGGGACAGCCATTTAGTGTCTGCCATCCACAAAATAGGAAAACCAGGGGCGGCGGTCACGAATTGGTGCACTTCATATGTACTACTGTCCACGAATTGGGAGCATAATTTGCCTATATAAACGTCCAGCCAAAATTTTTAAAAGAATATGAGATTTCAATAACATAACTCTGCAAACAACACATTAGTTGAATCAAGCAAAGTATGATCATCAAGCTTACACAATACTTTCATCTTTGAGATTTTTGGAAAAGATGGCAGGTACCGTAAAGTTTTTCAAGATAAGTCAAGGGGGAAAATTCGTATTTACATGTACTCGTTTGGATCCTGAAAATCAGGTATTTATTTCTGTGTATTTGGTTATTTTTCTTATATTGCTTCCATTAATTATGACTTCATTATGTTGAGTGGGTTTTAGTACTTTGTTCCCTGCAAATAATCCTACTTAAATTAAACATATTCAGTTATCAAAATATTGATGAGTGAAGAGACTACATGTAAACATTAGGAATATATTACATTTGTTCTATCTTCTACTAGAATATTATTTGACATTTTAGCATTTGGAAAACTTGAAATTGTCACTGGGAAGTGATAGGAATAAAACTGTGGAAATGTTAGTTCAGAGAGAGGGAAGGTTCAAGAACAGAGGAAAGTTTACAGAGGAAGCCCTAGGTCAAAAGCAAGTTACTTCTGACTAAGGCAAGAAAAAATGAGACTTACAAGAGCAAAAAACTCAAAACTCTAATTACTCCATCTACTATATATACTTCCTTAACTAAATCTGCTAACTAACCGTTCACCACTATTAACAGCTGTATAACAAACTTTTCCAAAACTGCAAAGTGTGTAACTAACTTGCTAATTAATCTGACTCCTCATGTGATAGCCCCTCTCAAGCTGGAATTGGCAAAATCAACCATTCCAAGCTTGCTATGACATCTCTCAAAAATGCTTGGAGCTAGAGCCTTTGTAAATATGTCTGCAGTTTGGTTTGCAGTGGAGATTGGGAGTAATTTGATAACCTTTTCTTGCCATTTATCTCTCACTATATGACAATCTATCTCAATGTGCTTTGTTCTCTCATGGAAGACTGGGTTTGCTGCAATGTGTAATGCTGATTGGTTGTCGCAATATATGGCTATTGACTTCTCCAACTTCACTTTCAAGTCTTGCAAGATGTAGGTCAGCCACTGAGCTTCCCTAGTTGCCATTGCTAATGCCCTGTACTCTGCTTCGCATGATGAACTTGCAACTGTATTTTGTTTCTTACTCTTCCAAGATACAATTGAAGTTCCCAAAAAAAAAAAAACAATACCCAGATATTGATCTTCTACTATCCGAACATGTCCCCCAATCACTGTCTGAGTATCCCGCTGGCTCTAAGTCTGAATGAGCTGAGAACATCAACCCAAGTGCTGGTGCTCCCTTGAGATACCTTAATACTCTAATGGCAGCTTCAAAGTGTTTATCTGTGGCACAATCCAAGAATTGACTGAGTTTTCCAACTGCATATCCAATCTCCGGTCTGGTGTTGGTCAAGTACAACAGTTTTCCAACTAACTTCCTGTATTCTGAAGTTGAGCTTAATGGAGTTCCAGAATTCTTTGACAATGGCACTGTGTAGTCCATAGGTGTCGAAACTGTTTTGGCTTCGAGTAACCCATACTCTTTGAGAAGGTCGATGCAATATTTTCTCTGACATACAGTGATGCCCCTCCTGCATCGAGCCACCTCCAACCCCAAGAAGAATTTAAGCTCTTCCAGGTCCTTGATTCTGAATAGCTCATGCAAGTGATGCTTGATGAATTCAATCTCCCTTAAATCTGTCCCTGTTACAATCAAATCGTCAACATAAACTAAAATAACAGTGAATCCTCCTTTTGAATCTTTAGTGAACAGGCTGTAATCATTTCTGGATTGTTGGAAGCCAATTGCTCTTAGAGCATCACACAACTTTGAATTCCACTGCCTGCTTGCCTGTTTTAGGCCATAAAGAGATCTGTCCAACCTACACACCATGTTTGGTGAAGAAACATTCAACCCGGGTGGAGGTTTCATGTAAACTTCCTCCAAAAGATCACCATGTAAGAAGGCCGTATTTACATCTAGTTGATGTAAGTGCCAGTTCTGCACAGCTGCAATGGATAGCACAATCCGCAATGTACTCATCTTCACTACTGGACTATAGGTTTCGAAATAATCAACACCAGCAGTTTGTGTAAAGCCCTGTGCCACCAACCTGGCTTTGTACCTGTCAATGCTACCATCAGAATTCATTTTGAGCTTGAACACCCATTTGCAGCCTACCGCCTTTTTTCCATTAGGTAGAGAAGTCAAAGTCCAAGTCTTATTTTCTTTCAATGCAGAGAGTTCAGCCTCAATTGCCGCTTGCCAACATGGATCACTGATGGCCTCAGCATAGCATTGTGGTTCTTTAATAGGATTTGGCAATAGAGGGTTTGTAGAGTGTTGAATTTGTATATTATGAAATTGAGACTGTGACTCACAAAAGAGAATAGTTGACTCTTCAAAAAAATTTTCAAAAACTTTAGGATAAAAATCTTGTAAAATTCCAGGATTGAATTGAAGATTATTGATGTAGTTGTGATTTATATCCGATGCAGTGGTCATACAATGATAGTCTGCTAAATATGATGGTTTTCTCCTGATCCTATTTGATTGTCTAATGTCTAAGTGTTGATGTGTTTGTGCTGGTGCATTGTATATGATCGAGCTGTCATTTCCAATGGTTTCATGAGATGCTGATGGATAATTGTGTTCTGGTCGTACCACAGAACTTGATAGATGCAGGTCTTGTCTAGTTGAATGAACTAAAGAGCCATGTGATGTATGTGATGAATCATTGAATGAATTAGATGAATGCAAGTATGTTCCATTTGAGTGGTTTAAAGGGGCTTGTGGTGTATGTGAGGGCTCAATGAATGGATCCTCAAAATTACTCCCAATCTCCACTGCAAACCAAACTGCAGACATATTTGCAAAGGCTCTAGCTCCAAGCATTTTTGAGAGATGTCATAGCAAGCTTGGAATGGTTGATTTTGCCAATTCCAGCTTGAGAGGGGCTATCACATGAGGAGTCAGATTAATTAGCAAGTTAGTTACACACTTTGCAAGATATTGATCTGATTCACCAGATTCGCGAGCGTTTGAACGTCAATTGGCGAAAATGACGATGCTGAGTTGCCTGAGGATGCTGAGTCGCGATCCATGGTTTGAATCTTCAAGGATTCTGGTTCTGCTCAATGCTCCTTCCAATTTTCGCTGTTGATTCCTTCTTTCTCCCTTCCACGCTCACCGCACCATGTGGAAATGTTAGTTCAGAGAGAGGGAAGGTTCAAGAACAGAGGAAAGTTTACAGAGGAAGCCCTAGGTCAAAAGCAAGTTACTTCTGACTAAGGCAAGGAAAAATGAGACTTACAAGAGCAAAAAACTCAAAACTCTAATTACTCCATCTACTATATATACTTCCTTAACTAAATCTGCTAACTAACCGTTCACCACTATTAACAGCTGTATAACAAACTTTTCCAAAACTGCAAAGTGTGTAACTAACTTGCTAATTAATCTGACTCCTCATGTGATAAAAACACACAATTCCCTACTTGTAAGAATTAGAGGAGCAACAATATCTACTCACAACAAGTATTAACACCAACACAATAATACCCAATAGCAGCGAAAAAAGCACATAAACCAGAAATTATAAACAAGCTAACACACCAAGATTTTTAACGTGGAAAACCTCCTCAATGAGAGAAGTAAAAACCACGAGTCACCAAGACCATGATATAGCTTCACTATGATGAAAAATAGGGTACAAGAGAGTCACAAATTACTGCACAAAACGTGCATACAACAAGCCAAACAATCCAAGCTTCAAAGCTTTCAAAACAAGAACAAGAAGATGAAAATACCACAAAAATAGAGTTATTGTGCGTGGCCAATATCTCCAGCTACAGATGTCGAATTGAAGATCCGAACGGTGAAATTAAAGAACCAGATGTATAAAACACTCTGTCCAAATTTGAGCTCGATCCAACGGTTAACGAATCTGAAGTGATCAATTTAAAGAGACAGCTTTATGTATGTGCGAAAATAACTTTCTCTCTTCTCTTCTCTCTAGTGTTTGGTGTTCTCTTGCAAAATGACCTCTCTCTCACTCAACCCTAACTCACCTCAGCTACTTCAACTATTCATGGGTTTGGATACTAACATTTGGGCTTTTTCTCCACATAGGAAGGGAGCCCAAAAACCCAACAAATCTCCCCCTCACGACTATGTGGAGGTAACCGCCAATCCGGCGATTAAGCAACAAACTTCAAACTTCCATCTTAGTAATGCCTTGGCCATCATATCAGAATCATTCTCATCAGTATGAACCTTTTCAAGTTCCAACAACTCAGCATCCAAAATATCACGTATCCAATGATACCTCACATCAATATGTTTGGATCAAGAATGAAAGGTAGAGTTTTTACCAAGATGTATAGCACTTTGACTATCACAAAACAACACATACCTCTCTTGAGCAGACTCGAGTTCCTTCAAGAATTTCTTCATCCAAAGCATCTCCTTGCACGCTTCGGTAATGGCAATAAACTCGGCTTCAGTAGTAGACAAAGCAACACATTTTTGTAATCTTGATTGCCAAGACACAGCTCCACCTGCAAAGTTGATCAAGAAGCCTGAAATGGACCTTCTAGAGTCAATATCTCCTGCCATGTCTGAGTCAGTGTAACCAACTAGAATAGACTTATCACTTCCATAACACAACTTCATGTTAGAAGTACCACGAAGATATCTCATTATCCATTTTACAGCATTCCAATGCTCTCTTCCTGGGTTTGAAACAAAACGGCTAACACAACCAACAGCATGAGCTATATCCGGTCTTGTGCACACCATAGCATACATTAAACTACCAACGGCTGATGCATATGGAACCTTTTCCATGTCTTTCTTCTCTTCATCACTTGATGGACTTTGCTTGCAACTCAATTTGAAATGTGTAGCAAGAGGAGTACTAACGGCCTTTGCTTTCTCCATTTGGAACCTGTGTAACATTGTCTCTATGTATTTCTCCTGTGACAACCAAAGTTTCTTCTTCTTTCTATCACGCTCGATTCTTATGCCAAGAATCTCCTTTGCTGGCCCAAGGTCCTTCATTGCAAATGACATTGCAAGTTGCTTCTTCAACATATCAATCCTAGAAGCATTCTGACCAACAATAAGCATGTCATCAACATATATCAAAAGGATAATAAAATCATTACTAGCAAACTGTTTAACAAATACACAATGGTCAGAAGTAGTCTTCTTGTAGCCTTGTTCTGCCATAACAGACTCGAACTTCTTGTACCATTGTCTTGGAGCTTGCTTCAAGCCATACAAGCTCTTCTTCAATTTGCAAACATGATCCTCTTTGCCTTTTACCATGAAACCTTCAGGTTGTTCCATGTAAATTTCATCCTTAAGATCACCATGAAGGAAAGCAGTTTTCACATCCATCTGCTTTATCTCTAAATTAAGACTTGCAGCCAAACTCAAAATAGTCCTAATAGAAGATCTTCTCACAACCGGTGAAAAAATTTCATTATAATCAACTCCCTTTTTCTGCCTGTAGCCCTTGACCACCAATCTAGCCTTGTACCTTGGATACTGAGAATTTTCTTCATGCTTCAACCTATAAACCCACCTGTTCTGCAAAGCTTTCTTCTCTTTTGGCAACTTCACAAGCTCAAATGTTTGATTATCATGCAAGGATTTTATTTCATCTTGCATTGCATCAAACCATTTCTTATTGTCGTCACCTTCCATAGCTTCCTCATAACATTCAGGTTCTCCCCCATCAGTCAAGGTCACATATCCATCAGTAAATGTTACATACTCACTAGAAGGATACCTCGTTGAAGGTCGTCGCTCTCTAGTAGACCTCCTAGGATGGAAACCTGGTGGATCTTCAGGTAACTCAGGTTGATTATCAGCATCATCATCAACTGGAACATCAATCGGATCTCCCATCTCCTGGTCATCAGGAACCAAAGGCTCATTTTGCTGCATATGCACCTGATCTTGATTCTCTGCTAGTTCTGACGAAGGAGGTGGCTGAACTGGATCTACATCAGTCAAGTCACTGCTCTCTTGTGATTGACTCTTCTCTGCCTTATCAATATCTTCAATAGTCTGGTCTTCAACAAACTCTACATCACGGCTTCTTACAAGCTTCTTTTCAACTGGATCATAAAGCCTGTAACCAAACTCATCTTGACCATATCCAATAAAAATGCACTGCCTTGTCTTCACATCCAACTTGGACCTCTCATCCTTTGGAACATGAACAAATGCTTTGCATCCAAAGACTCTCAAATGACCATATGAGACATCTTTGCCCGACCAAACATGATCCGGAACATCATTATCCAAAGCAATTGTAGGACTCAGATTAATCACATGAGCCGCTGTAAGTAGCGCTTCACCCCAAAAGACTTTAGGTAGCTTAGCTTCAGTAAGCATACACCTAACTCTTTCAATCAGTGTTCTATTCATCCT
The DNA here is from genome assembly GCF_059453495.1 of Arachis ipaensis. Lineage (NCBI taxonomy): Eukaryota > Viridiplantae > Streptophyta > Magnoliopsida > Fabales > Fabaceae > Arachis > Arachis ipaensis. The sequence continues at coordinate 121,819,317 of NC_142437.1, forward strand.
TTCTGCCAAACCATTCAACTGAGGTGTTTTAGGAGGTGTCTTTTCATGCCTAATGCCTTGCTTCTTGCAATACACGTCAAATGGTCCACAATACTCACCACCATTATCAGTGCGAATACATTTAAGCTTTTTACCTGTTTGCCTCTCAACCAAAGCTTGGAATTGTTTGAACTTTTCCAAAGCTTGGTTCTTTGTTTTCAAAGCATAAGTCCAAAGCTTTCTTGAATGATCATCAATAAAAGTAATAAAGTAAATAGCTCCACTAAAGGACCGTACCTTCAAAGGACCACAAATATCGGAATGCACCAATTCCAAGAAGTCTGATTTTCTTGAAGGTTGATACTTCTTGAAGGATAATCTTCTTTGTTTGCCAGCCATGCAATGAGAACATTTCTCCAACTCTGCATTCTTCAAACCTGAAAGAGCATCCTTTCGAGCTAAATAGCTAAGTCCTTTTTCACTAATATGACCAAGTCTTCTGTGCCACAAGCTACAAACTTCCTTACTTTCAATCGCATTCACACTACCTTTTGCAATCATGGCATGCATCACATACAAACTTGAAGTACCTTTTTCTCGAGCCACCACTAAGTTGCCTTTAGTAAGCTTCCATTGTCCAAAACCGAAAGTGTTTACAAAGCCTTCATTATCAAGCCTTTTAACTGAAACCAAATTCAAGCGAACATCTGGAGCGTGTCTAACATCTTTGAGTAGTAGCTTCATTCCCATATTGGTCTCAAGACAAACATCTCCTACACCAATAACCTTGGCCAAGCCATCATTACCCATCTTAAGTACTCCAAAATTACATGGAGTATAAGAAGTGAAGAACTCCTTCTTCGGTGTAACATGTATTGAGGCGCCACTATCAATTACCCAGCTGAACTCATCATCAGAAACAAGATTGACCTTGTACTCTTAATCAGCAATATCAACAGTAAGAAGATCATCTGAAATAGAAGATACACGATCATTACCACTATCATCCTTCTTTTCTTGCTTACCTTTATTTTCCTTTTTTCAAAGATAGCAATATTTTTGAACGTGACCCATTTTGTGACAATAGTGACACTCAACATTCTTGTATCTTCCCTTGGATTTGCTCCTGCTTTTACCTCTACCCCTTTGAACTCTATTCTGATTTCTCCCTCTGGTTTCAGTGACTAACATTTCAGAGTGTGACAAAGAATTCTGCGTCTTCCTTCTCATCTCTTCATTTAAAATGCCACCTTTAACAAGTTGCATGCTCACTTTACCATTTGGAGCAGAATTAGTAAGAGAGATACGAAATGTCTCCCAAGAATCTGGTAGAGTATTTAGCAACCACAATCCTTGAACCTCATCTTCAAACTTGATTCCCATGCTTGACAACTGATCCAGAACCCCTTGAAATTCATTCAGGTGATCTAATACTTGTGACCCCTCCTTGTATCTCAAATTCATCAACATATTCAACAAGTACAATTTATTATTGCCAGACTTGGAAGCATACAATGATTCAATTTGATTCCACAAAGTCCTAGCATGAGTCTCATTAGCAATGTGATTATAAACATTATCATCTACCCATTGCCTAATAAAACCACAAACTTGTTGGTGTTCAAACTCCCATTCTTCATCTGTTTTAGATTCTGGTTTTTGTGTAGAAAATACGGGTAAATGTAGATTTTTGACAAACAACAAATATTTTATTTTTCCCTTCCATAGATGGTAATTAGTGCCATTCAAACTTATCATCCTAGTAGAATTATTTGCCTCCATCTTTCAAGCAAGTTATAACCAAATACCCAAAACTGAGCTCTGATGCCAATTGATAGGAATAAAACACACAATTCCCTACTTGCAAGAATTAGAGGAGCAACAATATCTACTCACAACAAGTATTAACACCAATACAATAATACCCAATAGCAGCGAAAAAATCACATAAACCAGAAATTATAAACAAGCTAACACACCAAGATTTTTAACGTGGAAAACCTCCTCAATGAGAGAAGTAAAAACCACGAGTCACCAAGACCAGGATATAGCTTCACTATGATAAAAAATAGGGTACAAGAGAGTCACAAATTACTGCACAAAACGTGCATACAACAAGCCAAACAATCCAAGCTTCAAAGCTTTCAAAACAAGAACAAGAAGATGAAAATACCACAAAAATAGAGTTATTGTGCGTGGCCAATATCTCCAGCTACAGATGTCGAATTGAAGATCCGAACGGTGAAATTAAAGAACCAGATGTGTAGAACACTCTGTCCAAATTTGAGCTCGATCCAACGGTTAACGAATCTGCAGTGACCAATTTAAAGAGACAGCTTTATGTATGTGCGAAAATAACTTTCTCTCTTCTCTTCTCTCTAGTGTTTGGTGTTCTCTTGCAAAATGACCTCTCTCTCACTCAACCCTAACTCACCTCAGCCACTTCAACTATTCATGGGATTGGATACTAACATTTGGGCTTTTTCTCCACATAGGAAGGGAGCCCAAAAACCCAACAGGAAGAATTGGAGGCCAACCAATGGTGAGGAAACAGAGGGGGAAAAAAACGCACCCCATTTCTAATAGTTGAGGAAGGACCTTCTGAAGATAGTGAGCAGGACTAGACCAAGCTTTAACTCTAAGATTGACAATGTTACTTGTGTTATTATTGAACATCTGAAGTATGTCACTTGGGAGCTCTCTTACCACATGTACACGATTTCCAAGTGTTTCTATGAAGAAATCTTCATCAAAAATGTCACCAAAGTTGCTGCCAGACATCAAAAGAAAAATATCAACACATAAACAAGTTCAGAAGTATTCATATGGACTAGAAAATAACTGCCATTAACTTGGATTACATAACATGATAAACAAAATATCTATGAGAACTTTTATGTAATTATTTATAGAATTAAAATCTACGTAAACGTGTTCCAGATATGCGGGCACATAACTGAGATTGCAGTATTGCACTTTAGATGTGTTAATTATGCACAGCGAGGGATTGATTTTCTCTTTTCTTCTTTTTTAGTAAGAAAAACAAATCGTCAAGAAGATAGTAGACATATAATGACACAAGGTGTAAAATCATCCAATCAAAAAGTGTTTCTTTAAATGCTGTAGGATATCCCTTGGTGACCAATGTGTTAAGACTTTCAATTCAACTTTTGTGGTAGAAGCTTTGCATATGTAGTAATATTGTAATAAGTTTACATAACGTCCAAAGTTCAGAATATTAAAATGGATTGCCTTAAGAATGAATGGTACTACAACTCATTTCGGTACAAGAAGTTTGTCTACTTATACAATTTTCTACATGACCAAGGTCAATTAATTATTTCATCTTAAGTATGTGTTTTAATGGTTTTCACAGTTACTTTTATATGGGAAGAGTAGACCAATTTATAGATAGATATGAAATACAGAGAACGAAGGTCATAAGTAAGAAAGAATCTGCTTTAAAAAAATACAAGGATGCTCTAACTAATACTTAGTCTCATAAAGGATTCAGATGTGAAAGATTTTCCATTACTAAAGGTTGGTTTTGTTTGGATAGTTCCTTCCAAGGCAAACATTTTTCAATCCTCAAATTTGAAGTCCATGTCAATGATTTTATTTAAAGGGCAATCAAAGAACAAGATGATCTTCCATCTACCCTATGTCACCAGTATTATTTGCAAGTTAAAGGTAGACATATAGGAAGCAGAATGAGAAAACATGGAAAATTATCAAACTAGATTCGTGGACGCCAGAAACGAAGCTCCACAATTCGTGGTCGCCGCCAGCTAATTGGCCCATTTCGCGGCCGGTGGGCTAGACATGCCCCACTTCGTGTGCGCCGGCCATGAGGTGCTTCATCTCCTTGATGGCAGCCACGAAATTGCAAAGGCTGCAGCTGTCCCCTCCATTTCGCGGGCGCCGGAGTTGAGGGGCAACTTCATTTCGTGGGCGACGCCCTTGAGTTGGCGATGCGTATTTCAGACAAAATTCTAATCCATGCGTATTCCTGGAATTAATGTTTTTTAAATATTTAATTATATAAAAAAGCCTTTTAAAAAATGTGTTTGTATTAAAAGAAAATATTTTAATTTAGATTTCAAAGCATCATTATTCACGTTATTTCTTTCTAATGAAAATAGTGTATTAATATGCTAATGTCATCGTCTACATGCATAAAGTTAAGTTAATAATAATAATAAAGGTCGATATATAGTAAAAGTAAAATAGACGGAAATTGTTATGTCTGACAGAGAAAAACGTTGGGAATTGATCTGTGTATTAATTTTTTTGGAGACTAGAATGTTCGCTTTTAAAATCTTTGAAGACTGATCTGGGTAATTACTCTGCCGAAAAATGAACTGGAAACTGATTTGTCTGCCGAAATAAAATCTTGGGAATTGATCTGTGTATTAATTTTTTTGGGGACTAAAATGTCTGCTTTTAAAATTATTGGGGACTGATTTGGATAATTACTTTAAAATTTAAATTTGGATATTAATTAATAGATGAGGTTATATTAAACTTTTTAATTTTAACAATTTTTTTTTGAAGTGCATAGAGCTCAATACCGCCAGGTGGAGCATTAGAAAATAAATAAATAAATAAACCAGATACACAACACGTCAAAAACCTCAACGAATCTTGTGACCCCGAGTCATCTTCGGTATTGCCATCAACAACTACAAGGTGCATCCCCAATCCATTCATCAGAAAAACCAAAAGACCTGCTTATAATGTCCACCACATCTGATGCATGATTTTTGAATATTCTGGCATTCCTTTCTTGCCAAGTTTTCCAAATAAATGCAAAGAACCCAATAAACCACCGCTTTCGCTCCATCTTTCTCCCTGAGGCGTTAGTCCAGCTTTCAAAGTGTTGCTTTAGAGAACCTGGCACTATCCAAACCCTCACAAGAGCAAATAGCCAAGCACACCACACCTGCCAAGTGAACTCACAACCAAGAAATAGATGAAATGCAGACTTTACAGACTTGTAACATAAAACACACATATCATTATTCCGGTCAAGGACCCCTAATCTACACAGGCGGTCTTTAGTCGTCGCCCTGCCAACCAACACAAACCAAGCAAATAACTCAATCCTTGGTGGGATGAACCCCCTCCAAATAGTGCTAGTGAAGCTATAGCTCTGGATCTCCCCCGGAAGAGTTTCCGCTTGCAGCACCTGCACAAAAGAGTTAGTCGAAAAAATACCTGATCTATCAAACTTCCACACCACACTATCCTCTCTCTCATGTATTGGCCTCACTGACTGTAACCTCTCATGAAGTTGCCTTACAAGCTCCAACTCCCATTGGAATAACTCTCTTCTCCATTGAAAAGTCCAAACCCACTCTATCCCATCCCAAAACCCCCCAATCCCCTATAACAGATCCATTAAGGTTTGAAACCGAGAAAAGTCTTGAGAACTCATCCTTCAATGCTCCACTAGGTAACCATCTATCCTCCCAGAACCGGATTCTTCTGCCATTTCCTAGCTCCATGGACAGGCCGCTGATCATCTTCTCCCTCACCTGTGACTCCGAGATTTGTAATAGACAAATATCCTTCCATGGACCCCCTCTCGTAGGCACACGCTGGACACTAAGCATCTCAGACGGATTCATGTGATTACACGAGCAAACTACTTTCTTCCATAAGTGATAGTCCTCCTTTGAAAACCTCCACCACCACTTGAACAATAAAGCTGCATTCCGAGCCACCACATTCCCAACCCCCAACCCACCTTTCTTTTTGGAAGCCATCACTAGATCCCATTTCACGAGCGGCATTCCATGCCTCCCATCCTCCTTACTCCACAAGAACCGTCTTTGTAGTGAAATCAGCTTCTCCGCCACTGCCTTAGGCATCTTGTATAAGCTGAGATAGTAGATAGGTAGACTATTGAGAACAGACTTAATGAGAACCAGCTTACCCACTTTATTGAGTGTCTTTGCTTTCCACAGACTAAGCTTTTCTTCCACCTTATCAACAACTGGTTTCCATGTCTTCACAAGCCTCGGGTTCGCTCCCAGAGAGATGCCCAAGTACCTGACTGGTAGTGATGCCTCCTTACAGTCCAGCAAACTACACATCTTCCTTGTCCATCGTTGCTCACAGTTGACTGGAATAAAGCTCGATTTCTCAAAGTTAATACTCAACCCAGACATCACCTCGAAGCACCGCAATAGCCGTTTGTAGTTTCTGATAGTGGCCTCCTCAGGAGGACATAACAGGATAGTATCATCGGCAAACTGCAAGTGGGACAGCTCAATGTCATCCCGGCCAACCAAAAGAGGCGCTATACGTCCATTCCTCACCGCCTCACCAATCATTCTATGAAGGACGTCAACAACCAGTACAAACAGAAAGGGAGACAGAGGGTCGCCTTGTCGAAGACCCCTTTCCATTTTGAACGGCTTAGAAGGGGACCCGTTTATCAGAATCGACATTGATGTAGAGCAGACACATTCCTTAATCCATTCTCTCCACTTAAGTCCGAATCCCATCTTATGCAACACAATATCTACAAAACTCCACTTCACTCTATCATAAGCCTTCTGAAAATCCAGCTTAATAATTGCTGAACTCTTTTTTCTTGACTTCAGCCAGTGCACAGTTTTGCAAGCAATCAGGGCCCCATCATGAATTTTTCTGCCATTCACAAAGGCACTCTGAGTCTCCCCTACTAAACCAGGCATAACCTTCCGCATCCTCCGAACCAACACCTTAGAGATGACTTTATACACACAACCGACCATACTAATTGCCCGGAGATCTTTTATTTCTTTCACGCTGACAAACTTCCGCGCCAACGCCACCCAGGTAATATTTGAATCCCGAGGTAGAGTAGCTGACTGAAAAAATCCCATCACAGCTTCAGTGAACTCCCTTCCTACTTCTTCCCAACACTTCTTGATGAAATTCATATTATACCCATCACTGCCCGGTGCCTTCGTTGACCCACAGTCCCAGACTGCATCTTTTATCTCTTCAACCGAGGGCAACGACTCTAGCTCTGTTGCCTCTACGTTACTTAACTATTTTACCAGCCCATCACGGAATCCTATAATAGGCGATGTCTCCTGATGATACAAGCGCTTATAGAAATCGCGAATGGCAACTTTGATCCTGGCTTGATTCCTTACTAACCTTCCATTAATCATTAAGGCATCAATTCGATTGTTCCTCCTCCGTGCTGAAGCTAGATTGTGGAAGTACCGAGTGTTCCTGTCCATCTCCTTTGCATGCCTAGAACGTGGTAACTGCTTCCAATGTAATTCTTTCTGCATATACCATATTTTACAAGAGCTTACAAGCGCCTTCCTCCTTGCTTCCATGGTTCCGTCATACACTCCATTGCTCACCAAGTCGTCCACCTTCTTAATCTCCTCCTCAAACCGTGTAATTCTTCCATCCATGTTTCCAAAATTATCTCTATGCCATCTGCCAAGCGGAACCATTAGGGCCTTCAGCTTGTCTATGAACTGTACATCACCGATTCTCCTCCATTCCTCCCTGACCGTCTGCAGGAATCCCTCATGAGTAAACCAGGAGTCCAGGCTTCGAAAAGGTCTCGGTCCCACCCTCACCCGCGTGACATCCACAATCAGAGGGCAGTGGTCTGACAAACCTCTAGGACCTCCTTTAAGCCTTATATCAGGAAACTCTTCTACCCACTCCAGGCTAACCAGTACCCTATCAATGTGACTACACGACTGGCCTCTGAACCATGTGAACATACGATCAGATAGGGCAAGGTCTACTAGCTCCATCTCCTGCATTCATGCTTTAAATTCTACTGCAGACACTGGTAAGGTAGAAGCTCCTTTCCGTTCTTCCACTTGACTTATCTCGTTGAAGTCCCCCATATAACAAAAAAGTACTTGGTATAACCCAGATAAGAAGCTTAACTCCTCCCACACAGCAAGCTTGTCTTCCCTTGTGTGCGCACCGTACACTAAACAGAAAGCACAACAGAAGCCATTTTTCACCAGTACACCTTCCACACACAGGCACCTATCTCCTTTATAACAGTTGTTCATCGTAAATACCAACTCATCCCACATCAATAGTAAACCTCCTGACGCACCTACTGCACCAACAACCTCCCATTTAACTGCATCATGTCCCCATAGTTGTACTACATCAAATTTAGTCAGAGCTGTTTTCTTAGTCTCTATCAAGCCTAGCATATTCAGATTAAATTTTCTCCTAAGGTTCTTTACCATACTCACCTTACCAACTCCTGCTACCCCCCTAACATTCCAAGAGCTAAAAATCATTTTAACGCATTAATACACACCTTTTTTCGGTTTTTCGGACGACTCCTTCTTGCCTTCTCCTTCTGTTTAGCCAGCTTTTTCTTCTGAGCTATCGCCTCATTCTGCGCTTGAAGGATTGCCATAATGTCATCCTCCTCATTATACTGCACTACCCCAGACTCCACTGCAAGCTCCCAAGCTTCCTTATTTTCTTGAAGCTAACTTTGAAAACTTTCTCTTAGGTTTAGAACTCGTTTGAAAAGTTTCAAAAGCTACTTATTTAGGTTTTTGACTTATGAGAAGTCGCATTAATGTTATTGTTTGGTACATTTTTTTAAATATGCTTTTAACTTTTCGAAAAATTGTTTAAGAGCTTTTGAAAAAGTAAAAAAATTTGACTTCTCTCCTCCAAAACTATTTTTCACTCATATTTATTAAAACAACTTTAAAAAAAGTATTTCTATGATAAAAATCCAAAAAAAAAACTTAATTATGTTGTTTATCCAAACCGACCCTTAATTTAGTAAAACTTTTACTTTTTAAAATTAGTTTATAAAAATAAACTTTTAAAAGTTAGCTTTTCAAAAGTTGTAATATCTGTGTTTGGTAAATGAAATTAAAAATAGCTTTTAATAAGTACAAGCAACAAGTGCATTTGGTAAAATATTTTTTAAAATTTAAAAATACTATAATAGGCATTAATGTAAGAGTTAAATTTAGATATTAATAATGTATAAGGTTATATAAGATTTTTAATTTTGATAAGCACGAGCCAATTTTAAAAAGCTTTCTCTTAAGTACTTTAAAAAACATCTCTAACTTTTAAAAACTGTAAGTACAAGTATATAATTTTTTTTTATTTACCAAACATAAGATGAAGTGTGCCTTTAAAAATCACAAACACCTCTTCAAAAAATTTTATTAAATTCTTTCAAAAATACATTAACTTTTAAAAACTATAAGTATAAACAGACAAATTTTTTAATTTACTAAATATAAAATAAAATGTTTGTACTAAAAAAAAAACAAATACTTTTTTAAAAATTTTTACCAAATCAAACCTACATATGATATGTTAAACAGTAAAGTTTGGGCTTAGGCCCTCTCTTTGATTCAAAAATATTAAACGGAGGTCACTTTGGAATTTGGAATTAGCGAATAGTCAACTATTGAATTAGCAGCATCGCTTAAAGCTTGGTCTAGTAGTAATTATGTTTGTCTTATTAGAAGGTACACAAAATTCAAATTTTAGGGCAATTCACATAAATAAAATATTGGAAAAAAGTGTTACGCAAATACAACAATACGAAAAATCAGACGCAAATACAATAAACCTATTTGTATGTAATCCACGACACCTTAACGCGGAACCTGAATACACGTAATCCACTAGACCCTGTCGTGGATTACGTTCAAACGCTGAAACACATAAACCGTTACACCCGTAGCGATTTATAAAGAGATAGGCCCAAAGTGTATTCCGCGAGACCCTATAGCGGATTATGAAGGGTTTAGCAGCTTGGAAGATGCCTATATATACCCAGCAAATTGTGTTGAGTGTCATTTTCATTCATTTATAACTTAAGAATGGAGACTGAAGAGAGCTTTTTGGTATTGGTGCACTCTTCTGGAAAAATAAAGAAGAGTAAGAATCACGGTGTGAAGTTTACCGATAGAGAACCACTGAGTGTTTTCATCAGGTCATCTAATATATTGTTAGATCTGAAGACTAGTATATTGCAGAAGTTGGGCGCGCGTGGCACAAAGTGGGTGAAGAAGCTATTCTACAAGATTCTTATTGCGGTTGTGTCAACCGGTGTGAAATATGAAACATTCGTGATACAATCGGATGAAGATATGCAGGTGTTGTTTCATTGTCATCGGAGTTTCCCGGAAGTTAGGATACATGCGAGTTATTTGCGAAGTTGGAACATGGCATCAATAGTTCTGGGGCATCGACGTTGAACCCTCAATCGACCCCGATGGGGGTGCCTCTACCTCGATGCCCGTCGTTGCACCTGAGTGTTTGTTGGAGTACCAGCCAGCTGGTCCAGTTGGAGTATTTACCTCAGCTCATCCATCTCCAGATGTTGGACGTGAGGGAGAACCGGATCGGGTTGAAAATGCGATGCTAGAGGATGATTCGGATGAAGAGCCTGCTGACATTGGAAGGGACAGCAATGATGATATTCCGACAAGGTATGGCAGGACATGTCAGCCACCATCAAGTTCCGACACACATGAGCAACCTGCACACTTTTCTACCCTAAACTTGGAAGCCGTCGGCCAAGCTTCGGAGTCTGTTCCAACCTTTGGGGGTCAAGATTTGCACGAGGGAAATGCTGTAGTTGAATTTCAAGTTGGCTAATCTTTCCAAAGTAAGGAGGAAGATGTTCTTACTATAAAGGATTACAGCATTCGCCGTGGTGTTGAGTACAGAGCGATAAAGTCGGATCATCTTAAGTACCATGGGAGATGCAAGGAGTTCAGTAAAAGTTGCACGTGGATGACATCAGCCTTCGAGCGCGAAAGGGCACCTGGGAGGTTCGACGGTACAACGGACCACACACATGCTTGGCTACATCGATATCAAGCGACCACCGACAGCTTGATTATCACGTCATCTATGCAAAGATCTTTCCTCTGGTTCGAGCTAATGCAGCGGTATCGATAAAGGTGTTGCAAGAAGCTACCGAAGCAACGTACGGGTTCAGGCCAACTTACAGGAAGACGTGGTTGGCAAAACAGAAGACAGTAGCATAGATATACGGGGACTGGGAAGAGTCCTATGCCGAAATACCTCGTTGGATCCTTGGTTTGCAGTCTACCATGGAGGAGACCATTGCCTTGATGAAGACGTCTCCAGTTCGAGTCGGTGATGAAGTTGACCATTCCACCGTGTACTTTCATCGTCTTTTCTGGATATTTTCTCCTTGTGTTGAAGCCTTCCGACATTGCAAGCCATTGATCAGTATAGACGGTACTCGTCTGTATGGCAAGTATGGCGGGACTTTGCTCCTAGTGATCACCCAAGATGGGAACTCCAACATCTTGCCTATTGCTTTCAGTCTCGTGGAAGGGGAAAATGCCGAGTCGTGGTCTTTCTTCCTAACCAACCTTCGCCAACATGTGACTCCGCAACAGGGGATACTGGTCATCTCGGATAGGCACAACGGCATCAAGGCTGCATTAGAGTCACCTAACAGTGGGTGGTTACCCCCTCATGCGTATCAAGCATTTTGTATTCGGCATGTTGCAGCTAACTTCTCACTCAGTTTCAAGGGTACGGATGCAAAGCGTTTGCTTGTGAATGCTGCTTATACAAAGACTGAGGCAGAGTTTCGTTATTGGTTTGATATAATATGGACTGAGAATCCGACAATGTGTGATTGGGCGAACATAATAGACTACGATAAGTGGACTCAGCACCAGGATGGTGGCAGACGATTCGGTCACATGACGACCAATATATCTAAGTGTGTTAATTCTGTTCTGAAGGGTACAAGGAATCTTCTAGTTACCGCCCTGGTGAAGTCCACATATGGTCGGCTAGCGGAGTTGTTTGTGATTCGTGGTCAAATGGTGGAGGCTCAGTTGGCCAGCGGTGCCAAGTTTTGCCAGTCTTTTATGAAGGCGATGGAGCGCAACTTGAGAGACTTTAGGTGCTTCACTGTTACGCTATTCGATAGACACCAGTCTGAGTATACTATTGCCGACACGACACCGATCGGGAGCTTCTCGCTTGGGACGTACCGAGTATCCCTTCAGGATTGTACATGCGACTGTGGATACTTTCAGGCTCTCCATTATCCATGTTGCCATGCGATTGCATGTTGTGCCCAGTCATGGCTTGACTGGTCTGTCTATGTCGACGAAGTCTACACTATGCAAAAGGTGTTCAGGGTGTACCAGATGGATTTTATGCCTCCAATTCCAGAGGGATTTTGGCCACCTTATGATGGTCTGACTGTTATTCCGGATCCTACCCCGAGGCGTTGTCATGATGGACAGCCGAGGTCTACCAGAATCCGGAACAACATGGATGAGGCCAACCCTAACCGATCGAAGCGATACGGCCTCTGCAGACAGCCTGGACACACGCGTAGATCTTGCCCTCAGAGAGGCTCCACCGTAGCTGGTGGTTCATAGGACTTGTAGTGTTTGTGCTTTTAGTTTTTGAATTTTGTTTTGTCATGTAGCGATTTATGTTTTTGGGTGCTAGTATTAATGCCTTGTGGCTATTATATTTTTTATGGCTTCATATATTTTATGACGGTTATGACTTGTTACTTATGACTTTATATTTGTATGGCTTCATATATTTTGCATCATGATTTCTTACTATCCGCTAAGTCCTCAGATGAGATGTGATCCGGTGAAGCAACGCCGAGGTCGTCTGACCCGCCGGTCTCTATGTACCAGGGGGACCTCATCACCACCCTCATCATCGTCACTGTCTGAGTCATCGTCCCCTCCCTGGGGATTTGCATCTGGTGTGATAGCATGCGACTTAGATAGACCGGCCTATGATGATCTGGGCCCCGCGAAAGCAGACGGGGGTGTCCCACCCAGCGCAAACGTGTCGTCGATCGGTCCAGAGGGAGGCTTGTTCAGGTCGACATCTACCCGTGCCTGGGGTCCAACAAGCGGAGACCTGCGCCTAGCCAGCTCATCCTCCTGCATGATCATGTTGATCTCATCTAGAAAATGTTACCCTCCAAACTCTGCATCGAGGCCCTCACTACCGAGCAAGTCCGACAACATCTGACCAGGGCTAATATACGGCTGATGCTCCTGCAAACTATCGTCACACGTAGGGACCCCAGCGAAGTAGTCTCCGAATTCGCAACTAGGAATGTCAGCACCCCCTGATCCCCCTACTCCCCCGACCCCACCTCCACCGCCATGACCATCATCGGGTCCCCCGTCATCCCCGTCACCACCTCCCCCTGGACCCTCGTCCCTCCCACCGCCGTCACCATCCAATCCGCCACTGCCAGGTTGGGCACGGCCTCGTCCACGACTTCTGACTCCACCTCGCCTCCCAAGTCCCCTTCCCTCCATGACAATAATGGCCTCCTCCAGCCATATCCACTCACGCTGGCTAGATCGAGTCCCAACACGCTGCCTCCTAGCGACCCTACAGTTGTCCGGAACATCAGGTAGCTGGTCCATGTCCGGGCGTCGTCCGGGGCCTCGCTCAATCGCCTGAGTTGGTATCGCAGCTGCCCTAGGGTCAACTAGGATGAGCTCTGGCGATAAAAACCTCCTGCCGTGCTGATACTACCAATCAAGGTACTCATGAGAAAGTCCTGTATCAGGTACGATGTCAAACTGTAGCATGTGTTGCGCCCTATCTGACCAGTGAATGTGCTAACTCTGCAGTGTTAATGGAAACCAACGATCTCCACCCCTCCCATCCTTTGACATCAGAAAATCTATGTTCAGGACAGCACGTGGCCGACCCTGAACCCCACCAAACTAAGGAAGAACCTGATCTACCAGATGCCACTCAATGATAGCAAAATAGATCAATGCTGTCGTAACCCTCCACAAAGTCATATGGCGTGGCTCCAAGATCTCGGGATATACCACCTGCACGACCTCTACCAGGCTATATGGCATCCATAAAAACTGCGCATTCAAGTTCAAATTGTTAGTCCACATAAACTAAAAAAGATTCAAATACAACATGAACAAGAAAATACTCACATCCCCCGACTAGAGCAAATCAATCCTCAGTCTCCAATTCGCGACACGAGGCCCCTTGTCGCTCAAGCTCGGTTGATAACCTCCCCATCGGATAACCACAACATTTAGTTAACAATAATTGTAAATGCTAAATGAATGGGAAATAGTTCGCATGGCTAAATGGAGACTACCTCGAGGCCAACGGCCAATGAAAAACATCATATCCGTCCGGCCGAAATCCAGGGAACCTCCAAAAGATCCACGACTGGAAGAGCTGCAGTGGACCAGCCAACTTGACGACTTTTTTGTTCGCCACACGGCACATGCATCTGTATAGCCATGACAACGCAGCGGAACCCCAACTGTACTGACCCATGTCCTCCAACCTAGCGACATAAGGCAGCCATCGGATGTGGAGGTGGGTACCTGACTTGTCCCCAAACAGCTGTGTCGATATGAGCATCATGATGTACGCACGGGCGTACCTCATAACCGTCTCGTCATTTGCCCCCTGTGGAAGCTCACTGAATGTCTCCTCAAACCATGTGCACCTCACTGTGAACTTATCGATGCAGTTCGCAGGAGGCAACACCCCGAGCAGCTCTTCAAACCACACCCATGGTGGTCGGCCACCCTCTATATACCGCGGAAAGTCTGCCAGGCAGCCGCTAACATACTGACCGCCGATTGGGAGACCAAGGTGGTACGTTACATCCTGTAGGGTTATTGTGCACTCCCCAAACGACATGTAGAATGTATGTGTCTCAGGGCGCCATCTCTCTACGAAGGCGCTGACCAACAGCTCGTCCAATCGAAACCAACTCTCGTTCAATCTTGCAAGATGGTACAGACCAGCCATCTGCAAGTAAGGAATGATCCTATCATCCAACATCATACCGTGCTGCCGTCTCATGCTGCTAATGCATCGATGGGGCTGCTTAAGAATAGAAGATGATTTCTCACATTCGTCACAAAAAAACCTCTCAATGCATCAAAATTTCTAGTTACCACAACATTGCATGCCATCACTTTGCAAACATTTTTACAATGAATTGCTATCAATCTTTTATAGATAGAAATGCTAACCACTACATTACTCACGATCCAATTCTTCGTACTAACAAAAAAATTACTAATATGAGATTAAAACATGTTCTTTTTTATTAACAAATATAAAAAACAGTAGTTAACCATGTTCATTACTCTACACCTAACCCTATTCTATAGTTAATGACTCACTAAGACTGAAATGAACTAAATTCAAATATCTGTTTCTGGATTTATTTTAAAAATCCCACACTAACAGTTCTAACTAACTACTAATTCATTTAAAAACAAATTAAATATTAAAAAACACTAACCTCGAGGTGGACGGCTCCAGCAATATGC
The DNA here is from genome assembly GCF_059453495.1 of Arachis ipaensis. Lineage (NCBI taxonomy): Eukaryota > Viridiplantae > Streptophyta > Magnoliopsida > Fabales > Fabaceae > Arachis > Arachis ipaensis. Next base: position 121,834,643 of record NC_142437.1, read on the forward strand.
GCGACTCCATCAAGTCGATATAGACGATTCGGGTCGTCCTCCATGCATGCAGAGTCGGTCCAAACCGAGTTGCTTCCAGAGAATCTCAAAACTGGGTGGTGGGGTTGGGAGTGGGGTATGAGGTTTCTGGGTTCGAATCAAGTAACTTCGATTTATTTATATAACGAAGAAGCAAGTAAATCGAAACAAGTCAGTTCGATTTACAAAACCATGAAATCAAAACAAGTGGATTCGATTTACGTGGGTTTTGAATTCTGTGGGCTAAATCGAATCGTGTTAATTCGATTTACATGTTTTCTTAAATCGAATTCACTAAATTCGATTTATTCATTATCTTATCACGAACGTAATTCGAATTGAGTTGATTCGATTTGCATTCAAATTTTTTTCTCACTTAATTCAAATCATTTAAATTCGGTTTATTACGTGTTTGGCTAAATCGAATTTACTCAATTCGATTTATATAGAAATTACATTAGAACTTTGACGTTACAATTTTTGATTTGGGACATTCAGAACATTTTCAAATGCAGTTGGTTTAACCAAGTCATTTGCCCTATATATTATTAAAGTTAGAATGTATATATTAATATTTTAAATCAGTTAATGGTAGGAACATACGTTATTATATTATTAGAATAAATATTTATTATAAAATATATTAAATATAAATTATTCAAATTATACATAAAATTATTTTTAAATTAGAAAACCAAATTATTATATCATTATCAGTAATTAATAATTTTTTTTAATTTTAAAACATTATAAATAAATACATAGATTCTGATTAAATAAATATATTAGTCTATTAAATATAATCTTTTAAATTAAATTTTTAGAATAAAATAATATTTCAAGTTTTTTCTTCGAAATCCATTGTATGTTTTAGATAATTTGATATTTTGTTTCTTGACATATTAAATATGATTTTATTTAGATATTTCTTATTATTATATTATTAATTAATAATTTATGTTCTAATCTTAAAATATTATACTAATAGAAGAAATATATATGTATATTAATATATAATTATAATAAAAAATATTTATATATTATTAAAATTAGAATGCGTGCATTAGTATTTTAAATTAATGAATGGCAGGAATATATATATGATTATATTATTAAGAGAAAAATAATATTTTAATTAATTTATTTTTAATTGTACTAAACATATAAATCATATAAATTATATTACAACTATATATAATTATTTATTCTTAAATTAAAAAATTAAATTATTATATGATTAATTAATAATTTATTTTTCAATCATAAAAGCATGATAATTAAATGCATAAATTCAGGTTAAGGGATAAATATGTTAATCTCTTAAATAAAATTTTTAAATTAGATTTTGATAATAAAATAATATTTTTAGTTATTTTTGTTGAAAAACTTGTGATTAATTTATAATATTTTTTTCAGGTATGATTTTATTTTAATGTTCTTTATTTTTTTTTTTTGCGTATACATAGGTGTTCTAAGAGTGTATAACTATTAGGAAAAAATATTTTAAATAATATTAAATATTTTAAAGTTTATTTTATACAAAATTATAAATAGAATAATTTTTTATAATGACTATAACTAAGAAGTATAGAATAAAATAATTATTAAATATAACGTATATTAATTAAATTATTACCATTAATGAAAGAATTAGTGTAAATAGATACATTATTAATATATAATTATAAGATAAATAATATTATAATTTAATACTAATTAAACTGATCATTAGATTTATTATTGTAATGAATACATGAAAAAAAAAATCAAATATCGTTTGTATTTTTTCAAATTATATGACACTTTTAACCTATTAGTATATAACAATTAAATCCCTTAAAATAATAATAATTAGAATTTAATCAATTCGTATGTACATGTGCGATGCAAAATATAATTAGAACTTAATAATTGAAATTATAATTTCTTAATAAAAAAACATTCATTTGAATGTTAAGAGAAAAAATATTTTAAATAATAGTAAACATAAATGAATATAATATATAAACGAGTAAAGTATCATTTTTGTCCCTAATATTTGAAGTAAGTCCTAAAGTTATTCCGAACGTTTCAATCATCTTATTTAACTTTCTAACGTTTTAAAATTGGCTCAATATTGTCCGGCCGGGATCTGTTAACAGAATTGACGGCGGGACAAAATTAAGACGATTTTAAAACATTAGAAACTTAAATAGAATGAAAACGTTGGGGACAAAAACGATACATAGAAATAAATTTTAATTTTATCCTTCAATAATATTAATTTTTTACTGTACATAATATTTAATTATTTTTAATTACATCTAAGTAAATTACACGTAATCACATTATTTTCATTCTAAATAAATTTTTTTATATTTTTATATTAACTTATAACTTTTTTAAGTGTAAAATTATAAAAAAATAAATTTATTTAAAATGAGAATAATGTGATTAAGTGTAATTTATTTAGATGTGGTTAAAAAATAATTGAATATTATGTACAGTAAAAAATTGATATTATTGAAGGATAAAACTAAAATTTATTTCTATGTATGATTTTTGTCCTCAACATTTTTGTCCTATTTAAGTTCATAACGTTTCAAAATTGTCTCAATTTTGTCTCGCCATCAATTCTGTTAATGGATTCCTAACGGCAGGATAACATTGAGCCGATTTTAAAATGTTAGAGACTTAAATAGGACGATTAAAACGTTAGGGACAACTTTGAGACTTACCCAAACGTTAAGGATAAAAACAATACTTTACTCTATATAAATTTATTATATAATGAAATATAAAAACCATGTATATTAATATATTAGTATACAAATGATAAGAAATATATATTATTATTAAAGTTAAACATATATAATAATATATAAACGGTAAAAATTATATATGATTAAATTCATGATGTGTGCTTTAACGTTTTGAATCAATTAATAGAAGAAAAATATATTATGATATTATTAAGAAAAGATAATATTTCAATTTATTATTAATTACATACATTAAATGTGATTTATACTACAATTATACATATGGATGGCTAATTAATAATTAATAAATTTAAACAATAAATTTTGATATCTATCTTGATATCTATCTATATGAGGATAAATTTGGTCAATTTGAGTCAAATCAATCATGTTAAAAGAGAATGATTCTAAAATAAAAATATTTAAATTGCTTTAAATAAAAATTAAATTAGATATTTTAATTTTAGTCAACTTTTTTATTCTCAATAAATTTTTAAAACAAAATAATTTTTTTAAAAGAAATTAATTTATCATGTAATAAATTTTTTATTAAAAACTACCAAAAAATCAATTTTTTTGACAAAAAAGATTTTTAAAAAATAAAAATTTATTCAAGATCAAAGTATCTAATTTAAAATTTGTTAAAAATCAAATTAAATATTTATTAATCTAAAATAGTGATATAAAAAGAATAGATATGATAATTTCTAATTTAATAATGTCATTATAAATTATGTAGACATATAATATAAAATAATTATGTGTGAACATATGTAAAATGATACTATCAAAAACAAAAATGACAAAACCATTGCACTATGTATAATGATAAAGATTCATATGTAATTTTTTATATTAAATTAATAATTAAAATTTATTAATAATTTTACTAAATTATTATCTAATAATTTTTAATTATTAATTTTATATAAAAATATATGTATATAAATTTCTACCAAGTTAACGAACATCATGTATTACAATATATTACATAAAGTAATATCTAATAATTTTAATATATATAAACAGTCTAAGCAATAATTAATGCTGGTAATAATGTATAGCACCAAAATTCATATAAATTTACGATTTTTCCCCTTTCTTTTGTCTTTTTTTTTTTTTTTTTACCAAAAATATGAAGCTCGAACTCACAACCTCTTAATTGAGTATGAGGAGACTATGCCATTTGAGCTATTACTCATTGGCCCTTTCTTTTGTCTTTAAAAAGCACTAAAACAGTTAAAAATATACAGGACCTAAGAATAAAAAAACGCTTTTATACACGTATAGTATCACGGTAATAAACTAATAATGGATAGAGTTAGCTAATGTAATAATTGTATATCAAATTATTAATTAAAAAAAAAGTTATTATAAAAAATGTATAAACTCTAGCTTTAAATACAAATATTATGTATTTATTAAATAAATAAAAATGCTATTTGTAGGTTTGTATTCTAAAATTATTTATTAAAATTAGTTATTATATATTTGTATATAAATATATATAATTAAATTTATTCTTAATATATATTTTATATTCTAATATATATTCTATACTAATAATTAATTTTAATATATATATATATATATATATATATATATAACATAATTATAAAATAAAATATTTAAAATTTTATATTAATAATAATTTTAACTTGTGCTTCTAGACATATATATTAGTTAAATCTTTTTATAAATATCAAAGAAACTTTACATAAGTAACTATTTTGATAAAACACTCATTATTACGTCATATACTATATTTATATAAAAACTTCTTTTTATTCTTAAGTTTTGTGTTTATTTAGGCGTCTATTAAATCGATAAAAAAAAATTTTTAATAAAAAATATCTTTTTTTATTTTTAGTGTGTTTGATAAATTTTTAATAATAAAAGTAAAAGTACTAAAAAAATAAAAATAATAACTTTTCTTTAAAAATTATAATTAATTTTTTTTCTTAAAAAAATATAATTTTCACATAATAAATGAACAAAAAAATACTTTTATCTTATTTTACCCAAACATAATTGATAGATAAAAAAATATTTTTACATAAGATATCCAAATATAAAATCATTTTTACTTTTGTAAAAGATCTTTTAAAAAAATATCATTTAAAAAAAAAATCTTTTCCGAGAATATTGCCCAAACAAGTCTAAATTTGTATATCTATAACTGTTTTAGCGCTTTTTAAAGACAAAATGAAAAAAAAAATCTTAAATTGATATAAATGGGTAATGCTAGAAAAATTAAAAAGTCTAAATTTATTTTATTTAATATTAATTCTAATAATAATTAATAAATAAAATAAGGTAAATTTTGGTTTTTTTATTTATTTTTTACCAAATATTTTGATATTAGATATTACTTTATGTAATATTATATTGTAATACATGATTTTGGTTAAGTTATAGAGAGTACAATGGTTTAGACCTTTAGTTACAACTTACAACACTGGCCACCTATAAATTCAGGATGAAATGAAATTCTGAATGCAGAAACAACACTCACTGATGGCGCCATTTTTTATTCTACTTTCAACTCTTGTCACCTTTCTTATTCTTCAACCAGTTTCTTCATACGAGGCTAAACCATCATCATCTCCCCTTCAAAATTTCCTCCAATGCCTTTCAAACCATTCAAATTCTGCACTCAACAATATCTACACTCCAAACAGCAACAACGCATTCTTAACCATCTTGAATACTCACACACACAACCACAGATTCACTGCAGCAACTGCACCAAAACCTCTCGCCATTTTAGTAGCACGTGACGAGTCTCACGTCCAAGGCACAATCCTATGCGCCAAGCTTCATGGCATTCAGATCAGAATCCGAAGCGGTGGCCACGACACCGAAGGCCTTTCCTATGTCTCCGACGTGCCCTTTCTTATTCTTGACATGTTCGCGTTTGATTCAGTTCTTGTGGACATTGGTACCCAAACTGCATGGGTTCAATCCGGTGCAACCCTTGGTGCAGTTTACTATAACATTGCCAAACACAGCAATCTTCATGGTTTCCCTGCCGGTGTGTGCCCCACCGTCGGAGCCGGTGGACATTTCAGTGGTGGCGGCTACGGAAACTTGATGCGGAAACATGGCCTATCTGTCGATAACATCATCGATGCAAAGCTTGTTGATGTCAATGGTAGAATCCTTGACAGAAAATCAATGGGGGAGGATCTGTTTTGGGCTATAAGAGGAGGCGGCGGCGGCAGTTTCGGCGTTATCCTCTCTTGGCAGATCAGGTTGGTTCCTGTGACTCCGAAAGTCACTGTCTTCAGAGTGAAAAGGGATATACAAAACGGTGCAACGGATGTTGTTTACAAATGGCAAGTGATTTCATCAAAGCTTCATGAAGATCTATTCGTAAGAGCAATGTTTGAGGTTGTGAACAGAACAAATTCAAAGACTGTTGAGGTTACATTCGTTGGCATGTTCTTGGGACAAACTGAACCACTAATCCGTTTGTTGAATCAGAGTTTCCCTGAATTGGGTTTGGTCCAAAGTGATTGCAATGAAATGCCATGGATCAATTCAACTCTTTATTGGTTTAATTCTCCAATTGGAACCCCAATTGAAGCTTTGGTGAATGCTCCAAGAGGGCCTGCACCAGGCTACTTCAAAACAATGTCTGATTATGTGAAGCAGCCAATTCCAAAGGAATCTTTGGAATCTATATGGAATCTCATGATAAAAGTTGAGCATGTGAAGATGGAATGGAATCCCTATGGTGGGAAAATGTATGAGATTCCACCAACACAAACACCATTTCCTCACAGATCAGGGAACTTGTTCTTGATTGAGTACTTGACATCTTGGGCTGAAGACGGGATTGACGCAACTAATGTTTACTTGAACATTTCAAGATCTTTCTATGAATATATGACACCGTATGTTTCGCATTCTCCAAGGGAGGCATTTCTTAATTATAGGGATCTTAATATTGGTGCCAATAATCCGAGTAATGTGACAAGAATGGACATTGCTCAAATTTATGGAAGAAAATATTTTCGAGATAATTTGGAAAGATTAGTCTACGTTAAATCCAAGGTTGATCCTGATAACTTCTTCAGACATGAACAGAGTATACCACCGCTACTGCTCCATTGATCAACAGGGCCTGCCTCAAGTCATTTGCTTTTCTAGCCATGGATATAAAAATTTTTTCCATCATGGTCTTTCTCGAAAAAAGTAGAAATATATTAGAATATATTTATAAAAATTTTGATTATTATGATGTGAAAATTTGATTATTGTGTTGATCAATTATTTCAATATAACATACACAAAACACATAAAATAAAAATAAATATACAGTGCTCATCTATTATATCTATTATTCTATTATATATTACTAATTTTACAATCACAATTTGCCACATATCACTCTCTCATTGTAATTAAAATCAAATCTTTCCCTCAAAAATTAAGAACTCTCCCCTCTTCTCTCTTTCTTTTTCTATTTTTCTTATTCCTTCACTTACTCTATCTCCCTTATATATCATTATCAATGACTAATTACAAATTTGACAATCAAAATATACATGACATTCTTTAATTGCATTCAAATTAAATTAAATTAAAATTAAAATATAGCTATATTATATATTATATTTATATATTACTAACTAATTTAATAACTAAAATGTGTCACGTGACACTCTCTTATTAAAATTTAGAGAAAATATTTTTCTCAAAAATTAGTAAACATTCTTCTTATATTCTCTTATCTACCTCCCGTTTTTTTTTTCTATTTCTCTCTCTCCTTCTCATTCTATATATATAATTTATAATTCATATTTTATATTAGTAATTTGATAAATCAAAATGTGTTACCAGATATTTTTCATTATAATTAAAATAAATTTTTTTAACTTCTAAAATTAACAAACTCCATCTCTTATTTTTCTTCTTTATCTTTCTCTCTCTTTTCTTTTATTCTCTGTTTTTTTTCTACCTTTCTGTTCTACAAAAAAATAAAATTAATAATATAATATAATTTAAATAAAAAATATTATTATATGCATATTATTTTATTTTATTTTAAAATTTTATGGCTTATCTTATTAATCTATATTTTTACTTCTTTTTCTTCAAATAATTATTATATATAATTTAGAGAAAATACTAATGTTGTGATTAAAAGTTAGAATCAAGATTCAATTGTTTTAAAACAAAAATAATTTTGAGTTAATTTTATAACTATTAATATAATTTTTTTATACTAATATCTAATTAGATTTTTATATATATAAAAAATATTATTTTTAAATAACAAGCATAAAAATTAATGATTTTTATTTGTGCAATAAATTTAATACCTAATCAAATATAAAAGTATACACGTTAAATTCTTTGAAATTTTAGATAATGAATATTAAAATTAATTATTAGTAAAAAAATTAAACTCTTTCATATGAAAATAATAAATAAAAAACTTATTATTTAATTTTATTTTTATTTATAGAGACACTGGTCTTCTTAGTCAACGGAGACTACTTTTGTCTCTTACGACCATTTTATAAATGTAATTTAATGCTATAAATTTTATGTCATAATCTATAATATCAGGATCCACGTAATTTTAAAACATTTATATTTCCGTAATAGTTTTACGGGTAAAAATATTAATTATATAAGATTTTGAAGCTTTTTTCAATTCATTTAAGGCATTTAATAGTTTAGACAAGAAAAATGTTATATAGTGATTGTTTGGAATTTTGGATTGTCAAAAGACGCTAATTAATGATACTTTCTGAAATTCACAGAAAGATTTGTATAATAATTACTTCCTAAAAACTTGTCCCAAAAAAGCAATTAAAAACTGTATATCTAGTATTTATATTATTTTTTAGAAAAAAATCTAAATTTATCTTATTTAATATTTATTATTTCTAATAATAATTAATAAATATTAAATAAAATAAATTTTAATTATTTTAATTAATTTTTTTATTATGAAATATTTCTACCAAATTAATGGGAACCGCTCTCTTCTCACAGAACTCTCTGACCTTTACATTATTGTGTGGTTGAAGTTGAACGTTTCACTTTTTTTAATTTTATTTTAGAATAAAAGAAAAACAGGTTCTAATTTTTTATGGCAGATAAATAATTTTTTAATTAATTAAAAATATAAAAATGTACCTTATTTTCGAAACATGAAATATTTAAATTTTTTTTAAAATATTAATTTGTCTTTATCTATTTTGAATGTAAAAACTTAAATATCTCGTATTTAAAAAATTGAACACAATTTTATATTTTTAATTAATTAAAAATTTATGTATTTTTAAATTAAAAAATTATAAATTTATTTATTATTTTTTATTTTATTGAGTCAATATTTATTATGGTTAAAATAAAAAGAACGGTCAAAACTTTTGGTATTTTGACTATTTTCTATTTTTACTGTAAATTTTTTTAAAAAAATAAATATACTTTTATATAGTAACAATTATAACAAGAAATCGAATGGCTTTTTATTATTTTTTGTACTAAAGATAGATTTTTCATTGTAAACTATATAGACCGATAAACAATGACTTATATATTGATTTAGATAGACGAGGACGAAATGCAAGATAATTGTTTAAAGTAACTATTGATATACACTTAAGAAGAAGAAAATAAACATATGGAGTATTGTTTCTTGTTTACTTTAATTTGACGGTGAAAATTTAGATGTAGTTAATTTTATATAAAATTAATAATTAAAAATTATTAGATAAAAATTTAGTCAAATTAATTAAATTATTTAATGGTTCTCAATTATCAATTTTACATAAAATTAATTATACTTAATTTTTTTTATCTAATTTAAAACATGAATTTAATGTATATATAAAACCACGCCAAGACCAAATTTAATGGAATTGAGAGAAACTTTGATGACATAGAAGACGATTATTTAATTTTCAAGATATTTCATTCCTTACATAGCTATTACTATTTTTATTAAAAATGACGATTATAAATTAAAACTTTTCATTAAAAATATAAAAAGTAAGTTTTAAATACATTTATTATATATTTGTTTAAAATAAATTAAAACTTTTCATTAATAATAATAATTTTAATATGTGCCTTTTAAGTTTTAATATACATGTTAATTATACTCATATTATATTAGGTCATTTTACATAAACAAATTTATTTGAGGATCAAAATTACACCAATAAATTTATATAAATCAAAACAATTAAATTCGATTTATATATTTTTAATGTGGATTTAATTTACACTATAATAAAAACACACGGTAAATTAAACCAATTTGATTTGATTTACTACTTATACAGATTAAATTATTGACATTTTTTATTTTTAAATTATATATTTTAAAGTTAACATTATTATCCCTTATTTGGTTTTAAATAAAATATAAAAAAATCAAAACGAATAAGAATAAAAATTCAATTTTTGTGTTTTAGTTTAAATTCTAAAATTTTTTTATTTTTATAAACTTAGGAATTTAAAATAAAATAATAACAAATTTTTAAAAATTTATTAAAAATTATTTTTTGACTCATTAATATCTAAAAAATAATTATTAGGATTTTTTATATTGAAAAAAATTAATATAAATTAAAATTTAACTTTTTAAGACGGCATAAGAGTTGAAATTTAAAATTTTTTAGAGTAAAAAATAAAAAATAATTATATAATATAAAATAATTAACTATATTTGTATAATATGTAATTTAAGAAATAATTAAAATATTATATCAATTAAATTTAGAGGTGAAGCCTCATATAAGGAAAGAGGACAATAGTCCTTCCTAATAAATCTCAATTTTCTCTTATTAATTAGATAAAAAATGTAATTTAGTCTTTTCTATATTATAAAATTAAATTTTGTTCTTTTTTAAAGTTTATTTTAGTTTAGCCCCTGATTAAATTATTATTTAATTTGTGAAATTAAAATAAGTATGAAATTTATTACTTTAATGACATTTCTAACTCAAATTTAAATTCTTTAGAGCATAAATTTAATAGTTGTTTATTATCCTTTTTGTACAAAAAGATAGATTTTTTATGAGAGTTTATTAGGTAGACAATGATTTTTGTGAATAATATAAACAATAGATTCTAAAATTAGCCTAATAAAATAAAAATATACTATACTTTTAAATTATTCACCTAAATATTAATATTAGAATAACTATCTACACACCTAATAAATTAAACATTCAATATATTCATTATTCACATTATTTAATATTTTTATTATCTACCTATTTTTTTTTTTTTATTATAAACTTTATAGTCCAATAAACAATCACTTGTATATTGACTTAGATAAGGACAAAACGCAAGAAAATAGTTTAAAGTAACTATTAAAATAGCTTAAGAAGAAGAAACATATGGAGTATCTGTGTTTCTTATTTCCTTTGAAACACGAATTTAATGTATATATAAAACCAGACGAATACCAAATTTAATGGAATTGAAAGAAACTTTGACGACGTAGAGAACGATTATGAGCAATTGTGGACAAACCTACAACCCGATAGACGAAAATGTTTGATAAAAAAAATTAGTCAAAAATAATAAGAATTTATTTCATTTAATATTAATTAATTATTATAATAATTAATAAAATAATTTTTTTAATATTAATTATAATCTTAAAAAATTCTAATAAAATATTTTTAGAATATTATTTTTTATATTTATCAGAAGTAAATTAATTTGTAATTAAAATTTACATTGAAATGTATAGATAAATGAAATCGGCCACTTTAGGTATAAAGTATTATTTAAATAAAAAATTAATAAAAATTTGCTACGTGTATAATTATTTTGAGAGAATAATTATAAATAATATAAAATTTAAATTGAATTAGGAATAAGCATTAAAATAATAAATATCATATTTAATTTTAAATTTTAGGATTTGACTAATATATATCCTGAATATAGATGTTAATGTTACAAATTAAAAAAATATTTATGATTATTTTTAAGTTTTTATAACATTTATTTTTTTAATTTACTTTCCAAACACTAATAGAAATAATATAAACTATGTTATATAAATATTTAATTATATATTATCATATTAAAAAAATTAATTTTTAAATTTACTATTTGAAATGTCATTGAATAGATAAATTTAGTTGAATAACTTATAAACTTTACATATTTAAAATATTAAAATTAAACTCTTTTATCTGTTGGATCCAAGACCAACTGATTTTTGTAATAAATTTAATTTTTCAAGCTATCCATTCGTTATGTATTCCTATTGTATATATGAGTCAAATGACATACATAATGCATGAAAGACTTTTTCGATGACTAATTGACCAACAAAGAATCTGGACAATTAACTACAATAACACTAATCAATCATTAAAATTATTTACTAATGTATTTTAATATATATTTTATATTAATAATAATTTTAGGTGTTTGTTACGGTACCACAATAAATTCATACGTATTGATACATTTAAAATATGGACAAATAATAATAATCCACATGGAATTTATTTTCCACATCAACATTTAGTTTTTATTTTTTTAAATATATATTATATCACCACTTTTACTAATACACCTATTTAATTAAATTTATTTAATTTTATAAAAAATCTTAAACATCCTTCTTTTATTTGATTAGACAAAAATATCCTTTTAAATTATCGAAATGTTAGAATTCAATTAATCCTAATTTTATAATTTCAAATAATTTAAATAATAAAACAAAAACATATTAAAAAAACAAAAAATCAAAATTTCTTCATCTTCTCCAATTTCTCTAATGATTCGTGCCCCCTCTAAGCAAAACATATCAAAGAAACAAAAAATCGATCGTTCTTCATCTTCTCCAATTACCCTTCTGAAGCAAAGCAGTAAAAGTCTAAAAGTCTCAAACCAAAATCCTAATTTATTTGCCGCCGCCCATTGTCGAAGAACACTTGCCGGGCAAACAAGTGTACCAGCAGCTGGCCGTTTCCTAGGTTCTGCAATAGGTTTTACATTCTTTATTTTCAAGCTTTTCCACATCAACAGTAACACGATCATCTTCATCATCCAAATTCAAAGCTTCAGTTTTATGATTGAATGCATCGTCTGTTTTAGATTTTGAGAGCAGTAACCTCTGCATTAGGATGAGGGCAATCATTGAAACTGTCTTGCCAAGGCCCTGTTAGAACAAGGGTTTGGTGTTCAATTAAAAGCAATAAGATGTAAAACATCGGGGGCCATTGACTAGATACATAAAAGATGACATGATCATCAGCCAAAATACCCCAAGGCAATGCAAACTTCTGGCTAGGGTTTTGGTTTAGGATTTTCTATGCTTTGTTTTAGAGGGGTAATTAGAGAAGATGAAGAATGATTGATTTTTTGTTTCTTTGATATGTTTTGCTTAGAGGGGACACGAATTATTAGAGAAATTGGAGAAGATGAAGAAATTTTGATTTTTTGTTTTTTTAATATGTTTTTGTTTTGTTGTTTAAATTATTTGAAACTATAAAATTATGATTAATTGAATTCTAAAATTTCGTTAATTTAAAAGGATATTTTTGACTAATAAAAAAATAATGTTTAAGACTTTTTATAAAATTAAATAAAAAATATTTTTTATTTTTATTTAATTAAAAGGGTATATTAACAAAAGTAGTGATATAATATATATTTAAAAAAATAAAAATTAAATATTGATGTGGAAAATAAATTCCACGTGAATTATTATTATTTGTCCATATTTTAAACGTATCTATGAATTTATGGTCAGAGAGTAGCAAACACCATAATTTTAATATACCCTTAACATTTTTAAATTTATTTTGTGTGTTATATATACTGAATGCAACGCTAACAATGCAGCAAGTAACAAACACCACTTTCATTTCATAACAACAATGGTGACATCATCATCATCCTTGTCGTTTCTTCTCCTTTCAACTCTGCTAGCACCCACCATTGTTCTTCTTCTTCAATCTTCCGTTTTACATGCAAACTCAGATGCTTACTTTCACACTTGCCTCTCAAACAAGAGATGGAAAAATCCATCAGCTCCTGTTAGCGTGACCGGAGCGCTATACACCAGAGACAACTCATCCTTTTCCGACATCCTCAGCCTCCACACCCGCAACAAGAGGTTCAACAGACCATACACGCCCAAACCCATCGCCATCATAACCCCTTTTCACGAATCGCACATTCAGGCGGCGGTTGTATGCTCCAAAGCCAGCAACTTTCAGCTCAGAATCCGAAGCGGCGGCCATGACTACGAAGGCTACTCCTACGTATCAGATGTTCCCTTCGTTCTTCTCGACATGTACACTTTTAAATCCATTCACGTCAACATTCAAAATGCCACCGCTTTGGTTGAAGCCGGCGCATCACTTGGCCAGCTTTATTACAAAGTCGCGCAGAACAGCAACGTTCACGGCGTTCCTGGCGGAATCTGTCCGTCCGTCGGCACCGGCGGCCACTTCGGCGGCGGTGGCTATGGCATCCTCATGAGAAAATACGGCCTCGCCGTAGACAATATAATTGATGCAAAAATCGTGGATGTAAATGGTAATATCCTTGACAGAAAATCAATGGGGGAGGATCTGTTCTGGGCCATAAGAGGAGGTGGAGGTGCCAGTTTCGGTGTGATTGTCTCGTGGACGATGAAGCTGGTGGAAGTTCCTCCTGTGGTGACGGTGTTCAGGTTGAACAGGACCTTGGAACAAGGCGGCTCGGATCTTGTTTACAAGTGGCAACATGTTGCACCGAAGCTCCACAGGGATATTTTCATCAGACTCCAGATCGAGGTGCGTCAAAAGACGGTTCGAGTTTCCTTCGTCTGCGAGTTCCTGGGACGAGTCGATAGACTTCTGAGTTTGATGAAAAAAAGTTTTCCAGAACTGGGATTAACCAAAAGTGATTGCTTTGAATTGCCTTGGGTCAACAGCACTCTTTTCTTTGCAGAATATCCAATCGGAACAGTAGCAGAAGCGTTGCTATACGAATCATCAAGACCTGCTGACTCCTATTTTAAGGCCAAATCAGATTATGTGCAGAAAGTTATTTCAAAAGAGGGTTTGCAATCTGTATGGAAAAAGTTCATCGAGAGTGAGGTAATGATCATGGAATGGAACCCCTATGGTGGAAGAATGTGGGACATTCCAGCTTCGGCTACTCCGTTTCCTCATAGATCAGGGAACTTGTTCCAGATTCAGTACATGTTAACTTGGTATCAAGATGGAGAGGATGCCATTAATCATAACTTGAATATTTTAAGGTCCATGTATAAGATTATGACTCCTTTTGTTTCGAAATCGCCAAGACAGGCTTACCTTAACTACAGGGACAGAGATATTGGAGCCAATCCAAGCAATGGAACAACCAATGTTGACGCCGCTCGAATTTATGGAGCCAAGTTTTTTAGAGAGAATTTTGATAAACTGGTGCAGGTCAAAACCAAAGTTGACCCTGAGAACTTCTTTAGATATGAACAGAGTATACCACCTCACAAATATTAACTAAATTTGAATTGATATTTTACCACCTCAGAGTATACCACCGCTGCTCCATTGATCAACAGGGCCTGTCTCAAGTCATTTGCTTTTCTAGTCATGGATATAATAAATTTTTTCCATCATGATCTTTCTTGAAAAAGTAGAAATATATTAAAAGTGATGATAATTAAATTTATATTTATAATTGTGATATGAATAGAATTATAAAATTACAATGGTTGCCGATTTTTTTTTTATTAAAATTTTGATTATTGTGATGTGAAAATTTTGATTATTCTGTTGATCAATTATTTCGATATAACATACACAAATTAAAACACATAAAATATACAAAAATATATGGTGCTCACCTATTATATCTATTGTTCTATTATATATTACTAATTTTACAACAAAAATTTGTCATATGTCACTTTTTCATCTACTTATAATATACTAAAATTGGATTTTCCTCCAATTAATGAAGGTGAGGTGTCGAGCTCTCATGACTCCGTTTTTCCTCCAAAATGAACTTTTCTATTCTCTATTCTATATTATTTTATAAAAAATATTTTTATTATAATTAATATTTAATCAATAATACATAATTATACTAATTTAGAAACATATCTTTATTATAATTATATCAAATCAATATTTATGCATTATTAAACTACTTATCAATTATCAATTGAAAATATTTTTAATTATTTTAATAATAATAATAATAATGATATGATAATTGCACCGGTCGTAGTAATCATGATAAGAATATTTGAATCTAATCATAAAATGATCAAATTTTATGATATTAATAACGCACGTTAATTTTAAATATTTTTATTTATTTTAATTATATTAATTTTAAAAATATTAATATAATTCTAATTCTTATTTATTATCCAATAATAATAATAATAATAATAATAATAATAATAATAATAATAATAATAATAATAACTTGAAAAATCCGTATATAAACTATTTCAATTACATGTGTATTATTATTAAAATTCTATATGTTCCTAAATATAAGTCTTGAAAAACACGACATGGCACGGGCTATTAGTGTAGAGTTGTTTAGGTTTGTTTAGGAAGATATAATAGAATTTATATTTCTAAATTTTAAGACATATATTTATATTTCAATCTGTGTATATCAGGTATAATATTCTTATTCATTGTCGGAGTTTCTCTGATTATGATAGAAGATAATGATTCTAATCATATTATGAAAAATTATATAATTTTAACAAAATTAATATATGATGTGTAATTACTGTATATAATAAAAAATTATCTTAATAATAAATAATTTATATATTTATTTTTGTTTTACTAAAGTCTATATATAGTGTTTTTCTGTGGTACATGAATCTAAATTTGAGAGTCAACTCATAATTTTATATTTATTATTTTTCTTTTACTACTTCATAGAATAAGAATGTATTCTTCGTTTTTCATCAAAGTTGATCCTTTTAAGGTACAATTTATAATTTTGATACACTATTAGTGTAAAGTAGTTTTACACAAATATTCAACGACGTAATATCATATCATAAAAAATAACTATCTTTTATATTGATTGCATTCACCTAAATGACAATCCAAAAAAATAGACATAATTAAACAATTATATAAAATATTTTATACTATCAATAATTAAAATTAGACTCTAATTTATATCTAAAAATATAAGATAAAATTATATATTAAATTAACTTAGTAAAAACAAAATATTATTGTAACATTATTTAATTAATAGATTTATTTAGTTAAAGGTTATATCTCTGTGTTTTTTTCAATTCCACTTTAATATTTACCAGTAAATAGAAGAATTTTGTATTGGATATCTATTTTGATAATTAGTTCTCAAACATAAATTAAAATAAAAATCAA
Organism: Arachis ipaensis; assembly: GCF_059453495.1. NCBI lineage: Eukaryota > Viridiplantae > Streptophyta > Magnoliopsida > Fabales > Fabaceae > Arachis > Arachis ipaensis. Next base: position 121,851,774 of record NC_142437.1, read on the forward strand.
TTAAAATATTAACGCATTTTGTACTTTTATCTATCTAAGTAACTAATTCTATCATTATTATAATTATTATTATTATTTGGAATTAATTTTTTGTCTTTCTTTTATTAAATAATTAAATAATCTATAAAATATATAATGAGGATATGAGAAATTTAGTATAGAATTTTTTTTAAAATATCATTTATTGTATATAATTCATAAAAAAATATATTTCACTTTTATTATTGATTAGAAGATAACCTATTTATATTTTGATTAATTTCATTTATTATTATTATTACATTTAATTTACAGAAAGATAAATTAATAATCATATTATTATTTATCAATATATTAATATTAATAATGATTACATAAAAATTATTTAATATTTGATATTTTTATATTATTTATTTTTTATATATTTTGATATATTTATAAATATTTTTTATTATTTTTATATGCTATATGTTTACCTCTACTATTTAAAATTTCTGAATCCGTCACTACTTTTGAGCGTGTTTCTTAATTTATTTTTTTATAATTCATTGAATACAATTTATTACAGTAAATTAATTATATCAACTAATGGATTTAATTAGATATTTAAATATCACACGATTTATTATAATTCATATCAATCAAATAATTGTAATTTATTATATCAATTATTTTAATTCATTAATTTATAAGGTACATAATAGCATAGATGATTTGTTACTTATAATGATTAATGATTAAATACAGTAAATACAGATTAATTTAGTTAAAAAAATTATTGTCTCATATGTTTTTCTATTTATTTTTTTAATTTATTAAATCCAATCAATTGTAATAAATTAATTATATCAACTAATTAATTCAATTAATTATTTTCTAATTTATTTTTTTAAATTTAATAAATCAAATAAAATCAATTATACTAATTATTTGTATCAACTAACTGATTTGATTAATTCTTAAAAATATTTTTATTTAATTTATTTTATGTATTTAAATACATGAATTATGACTGATTAGTTATTTAATTTTATTACGATAAATATCAAATTCTATTCCGAATATTAAAATATAAAATTTTATTCCTTCTATTTTTATTTTACCACTATAAAAGACCATATATGCTAAAAGAAAATATCATTTATTTATCAATTACTCTTTTATTAGATAGCTTTTACAACAATTTTTTTCTTTCTATGAGGCGTCGTCGCAAGAAGGCAACTATCGTGGACGCAAACCACTACACACTCTTCAACTCTCGTGCTCATCATTCAGAGTAATATATGATACGTTATTCATGAAGCATTTATAGACCATGATGTTATCATGTATGCATAAATAAAAAAAATTCCGTAATTAAACTTAAGTCATTTACTTATTTGTGTGGTATATTATAGTGTGAAATTACTTTCAATTTGTGTTGTGCAATGATATTATGGTTTAATTTAAGATTTTGTTTTAGAACTGTGTTATGATTTTATCTCATCATTTTCTCTTAGATATCAAATTGATGTATTTTTATTTATTATTATTGAAACGGATGTGATATAAAATTTGTAAAAAATAAAAATAAAACTCTCACACTCAATTTATTTTATTGTAGTCTTTTATCTCTTTTTATTTTCTTCTTATTTATTTTATTTTATTTTTAAATATCATATAATTTATTATAATTTATACCAATTAATTAATTATAATTCATTATATCAGTTAGTTTAATTCATTAATTTATAATATGTATGATAAAATAGATTATTTGTTACTTATACGTTTATTCTTCTAAAATCTAAATCTGAATAATTATATTTTTAGTTTTAGTTATGAACAAAATATTATTAATAATAAATAATAATTAACCACTCATACTTTTAATCAAAGTGGTTGGATGATTTTTATATTTATTAATATTAATTGTTGATTTTTTCGTCAATAAAGTGTATTATAATTTTATGTTAGTTCATAATTGATTAATGATTAATATTCATGAAACTATGTTATTCTAAATTTTATATTTTACAAATATTTTATTTAAATATATTTTAAACATAAAAATATATTATTTTTAATAATATCATACTTTTACTTTTTTTAATTATTCTAAATAAATTTTATCAAATACTAATTAAAGCTATCCTTCCATTTGCTTTTACTAATTTATTATCTAATTATTATATAAAATTAAAATCATATTAATGAATTTAATATTAAAGTTAATTTGGCTTTTTATTTAGACTATTTTTTGATTTTTTTTTAGTCTAATTAACTAAAACTATTCAATTATAAATAATCACTTCTATCTTATTTTATATTATTAAATAATTAAAATTACTAAAATTTAATAATACAATTCTGTTTTATATTTTTATATTTAGTTCAATCCATCTAAGATATATAATAATCATTTTAGTTTTTGTATTTTATAATGTAATACTACATACATTAATAGTAAAATAACATAGTAAATTTTCATGTTTTAATATTAAATATAAAATTAATACATACAAAAGTTTTTAAGCTTTTAAATCAATACGAATCATTGTAAATAATACTTATTTATGACATAAACAAAGAAATACAGAATCTTAAATTTTGCATATAAAAATTTAGGACTATATTATATGTACAAATGTAATTACATAGTATTATTTTTTTTTTTAATGGTGTAGACCAACAACTCTAATTTTATTTCATGGTCAAATTAAAAAAAAAAGTCATAATTTTAAAGGTAGTAAAAAAAAAATTAATCAAAAAAGTAGTTAACTTATATTATTCTATTAATTTATTTAATATATTAAATTATTTTTATTTATATTAAGATTAATTTTAAATATTTTAAAATAAAAATATAATTAATTATAATTTGCATCTTAAATTATGTTGAGTACATGATATTCTATTGTGCTGGTAAAAGTAAAAATGAAATAACAAATATAATTTTATCTCTTAATTCAGTATATTTATTTATATTTTATACTTTTTTTATGATTAATTTTGTACGGTGTTGGTATATTAAATAAAAATACCTGTTATAATGATAAAAAATAAAATAAAATTTCAATCAATAATTTTATATTCTTTACTTTTTTTTTAGTTTTATTTTGAATTTTAATTTATTACTAAAAGGTAGTGAAATTCTATTGATACTGAAATAAAATTGCAAAAAGGTCCATCGGGTAGAATAAGTAAAATAATGTAATATCCATATTACAACATCCAAATGAAACAACATAGGATTTAAAATGTTTATCTTTCTCTTTCTCGCCGTCTATTATATTATCGATTCTATTATATAAAAATTGATTTTTTTACATTTAATGATAGAGTCAACGTAACATGTTTTTGAGAATGTTTCTTAATTTATTTTGTTTAATTCATTAAATACAATTCATTATGATGCATTAATTATATCAACTAATTGATTTGATTAGATATTTAAGTATCACACAATTTAAAATTATGTATATTGATTTGATTTTTATGATATATAAATTTAAGGAATAAATTAAAATAATATAATTTATTACTTATTTAATTTGAATACAACAAATATAAAATTAATTTAGTCAAAAGTTTATTATTTTCTAATTTTCTACACATAAAAATGACAAAATAAAATTGTAAAAATAATCTTTTTATCGATTTTGCTATTTTAATTTTATTTTATTTGCTTTTTTATGTGTAATTTTATTTTACATTAACTTTGTGTATTTAATAACAAAATATACTCATATTAATTCTATCATATAATAATATATTTTTCTCCTATATTAATCAAAGAATTTCAATATTTATCAACTACATCTAATAGAATGACTGAGAAGTGAGAATTACGATAACTTAAACTCAAGTTCAAAATGCTGAAACGAAGGAAAGAAAACAGTGGATATATGATTAGAGAAAAATATATTAAAATTGGATTTTTCCTCCGACTAATAAAAGTGAAGTGTCAATTCCTCATGAATTCATTTTTCCTCTAAAATGAAATCACTATTTTCTCTTCTAAATTTATTTTAGAAAAATATCTTTATTATAATTATATTACAATTAACATTTAACGAATAATGCATGATTATACTAATTTAGAAAAATATCTTTATTATAATTATATAAAATCAATATTTAATACATTATCAACTAATAAAAGTGAAGTGTCAATTTCTCGTGAATTCATTTTCCTTCCAAAATGAAAGCACTATTCTCTCTTCTAAATTTATTTTAGAAAAATATCTTTATTATAATTATATTACAATATTACAATTATATTACAAGTAGCATTTAATGAATAATGCATAATTATAGTAATTTAAAAAAATAAAATAAAGTCCAGTAATTTATCTTTCGACTACATACGTATGTAGAATAACTTTTAAGAAGGAATCACGTATAGTAAATACGGTCGATAATTGTAAAACTGTATACTAACATTGATATAATATTATTTTAGGTATATATTTTGCAGGTATCAAAGAAAAGTATTGAGTTATTTTTTAGTGGGTTTAAATTGTTTATTGTTTATTAGAGAATTTTGTGCATTAGGATTCTCTAATAATTTATTATTTATTTTGAGCTGATTTTGATATGTTCTTACTTGACAATAAAACAACATATAAAAATTTGTTGGTGGGTCTAAGTATTACTAGGTTATTTATGGTCACATTGAGTATATATGTTTGATTTATTAAAAAAAGTAAATTACTAAAACTAATTAATAACTATTTTAGAGTTAATACATTTAATATTAGATTAAGAAAAAACAAACAATACATAATATGTTACATTTTTATTAATCAAATTATTATAATTCAAATTAATCTTAACAAAAAAATTTAAAATTATAATTTCAATCTTATCACGTGTATGGCACGGGCTATTACACTTGTTCTAACTAAAATTAAGAGCTCTCCTCTCTTCTTTTTTTCTTTCTCTATCTCTCTTATTCCTTCACTTACTCTATCTTTCTTATATATCATTATCAATGACTAATTACAAATTTGACAATCAAAATATACATGACATTCTCTAATTGCATTCAAATTAAATTAAATTAAAATGTAGCTATATTATATTTATATATTACTAACTAATTTAATAACTAAAATGTGTCACATGACACTCTCTTATTAAAATTTAGAGAAAATATTTTTCTAAAAAATTAGTAAACATTCTTCTTATATTTTCTTATCTACCTCCCTCTTTTTTTCTATTTCTCTCTCTCTCCTTCTCATTATATATATATAATTTATAATTTATATTTTATATTAGTAATTTGATAAATCAAGTGTCACCAGATAATTTTTTATTATAATTAAAATAATTTTTTTAACTTTTAAAATTAACAAACTCTCTCTCTCTTATTCTTCTTCTTTATCTTTCTCTCTCTTTTCTCTTATTCTCTATTTTTTTTCTACCTTTCTATTCTAAAAAAAATAAAATTAACAATATAATATAATTTAAATAAAAAATATTATTATATGCATATTATTTTATTTAATTTTAAATTTTTATTGCTTATCTTTCTAACCTATATTTTCACTTATTTTTCTTCAAATATTTATTATATATAATTTAGAAAAAATACTAATGTTGTGATTAAAAGTTATAATCAAGATTCAATTGTTTTAAAACAAAAATAAATTTGAGTTAATTTTATAACTATTAATATAATTTTTTTATGATAAGATCTAATTATATTTTTATATATATAGAAAAAATATTATTTTTAAATAGCAAGCATAAAAATTAATTATTTCTATTTGTATAACAAATTTAATACCTAATCAAATATAAAAGTATATACGTTAAATCCTTTAAAATTTTAGATAACAAATGTTAAAATTAATTATTAGTAAAAAATTAAACTCTTTTATATGAAAATAATAATTAAAAACTTATTATTTAATTTTGTTTTTATTTACAAAGACCCTGGTTTTCTTAATTAGTCGACGGAGATTTTTATTCCTTATGACCATTTTGTAAATATAGTTTAATGTTATAAATTTTATGGCATAATCTATAATATCATGATTGATATAATTTTAAAAAATTTATATTTCTATAGTAGTATTACGGATAAAAATACTAGTTATATAAGATTTTGAAACTTTTTTTTCAATCCATTTAAGACATTTAATATTTTAGACAAGAAAAAATGTTATATAGTGTTTGTTTGGAATTTTGGATTGTCAAAAGACGCTAATTAATGATACTTTCTGAAATTCCCAGAAAGATTTGTATAATAATTACTTACTAAAAACTGGTCCGAAAAAAGCAATTAAAAACTGTATATCTAGTATTTATATTATTTTTTAGAAAAAAATCTAAATTTATATTATTTAATATTTATTATTTTTAAAAATAATTAATAAATATTAAATAAAATAATTTTTAATTATTTTTAATTAATTTTTTTATTATCAAATATTTCTACCAAATTAATGAGATAGAACCGCTCTCTTCTCACAGAGCTCTCAGACCTTTACATTATTGTGTGGCTGAAGTTGACAGTTTCACATTTTTATTTTATTTTAAAATAAAAAAAATAGGTTTTAATTTTTTATCTGAAACAAATAAATTTTTGATTAATTAAAAATATAAAAATATATCTTATTTTTAAAATGTGAAACATTTAAATTTTTTAAAAAAATTAATTTGTTTTTATCTATTTTAAAGGTAAAAATTTAAATGTCTCATATTTAAAAAATTAAAAATTTATTTATTATTTTTTATTTTATTGAGTTAATATTTATTATGGTTAAAATAAAAAGAACGGTCAAAGCGTTTGGTATTTTGACTATTTTCTATTTCTACCGTAAACTTAACAAAAAAAATATTAAATATACTTTTATATATTAACAATTATAACAAGAAATCGAATGGCTTTTTATTATTTTTTTCTGTACTAAAGATAGATTTTTTATTGTAAACTATATAGACCGATAAACAATGACTTTTATATTGATTTAGATAGATGAGGACGAAATGCAAGAAAATTGTTCAAAGTAATTATTGATATAGACTTGGGAAGAAGAAAAGAAACATATGGAGTATCGTTTCTTATTTACTTTAATTTAAAGGTGAAAATTCAAATGCAGTTAATTTTATATAAAATTAATAATTAAAAATTATTAAATAAAATTAAATTAAATTAAATTAATTAATTATACTTAAATTTTTATGTAATTTAAAATACACTACAATAATTTTTTAAGATAGCGACGGTTATTTTGCGGCGGTTGTGTGAAACCGTTGCGAAACGACAACCTGCGGCACATATAGCGGCGGTTAGGGGTGGGGCTGCAATCAGGCCGACATTTAGCGGCAGTTTTCTTGAACCGCCGCTATATTTCAATTAGGTTTGCATTTCGCGGCGTCTTTTCGAAAACCGCCGCTATATGTACCCGGGTGAGTTATTGTTTTACATTTTGCGGCGGTTTTGTTTAAACCGCCGCAAAATGCGTATTACCACATATTGCAATGTTTTCTTTAGTAATAACCATCTGGGTATAATCTAGTTAAGTAAACACTACTATCTTAAGCTACATATGTTTAAATCATTGTTATATCAATTTATATATGGTCCAAAAGTATATAAAGAGTACAATGAAAAGTACATTTAATAATATCCATAATAAATATAATAAATAAAAATAATAATAATTATAAATATTTTTTATAAATTATTAAAAATAATAATTAAAAATATTTTCTACAAATCATTAAAAATTCAAAATTTTATAATTTTACCAAAATTATCATTTTAAATTTTAAATTTTTTATTTTAATGATTTGTTGAGCATTTATTAAAATAAAAAATTTAAAATTTTTATTAATAACAATCTTAACCTGTATTCTTAGATATAAGAATTCATAATAACAAAATTCAAAATTAATTAATATTTTACCAAAATTAAATACTAAATAGAATAAAAATATTTTTATATAAAACCTGTAACATCTCAAGTTGTTTTGAAACATTTTACATATACCCTTTAATTTTATCAAAATACCTAAACTACCCTTTACCCCTTTTCTAAACCCTAACCCTCTCCTAACACACACACACATACCCTGCTGAGAATGAAAGAAAGAAAAATAGCGAGAGAAAACAGAGAGGGAGAAGAAAGGAAGAAGAGGGGGAGAAGGGGGTGACACCGGTGAGGCTGGACGTCGCCGTCGTTGCCGCGGATCAGGTAGGGAGAGGGAGAAGGAGTTCGAAACAGGAAATGGGGGAAGGAGAAAGGAAGAGGCGCGATAGAGGAGGTGCTGTCCCTAGAGACCGTCCCTGCCGCTGGAAGGGGAGCTTCGTTGTTGCTGTCGCGGCTGCAGGTATGGGGCTTCGAAGAGAGAGAGAGGAGCTCTTAGAGAGAGAGAAACACAATGGTTAGAGAGAGGAGAGTCTCGCAAGGAAAGGGAGCTGGTACACCTCCGCCGTTGTCGCAAGCTGCACCACCGTGCCTCTGGTCACTGGGGATCGTGCTGACGTCGCCGGAAGCCGCTGTTGGAACCTCTGCAAGTTTGTCCTAGCTCAGCTTTGCTTCTGCCTGTTCTGTCCTTGCCTGTCGGGGGTCACCGGAGCTGCTGATGCTCCATCCTCTTATTTCCTTTGGTAAGACTAAACTTGTTCTACCTTGTCTTGCCATAAAGCTCTATTATTGACTCTGTCCTATCATGTTTGGTGTCCCTTTTGTCTTTGCTTAGTTTTAAGCCACCGTAGGCTATTAGATTCGCTGCCATTGTTATTGTGGTTGCTCTATGTTATTGATAATAGGGCTGTTGTTGAGGTTGCTGCAGTGAGAAATCGAAGTTGTTGCTACTACCTCGGTCCAAATTTCGTGCTCTTTCATTCCGTTCTACTTCAACCTTCCTTGGCACTCTGGTTTGGTTTCTTCGGTCCCTTGGGACCAATTTGTGAGTAGGCTTTACATTTATAACCGTTAATTTTTTTTTTGTTTATGCTATTCTGAGTTTCTAATTACATTTATAAAACTATTGTTGAAGAACTTTGATTTGATTAGAATAATTAATTTATTATAATTGAAAAAAAATATTTTTATGAAGTTCATATCTTAGAAATTTTACATGAGACTATATATATATTTGATGAAGTTTTATATTATTTTAGAACATTTGATTTTACTCGAATATATACTTTTGAAGCATTGAAGTATTTGTTAGTACTTATTGACTTTGAAATTGTGAAATGTGTTTGAAATTACTTATGATTGAAGAAGTTATGATTAGAAAGGATTTCTTATGAGAAAGTATTATTTGATTTGATTCAATACCGTATGTATTTGAAAGATCAAAGATTTATTATATTTGAATTTATATGTTTTGAATTGGTTTGGGAGGCTTGTATTAGAAAACCGTAGTTAACGGCAGTTATGACATTAACTTAGATGCATCTAACTCAGACTCCAGCTAGCAGGGGTGTTGCTAGCCTAACGTGTAGGCCACACGTTAGATCTGATATTCCGTTAGAACACACAAGAGGAAAGGGCTACCCATAGAGGTGGAGCCGCCCAAGTGTGGACTTTTGATTTGATTTCTGTATGAGAACTCCCTTATTGATTCACTTATTTATATAAATTATTATCTTCTAACTAAAATTCTATTTATATGGTCTCATGTGAATTATAGATGTACTGTCTAGTCACTGAGTTGCAAAACTCACTCCGTTTTTCTAAAAATATTTTTCAGGAATAAATATTTGATTATGTGAGTCTTTCTATTCAAGAGTAATGATCTGCAATGGGTATCTATTCATTGTTGAGTTCTTAGACGTCATCTGCTCCATATGTCACAGGCATGATCCACCCATATTTATTTTATTTTTGTTTGTTAAAAATATGTAATTATTTATTTTCGACATTGTAAATTTATTTAAAATATTTGTAATTTTCTTATTCAACTTATATTTGAGTCGGTTAGGCTTGCTTGGTGATTATTTCCTGAGCGCCGATCATGGCTCATTTTGGGCCGTGACAAAACCAATTAATGATCTGCATATTATCATGGTTAATAAATTCAATAATGCTAACTGACTAACAAATATAATATTTTTGGCAAATATTTCACTAATTTTAAATATTAAAGACTAAATTCTAAATCTTAATAAATATTTTTAGAAAATGTTAGATTTTTAATAATTTATAAAAAATATTTATAATTATTATTTTTGTTATTTGTTATTGAATGTATTCTTTATTGAATTTATTATGGATATAATTAAATGTACTCTTTATATACGCTTGGATCATATATAAATAGATGTAAATTAATTCGATCTACTATGGTCTAAAATTAATTTGAAATAGACCGATTTGAATTACTAGGGACGTCCTAGCATGCATAATTTGAATCACCCTAAGTTGAACTCCCCTAAGATTACATGCAAGCATAATTTGAATTTGACAAATTTGAATTACAAGCATCACTACTAATTCGAATAGGACTAATTCGAATTAGTGTTGGTTTGTCTCATTCGAATGGGACTGATTCGAATTACATAAGAATGTGCTTTTGGGATATCCTGGTAATGTTTTTCAATTTGGTAGAATTGTGTAATTTGGTCGTTCAATTAGTTTAATTGTGCATTTTGCCCAATATATAAGGTACCTTTTATAACTATGATCATATATAAAGTATACAACAAAAAATTGTGTTGCAATCAAATATGTTCGTATGATATACATAATTATTAGCGCTATATATCGAAGAGTCACTTGGCTTGGTGGCAGCATGACATTGTTAAAGCTTTTCTTTCTTCCAGGTTCAATGTTCGAGCCCTGCCTTCTTCATTTGTGGAAGGCTTTACATAGTTGATCCACACGTTGTGGGTCTATTGGTGGAAGCGTGGGTTTAATTGGACCACTGGATAGTCCGGCGCGGGTTTAATTGGACCACCGGACGGTCCGGTCCGATTCCAATAACTATGAACGAAAATACTGAAATTTGGCGGCGGTTTAGAACCACCGCAAAATCCATTCACATTTTGCGGCGGTTATTCCAGCGGTTGACTAAAACCGCCGCTATCCGTTTTGCCGCGCCCTATCTTCCGGCGTTTCATGAAACTGCCGCGAAATATTTTGCGGCGGTTCAAAACCGCCGCTAAACGGCTCCAGGAACCGCCGCTAAATGGCGTTTTTGTTGTAGTGATATGAATTTAATGTATATATAAAACCAAAGCGAAGACCAAATTTAATGGAATTGAGAAAAACTTTGATGACATAGAAGATGATTATTTAATTTTCAAGATATTCATTTGTTACCTATTATTATTTTTATTAAAATTGAAATTTTGTTATCATATGTCTTAAAATTATAAATTAAAATTTTTTATTAAAAATATAAAATAAATTTTAAATACATTTATTTTATATTTATCTAAAATAAATTAAAAATTTATTCAGAAACAAACACGAATGATAGCGACGGCTAATTAGCGGCTGTTTATCAAATCGCAATAAATTGGCAAGATAACGGCCAATAGGATAGCGATTTGGGCTCTGCTACAAAAAGATCCAAGATAACGGCGGTTAGCTTTTCAACGGCTGCAAATCAAACCAAGACGAGAGCCAGTTCTAAGTGTCCCGTCACTCGCTGAAGTCTGAATCACTCCCCCTTTTCCAGCCCTAGCTTCTCTTTGACCCCCACGCAGCACCACCATCGATCATCACCCCCCAGCGTCTCCGTCAGAACCACATAACCACCACCACCTTTTTCGTTGAACAACCACCGCGAAAACCCTTTCTCTCTTTCTCTTCTCCTGTCTCCTGCCTTCTCTGTCTTGCCGCCGGCTACCATCCAGCGCCGCTGCGACCATATTCTTCCCCTCTTTACAACCTCGCACTGTGGGCCTGTGGCTCTCTAGCTCGCCCATGCCTCTCTCATTCCCAGTCGTAGAATCAGAACAGAGCAACTCTAGTATTAATTCGACTCAGGTTCTCATATCAACTTTTCTTCTCTATTTTAGTTAATTTAGGATTAGTTATATGTTGATTCTAGTGTTAATTTGATTTGTTTAGAATTATTTGCTGCAGTTAGTTGAGTTTAGGTTAGAATTAGGATTTTCTGATTAGAATTAGTGTTAGTTTATACATAGTTAGACATACTGTTAAGAGCTTCTTGAGTTTGAATTTCAATTTGTTTGGATTGATTGACTGATGCTTTGCTAAGTAACTGCGAAATGCTGCTGACTTTTTATATCATTGGTGCTTTGGCTTCTATCTTTGACTTTTCTTTGGCCCAAATGGAATAAAAAGCAATCAACAAAATGTTGGGCTGAAAGCAAAATTAAGAGCCCAAGAAAAAGCAAAGAAAGAAGCCAAAGAAATCAAATCGGGCCAAGCATATCAATACCCGATCCAAGCCCGATCTGGTTTCAGAAAAACAAATCCCTCTCTTTTGCTTAACCAAAAGCAACGTTCATCTCTCTTTTGTCCTAGTCAAATCAGAGTTTCAGAAAAGTAAGAAAGAGAAAGAGAGAGAGCTTCTTCACCAAGCTAGTCACCAAAGAAGCAAGAGAGAGAAGGATTAAGTTTGAAAGGCAGATATCAAATCACCCAGTTCAAACCCAATCAAGCTTAGTTTAAAGGTAAATCATTTCCTCATACATGCAACTCGGCTTCATCTCTTCTTCCCAACTCTCTGCTCTATCCGAAATGGGATACAAGGGAAAGAGGATTTCTATTCTTCTCTGCTATGTATCTACGGTCTTAAACATGACTTGGGGACCAAGTTGGTTTTCAATGGCTAAGATCAAGTTGACCATGAGAAGATTTCTATGGTTACTGCTTTATGGCTTTCGGTCAAGATGAAGAAGTCAGAAGCAAAGTTTCTACTCTAAGGTTTAATGTGAAAAAGGTGAATCTGTGGTTGGTGAAGCTCAAGGCTCAAGGTGTTGACCTTGGAAGAAGAACCAAACAACATGCAAGGAGATAAAAGAAGACCTTCTGCTCATTCAGAAGCAAGGAGAGAAAACCAGAGTTTGAGAGTTGTGTTCTGCAAAGAAGTTCCTCTACTTGGATAATACTTTCTTTCAAAGAAGCATTCGGCCAATACTGAAGAACTGTATCTGAGGTTTGCAAATCTGGTTTTGCACATAGCAAAGAGGCTGCTGATGAAGTCAATCTCCTTCATGTTTTACTGATTGTAATGTACTTTTCTAAGTTTATCTTTCTGTAATTTCTTGTGAGAAAAGGCATTGTGAGAAAGTTTAAGAAAAAGCCATGAGTGGAAAAAGGCTGAGAGATATACTTGAGAGAAAAGCCTAGAGTTATTTTCTTATTTCTTTAGGTTGATTAAGTGTCTTGTATCTTGTACCTGTAAGGTATCCCTTTCTTAGTTGGGTTAGCACTAAGAGGAATAGTTAGGTATTAGCATAGCCAATGTCAAGTTAGGTTAGAACTTGAGTGTGAAAGGATTGGGTCAATCCTGTGAAATTGGTGTATGTAATACTGTTAACTATAGTGAAATTCTTCCATAGTTGTGGAGAAGACTGGATGTAGGTTGCATAGTACAAGGCAACCGAACCAGGATACATGCTGATGTTAGTTTTTCTCTTCTCTGCTGAGTTCTGTTTTCTGATATTCATGAGACAAAAATAAATTGTCTCATAAATTTCCGCTGCTGAGTTCAAACAGAATCAGAATTGCAAATTTATTTTAAAAGGGTCATAACAGCAACTAAAAAGGAAGACATAGATTTAACCCCCTTCTCTAAGCCTACCACAACCTTCAGAGGTAGATGTTCCACTTTTTGTTTTATGCAATTCTAAACAGGCGGCTGAGTTGCTAACGATCTATCTAGTTTGCATTTTGGTTATAGAAAATGAGTCATTTGTATGATGCATTTTGGGTAATTACTATTTTAGATTACTGATCATGGTTGTTATTCTACACAACGTGGAGGTTCACCTGTTGCATTACTAAAAATCACAAGAGGCTAAGGTGCTATTCAAGTTAATGGTAAGGCCTATCGCAAGAATGTCCTTCTGCCTGCTGCTAAAGCTGGAAAGAATGTCCAACAAAACACAGATACTTCATCACTACCTTCATCATTATATTTCGGTTTTGATTTGTACATTTATTCCAAATTGATAAGGTTACACATTTCCGCCTTTATGATTGGCAAGATGGCATAAATTAATTCATCCAATTTTGGCAAACAAAAATTTTCCCTTTAACATGTGTTCTTATTATTCTTATTGCCAACTCATGGCATAAATTTTGGTAATTTTTTTCCCCTAAAAATTACTCTACAGTTTGTTTGGATGGGAGTGCACCAGCTTACCATCTTGATAGGGGATTCAGCGAAGGGATTCACTTGATGAGACAAATTGAGAAGTATGTACTTTCTTCTTGATGCCCATCTTCATCTATATCATACTGATTTCTTAAAAATGAGGTGCATTAATTTATTTCAATTTTAGGTATGCTGATTTTATTCTTCTAGGATGTCTAATTTCTTATATTATACACCCTTCATGTATTTTCGCTCCAGGCACAAATATCCATATCATCTTCTCCCTAAAGCATTATGTTTCTGTTTTGCGTTTTAGCTGACTCAAATGTGTTTCTGTGTTGCAAAACTTTGCACATGATTCATACTCACACTTATGTTCACAAACTCAATATTAAGATTTAAATAGCAAGAATTTTTCTGGGCATTTGTTGTAAGAAAGTTTGACTTATAGAATATGCTTATAATCAAAGTATTTTTTACTATGTAAGTGGCTTAGGATTTTTTAGATGAATGTTCATGTTCACAAAAAAATATTGAAATTCTGCTATATTAGTTTATTTTTCAATGGAATATATTTCATTGAAAAATAAAAAGGTCATAATTTCAGCCTCTGCATTATAACTTTAATTTTCTGGATGTTTTCTTTTTCAATGGTTCTCAATCAAGAAGAACGGCAACAACTATCAGATGAAAATCCTCAAAAGTAAGTCTTTGCTCTTTAGATGAAAATGCTTACCATTTTTTTTAATTAATGTGGATTTGGATTCTGAATTAATTTCCAATCCCATACTAATAGGTTTGTATTTTCTAACTTATTTGTATACTTTTGAAGATATATATATTTGTGCTTTACTTATCTTCAAAAATTGCACATGAATGCAAAGAAGAGGGAAAGTGAAGAAGAACTAACAACACTCAAGAAAGATGCTATCGATGAAAAAATATCACCTTTAAACTTTGCCCAGAAAATAAAGAAGTTTAAGAAGCAAAAAATACAAGAGGAGTCTTAAACATCACATTGGAGTTTAAGTTTGTGCCAACAATTTTGTTCCCGGGTACATTTCTGTTTTTTATTGTTAACAAAAGGATTTTGCTTTGAATGCCTAATCTATACTTCATTAGCTTTTTCCTCAATTTTCAAACAATTGAGAAAGTACAGCTTAACATACATGATGGTTTTATTAACTTGTATTATGCATAAGTAACGACTGATATGTTGTTTTGCGGCGGTTTAATATTGTTGCAAATCTATCAAAAAATCGCCGCTACTCAGCATGTTTCTTGTAGTGATATTCATTAATAATAATTTTAATATGTGCCTTTTAATACACATGTTAATTATACTCATATTATATTGGTTCATTTTACACAAACAAATTTATTTGAGGATCAAAATTACATGGACAAATTTATATAAATTAAAACAATTAAATTCGATTTATATATTTTTAATGTGGATTCGATTTACACCATAATGGAAGCACACATTAAATTGAATTAACTTGATTCGATTTACTATTCATACAGCATATACATGTAAATCGAATCTAATTGATTTGATTTACTATTTATACTGATCAGATTATTGATATTTTTTATTTTTAAATTATATATATTTTAAAGTTAACATTGAAAAAATGCCAATTAGGATTATCCCCTATTTGGTTTTAAATAAAATATAAAAAAAAATCAACTTTTGTGTTTTAGTTTAAATTTTAAAAGATTTATATTTTTATAAACTTAGAAATTTAAAACGAAATAATAACAAATTTTTAAAAATTTATTAAAAATTATTCTTTGACTCATTAGTATCTAAAAAATAATTATTGGGACTTTTGATATTGAAAAAATTAATATAAATTAAAATTTAGCCTTCTAAAATGACATAAGAGTTAAAATTTAAATTTTTTTAGCGTAAAAAATAATAAATAATTATACAATATAAAATAATTAATTATATTTATATAATATATATTTTAAAAAATAATTAAAATATTATATCAATTAAATTTAGAGGTGAAGCCTCGTATAAGGAAAGGGGACAGTAGCCCTTTCTAAATCTCAATTTTTTTTATTAATTAGATAAAAATTTTAATTTAGTCTCCTAAAATATTTAATTTAATTTTTTTATTATAAAATTAATTTTTATTCTTCTTTAAAGTTTATTTTAGTTTAGCCCCTGATTAAATTATTATTTAATTTATGAAAATAAGTATAAAATTTATTACTTTAATGACATTTCTAACTCAAATTTAAATTCTTTAGAGCATAAATTTAATAGTTGTTTATTATCCTTTTTGTACAAAAGAGAGATTTTTCATTATAAACTTTATAGTCCAATAAACAATGACATGTATATTGACTTAAATAGATAAGGACAAATCGCAAGAAAATAGTTTAAAGTAACTATTAAAATAGCTTAAGAAGAAGAAACATATGGAGTATCTGTGTTTCTTATTTTCTTTGAAACACGAATTTAAGGACAAAATACCTTAATAAATTAGTCACCAAAAAAATACTTTAACAAACTAAATACACATTAATATTATCTAAATATTTTAAATAAAAAATATAACGTCAAAGTTTCAAATCACATTTCTATATAAATCGAATTGATTAAATTCGATTTAATAAAATACATAGTAAATTGAATTCAATGGATTCGAATTAGGTAAAAAACGTTGTTGAATGAAAATCGAATCAAGTGGATTCGAATTAAGTGCATGGTTAAAATGCAAATAAATTGAATGGATTAACTTCGTCTCCCATAATTCGGATCTAATGGAATTCAAAGTTTATTTAAAAATTATCTTTGGCTTGTTGGTGGACCTTTAAAGGATCGGTTTTCGAGACTCTTCTCTGTTTCAAACCAAGGGAGATCTGTTGTAGGGAACTGTAGGTTTTGGGATGGGATTGAGTGGATTTGGAACTTTCAATAGAGGAGAGAGCTCTTTCAATGGGAGTTGGAACTTTTGAGTCAATTGCATGAAGCCCTGAGACCTGTAAATCTAGTGCATAACAGAGATGATAGAGTGGTGTGAAAATTTGATAGGCAAGGTATTTTTTCAACTAACTCATGTGTGTAGGTGATACAGGAGAAATTGCTCCCAGGGGAGGTAACCAGTTTCAGTTTTACTAGGACTATTTGGAAAGGCTTGGTTCCACAAAGAGTGGAGCTGTTTGCTTGGTTTGTGCTGATAGGCCGAGTGAATACAAAGGAAAGGCTAAGTCGGTTTGGTATTATCACTCAGGAAGATTGTGCATGTGTGTTATGTAATAATGATATGGAACATATACATCACTTGTTTCTAGGCTGTACTTTTGCTTGGCAGGTGTGGAGTGCTTGGATTTCAGCTTTGGCCTACAATGGACTTGTCCGGGTTCAATGAAAAAGCACTTTCTAAGTTGGACAGAAGAACCGATGAGTAAGGAAATTTAAAAGCAGATGTTGAGGTGCTTCTGTGCGATTCTCTAGAACATTTGACTGGAAAGGAATAGAAGGATATTCCAGAATACAAGCAAAGGCGTTGAAGAAATTATCAACATGACCGTCATTAATGCTAAAGAGTGGAGTAGTGTGGATCCCTTTGGTTGTTGATAGCTATGCTGAAGATGACTTGGGGATCGTATTCGTGTTGTTTGTAGTTATGTTGGTTGTTGTTGACTAGTTCTGTTTGCTCTATCTTATTGTGTTGAGCTCTTTTTTTCAAAAAAAAAATACCTTTTAAAAACTAATTTAATAAATTATTTTTCAAAACAAAAACTTTATAGCCAAAGTCCATACAAATGGAATCCATTAGATTCAAATTATGGGAGACGAAACAAACATATAAATCGAAGCCAATTCATTCGATTTATTTGTATTTTAACCATGCACTTAATTCGAATCCACTTGATTCGATTTTTATTAATAACATTTTTCACCTAATTTAAATTCATTGGATTCGATTTATATAGAAACATGCTTTAGAACTTTAACGTTGTATTTTTTAATTTAGAACATTCAGATAATATTAATGTATATATGATTTATTGATGTATTTTGCCCCGAATTTAATGTATATATAAAACCACACGAATACCAAATTAATGGAATTGAAAAAACTTTGACGACGATTATGAGCAGTTGTGGACAAACCTACAATGCGATAGACGAAAATGTTCGATAAAAAAACTTACTCAAAAATAATAAAAATTTATTTTATTTAATATTTATTAATTATTATAATAATTAATAAATATTAAATAAAATATTTTTTTAACATTAATTATAATTCTTAAAAAATTATAATAAAATACTTTTAGAATATTATTCTTTATATTTATTAGAAGTAAATTAATTTGTAATTAAAATTTGTATTGAAATGGATAGATAAACGAAATCGACCACTTTAGGCATAAAGTATTACTTAAATAAAAAATTAATAAAATTTAAATTAAATTAAGAATAAACATTAAAATAATAAATATCATATTTAATTTTAAATTATTATTTATGATATATAATCCTACAAAATACTAATATAAATTTTAAATATTTATGATTATTTTTAAGTTTTTATAACATTTATTTTTTTAATTTACTTTCCAAACACTAATAGAAATAATGTAAACTACGGTATATAAATATGTAAATAAAAAAGTTACAATTATGTCTAATGTTTTGTAGAGTTGTAATCTAATAAGTTTTTTTTTAAATGTTTTATTTATGTAAATTGTCTTTTTTTTTTTTTGGTTTTCTACGGTATCCCTTAGCCTAACAAGCCAAAGACTAATCCATCGCGATACTAAATTTTATTTAAAATATTTATTAAAAATAAACTTTTTTATCTGTTGGATCCAAGACCAACCGATTTTTGTAATAAATTTAATTTTCAATCTATCCATTCATTTTTATTTTTTTTTGACAGAGGCTATCCATTCGTTATGTATTCCTATTGTATATATAAGTCAAAAGACATAATGCATGAAAGGACAATTTTTAAATGTGACTAGCTTTTTCCATGACTAATTGACCACCAAAGAATCTGAACAATTAACTACAATAACACTAATCAATCATTAAAATATATAAATATATATTAATTTATTTTTAATAAATATTTATATTCTAATATACACTTAACATTTTTAAATTTATTTTCTGTTATATATACTGAATGCAACGCTAACAATGCGGCAAGTAACAAACACCACTTTCATTTCATAACAATAATGGTGACATCATCATCATCATCATTGTCATTTCTTCTCCTTTCAACTCTGCTAGCACCCACCATTGTTCTTCTTCTTCAATCTTCCGTTTTACATGCAAACCCAGATGCTTACTTTCACACTTGTCTCTCAAACAAGAGATGGAAAAACCCATCAGCTCCTGTTAGCGTGACCGGAGCACTATACACCAGAGACAACTCATCCTTTTTGGACATCCTCAGCCTCCACACCCGCAACAAGAGGTTCAACAGACCATACACACCCAAACCCATCGCCATCATAACCCCTTTTCACGAATCGCACATTCAGGCGGCGGTTGTATGCTCCAAAGCCAGCAACTTTCAGCTCAGAATCCGAAGCGGCGGCCATGACTACGAAGGCTACTCCTACGTATCAGATGTTCCCTTCGTTCTTCTCGACATGTACACTTTTAAATCCATTCACGTCAATATTCAAAATGCCACCGCTTTGGTTGAGGCCGGCGCATCACTTGGCCAGCTTTATTACAAAGTCGCGCGGAACAGCCACGTTCACGGCGTTCCTGGCGGAATCTGTCCGTCCGTCGGCACCGGCGGCCACTTCGGCGGCGGTGGCTATGGCAACCTCATGAGAAAATACGGCCTCGCCGTAGACAATATAATTGATGCAAAAATCGTGGATGTAAATGGTAATATCCTTGACAGAAAATCAATGGGGGAGGATCTGTTCTGGGCAATAAGAGGAGGTGGAGGTGCCAGTTTCGGTGTGATTGTCTCGTGGACGATGAAGCTGGTGGAAGTACCTCCAGTGGTGACGGTGTTCAGGTTGAACAGGACCTTGGAACAAGGCGGCTCGGATCTTGTTTACAAGTGGCAACATGTTGCACCGAAGCTCCACAGGGATATTTTCATCAGACTCCAGATCGAGGTGCGTCAAAAGACGGTTCGAGTTTCCTTCGTCTGCGAGTTCCTGGGACGAGTCGATAGACTTCTGAGTTTGATGAAAAAAAGTTTTCCAGAACTGGGATTAACCAAAAGTGATTGCTTTGAAATGCCTTGGGTCAACAGCACTCTCTTCTTTGCAGAATGGCCAATGGGAACAGTAGCAGAAGCGTTGCTATACGAACCAAAAAGACCTGCTGACTCCTATTTTAAGGCCAAATCAGATTATGTGCAGAAAGTAATTTCAAAAGAGGGTTTGCAATCTGTATGGAAACAGTTCATCGAGAGTGAGATAATGATCATGGAATGGAACCCCTATGGTGGAAGAATGTGGGACATTCCAGCTTCGGCTACTCCGTTTCCTCATAGATCAGGGAACTTGTTCCAGATTCAGTACATGATAACTTGGTATCAAGATGGAGAAGATACCATTAATCATAACTTGAATATTTTAAGGTCCATGTATAAGGTTATGACTCCATTCGTTTCGAAATCGCCAAGACAGGCTTACCTTAACTATAGGGACAGAGATATTGGAGCCAATCCAAGCAATGGAACAACCAACGTTGACGCCGCTCGAATTTATGGAGCCAAGTTTTTCAGAGAGAATTTTGATAAACTGGTGCAGGTCAAAACCAAAGTTGACCCTGAGAACTTCTTTAGATATGAACAGAGTATACCACCTCACAAATATTAACTGAATTTGAATGGATATTTTACTTGGATTAATATGTATTAGGGAAAATTCAGCTGTTCATAGTTGATAGTCGTTAAATAAAGTTTGATTAAATTAATATCAAACGACTACCGGTTATTAATTTTATATGAAATTGAGTTTCCATTTGCATTCATAATAAATTTAAACAATAGTATATATATCAACAAAATCATTCAAAAGAATTAAGTCTTTACAAATAATTAAAGTCTCTTCATTTTAATCCTTTATCCACAAAAATCATTAATTCAGTGAGTTGGATCATCAAAATGTTGAGTCACTTAAATTTTATACTTTATTTTTGTTAGGGAAATTTTGTATTTTCTTTTTATTGGTTATACACACACCCACATATACTATACAAACAAACAACAACAATAACAACAAATTAAAACTTTCTCCCACTAAGTAGGATCGGCTACATGAATCAAACGATGTTATTGTGCTCTATCATGTATCATGTCTACAGAAAGACTATTTACATATAAATCTTGTTTGACCACCTCATAGATGATTTTCTTAGGTCTTTTTCTACCTTTCACCCCTTGTCTATCTTCCATCTCATCCACCCTCCTGACTGGGTGTTCTGTCGGTCTTCTTCTCACATGTCCAAACCACTTGAGACGCGATTCAACCATCTTTTCCACAATGGGTGCTACTCCAACTCTCTCTCAGTCTCCCTTATATCTTCGTTCCTTATTTTATCCAATCGCGTATGACCACTCATCCATTTCAGCATCTTCATCTTTGCCACACTCAACTTATGTTCGTGCTTTCCTTTGGCCGCCCAACACTCCATACCATAAAGGATAGCCGGTCTTATAGCAGTGCGATAGAATTTACCTTTACACTATGTTTGTTTGAGAGGAAAATGGAAGGAAAGAAAAGGGAGGAAAGAAAATGGGAAGAAAAATGATTATTTTCTTTTGTTTGGTTGAGAAGAAAAATTAGAGAGGAAAAAAATGGAGAGAAAACTAATGTTTCTCTCTCTACTTCCAATACTACCCCTTCACTTTTTTAATATATTTTATAATATAGGGGTAAAATTGTCTTTTTATAACATTTCTTTCCTTCTTATTTTCCTTCCATCCAAACACATCTAAAGAAAATAAAAATCCACCCAATCTCTTTCCTTTCTTTTCTTTTCTTTCTATTTCCTTCCTCTCTATATCTTTCCTTCCAACCAAACATAGCCTTAAGTTTTAAAGGCCCTTTTTTGTCGCATATAAAACCAGATGCACTACGCCATTTTGACCAACCTATCTGGATCCTATGATTTTTTTTACAACGGTTAATTCGATACATAACATAACAGTAATTTTTTTACAACGGTTAACTAAAACCATTACAAAAAGAAATTCAGCAGCAATTATTACGACGATTTTGGGCATTGCAATTATGTTAAAATTTCGCGGCGGTTTGATCCAACGCCACTACCAAAATAAAAATATTGTGGTGGTTAGTGCGACTGAAGAGCGTGCTACCATATTGGAGGCCACTCAGAAAGACGCCTAAAACGTCTTTTTTTAAAGATGTTTCTATGTTGTGTTTTAATTGGTTTCTGTATAATTTATTCGGTGTTCCTTATCACATATTATTAAATTCCTCAAAAGATTTTCTTTCCAAAAACAATAAAAAATATTTAATTTGGACTAAAACAAAAAAGGTAATAGATTAACTATTAAATTTTTTTTAAAAGATTATTTACATAAAAAAATATATCACATTCATCAATATATATATATATAACAAGCTTAAGCCTTTTAAAATTTTATAAATAAAAAAATAATTAATTTATATTCGTACAATATATAAAATAATTACTATATTATTATTATATTATAGATTAAGATTCACTAATTTAAATTTTCTTTTTATTTTTAATATAAGCATTAGAAATAAATAAAATTTTTATAACTAAATGTAGTGTAACAAAATATATATAATATTAATTAGTTCTTAAAAAATTTTAAAAAAATAGTTTCTTTCATTTTAGTAAAATAACTATTTATTAAAATAGACAAATTAATTATTTTTTTTCATATACAGTTTTTTTAAGAAATAAAAGTAATTAATTAGGACATTGGTTAAGATAATTAAAGTCACTATTTCATTAAATTTTTAATTTAAAGACAAATTCTAGTTAATTTTTGTATAGAAATTTCGAATTTGAAAATATTGATAAAAATTATGTTGAATTTTGATTTATTTGATTCTCATTTAAATTAATCACTACATAAGTTAAAGTTCTGTTTTGAAATTATATTCAAGCTTTAATCTGATTTTTAAAGTTTCAATTTACTTAGTTTGATTTTTTAACTTAGGTATCCGTGACTCATATTAGGGTTTTAAGTGTTTAGTTGAAAAAAAAATAAGGTAAAAAAAATTTCAATTGTCACATCAAATAGTCGCTAGAATGTATAATGTAGCAGTCGTTAGTCCATCTCAGCATGTCGTTAACAATTTTGTGAGACAGTGACAAAAATAAGATTAGGAACCAATGTGAGTCATAACTATTAAGTTGGGAGACTAAATTAAGTAAATCGAAATTTTTGAAATTAGATTGAAACATAGTTGTTAGAACCGAACCAGTGATCGAACCGGTCAAGCTACTGGTTCACTGGTTTATTGGTTCAACCGATAAATCACTAGTTGAACTGATAAAACCGATCTCACGTAATTATAAAATATAAAATAGTTAAAAACTTAAAATTAAAATTTGAAATACATATCTTCACTAACATTTTATGAAGAATCAAGTCTCAACTTCTAAAAATAACTAATATAAAAAGACCATAAAATTTTAATACTATAATAGTATCTTATTTTGACACAATAAAAAATAATTAATTCACAAAGCCTATCATCTAACTATAATATCAGTAGATTTTAACACTAACACCAAAACAAATAACTTTAATCACAATACTAGCAATAAAATAGATCAAGTAAATTAATAAATTTTTAGTGAAATTTATATTTATATTAATAATGGTATATAATTAAAATATAATTAATTTTAAAAATAGAAAAAACAAAAATTAAATTAAATTAGATATTTATGTATACTATATAATTAGTATTTGTCAAATACAATACTTAGAAGTGCAATGGCTAAGTGGCAAGTAGAGGTTGCTTTTGCTCCAAGGTTCTTTGTTCGAGACCTTGTGGAGACATTTTAAAAAATTTTTCAAACAGACCAGTTTGGTTAGACCGGTTTGCACCAATTTTTATCGGTTCACACCGATTTTATTCCTTAAACGGTCCAAGGAGTAAACCTAGTCTGGTTCCGATTCTAGTACGGTTCATTAGTTTTTCGGTCGAACCAACCGATCCAGTTCAGTTTTTACAACTATGGATTGAAATATAAACATAATTTCAGAAACCAATAAGTATTATAAGATGATCAGATTGGATCGAATCGGATCCACACTCTAATCAGATAGAAGTAAATATGTTTAAAAAAGTAAACAAAAAAAATTATTGACTTTTTTTATAAAAATAAAATTTTTTAATATTTTTTATTTTATGGATATATTTGATATCTGATCCAAACATAAAAAGTGCGAATATCGAATTTGATCTAATAAGTTTAGTGCGGATTGGATCGAAATTTCAGCCATATCCCACTATAAACACCCCTAGCAATAATAACTAAAAAATTATAATGATTGTATTTTTAAATAAGAGAAAGTGCAAAAAAAAAAAAAGTACTAAATACAAGAACATTTAATTAAATATTAAAAAAATTTTTACTTTAAAACAGTTGGACTTTTTTTGCTTTTATATATATATATATATATATAATGTAATAATAATAATAATAATATGATAATTGTTTTATATATCACACAAATATAAACGTTTTTTTCTATAATCTTAAGAAAGGTTTTGTAAATCCCTAACCTTGTTATCGATTTTTGTAGTGTTAGCCCTCATATTATCAATTTGATTCATATATAATTCGGATGATAAATTATTTGGTGACGTACTTCCTTTTCTACTGTGATATACTTGTTTTTTTTATATTATTATTATTATTATTATTATTATTATTATTATTATTATTATTATTATTATTATGTACATTAAAAAATAACAGGCCAAATTATTGCCATAACATAATAGAAGTATGGAAGTTTATCATTCTTCTCTAATGGAGAAAACAAAATTCTTTTCAATAGTTTATTTAACGTTTAGTAGAATAAAAATAAATTTTATTAGAATAAATTTTAGTACGAGTTTAATATTTTTATTCATCATAAAATATTTATAGAATTACTCGTAGATAAATTTTAGAAAAAAGAAAAAAATCATGATTTTTAATTTTATTTTAAATAAACTTTATTTTTAATTTTATTTTTTAATAATATTAATTTTTTATCGAATATATTTATTTAATTATTTTTTAATCATATATAATTAAAAATAAACGGTGTTTTCATGGTTTAAAATAATTATATATGATTAAAATAATGAATTACCGTATATAATGAATGTGATATATTTTTTTTATGTAAATAATCTTTTAAAAAAATCTAATAGTTAATCTATTACCTTTTTTGTTTTAGTCTAAATTCAATATTTTTTATTGTTTTTGGAAAGAAAATCTTTTGAGGAATTTAATAATATGTGATGAGGAACACCGAATAAATTATACAGAAACCAATTAAAACACAACATAAAAACATCTTTAAAAAAAGACGTTTTACGCGTCTTTATCTGAGTGGCCTCATTTGTTTCCGCTTAGCGCCAGTTTCGTCCCAATCATCACAAATGAATTTATTTAAATTAATAGATTTTCATGAATATATTTATTCCATATCATCGATCGTTAATAAAAAGTATTAATAAAATAACAAATAAACAAAAATTAATAAATTTATAATATTTGAAAGATTAATTTAATTCATAAAATTAAAAATATCAAAATTTTATAGAGACTTATTTTTTTTATATCTCTAAATAATATAATTGATTATATTATTTTTAGAATTGATTATATAATTGATTATAATTCTTAGAACAACGTATCTATAATGAAATAATTTTGGATTATTATTTTTTATAATTACAAGAGAACTAATTTATAATTGAAATTTGTGTAGATGAAATGAAATTAGTTTAAGTTTAGACAGAGAATATATATTATGACGAAAAATTAATAAAATTTTGCTATTTGTATAGTTATTTTGATGAAATAATTACACATAATATAAAATTAAAATCGAATTAAAACTAAGCAGTGACACATCTTACATTTAGTTTTAAATTAATATTTATGACATATGATCCTATAAATATTAATGTGGTATTTTATTGGACCTAAAATAAAATTGAATTGTAAATTAATATTGGAGTTGCTTTTAGTATAATAAAAAAAATTTATTTTTTATTATTATTATTTTAAATTTTAGAATTTGACTAATATGTGCCACAAGAACACACGTTAACGTTACAAATTAAAAAAAAAAATTATGATTGCTTTTATGTTTTATGACATCTATTTTTTAATTTAATTTCATACACTAACAAAAATAATAATAAATTTACATAAATATCTAATTATATATTACCATATTATAAAAATTAATTTTTGAATTGACCATTTAAAATATCTTTTGAATAGATAAATTTAATTGAATAGCATTATAAATTTTTCATATTTAAAATACGATAATATATATTGTATGACCAAGTTATTTTGGTAACTAATTATAACTAAATTGGTCCAGTAGTTTAAGTATTAATAACAAAATATTTTAATTAAAAAAATAAAAAAAATAAAAGACATAAGATAATAAAAAACTTAATTAGATTTGATTAAAAAATAAAAATTTATATGTAGTTATTTTTATATAAAATTCTTAATTGAAATCGTTAAATAACAATTTAATCAAATATATTAAATTATTTAACGATTTTTAATTAACAATTTTACATCAAGAAAAATTGTATATTTATTTTTATCTAAAAATATAACTTATTCAATATTTATCTAACATATTTTTTAAATATTAAAATTAAGGGGAATACTCCCACAAAGATGCTCTAAACATCTTTTTTAAAAGTCGTTGAGATGTCATAATATAATTAGTAGTATTTTTTAGACCTAGTTAAATTTAGATGGTTTACATATTCGGTCTGAATTCGGTCTGAATTTATAATTTAGATCAGATTTATATAAACTGGTCAGATCTTTGTTTTTTTTTCCTTCAAAACACGATGTCGTTTAGCATTCCTTCCTGAGCTCTCCCCTTCTCCTCCCTCAGTGTCAGTGTCACTCTGTCACTGAAGCTCTCTATCATCTCTCTCACTGTGGCTCACTGCTCTCGCCTCCAGTCTCTCTCATTATCTCCCGTGTCGCATTCAAGCTTCTCGTCGTTCTCTCGGTTCCAATCTCTCTCACCGTCTCCGGTCTCGCACTTAGTCGCTCCGCTTTCCTGCTCTCGTCGTCGCCAGCGACAGAAACAATAGGTCCTGTTGCCGATCGTCGGATTTGTCGCTATCATCTTCTTGGTTCGACTCTCGGCGTCAGTTTCCTCCTCGCCGTTAGCTTCTTCTCCGCCGTCAACCTCCTTTGCGCAACCAGAAGCTGGTCCCACCCAACCTAGAAGATCTGCATTGATCTTCTTCTTCCTCGAGCCAAAGGCGCTGGTTGCTGGTTCCGTTGATCGGTTCTTCTCCCTTATCGCAGATGCTATCCATCTTCTACTCTCTTGCAGCTCCTCGTGCCCCAAATGGTCGTCTTAGGTCCCATTCCTCCTTTTCGTATCGCCACTTCTCCTTCTCTTGCTTAGTTTAGTTCGTCTTCTTCCCACAATTCTGTCCGTGTTGGTGCTCCGGCGACGCAGCGATTTGGATGAGGGACCCGACGATGCGATGAGAGAACTCCGTTTTCCAATATGCGACTTGTCTCCTCGCCGTTTTCCATCCAGCTTCTGCCTCCATTAGCCTGCTTCCTCGCCTTTGCCTGGATCTTCGCCGGCGGTGATGCTGTTTTGTCCGAGGTCCATCACTATTTTTGGAGTCTAGTTAACACTCAGTTTCTCAGGGGCATCATAATTAATTCCAATTGTGTAATGATTTTTTTTTTGTTAGATATAATGGATTAATTTTAGCTCACTTCATTGGTTTTTTTAAGCATAAACGATCCGAGCCCAATTGTGTTTGTCCAAAAAATTGTTGTTTATGAAAGTAAAAAAAACGCTTAAAATAATCAAATTATTCACAAATTTGATTTTTTCATAATAATCGGTTTGAATGAACCAAAATATAAGTGATGACACTTATCAAATTTTCATGTATAGTCTTTAAAAAAAGTTATTTTGGGTGTATATATGTAAGTGGTCTCCTGAAATTACTCTCTCTTATCCGTTGGATCCAAGACCAACGGAATTTTGTATTAAGTTTAATTTTGTAGCTACCCATTTGTTACGTATTCCTATTGCGCGAGTCAAAGACATAACGCATTAAAGGAAAATTCTTAAATGTACCTAGATTTTTCCGATGACTAATTGACCAGCAAAGAATCTGAAGAATTGAATGCAATAACACTTACATTATTATATATGCCGAATGCAACGCTAACAACATAGCAAGTAACAAACACGGAAACACCAATGGCAACATCATCATCACCGTTGCCATTTTCTCTCCTTTCAACTCTGCTAGCACTCACCATTGTTCTTCTTCTTCTTCTTCAGTCTCCTGTTTCACATGCAAATCCAGATGCTTACTTTCACGCTTGTCTCTCAAACAACAGATGGAAAAACCCATTAGCTCCTGTTAGCGTCACCGGAGCACTTTACACTAGGGACAACTCATCCTTCTCTTACATCCTCAACCTCCACATTCGTAACAAGAGGTTCAATAGACCAAACACACCCGAACCCATTGCCATCATAACCGCTTTCCATGAATCTCACGTTCAGGCAGCGGTTATATGCTCCAAAGCCAGCAAATTTCAGCTCAGAATCCGAAGCGGCGGCCATGACTACGAAGGCTTCTCCTTTATATCAGATGTTCCCTTCGTTCTTCTCGACCTGTACACTCTTAAATCTATTCACGTCAACATCCGAAACGGCACCGCTTTGATTGAGGCTGGTGCAACACTTGGCCAACTTTATTATAAAGTCGCACGGAACAGCCATGTTCATGCCATCGCTGCCGGAGTCTGTCCTTCTGTAGGCACCGGCGGCCACTTCAGCGGCGGTGGCTACGGCAACCTCATGAGAAAATATGGCCTCTCCGTGGACAACATCATCGACGCAAAAATCGTGGATGTAAATGGTAATATCCTTGACAGAAAATCAATGGGGGAGGATCTATTCTGGGCCATTAGAGGAGGTGGAGGTGCCAGTTTCGGTGTGATTCTCTCATGGACGATGAAGCTGGTGGAGGTTCCTCCATTGGTGACGGTGTTCAAGGTGAATAGGACCTTGGAGCAAGGCGTCACGGACCTTGTTTACAAGTGGCAACATGTTGCACCAAAGATCGACAGGGATCTCTTCATCAGACTCCAGCACGAGGTGCATCACAAGAGGGTTCAAGTTACCTTCATCGCCGAGTTCTTGGGACGAACCGATAGACTCTTGAGTTTGATGAAAAAAAGTTTTCCTGAACTGGGATTAACCGAAAGTGATTGCGTTGAAATGCCTTGGGTGAACAGCACTCTTTTCTATTCAGAATACCCAATCGGAACCCCAGCAGAAGCGTTGTTATTCGAAGCAAAAGACCCTGCTCAGTCTTATTCCAAGAGCAAGTCAGATTTTGTGAAGAACGTTATTTCGAAAAAGGGGTTGCAATCTATATGGAACAAGCTCATCGAGAGTGAGGTAATTATTATGCAATGGAGCCCCTATGGTGGAAGAATGTGGGAGATTCCAACTTGGGCTACTCCGTTTCCTCATAGAGCAGGAAACTTGTTCAAGATTTCGTACTACATAACTTGGTTACAAGATGAGGAACGTGTCGCTAATCATAACTTGAATTTGTTAAGGTCCATGTATAAGTTTATGACTCCTTTTGTTTCCAAATCGCCAAGGGAGGCTTTCTTTAACTACAGGGATAGAGATATTGGAGCCTGTCCAAGCAATGGAACAACCAACGTCGATGCCGCTCGAATTTACGGAGCCAAGTTTTTTAGAGAAAATTTTGATAGACTGGTGCAGGTCAAAACCAGAGTTGACCCGGAGAACTTCTTTAGATATGAACAGAGTATACCACCTCATAAAGGTTAATTGGAATTACATTAATATTTTGCTTGGATTGATATGTATACATAATAAATTTAAAGAATGATGTATATGTATCAAGAAAGTAATTTAAAGAATACAATTTTTACAAATAATTTAAGTCTCTTCATTTTAATCTTTTTTTTTTCGGAAGAGTAAACTTTTATTTAAAGAAATTTTCAAAGAATATTTATATATCTTTGAAAGTATTTTTTGGTTTATTTTATTTATTTTATTTAAATACATTAATTAATTAATTAATCATATTAATGATTTGATTTGACTAAAATAAATAATTTGATTTTATTTTAATTTACATTAATTTTTCATCTTATATATTTAGAGTCATAATTAATTTTTTATTTAATTTAATTGAAAAAAATATTAAATTATACCATATTTTGTTTGATAAAATTAATTTTAGTTAATCAGTTATATTAATTGTTTGATTTGACTGGAATAAATAAATTAATTTTATTTTAATTTGTATTTTTTTATTTATTTTGATTAATTATTTTTAAAAATGGTTTAATTGTTACATAATATATTTATAAGATATTTTTTATTTATTTAAGTTATTGTATTTAACCCAACAATTATAATTAATTTGTTATATCAATTATTTAATTTAATTAATTCAAATATATGTTATTTGATTCAATTTATTGTGAAGTTAATGTTCGAATCATTATTTATTAAAATTTTTTCTTTATTTTTTTTTTTGATATTCAATATTTTAATTTTAAATTTTTTTATTTTTATTCATTGTTTATATTTTTTTTATTTTAATATCAAATACAATAATTTATTATCTAATAGGTATATGCACATCATCAATTAATTATATGATTATGAATATTTCTTCAATTTATTAAAAATTTTATGTTCTTTTTTTTATTTTACCTATATCTAAATTTCATAAACTTTTTACTATAAAAAGTCATATATGTTAAAAGAGAATCTCATTTTTTATCGATTATTCTTCTATTCAATAATATATTTTTTTCTCTTATGATTCATTATTTTTAGCCTTTGATTTTTTTTATAAACTATAAAATATTATTATTTGTTATTGTACTCAATCTCTTTTATTTCTTTTATTTTGTTCCTATTTTTTTATTATTAATTTTATTATCTTTTTCATAAAAGTTAATTTATCATAATTATTCACATGTTGAGTCTTCTTAATGTTTAAATTATATTCCTTATGTACTTATTTTTATTTCTAATTTGAGAGATTATGTGATGAAATAACATCGATAAAGACTGTTGTAGGTGCATCTTTTTCTTGGTCTTTTTAGCTTATCTTCCATTTCGTAGGGATCATGAATACTTATATACTGTGATACTTATGCATAAAGGGTAAGTATAAATTATATCCTATTTTCTCTTAGTAAATTGTTATTATCTATCTTGAAATAAACAAATATTTTAAATTATTTTGAGTCAATAAATCTGTCATTGTTGTGACAATATATTGTATATGAATAATGCTATATGTACATCAAAATTAGTCACTAAAGTCAGTCACCAGTATAAAATACATGTTAAAAACTTAGAATACAAATACACATTAAAAATAAATTAAACCACACATGTATTTATATATAAATAGCATTTTTGATTGTATATTTATCCTATTTTTAGTAATTTTGGTAGGTGTTTAAAATAAAAAAATAGTTCTAAGTATATTTAACAAAAATAATTTTCTATAATAATTTTTTTTGTTATGATAATAAAAAAGATAATTTAACGATAAATTTTATTTCTTATTAAATTACACTTGCTTCAATTGGTTTTAACATAAGCGTAATAAAAATTTTTATAAATTATGACAGGATTCAAACTCCGACCTTTGTTTAAGGGGATTAGTGAGTTAATCACTAGAGATTCAAGTTAGTGATAATAACTGTATTTTTATTCAGATGTCAATGATGGTTTTTTTTTTTTTTTTGTCGTCATGGATGTCAATGGTATTTGGTATACGTGTAATTTTCAGGTTTTTGGTGGGTTGCTCGGCCTTTTTTGGGCTTGGGTTGGATCAAAGGTTAAGTACAAGATATTGTTTGTCTTGATAATTGATTTCGATCCATATTTTTTTATCCAACTTATCCAAAAACTATAAAAGATATAAGACCACAAGCCAAAAATAAAAAAATAACGCTCTAAGACCCAACAAAGATAATTAAGAAAGAAAGAAGGCACCAGGCACGTGGTAAAGATTAGGGATGTTTAGAGAACAGTCTGTATTCTATTTCTAGTGTTTGACTTAGTTTATAGTTTATACCCAACAACCTCACATTCTTCTAGAAATCATGAGCTTATTATTCCACTCAATTAATTTTTATTACGATATGCATAATGTGTATCATTTCAGCAGCCAGGCCCCATAAAATAGTTGTCGTTACTCGTTAGTATTATTGCTTAGTACCTAATACTAATTCATCCTTGTTTGCCTAGGCGGCGAAAATTCTTCAGTTTATAGCAACCTCCACCTAATAAGCTCTTCTCTCTATCTCTTTTTTTTCTTTCTTTTTTTTTTAAAAAAAATCCATTGGGTGATATCCATTAATCACTGAATAAAAATTAAACTGACATTTATAAATTCTTTTGAAGAAATAAATGAAAGATTTGCAGACGAAAAACTTACTAATATCGCTTTTGTTGTTGCATATGTAGGATTTAAGCTACATGAGAAAAGAAAACAACATCAGAACGAGTCTAGGAGAAAACAGAAACCAATGTTATTTTGCATACATTAAAAAAAATGAAGAAGAATAATGATATTTGTCGATTAAATTGATCTAAAGATATGAATAATTTTGTTTAGTAGATGAGTATTTAGAGGCATAGGTAGTAATATAGAAACAAATCTAGCTGTTGTTTGTCATTTTTCAGAATAAAATTTGCCAAAGAGCACGTTGATCGTGCAATATTGTACGCAAGGTGAGGTAATATTGTTGTTAATTGTTATTCAAGAAAAATACTAAAGAGATATTAAAAAAATAAAAAATATTATTTATATACTAAAATTAGTTACTATATATTTATATATAAATATATATAATTTAATTTATTTTTAATATATATTTTATATTTTAATATATATCTATTATGATAGTTAGTTTAATTATTAATTTTAGTATATATCTAATATAAATATAAAAAAAAGTACAATAATAATACCGTAAAGTCTTATTATTTTAATTTTGGTGTGAAAATTGATGTAAAAATAAAATATAATCAATATAAATTTAAAATAAAAATTTATATACAATTATTTTTATATAAAATTAATAATTAAAATTTATAAATAATTTAATAAATTTAATTAAATTATTATTTAACTTTTAAATATTAATTTCATATAAAAACAAACGGATATCAATTTTTGCCTTTAATATAAACGGAAAGTTAAGTTAATAATGACGACCACCACCAACAAAATGTGACATCCAAAGAAAAGCATGTGCAATTTTTTCAGATTTTTGGTCAGGGTCACAGTTATCCTATCCCATCTTCAACCGAATGGCTTAAACTGTTAAACAAAACATTTTATGTTTGTATGCGTTATTACTTATTACCAATCGACGAGGATGAAAAACAAACGGAGTAACACGTCATTTTATGCGTGCCGCCGTTATTCTGCTAATCTGCTTCCAGCACATCACAAACGACTTCAATAAGGGAAAAACTAGCTGCTAAGTCCTACCCTTCCTCGGCGGCCATATAATAAGTGACCTTATAATAAAATAAGAGCAATGTTAGGGGACCAGCAACATTTGTGATTGGTAGCCATCAACTAATTATCAATGATGATTTGATGATGTGAGATTGGTGTGAGATTTCATCCAATGGCTCACCTTTTTCTATTGGTTACATACTGACTAAAATACAATAAAATTGCTGGTCCCTAGACTTTTTCATAAAATAATATAATTTAAAAAATGATGTGAATAAAAATCAAATTATTTTAACGTCTAGATTTTTTTAATTCAGAACTTGTTTAGATATCGACCAATCACTTAATAAAAGAAAATAATATTTTTGCATGGGCGATTCGATAAAATGGAATAATTTTTTTTTTTTTGCGAAATATAATTGAACAATGAAATTATAAAATATAAAACAGTATTACTATTTGATTATCCTTAATTCACTATTTTTTAATTTAGTAAATAAAATTAAATTTGACTCACCCTTAAAATTTTTCTTACTTTTTTAATTTTTTTTACAAATGAGTCAAAAGTCAGAACGTGACTGAAAAAAAAAAAGAGAAGAAGAAAAGAAAAGGCGAAAGCCTAGAAGAGACGCAGTTCCAATTTTTGTGCTTGGTAGCTTCCTCTGGTTCTTTCCCTCCCTCGTTCTCTTTGACGGTTGACCCCATTCTCTCTCACACATTCTTGTAATTACGTACCCGTCAGAACATCCCCCTCTCGCTTTTCAACTTCCCGGAATTTTGGAATCCCCGATCTTCGCTGCTCCAAACAACCACAATGCGCACTTTCACTTTCTTCCAGCGTCTTTCTAAAGCTTTCCATGGCTACGACTCCCACTTCAAGCTTGTACTCCTCTGCACCACCGTTAGGTACCTCTCCATCTACTTCCTTCCATTTTCCTTTTCCCTCTTCTCTTGCTTATTCCTATTACCACTTGACGTTTTCATTTCTATTATCATGGATTCAACGTTTCTTCTCTTCCAAGGTAGATCCACATATACTCACCAAAGCCGGATTTTAATTTAAACATAATCAATTTTGCTAATTATTCTCTGATCCGTTGTCCTACTCCCATCCTCTGCACCAAACCATGCTCTCTTATTGAGATTCCTTGCAATTATAAATTGGAAAATAAACTAAAACATTGAGTGAATAGATCTAACAAGCAAGAATTATGTAGTTGAGATGTGTCAGATTCAGATCACAAATTATAAAATATGAAGAGTTGAATACTGAAGAGTGTATTTGTTGTATATGATGCAGCGGTGGTGGACTTTTGGCATACGGCGAGGCGGTAGCTCAATCGGAAGCGGCGGTAGTGAAGGAGGAGAAGAAGAAGGTGGTGGTGCTGGGGACAGGTTGGGCAGGGACGAGCTTCTTGAAGAATCTGGAGAATCCCAGATATGAGGTCCACGTGGTGTCTCCTCGCAACTATTTTGCCTTCACGCCTTTGCTTCCTAGTGTCACGTGCGGCACCGTCGAGGCCCGTAGCATCGTTGAACCCGTTCGCAACATCTTTAGGAAGGTAATAACTTGTTAATTAAGTTTAGGTGGAAACTCAAGTATAGCCTACTTTACATTGTTGATAACTGAGAGTCATTAGATAATTTGACTAAATTTTTATCTAACGATTGTTAATTATCAACTTTACGTGAAGTCGACTGCACCTGATTTTTCACCTTTAATTTTAATAAGTTTTTATACACGACTAATATAAAATTCAGGTATATACTTTTTCTGATTATGTGCGAATATCATTATTATGATTGTATTTAAGATACTACTATTATTCCATTTCACTAATTCAGTCCTATTGGGAGCAAATTTGTTTAGAATAGCTAATGGCTGTCAACGGTTTTGATTGGCCAACTCATCTTACATTCTTATGTTAAACCGAGGAATCTCGCTAGGGAGCCAATGGAGTATTTGTACAATGGGCTATTTATTTAGCTCAATATGAGTTAAAAAATGAACATCTAGAGTAAAATACTACTAATTTCTCAAACACATTACACTTATACTATCTAGAATAATCATCCGGGTATCAGGATAATAAACATCTGATATCCTACTGAATCGAACATCCCTAAACCCTCATTGTACACATTGTATAAATACTCCATTGGCTCCCTATACTTCTTCTAAACCGAGCACTAGAGTCTTGAGAAAAGTACATACGCGTATATACATATTTGCTATATAAGTTTATACACATTGTTTTAACTTTCTAGAGTTATTACTATTATTATTATAAAATTATGAATACAAAGCGCTTTGGTCTTATGTTAGGGTCTTGTCACTGTAATTTGACTTCACTCTTGTATTAGGACAATGTTTGTGTGATGATGATATTTATTATTAGAATAAGGTGGAAAGTCCAATTCAATTGTTTCCATATGAAATTGATAATTGAAAACTGTTAAAAACAATTTAATCAAATATGTCAAATCATCGATTATCACCTTGGAATAAATTTACACATATTCTGATAATTAGGTTACTGGTATAGAAACCTGCTTAATGCCAGCTTTTTCACGTTTTCCTCCTAGCAGAAAAATGTGAAAGTAGACTTCAGTGAAGCAGAATGTCTCAAGATTGACGCAGCAAACAGGAAAGTTTACTGTCGATCAAGTATAAGCAATAATTCGAATGAAAAAGATGAATTTGTTGTGGACTATGACTTCCTGATCATAGCCGTGGGAGCAAATGTAAACACATTCAATACTCCCGGGGTGGTGGAGAATTGCCATTTCTTGAAGGTTGGTCCCTTTCTAACCTCGTACTGAAAGCCATTAAGTCCCATGGCTCTTACGTATAAAATGTGACTGGATTCTGTTTATGCATGTGTTTTTTTTTTTATTATTTTATATTTTAATATTTTCATGGATGTGGGTTACACTGTGCAGGAAGTTGAAGATGCACAGAAGATCAGAAGAACAGTTATTGACTGCTTTGAGAGGGCAAGCTTGCCTAGTGTAAGTGAGGAAGAGAAGAAGAGAATCCTTCATTTTGCTATTGTCGGAGGTGGTCCGACCGGGGTGGAGTTTGCAGCCTCTCTTCATGACTTCGTCAATGAAGACTTGGTTAAATTATATCCCGGTATAAAAGATTTGGTTAAGATTACGCTTCTGGAGGCAGGGGAACATATTTTGAGCATGTGAGCATCTAACTCTCATTATTCCTTTGCTTTCATTATTAGCAAATTGATGAACAATGCCTTACCATCCAATTTGCGTTTTATGAGTAGGCATCCGAAGTATTGAACTAAATCATGGATTTTTATATATGTGGGTGGTGGTTTTGTTTGTTTAAAATTTGGTAATAACTTATGTGATTTTAGTAACATAATGACATGGTTCAATAGAAGGTGTTGTAGTGTACCTGATATGCACATGTTAGACCCAAAGAAACCAGCTAATAGTGTTGAGTAGGATGTGAAATCATTGGGTTGAAAAGTTGACAAGCCGAAGTGTTTAAGAGGGAACAATTGGAAACATATATAACATTCTGCTTACAATCTTGTGTTTTACATAGTAAAAATCTTGGAAGCACAACACAACTACAAGAATTTAAGATAGTTATTTGAACTTTGAAGAGATAGACAATGAGAATGGTTCTTGTTCCTTAATAATGGTAGGTTTATTTCATATAAAGTAGGCAATGCTCATAAAAGTTATGAAGTTGTTGTTGCATTCATTGTTAAATACCTAATCTGACCATAAAACTCTCATCAAAGGTGATGTGTGTTTTTGCTCATTTTTCAGGTTTGACAAAAGAATCACTTCTTTTGCTGAGGACAAGTTCCGAAGAGATGGCATCGATGTGAAAACTGGATCCATGGTTGTGAAGGTATCTGATAAAGAAATTTCGACTAAAGAAATGAAAAATGGAGGAGAAATCACTACAATGCCATATGGAATGGCTGTCTGGTCAACTGGCATTGGGACTCGTCCATTTATTAGAGATTTTATGACACAAATTGGCCAGGTTTGTGTTTGGGAAATTTGACATTACATTTATTCTGATTTATGATTTTTACCTTGTCTCTTGAAGCTTATATGTTTTAGTACTATTCACTTGACACGTACCATTCTAAGCAGATTAACAGGCGTGCTGTTGCTACCGATGAATGGTTGAGAGTTGAGGGAACCAACAATGTGTATGCACTTGGAGATTGTGCTACAATAAACCAGCGAAAAGTCATGGTATCTCATACTATTTCTCCATAATTTATTCATTCACTTTAGCACTACTAATAGTATGTATATTGCCATTTGCCTATTCCATTGATATGGACTGAGTAATTGGATTCAATTATACTAGGTTTACATTTGGCATTTCTTCACAGTTTTGTTGTTCTCTCCATCATTAGTGTAAGTGTGTAACACAGCTACATAATTTTGATGAAATAGTAAAATCTCTATTTTTCTTTTGTAGAGTGATAGACATAGTAAGTCTTTATTAAAACTCATCTTGCTGAATAAATTTGTGCTGTATTTGTTCTTTTTAAAGTTAAGTGAATCTGTCAATGCATTCTAAATTAAGATGCACTCACTCAATATCTGGGACTTGTGTTTTAGTATGAGAAAGACAATTATTTGAATTTCAAATAATCTTTTTTTTCTTTAATAGTGAATTTCGTTCTCGGCATTGTAGGAAGATATTGCGGCAATCTTTAAGAAGGCGGACAAAGACAACTCAGGAACCCTCACGGTCAAAGAATTTCAAGAGGTATTGGATGATATCTGTGAGAGATACCCTCAGGTAGAACTGTATCTGAAGACTAGACAAATGAATGATATTGCTGATCTGTTGAAAGAAGCCAAGGGAGATGTTGCAAAGGAATCTATTGAGCTGAGTATCGAAGAACTAAAAACTGCACTTTCTAAAGTGGATTCTCAAATGAAGTTTCTTCCTGCTACAGCACAGGTGCATGGCATGTTAATTAGTTGCCTGTAGGCTTTCTATCTGATGATGTCTCCTCGGTGACATGACTTATGTTTCTTTTGGCACGCTCGTATTAGGTTGCATCTCAGCAAGGCACCTACCTTGCCAAGTGCTTTAATCGGATGGAAGAGTGTGAAAAGAATCCAGAGGGTCCTATCAGGTTCAGGGGAGAAGGACGCCATAGGTTCAAACCCTTCAGGTATCATATTAGCTTACTTGCTCTTAGTTCTTTTATCATTCTCTTTATGTTTATACATTGATGAATATGATCAAAGGGTCTCCATAGTTGAAGGATTTACTTATTAGTGCATGGTTGATTGTGCCTCAAGGTACAAGCATTTAGGTCAATTTGCTCCTCTGGGAGGAGAGCAGGCAGCTGCACAGCTTCCTGGTGATTGGGTTTCAATTGGTCATAGCACTCAATGGCTTTGGTATTCTGTCTATGCAAGGTATTGTTGTGTGTTCCTTTTGGTCTCATTATTATATCCTTAAAACTGCTCTTAAGACATTCTGAATACTGAATTATTAATGCTTTTGTTTGCCTTGAACAGCAAGCAAGTTAGCTGGCGCACACGGGCATTAGTTGTATCAGACTGGACAAGGCGTTTTATTTTTGGAAGGGACTCAAGTCAAATCTGAGAGCATCGTCATAAATCTTTAAGTCAAAACTGTAATGGCAATATTGCAGGGCTGTTCAATCTTGAGTTTACTTTGATGTAGGAAAATTGGTGTGTTCAATTCCTGATTCTTTGAATAAATGCACTAGCAGTTCCCATGTCACAGGCACAGCTGCTCTTTTCTCTCATCATGCTTTTTACCACTCGCAGCATTAGTGGGTCTCCGAGTTTTGCTGTTGTATTTCGGAGATGCTTGGTGACTTTAGCCTTTCAAAGGCCTTAGGCCTTATCATTCATGCGATGAATAAAGACTATAGTTATGTTATGTATTCCCATTTGTTGAGTTTGTTGCTCAAGGAAATAACAATCAAGTTAACGGAGACACAGATGAGTTCTCTGTCTGGAATGAATTATTTTGTTTCTCATATCTTGTGTGTTAATCCATAAATGAATCGTCAAAAAAGGCATTAGTCAGCAAACGTACTTGCTTTGTTGAGGATTTGAATTTCATCCCTTCGAATTGTCTGAAATTTACGTTAAAACAAATACAAAAAATAGGCTGCTTCTATAGCATAATAGATTGATGCGGCGTGCTTTGGCAATAACAATTTAATCAACCGTTTACGTCTTACGATAACATGTTTTCAAGAATTGACAGTTGAAAAGCTGATTTTGAAGGATGACATATTCTAGTTTTAAATACCTTTGCGTTCCAATATGAAATCCCAAGTCTTTATATCATTCTTCTACTTTTGTTTCACAGTTGGAATATTTTCTTACCGCTTCAGTGATTAATTTTTCGTTACATCGTAGATATCTTAATAAATGGAGTAGCTGGTCCAAAATTTTAAAGTATTTTCATGCTCAAGATGAGCTTTAAACCTTAGATACTTGGTTAAAGAAGAATAAACATCTACCGTTCAACCACCAAAAAATACTTTCTGATAGAAAAGAAAAAATAAAGAAATTTTAAATATTACTCGATCGAATTGATTATTTAGGTTTTTTTTTTTTTTTTTGAATTGGATGTTAATCCTTAATAATAGATTGATTTTGTACATCTAAATTAGATTCTCCGATGCAGTGATGATGTCCATAAACTATAGCCAGAAGCTAGTTTGACTTTCAGATTCAATCTAACAGTAAAATCCGCTGATAACTGAATAAAGAAGTTACCCTGTGTCCCCTTTGGTATATATAAATCAGCCTGTCAAATATCACACATGATATGCAGTGCCTTAATTAATGTAAATACGACGTCGCTATAGCTTCAATAAATTGGTTCCTACAATTTTAAGCGGTGGGTGTTACTGTTACCTAGCTAGTTAAAATATGGTGATGCTTTTGTGCATTGGTGAGAGAATACAATCCCCCTTGGGCTTTTGGCTTCGCCGACATAATAAACATCCCCCGTAAACCATGAAATATGTTGGGTCATGTTCATATACAGATGGAGCTTTAATTTGTCCACTTTCAGTGTATGTGAGGCCAATTTTCATGAAAAAGTGGTTGTTAATCAATAGGGTCTTATCATTATCACAGTCACAGACAGTGGGATTTATTTGTTAATAACATGAAGGGTCAATGCACTGAAAGAATATTGATGGTGGCAGAAACTAAGAGGATGTTACAAATTCGTTGGACTATACCGTTTGTCATAGAATCCAGTTTGTTGTGTAACCTATGTGCATATTAATCAACCACATTATGGGAATCTCAAAGGAATATTTCACCACATATGGGAAAACTTTTCTTCATGTGTATTAAATACTTTACCGTAATGGAAAATTATTTGGAACAAAGAAATGGAACACAAACTTAGAGGCCAAGAAAAGGTGAGGTATTAGTACTTTGTAGAGATACTCTCACGTTTAGACATAAAAGTACAAAAAATATTAAGTAATTTAGATAATTGACTATTCAATGGCCAATAATTATGGTTAGTTTTAACTTTCAGAAAAAAATTTTAAGTGTATCAAGTATATTAGTGTTCTAATTTTAATTATAAAAAATATATATAATATCTATTAATTTTTTGGTGACTATATAATATCTATTAATTAAAATTAACTGTTAAGATTATTGAAATATATATTTGAAAATTTTCTTAATTTTGAAATATTTAGACAATTTATAGCAGTTCAGTTTG
This sequence comes from Arachis ipaensis, assembly GCF_059453495.1. Classification (NCBI taxonomy): domain Eukaryota; kingdom Viridiplantae; phylum Streptophyta; class Magnoliopsida; order Fabales; family Fabaceae; genus Arachis; species Arachis ipaensis. The sequence goes on from NC_142437.1 coordinate 121,893,514, forward strand.
ATCACATGCTAAAATAAAATTTATATAAAAAAATTTATTGTTAGTAGTAGAATTATGTTTATATATTATTTTTATTCTTAAATAAAAAAATTATATGTCGCTGGCTGGTTAAAAATATTATATTTCTTTTGAGATGTCTTATACCTTAATTTATAATATAAAGAGTTCTTTTAAATATATCTAAAACTGATATCCTAATACTTTTACCTATTGATCTCAATTATATTGATAATTTTTCTATAATATAATTGCTTTCAATAACAATTTTTCTGCAGCAGTTTAATTTTCATAAAATAAATAAAAGTAAAAAGTAAAACATATATAGAATAAACGTAGGTCAATACGCATGAGCAGCAGTACTGTTTCAGAGGTGAAGATAGAAAGGGATGAATGGCTAATTATATCAGGGGGGCCAATTAATCCTACAGCTGAAAATGGACACGTGTTGAACCCGGACTAAGCCACAATATAACTCTTAGGCAAAAGTATAGATTAGACATGACATAGATTATTGAAAAGAAGGGGACGGTTCGGCATAAGTATTAGAATTTAGAACATGGCCTTCTTAAAATTTGGGGAACAAATGGGTACGGGTCTACTTCAGTTGAAAGTGATCAACAACCCTTTACAATTACTTTTTTTTTTTTTTTTTATCTTCAATTTTACCTTTTGGGATCAACAATTTTATAATAATACATTTGTACTGAGTAGTACTATTTATTTCGAAAGGGTACTGGTTGTATTGGTGTATTTCATTTAAGGACTTGATCCATCCAATGAGTCATTTCATTTCATATCTTATCTTTTGCACCAAACTGAAGGCTTTGGAGCCTCAATTAGAGAGGCTTGATCTTATAATATCTATAATCACCATGATTGCCAACCAACATTATTGATGAGTTGGTATTAGTTAGACTTGCAATCCAATTAGCTTTGATCAACCATTCAACCTTATCCCACAATGTTGGTGAAGTTTTTTTTTTCCCTCCAATTTTGTGTTACCTAACTCTTACTCAAACCCTATACATTCTAAATAGTGATTGAATTAAAGAGAGAAGGGGCACCACTAGTTTTGCTAAATAGTGATTTAAATCATTTTTAAAGACTAAGTTACAAGAATGATTTGATAGGAATATATTGACCAACGTTATAGTGGAGGCACCAACTTGCAAACGTTAGCAGTATTTACATATTGCTACCAATTATGATTTTATATTAGCCGCAGATCCTTGATAGCACTAAGAAATTTACCCTAAATAATTGATAATCTTGGGATTACACAGTGGATCTTTACATCTTATATGGGGAAATATAATAGAATTCCAAAGAAGGTTGGGTGCATGTGCTTTCTTTAACCTAACCCTACCCAATAAATGAAGAGTGAAGTCCCCACCATCACCACCCCCACATGAATCCACAATGTATATGCTATATGCGACAGTTCCCATGGCCAGGTAGCTTTTTTTTTTAATTCAATGGGTGGAACTTCACCTTTCTGTGCCCTAATTTTTTAGTGCAACATATGAGATGAAATTTTAGCTGCCCAATTTTATAAGAACTTATTTGGGTGAACTTATAAAAAAAAGATCTTTTTTTTAGTTATATTTTTTTAAAAAATTTTATTTTAGGTATCTCATGTAAAAAATCTTTTTATTTATCAATTATGTTTGGGTATATAACAATATAAAAGTACTTTTTTGTTTATTTATTACATGAAAAATATCTTTCTTTAAGAGAAAAAGATCTTTTTAAAAAAATGTAAATTAAGCTTCTCAAAAAATATGTTTTTTTTTTATTTTTCTAGTACTTTTACTTTTATTACTAGAAATTTACTAAATACGCTAAAAAAAGATCTTTTTTCATTAAAAAAAATATATTTTTTATCGAAATAATGACGCTCAAACAAGCACTAACACTTTGTATTCAATGGAGGTAAAGAATACTTATGTATGTTCATGCTCGGGATTGAAGTGAAGAATATTCAACAAATTTTCTTTTTAATTTCTCTTTTTGTCATATTTAACAAGTCAATTATATTGCGTATACACAAAAATTTAATTATTTATAAAAAATATATATTTGTTAGAATAAATTAATTTTCATAACCCAGATTATTCACATTGAATCACCAAAAATATATTATAATGCGAAAACGTACCTTTACTCATAAAAGTCAGAAATTGTCGGAAGAGTCTGGATCTTGTGGTTCTTTCGATCTTCCTCAACCAAAGCCTTCTGTATTCCTAGGAGGCTGAATTGCAACTCTTTTGATGGGAAAAGAGCAACAAATGCGGCTTTGGTATATTGGGGACCGAAACCCTGTAGGTCTATTTATATTTGAGCATGGCACCCATTAAACCCTTAAACCCAAATAAAATAGTATCTAAAGCCCAAAAGATAATATATTTAAGATCCAAAAAGATAATTATCTAAGGAACAAAAGATAATATCTGGTTTTATTCTCATTTAATTCCAAATCAAAAGTAATAATAACTTATTCAATTTAACATTTATAACAATAAATGAGATCATCATTATATAAGTCATTTAATTTGAAATAGCATAATTTGTGATTACAATTAATATATGTATTGCCCACAAACAATTAGGAAATTAAAATAATTTCCTAACAATCTCCCACTTGGGCTATACATATATTCTTTTTTGACATAATCACACCTTATAAACTTTATGCGCGCATCTGAATGCTATTTCTCTCATTACTTTAACAATCTGGTCCGTCTCATACATTAGATATAGAACTACCGCAGCTTTTATCACATTAAATGTCGTGACTAAACCACACCAATCACCATCCTAATATACTTAACGACATAGATCAAATTTGGATGAGTAATATGGAAATTACATGCCAAGTGATCTCATGCATGTCTATTTCCAGCTGGTCCAACTTTATTGAGATCAAACACAATACAAATATTACAAAATGAACATTTCACATAACATGAAATAAACCATCAACTTAATTCTGCAGAAAAATAACTCAATATCTGTCATAGGACATATAGCATAAACTCCCACTAAACCAAGGCATCACAAATATTGACACCCATCCGAGCAGTGTGCTCATGAAAAACTTTAGGGGTCAATCCCTTGGTAATGGGTCTGCTAGCATATACTCTGTTCCTATATGTCTTATGGAAATCTGTTTTTCTTAAACTTTCTCCTTGACAACTAAGAACTTGATGTCTGTATGCTTCGATTTTGTCAAGCTCTTATTGTTATTGGATTATAGTACTGCTGACTTATTGTCATATAATATCTTTAATGGTCTTTCAATGTCATCTACTATATGAAGCTTAGTGACAAAGTTTCGCAACCATATGCCATGAAATCGGAATCAGAGTACCTAATGATCCCCAAATTTTCTGATCTCCGATAAATAAGCATGTAATCCTTTGTTCTCTTTAAACAACGCATTACGCGTTTAACAGCTATCCAATGATTCATATCCGGATTGCTCAAGTATCTACCCAACACTCCCACTATAAATGATATATCGGGATGTATGTAGACTTGAGCATACATTAAATTCCCTAGTGCTGATGCATAAGGTTTATCATGCATTGTTGTCTTCTTAAGATCATTTTGGGGCATTGCTTGAGACTAAACTTGTCTCCTTTAACTACGAGTGTGTTCATTGGTCTACAACTTTCTATGACATATCTACTTAAGATCTTTTTGATATAGTTCTTTTGTGACAATCCAAGAATACCTTGAGAGCAATCTCTTAGTATCTCGATTCATAATACAAAAGAGGCATCACCAAGATCTTTCATTTCGAATTTGTTCGATAGAAATTTCTTAGTTTCATGCAACAAGCCTATATCGTTGCTGGCAAGTAGAATGTCATCAACATATAAGACCAAAAAAAAGTATTTACTCCCATTGAACTTGTGGTATACACCTTCATCTATAATATTTACCTCAAAATCATGAGGTAATGACTTAATTAAACTTGTGATACCATTAATGGGAAGTTTGTTTGAGATCATAGATGGATTTTCTCCTTTTTCTATTGGATCTCCTTAATGACACTTCTTGAGGTTGTTGAGCTTGCTGTATGGATTGCGATTTGAGGAGGATTCTCATTTATTTTTCTATGCTGTAGCAGTATTTTGAGCAACAACGATATTCTCATTGTTCTCTTGTACTGTAACTGGATCTACAGTAGGATTCTCATTGTGCTCTTGTACTATAACTATGTCTTGAACAATAATAGGTACAAAGACCTGATCATTGTCAGTTACAGAATCCTCATCAAAAGCAATATTCCTAATATTTCCTTCCCCCCAAACTCAACATCCTCAAGAAATCTCGCATTTTCCGTCTCAAAAATAGACCTTGATGCATGATTGTAAAACTTGTACCCCCGTGAACGCTCAGCGTAACCAACAAAGTAGCAACTAATTGTCTTTGAGTCCAATTTTCTTTCATGCGGCCTATAAGGTCGCGCCTCAGCTGGACATCCCCAAATATGCAAATGCTTTATACTGGGCCTTTTCCCAGTCCAAATTTCATATGGGGTTTTGTTAACTACTTTACTTGGCACCCTATTAAGGATGTACACTACGGTCTTTAAGGCTTCTCCCCAGAGTGATTCAGGCAAGGAAGAATGACTAATCATACTTCTCACCATGTCTTTAAGAGTTTGGTTCCTTCGCTCTGCAACACCATTCATGCTAGGTTTGCCTGGCATGGTGTATTGCGGAACAATACCACACTCTTCTAGGAAAAGAGCAAAAGGCCCGGGACGTTGCTCACCTGAACCGTCATATCTTCCGTAGTATTCACCACCACGATCAGATTTGACAGCTTTAATTTTCTTTCCAAGTTGAAGTTCAACTTCAGCTTTGAAAGACTTGAAAACATCCAAGGCTTGAGACTTTTCATGAATTAAATATAGATACCCGTAACAAGAGTAATCATCTATGAACGTAATAAAGTACCGTTGTCTCTTTCAAGAGACAGTAGGGAATGTGCCACATATATCGGTATGTATCAGTTGTAAGACATCTTTAGCTCTCTCGGCATCTAATTTCCTTTCATTTGTCCTTTTTTCCTTTATGCACTCAATGCAGACTTTAAAGTCCACCAAATTTAGGGGTCCAAGAATTCCATCCGACACGAGCCTCTGAATTCTCTGTTTAGAGATGTGACTTAGGCGTTTGTGCAATAATGATGCCGAATTCTCATTTAGTTTTCGTTTTGTACCTGTTTGCAGTATTTCATTATTATAGGAATTTAAGTCAAGTATATATAGATTATCCACCAAATGACCAGAGTAAATATTATTCGAATTATACAAGAGACTGACTTTATTGTCTCCGAACGAACAAAAATAACCTAATTTATCCAAACGAAAAACAGAAACCAAATTCCGTCTAAATGACGGTACATAAAATGTCTCTAATAAATCCAAGTAAAATCCACTCGTGGAATATAATCTAAAGGTTCCTATAGCTTCGACTGCAACTATATTACCGTCTGCCACATAGATGTATCTTTCAGCATCACTTGGCGGTCGGCTCCACAGGCAACCCTGCATAGTAATACTTACATGAGTAGTAGCAGCAGAATCTACCCACAAAGTATCAACATGTGCATAACTTAAACTAGCCTCAGAACAAACGAAAGTAAGAATTATACCCTTCTTTACACGCCAGGTGGCATATTTGGTACAATCATTCTTCATGTGTCCCACCTTCTTACAGAAGAAACAAGTTGAAACTTGATCCTGTTTCTTAGCCTTTTTCTGCTGAGAAGGCACATCCGCAGTAGTATCACGCTTTCTTTTATACTGAGAAGATGAAGCCATGTGAGCACTTTCAATCTTATCTTGCTGTAGCCTCTCTTCTTCTTGCACACAGTGAGATATAAGTTCATTTAAGGACCAAGTGTCCTTCAAAGTGTTATAACTCACTTTGAATTGCCCAAAGTGTGCAGGAAGGAAAATCAAAATGAAATGCACGAGTAAATCTTCAGACAACTCTAACTTTAGTACTTTCAATTTTGAAGCAAGATGAGACATTTCCATAATGTACTCCCTTATGTTCTCTTTACCTTTATACCTCATAGAGACAAGTTTGCTCAAAAGACTACTTGTCTCCGCCTTTTCATTCTTAGTAAAGAACTTTTCAACGTCCTTTAGAAACTGTTTAGCATCTTTATCCTTAGTAATTGAGCCCCGAAACGCCTCAGGAATTGAGCGCTTCATGATCATAATGCTCATTCGATTGGATCTCTCCCACTTCTCTATTTTAACCTCATTGAGGTTTTCCGGAGTGGAAGTGGGTTTCTCCTCTCGAAGAGCTATATCTAGATCCATACAACCGAGGACAATCTCCACGGCATCCTTCCAAACTTTAAAGTTTGAATCATTCAGCATAGGAATACTGCTAATTTGTGTAGAAACATTGGTAGCTAAAGCATTGTTTCTGGATTAGAACAAATAAACATGCAGTAAACATTAGTTAAATAAAGGAAAAAAAAATCCATATTGAGATATCTAGAACAACATTAATTTTCAATCTTTGGATAGAAAAATTAACTGTAAGTGATACTATCATCGCAGTAATCAAATATTGTCAAAATTCTTGTCACACATGAAGCCTTTCTTTGGACCGACTTAATGCGCACATGGAGACTTAAACTTTGCAACCTATTTATTACCGCATATATTTTCTATTAATTGGCCAAACAATAACCTTCCTTTGGGCCGATTATTGACCGCATAATTAATAGAAAATAAACAAAAGTGTGCAATGCTTATTATTTGGCCAAACAACAAACTTCCTTTGGGCCGATTATTGTCCGCATAAATAATAAGCATTACTTTATTCTTAATTTGTTACCCAAACATATATTTACTATTAATATGTGTATGTAATTCGGCCAAATATAGACCTTCTTTTGGGCCGACCAATATTCGCATGAATTATATAACATTATATTCCTTATGTTTTGAATAAATCAATTTTTACAAAAGAGGCTACTTTGACAGCATAATGTTCAATCAATTTATTCTAAAACTAAATCTTTATAAAATTGATGGGTACAATAATCCTTATATCCTAAGAGGATAATCCATTAATTTTATACTAAATTAATGGCACACACAATTAAATTTAAGACAATAGAAAATATTATATACTTAATATATTAATTATGATTCTCCACGCAACAAAATTAAATTTTGAATACCGGTATTATTATTATTTATTTATTTCAAAATCACAACAGCGCATAAGTGATTTTAACAATAATAATAATAATAATAATAATAATAATAATAATACATGGAAGAATTACTAATATTTTGCAATGGATTAAAAAAAAGCTATGTATACAAAAATCATAACGTCAAAATACGGTATGCACATTTACATAGTTAAAAAGGATTTTGAACAATTTTTAATTTCATCACGTGATAATGATAATCCTTATTTTATCATAGAAAAAGAAAAAAACTTTTGCAGGTTCATATATATGTATACAAGGAATATGTGGGTAATAATAATATAATTCAAACAAGCTTTATGCAATTCGAGATTTGCAAGCCAAATGCATATAATCAATATATATACATATATCGATCCTAAAATAAACACAAAAATAAATATTCTCAATGATTTAAATAAGGATGATTCTGATATCATTTGTTAGAATAAATTAATTTTCATAACTCAGGTCATCCATATTGAATCACTAAAAATATATTATAATGCGGAAGCGTACCTTTACTCATAAAAGTAAAAAATTATTGGAAGAGTCTAGATCTTGTGGTTCTTTCGATCTTTCTCAACCAAAGCCTTCTGTATACTGCAACTCTTTTGATGGAGAAAGAGCAACAAGGGCAGCTTTGGTATATTAGGGACTGAAACCTGTAGGTCTATTTATATTTGAGCATGACACCCATTAAACCCTTAAGCCCAAATAAAATAGTATCTAAAACCCAAAAGATAATATATCTAAGATCCAAAAAGATAATTATCTAAGAAACAAAAGATAATATCTGATTTTATTCTCATTTAATTCCAAATCAAAAGTAATATGACTTATTCAATCTAACATTTATAACAATAAATATGATCATCATTATATAAGTCATTTAATTTAAAATAGCATAATTTGTGATTACAATTAATATATGCATTACCCACAAATAATTAGAAAATTAAAATAATTTTCTAACAATATTAAAATATAAAATATATTTAAAAATGTGTTAAATAATATATGTATAACATTATTGTTATTGCCCACATTTCTTGTCCTGAGGAGTTAGAGAAATTAATTAGTTACCTCCAAGATATCTAGCTAAAATGAAATATTTTCCAACAATAATACTTAAAATTGATCTCGAATATATATTTTTGTGGTTTCATATTAATTAGTTCTTAATTAAAAAAACTGATAAATTAGTTCTAATGTTTTAGAATAAGATATCATCTAATATTTTTTATATGATTTCTATGCTATCATTTAATGGATTTTATGGTAGGTCTCCAACATATTTGTTTAAAAATATTATATATCTTGCTCTCTGATAATCTTTATTTTATCGCGCAACCTTATGATGTATCTATGAATTATGATGGGTCTTTTTTCTCCCCTATATATAGCGTGGACTTATGGGAATAGATATAGGAATACATCGTGCATGAACCTTTAATTACTATATATCAATTATCAAAAATTCAAAAATAGAAATCAATTTGAGCTTTGAGCTCTGAGATTTGGCGAGTTTAATCCGAATGACAAGAAAATATATAAAACTAATAGATAAATGAAAAGATTAAAGATTAGGTAAATAATTTTTAAAAAATTTATACTTCGAATAAATTAAATTTTAATAAAAATTTTTATTATGATGATATTAGATGTAGACACATTATAACAAATTAATCTATATAATTAAGATAAAAGAATTTAATTTAAATATAATTTATTTATGTTTATTATCATAGAGAATTTTATTAATTTTTTTAAAAATTAATTTGTCTAAAATATATTTTTAAAAACTTATTTGTCACATTACTCGTAAATAAAATCAAATGAACAGAATCACTTGTCTCTAACTAAACTTGAAGAAAGTATTGATTTGTTAGTGACTGTTTATGAGACTCTTATCAATAATCACTTTTATACATTAAGACGATAAAATTTATTAAAAGATCTAAATTTAAATGGTAATTAAACTTTTATCAATTATATTATTTATATAAAGAGGAGTGCTACACATACAAGTCTTTTTGACTTACAAGTCTTACAAGTTACTAGGCCTTTTAATACGTTATTCAACGTTTTCTATTTTCAAAGCGCTACACTCAAAACGGTTCTTCTTCTTCTTCCTCCTCTTCTTCTTCTTCTTCCTCCTCTTCTTCTTCCTCTTCTTCTTCTTCTTCCTCTTCCTCTTCCTCTTCCTCTTCTTCTTCTTCTTCTTCTTTGTTTTTTTTTTTTCGATTTTCATAGTTTCTGAAATCAAGCTTTGAAATCGTTTTGAAGAAGAAGAAGCAGCAGAAGATGAGGAGAAAGAGAAAGAGTTCTGAATTATGCAACGAATTTTGGGTGTATTTCTTAAATACTTTGGGTGTATTTTTCGTAATCCTTTGGGTGTATTTCTGTAATCCTTTTGAAGATAATGGAACTTCAGAAATACACCCAAACGATTACAGAAGTACACCCAAAATGATTACAGAAATACACCCAAACGGTTACAGGAATTTACCCAAACGATTATAGAAATACACCCAAAGGATTACAGAAAATACACCCAACGGATTTAAAGAAATACACCCAAAATTTGTTAAAATACATCTTATGCATAATTCAGAACTCTTTCTCTTTCTCCTCCTCATCTTCTACTAATTCTTGTTCTTCAAAAACGATTTCACCATGAAAAATCGAAAAAAAAAAAAGATAAAACAGAGAGAAAGAACGTAAATGAAGAAGAGGAAGACGATGATGAAGAACGTGCAGAAACGAAAGAAAAGGAGAAGAAGAAGAGTAAGAGGAAGAAGAACGTGCAGCAAGAAGAAGAAGAAGAAGAAGAAGGAGAAAGAGAAGGCAAGAAACGAAAGAAAAGAAGAAGGAGAAGACGAAGAGGAAGAAGAATAGTTCGAAGCGTGTTTTGAGCGTTAGTTTTAATTGAACTTGTAAGGCTTACACGCCTTAATCGCTTGTATGCCAAGAATTACTCTTATATAAAATATATATTAAAAATAAATTAAATAATATATATTTATTTATAAATACACAATAATTAATTTTTTGTTTGTACATACTATTTTTTATTTTTATTTGCTCATTTTAACCATTTTTTATTTCAGAAAATTTTTTTCCAGAGGTTTGTGATAACAAATAATTATTCCAATATAGATTATTTATTTATTTATTTATTTATATACTTGATTTATTATTATTATTTATGTGTGAACAATATAAAATGAAAGGAAAAGTGAAAAAAAATTATAAAAAGACAAGTTGGCAGAATCACATTAGGATACCCATTAGAGTTTACTATTCATAAGAAAAAATTTAGTATCAACACTTTTATTAAAATTTAATCAGTATATAATCAGTAAAAGAAAAATGAGTAATTTTATATCATTAAATATAATTTTATATTATTAAAAATATTAATAATAATTAATTAATAATTACAAATCACAAAATTTATTGATTCCTAAACATATTTTTTCAATATTTTTTAGTTGGATACTTTTGTTTAGAAAAATAATATTTAAATCACATTGTAGCATATCTTTTGTATTTTTTTTATTGATAAAAAATAAAATTTTAATCTCAAATTCATTTAACTTGTGAGTTATATAATTGAGCCAAAATTATTTACTTTTAAATGAGTTATATTTTTTTGGATTAACTAATTCTTATGAGCTAATTTAACCATCGCAATGCATCGTAAATAGTAAATACAGTAATGAGTTTAGTTATACATACTGTTATATTTAGTGTATATAGTTTGTTTTCTGAGTAAATGATTAAATTTGTCTAATAAGATCACTAGTTATTAAAAGATTTTTTTAATTAAATATTTTAAAATTTATTGATGTGACATATTAAATGACACCATAATACACATTTTATAATTCTAATTAGTTCTATATAATAAATTTATAAAATTAAATCAAACTAACCTAAAATTAAAAGATTATAATGTCTCAAGATCCTTTTAATTATGGTTAATTTAATTTGATTTCATAAATTTATCTTATTATTAGTCAATTAAGATTGTTAAGTGTGTGTCAATATAGTGTCATTTAACGTATGATATTATCAAATTTGACATTATTAATAATAAAAGTGAAAAAAAATAAATATAACTAATTTAAAATTTATAAAGAACGAATTTAATTAAAAAAAATTATAAACCAATTTAAAAATAAATAATATTTCAAGAACGATTTTTTCTATTTATTTCTTTTTTCCTAACATTTTGTAAAACGATAAAATGTTTTGCATTAAATTTTTTTTATTATACTATAAAAACTAAATTAAAAAAATATAAAATAATTATTTATATATTAAAATCAATTATTTAAATTATTTATTATGTAATTTTATATATATATATAATTTAATTTATTTTTAATATATATTTTATACTAATAATTACTTTTAATGGTTAGTTTTGATGTGTATTTAGTATAGTTGTAAAAAATATTATATGATAAATTCATAATGCATATTTATACTTGTATTTATATACGGTGTTGATATCTTACAACAAAAATGCAAAACTGATTTTCCTCACTGAAAATGAAGTACAAATGCAACCAAGCAGAGTGAGGCGATTGTGGGAGAAAGTGCTTTAAAGAAAACATTTCTATAACAGTAACTTTTGTTTTTTTGCAATAATTAAGCATTTTCTTTCTTCCTTCAATCCATTTCTTGCTCCCGTTTGCTATAATACGCCATTGGTGGCGAGTTCCTCTGCTCCTTTGGCCTCATCATAAGCCAAGAAAAGTGATTTCATTTGAGAGCTTCTTTGGTACAGCTTTGAGTGAACCCAATCTTTTTTCTCTGCCCTCTCTCATATCCTCATCAATTATATATTATATCAATTGGATCTTCCTCATCTGGTTCTTCCCATTTACCGGATCTCAGATTCAGAGGTCTTTCTTATAATAGTAATAATAATAAATACTATTCTTTTCATTGGGTGTGTAATATTATTGGTTCTCTCTGAGTTGTATTTGCCTGAAACCTCTTCAATGTGTGTCTGTCTTTTTCTTTTTCTTTTTTAGTTCTTTTGAGAGAGTAAACATGGTAGTAAGCATGCAGAGTTGTTGCAGTCAAAGCCTCAAAGGGTCAAGAGGGTACATATCAACAAGTTTCCAGCTTTGAAAAGCACTTCTTAGGACAAATAAGATTGCTTTTATTTCTTTCTAGTACTTGTCAAAAAATTTCTGTATCTACTGTGAACACTGAACGCCTTTTCCTTTTTCACAGCTTTTTTTTTTAATTATTATTTTCCAGAGCACTTGTTCTTTCACTTTTACTGAAGCTTCATTATCTCCTAGTCCTTAACCGTAATACTTTACCTTACCAACTTGGTTATTGCTTCCAAATCTCATTGTTGAAGCATAAGGGTCCTCTAAAGTCTCAATCTTTTATGGAGTGCTGCAACAAGAGGAGGATGATGAAGGAATCTCCGGAATCGAACTTCATGAACAGAAGAGGTTCATCGTGTTTTCCAGATGAGGTTCTTGAGCGTGTTATTGGGATGCTGAAATCAAGAAAGGACAGAAGCTCTGTGTCACTGGTTTGCAAGGAGTGGTACAACGCTGAGAGATGGTCAAGGAGGAACGTGTTCATAGGTAACTGCTACTCTGTGTCCCCTGAGATCTTAACCCGAAGGTTCCCAAACATAAGAAGTGTTACACTGAAAGGGAAGCCACGTTTCTCTGATTTCAACTTGGTTCCTGCAAATTGGGGTGCCGATATTCACTTTTGGCTTGTGGTGTTTGCTGAAAAGTACCCTTTCCTTGAGGAGCTTAGGCTTAAGAGGATGACTGTTACTGATGAGAGTTTGAAGTTCTTGGCGCGCTCTTTTCCAAACTTCAAAGCTATTTCCCTTCAAAATTGTGATGGTTTCAGCACTGATGGTTTGGCTGCAATTGCTGCTGATTGCAAGTAAGAACATAGTACATAAACTTCTTTGCTTTCTTCTTTTCAGTTTTTGTTTTTTCAGGCTTTTAATTTGTTGAATTTTCAGTTCTAACGTATAAAGTTTAATTTTCCTCAGAGGTAAAAAGGTTATTGTTCTTCTTGGTATGTTCCCTGCTGATGGAGTTTTCTTCATGTTCTTCTTTGCATGAATTTCAGTTTTTAATAATCCGGTGATGTTTACTGTTTTGATGTGAAATCCTTTGCCCTTTTTCTGCTCTGGATGATGTAATCAGGTTAATTGATGTGTTTACAACAATTATAGACTTTATTATCTAGTTTAAATTAACCTTTCCAACAAATTTTAATAATACTTTATTTGCTCTTGTAGTTTTGACTTTCAGTTTAATTTATATCTCCCCCTAGATTAGCGATTCATCCTTTTGTTAGATTCTTATCTTTTTGAGGGGTCTTACTTGTTTTCCATTCGCACATGATGTGCTTTGCTTTGCTTTGACAGGAATTCCTACTAGTGAGATGTTTGTGAATTATGGTTCCCAGTGGAAACAGAATCCCACTATAGAGCCCTTTTTTTTATAAGGGCCACTTCTTTTTCTGCATGATGCAATTAACATTTTAGAATCAATAGAATGGGAACATGGTGATATTCCTTGAATGGGAACATAGCTCTGACTCAGGAAATCAACTAACTTTTAAATTTTAATGATCTAGAAAGTGGGATGCTGGGAATGAGAATAGGCTTGGTAGAGGTTAATTTTATGGCTGATTTTGGAGCAAATTTCATATGGATATTGGCATATTGCTCTATGAGTAATTATATGATATTATAATGCTATGCAAGAATGTTAAACTTCCTATTAGTTCATGAATTGGTTGATTGAAACTCACTGATGAACAGGGAATCTACAAAACATTATGTAGAATTTGAATTTCTTATCATTTACGTGCTTATCTTCTGATATAATAGGACAGCCTTGTAATTCTACTTTCAGATGTTTGATTTAAAATTTGTGCTTTCACAAGGGACCTAGTGTAATTCGAACAGTGCGTATAAGTGAAAGCAGTAGCAGTGTGAAAAGTGTGATTACAATATTTATATCAATACTTTTCTCCAAGCTTTTTCACTTATGAACCTAAGAAATCTTGTGTCATGATATCATCATGTCCAGTAATTTTAGAAAAAATAGATATTAGTTCCATTATGTTGCATTATTTTCAGAATTCTTCAATTGCCCCATCAATAATTTTCTGCACTCTACTCGGTTGTAGGAATTTAACTGAGCTTGACATACAAGAGAATGTCATTGATGATAAAAATGATAATTGGTTGACTTGCTTCCCGGAAAGCTTCACATCGCTGGAAGTACTGAACTTTTCCATCCTTCACAATGATGTAAATTTTGATGCACTTGAGAAGCTTGTTACTAGGTGCAAATCATTGAAGACTTTGAAGCTTAATAAAAGTATAACACTGGAACAGTTACAAAGGCTACTTTTTAGAGCTCCTCAGTTATGTGAGCTTGGTACTGGCTCATTTTCACAAGAGCTGACAACACAGCAGTACACGGAGCTTGAAGGCGCCTTCAGCAATTGTAAAAATCTTAACACCCTTTCTGGATTATGGGTAGTTACACCGCAGTATCTCCCAGTTCTGTACCCGGCATGCGCAAATCTGACTTTCTTGAATTTTAGTTATGCTCCCCTGGACAGTGATGATATTGCTAAGCTGCTTGTTCATTGCGCCAATATTCGGCGCCTATGGGTACGAATCTTTTTGCCTGGTGTTCCTTGTTACATAGTTTTTAATTTATATTGAAGTTTCTACTACTAAAGACCTATGCGGCATGCTTTTCTTCTGAATTAATTCATGTATTATTGGTGTCCTTTGTTTCTGACATACACATTCACACAACCGAAGATTTAGCATCATGCACAAATGTGTTTAACTTGGTTGTAATTGTCCAATTGAAGGTGCATGGGTGGAATATTTTTATTGCAAATGAAAATGAAGTGTTGTTTCTGTCTCACTAGCTAAATATCTGATACAGGTAGTGGACACAATCGAAGATAAGGGGTTGGAAGCTGTAGGAACACACTGCCCACTGCTTGAGGAACTGCGTGTATTTCCTGCAGATCCTTTTGCTGAGGGTGATGCCCGCGGTGTTACTGACTCAGGCTTTATTGCTGTCTCTCAAGGATGCCGAAATCTTCACTATGTCCTCTACTTTTGCCGGCACATGACCAATGCTGCTGTTGCCACTGTTGTGCAAAACTGCCCTGACTTCACTCATTTCCGGCTCTGTATTATGAACCCCGGCCAGCCGGATTACCGGACAAGCGAACCAATGGATGAGGCTTTTGGAGCAGTTGTTAAGACTTGCAGCAAACTCCAGAGGCTTGCAATATCTGGTTTACTGACCGACCTTACATTTGAGTACATAGGGAAGTATGCAAAAAACTTGGAAACTCTTTCAGTTGCCTTTGCTGGAAGCAGTGATTGGGGTATGCAGTGTGTACTAGAAGGGTGTCCTAAGCTGAGGAAACTTGAGATAAGGGACTGCCCATTTGGGAATGCTGCACTTCTTTCGGGGTTGGAAAAGTATGAGTCGATGAGGTCGCTGTGGATGTCAGATTGCAAAGTGACAATGAATGGATGTAGATTGTTGGCTAAGGAAATGCCAAGGTTGAATGTTGAGGTAATAAAGGAAGACGGCAGCGATGATAGCCAAGCCGAAAGGGTCTATGTGTATCGTTCCGTTGCTGGACCCAGAAGGGATGCTCCTCCATTTGTTCTCACTCTCTAAGATGCTATCTGTAATCTCTCTCTCTCTCTAATTCAATATAGACTACTAAGCACTCATTCACACACCACAAGTCCATTGATTTGCATTAAATGTGACATGTTCTATTGTTTCTCATGAATATGATCCTACTCCTTCAAAGTTAGATCACTGGTATATGCCTTACTCTTGAGTCGTTACAGTGTCTGCATCATTCCAAAAATTTATGTGGCGTGCTATGCTAGATTAGTGTTCAGAAATCAGAACCCTCAAAACAACAAATCAAAGTTTGTATTTTTATTTTCACCCTTCATTAATCCCATGTGTAAGTAATAATTTAGATTTTGATGTGTACTACCCAGGGGACAAAATCTGCAAATTGATGATGAATAGCATCAATAATTTGAAGAAAAAGAGAGAGGGTTCTGCAATGTTCCAAGTTGAATGATGTTGGAAGTGGTTGAGGCTTATCCATAGATTGATTGTTGTGTTGTTGGTACATCAAATCGAAGGAGCAAGGACGAGAGACACTGCAAAGTCCACTTTTTTTAGTTGCTATAATAATTGTACCAAGTGGGTCCCACACACAGTGGAGACTAGATGAGCACATTGAGAACAACACCAATCATTCTCAACAATATCCACATGACGATCAGATCATGCCAGAAGATGAGGTAGTCGTGGATCTGGTCTATCTTGATGCTTATTCAAGACATTTTTTTTTTCTTCTGCCAATTTAATTATTTATTCGTGAAAGAATAGCTTTCGCTTCTGATAATGGAGGAAATCCATGGAAATTAATGAGATTATTTATTATTATTTATTTTACACAGAAGAGAAGTCATATATGTATCACTGCATCGGACAACAAATTATAGTGCCATTGTTTGACATGTTTTACTAAATCGCTGAATAACTTGGTGACTACTACCTCCTCTTAATAAAGAGAGTTTTCTATCTTTTTTTTTGTTTGAGAAATGTTAGAAGTTATTAAAATTTATTATTTTTTGTCGTTATTTAGTTAGTAATATAATTTTTTTAGTCTAATAATTTAATAATATATTTTATTCTATATTTTTACTAAAAATAATAAATCTTAATAGTTTTTTAGTATATTATTTTTTTTAGGGTATTTTCTAATTTTAATATAATTTATACGTATCTTTCATGCATAAGCATCATAGTATATAAGTGTTCATATTCTAATCCAACACTATAGTTTAAATCTAAACACACTAAAAGGCCCAATCTAAAGATTGGCTTTCGCTTCCTACCGACCTCCTCGAAAGAGGTCGGATTTAGGGGTGGCAATGGGTAGGGTAGGGTAGGGTTTGAAGCCAATCCTAACCCTATTCGCGGGTTGAGATTTTTATATAAACTCAACCCTAACTTTACCCGTTTTCAACCCGCGGGTACCCGACCCTATCTGCGGGTTACGAAAAAGATGCAAAATTATTATATAATTTCATGATAATTTAAAATAGAACTGACTTTTATGTAAAAAAAATATTAAATTACCAATTAATGATCTTTTTTTAGTGGCTAAGGATCTTTTACATTTAGTGAGAGGTCTTTGGTTCAACATCAACTTAAAACATATTTTTATATAAATATATAACATATACATATATAGAGTGCGGGTTGGTCGGGTAGGATTGATGCTCAACCCGCACCCTACCCAACCCGCACGAGAACCCAACCCGCACCCTACCCTACCTGCTGCGGATCGGGTTGACAACCCTACCCGATCGGGTGGGGTCAGGTTGGGTACCCGCAGGTAGGGTAGATGTTGCCACCCCTAGTCGGATCCAACGCAGACTCCATCCTAAGGAGTCGGGCTTGAAGGATAGCTGGCAGATAACACTTATTCAAATAAGTAACTGCCCCTAAAATCTCTCAACCCACTCGCAGGAGTCATATCCCAACTACCTTAAGATAAAGGGACGGTTATCCACCTTAAAAGGTGGAACTACTCCAACAGTGGTTATTAGTTCACCACTATAAATACACTGACACCCTCAGGTATCTTTAAGTCCCAATACTCTCTAAACCTCCTTAAACCCCTTGCTGACTTAGGTATCGGAGTGTGTTTGCAGGTAGCACCCCCCCATTCTCTCACAAGCACTAGTTGGACGGCGGCTCTCAGACGTGAGGCAAGTCGGAGTCCACCTCCTTTTTGACGCTTGGGGCCTATTCTTCAAGTCCAATCCACCAGTTTCAGGTTACCCACGTAACAATAAGTATTCATGATCCCTACAAAATTAGAGATAAGTAAAAAAGACGAACAAAAAGATGCACAATAGCTTTTATCGATGTTATTTCATCACACAATCTCCCAAATTAAAAATAAAATTAAACATGGAAGGAATATAATTTATTTTTTTTCCAAAGATAATAGGTTATATTTCATTAATTATTAAAAAATGAAATACAAAGATGTCCAAAAGCAGGACAGCATAATAAAAGGTGGGGATTTCCCAAAAACACTACACTGAAGGTATTCATCCAACGGTGCGTGGTCGAAAAACGAAGAAAAATCTTAAAGAAGAAAGAATGATAAATAAAATTGAATGCAACTAAGAGCTTGCCTCATGGAGATGACGACCTAAACTGGGAGTTCTTTGGATTTCACGGA
Organism: Arachis ipaensis; assembly: GCF_059453495.1. Taxonomy (NCBI): domain Eukaryota; kingdom Viridiplantae; phylum Streptophyta; class Magnoliopsida; order Fabales; family Fabaceae; genus Arachis; species Arachis ipaensis. The sequence continues at coordinate 121,912,102 of NC_142437.1, forward strand.
GCAACTTGACAGAGCTTGCTAGAATGGCAGACGGCATAGAAGTAGAACCTTCAAAAATCAACTGGTTGCGAGCTTTCCAGCAGTTCCAGCAAATGATGGCAAGCAATTGAGGATTACGGTCAGCATTCTTCAACGGGTTAAGTATCTCTGTTGATGCAGTCCACCATGTCTAAAAGTCGTTAGAACTCTGAGGGGAAAGACAGTCACGAAGATAACTCTGAGACTATACGTCTTTAATTCTAGAGCAATCGATCAAACAATGAGTGACTGTTTCCGTTGCTTCATGACAGCAGCGGCATATTGGTGATATAGATGGGATGCGGTGATGAATCTGAGCAAGCACCGGAAGTCAGCCATGGAGAGCTTTCCAGATAAATAGCTTAATTTTGTGAGGCAAGTTCAACTTCCATAGATCAATCCACGACTTTTTTTGCTGCATATAATTAGGGCAAAGCTCCAGAGGCGGATGGTAAAATAAATAGCCAATTCTGTAACCTGAAGCTGTATCATATTGCTTGGATTTGTTCAAATCCCATTGCAATTTGTCCCTACTCTGCTGAATTTTAACTGACAAAATCCTGTTTGCAGCGTCTTGGGGAAATAATTCTTGAATGAGATTCTGATTCCAATTCCTATCTTCAGTAATTAAATCTTTAACTCTTGGAACCAACTCAAAAATAGCCTGTCTATTTGGCATGTCAGAAATCATTAAAGGATACGGAGGAGGCAGCCAATGATTCCCAAAGGTTCGGATATTCTCACCAGTACCCACAACCTAATTAAGACCTTTTTCAACAATCTTTCGGCCTTCCAGTATGCTCCTCCATCCCCAAGAAGGTAAGACTCCAATTTCTGCTGTTATAGCATTACCATTGGTAAAGTATTTACCTCTTAGGTTTTTGGATAATAAGGAAGTAGGTTGTGTTACAAGTCGCCAAAACTGTTTGCCTAAAAGCGCCATATTTTGAATTCTGAGATCTTTAAATCCAAGGCCTCCTTCTTTTCGTGGGCAGGTCATAGTGTCCCAGCTAATCTAAACCATCCGCCTTTCAGAACCTTTTTGTCCCCACCAGAACTGAGAAAGTAGAGAGTGAATTTCTGAAATTAAACCATCAGGCAACTTGAAGTAAGACAATGTATAAATAGGAATAGCTTCTCCCACTGCTTTAAGCAATACGTGTCTACCACCTGACGAAAGAAGATTGCGCTTCCACCCTTGGATTCTTTTCCGAACCTTTTCTTTGATCATACTAAAAGAAGCCTTTTTCGATTTAGAGACTGTAGAAGGCAAACCAAGGTATTTATCCTGAGCCCCAATATGATTAATATTCATAGAGTTAGCCACTAGTGTACGAGTAGTGGAGGGAGTGTTGTGGCTAAAGAATACAGCAGATTTATTAAGATTTACTCTCTGGCCACTGATGCTTTCATAAGAATTCAATAAATGCAGGATATTTGAACATGCTTTAGGATTAGCCTTACAGAATAAGATGGAATCATCAGCAAACAGGAGGTGGTTGACCTTGGGACATCACCTATGTATCTGAAGACCCTGAATTAGTCTGTTTTGTTCTGCCTTGTGTAGCAAGAAGGAGAGACCTTCTGCACAGAAAAGAAAAAGATAGGGGGATAGAGGATCTCATTGTCGAATACCTCTATTTGGTTTGAAGAAATCATAAGGTTGTCCTTCCATAATAACATAATAAGAAACAGTTATCACTAATTCTCGAATCCATATATCCACCGGGAGTCAAAACCAAACTTCTCCAATATAAACCAAAGAAAGTGCCATTCCACCCTATCATATGCCTTACTCATATCTAATTTTAGCGCCATTTCATTTTCGAGACCCCTTTTTGTGTTCTTCAAGTAATGCATACACTCGTGAGCAATTAGGATATTATCAGAGATTAATCTACCTTTAATAAAAGCACTCTGCGTAGGGTTAATTAGTCTATTCATCATACCCTGAAGCCTATGTACAAATACTTTGGAGATAATCTTGTAAAAGACTGAAGATAGGCTTATTGGTCTTACCTGAGTCATATCTTTAGCATCATAAATCTTGGAAATAAGACAGATCTGAGCGTGGTTAAAACCCTTTAAGATTCTGCCCCAGAAAAGAAGCTCTTAACTGCTCGAAACACATCACCACTAAGTATGTTCCAGAAGCTTTGAAAAAATTTTGCTGTCATACCATCATCTCCTGGAGCACTTTGAGGATGAATGCTAAATGTTGCGCGTTTCACTTCCTCCATAGTCACTGGTCTTTGAAGCCTACGGTTCATGTGAGCTGTAACCTTAGGTTCAAAATCAGTAAACAGAGGTTCAGGGTTCTCATGACAAGTGGAGGAAAAGATGTCCTTGAAATAAAATTTAGCCACAGAAGCAATACCAGCATTTGAAGTAGCCACTTCACCATCACTGCCAGTTAGTTGCCAAATTCTATTCCTTCAGGTTCGATTTCTAAATTTCTGATGGAAGAAAGCTGTATTCTGATCACCAGATTTGAGTCATTTGACTCTAGACTTATCTTTTCAATAAGATTCCTCATTTTGCAATACTTTTTCAAGTTTGTCCTCTATTTCTGAAATGATGCCGCCTCCATGAATTCCTGCTAAACGAAGTTCCTCTAATTCCGACTGTAGTAAATCAATCTCCACCTTCGAATTAGATCTGTGTTCTTGCTGCCATCTGACAATCTTATGCCGACAACGCTTTATTTTTTGAGCTAGGATATACATGGTTGAACCATCAATCTGTTCATGCCAAACCTCTCTAACAATCTGCCTTATTTCATCATTGGAACACCATCTTTCTTGGAATTTGAATCGGCGTTTAGATCTCTCAGTTCTCGAATTAGAGTCTAAGAGAAGAGGGGCGTGATCCGAGCCTGATTCTAACAATCTAAGAACCGTTGCATTGGGATAGAGTTGCTGCCAATCAACTCTTACCAGGAATCGGTCCAGTCTTTCCTGTATCAACTCATCACCCCTCCGTCTATTTGACCAAGTGAATGGTCTTCCGACCATACCAATGTCAATCAGGGAATTATCATCAATAAAACTATTAAAGGTTTCAATAGAAGAAGGAGATTTAGCACCCCCACCTTCTTTCTCCAATTGATTAGAAATGGCATTAAAATCCCCCATTAACACAACCTTACTATCGAACTGTTGGGTGACTGAAGTTAATTCAGCAAATTGAGCTATTCTATGTTGATCATTTGAACTGAGATAAACACCTAGAACACCATAGGGATCATTAGAACCAGCTGTCAGAATTGATGCCGCAATGAAGAATCTACCATGCTGTAAAATCTGAACAGTGCAACCATCCCTCCATGCCATTGCCAAACCCCCTGATAATCCATCTGGATCCACAATAAATCATTCCTTGAAACCACAAGATCTTAGTTTTCCTTCAACTTGTCGAGATTGATTTTTTGTTTCACAGATAAAACCAACCTCGAGGGAGTAGGATTTACAAATCCCTCTAAGATTGTGAATTGTTAGGGTCTCCCTAAACCTCGACAATTCCACGAGAGCAGTTTTATATTTCTATGGGTGCCACTTGAAGGCTGGCACCCTCCACCGTCATAGCAATTATATGAGGGTTCTGAGTCTCTGATTTGTTGCTCATGGTGTAGAGAAAATCAGAATTGGAATTTAATGATTCCAAAGAGAAATAAGATATATGGAATGAGTGAATTAGAAAACAGAATGAATTAAAAGAGGAATGAATTGGGAGAGAAAATGAAAATTAGAGAGTTAAGTGGAAAAGAAATTAAGTGCTTGTTTGGGCGCCATTATTCTGTTAAGAAAAGATCTTTTTTCAATGAAAAAATATTTTTTTTTATTTTGTAGCGTATTTGACAAATTTCTAGTAGTAAAAGTAAAAGCACTAGAAAAATAAAAAATATATTACTGAATAGATATAATGCATCACAAGAGGAAAAAAATATATTACTGAATAGAAGAGCAATCGATAAAAATGAGATTCTCTTCTAGCATATATGACCTTTTACTGTGAATAATTTATGAAATATAAATATAGATAAAATAAAAAAAAAGAATAAAATTTTTAATAAATTAAAAAAATATTCACAATTATATAATTAATTGATGATGTGCATATAACTATTAGATAATAAATTATAAAAAAATATTAATAACAATATTATATTTGATATTAAAATAAAATAAATATAAACCATGAATAAAAATAAGAAATTTAAAATCAAAATGCTTAAGATAAAAAAATTAAGAGAAACTTTTGATAAATAACGATTCGAACATTAACTTCATGAATCAAATAACATATATTTAAATTAATTAAATTAAATAATTCATATAACAAATTAACTATAATTGTTTGGCTAAATAAAATAACTTAAATAAATAAAAAATATCTTATAAATATAATATGTAACAATTAAACCACTCTTAAAAATGATTAATCAAAATAAATAAGACAAAAAAATACAAATTAAAATAAAATTAACTTATTTATTCCCGTCAAATCAAATAATATTAATATAACTGATTAATTAAAGTTAATCTGATCAAACAAAATATAAAATAATTTAATATTTTTTTCAATCAAATCAAATAAATAATTAATTATGACTCAAAATATATAAAACGAAAAGTTAATACAAATTAAAATAAAATCAAGTCATTTATTTTAGTCAAATCAAATAATTAATATATTTAATTAAATTATTATAGTTAATGTAGATAAATAAAATATTAAATAATTTAATATTTATCTCAATCAAATTAATTAATTAATTAATTAATGCATTTAAATAAATTAAATAAAATAAACAGAAAATACTTTTACAAATATACCACATCAACTCATCAGCTATACTATTAATTAAAAAAATTGATTTTAATAATATATAATAAATTTATGCTTATTTATTTCCATATTCCTATTATATATAAGTAAAAAATATTAATATATAAACTACAAAACGTTTATATAGTGTGAGCTTTAAAGTCTACCTTTTTTATTAATTTTTATTTTCGGGTTCAAAAGATTCAGTCACTCATACAAAAATTTTTAAATGATATTATTGATAAAATAGTCTATAAATAATTTAAAAATAGGATAAAAAGAACTAATACATATTATAATTTTTGTAAATAATAAAACTTTTATATTTAGAGAACGACTTATTCATTAGATTTAAATTTTTATGGCATTTGAATAAATATTTAAAAATTGTACAAAAATAAATTTGAGGTAAAATTTAATCTTTAAATTTTTTTATTTTTTAAAAAAATATAATTATTCACAATAATTTTTTTTAATTTATTTAACAAAAATTACTAAATTTTAAGAATAGAAAAATCTTACTTTTTTTTAATAATAATTGCAAAAACTTTTATCAAAAATTAATTTCTAACATTATTATTTAAATATATTTAATATATAATTTTTTTATGATATTTTAAATTTTTTTGGAGCTTATCTATCGCATAAATGAGTGTTGTTGCTTCTGCATTGAGAATTTCATTTCATCATGAATTTATAGGTGGCCAGTGTTGTAACTAAAGGCCTAAACCATTGTACTCTCTGTAAAATCATGTATTACAATATAATAATATCTAATACCAAAATATTTGATAATAAAAAAAATAAAAAAAAACTAAAATTTAATTTATTTAATATTTATTAATTATTATTAAAATTAATATTAAATAAAATAAATTTAATTTTTTTTTGTTTTTTTACTATTTTCAATTTATATAAATTTATGATTTTTTTAATCTTACCTTTAAAAAGGGCTAAAAAAAGTTATAGATATATAAGACCGGAAGCTTTTATATAAATATAGCATATGATGGTAATAATGAGTGTTTCATCAAAATAGTTACTTATGTAAAGTTTCTTTGATATTTATAAAAAGATTTAACTAATACATGTCTAAAAAATGATTTTAGAACATTGTTTTAGGGTCGGTGCTCACTCAAAAATACTACGAGCATAACAAAAAAAATTAATAACTAGAATGACTCTGTATATTTTTAATATGTATTGTTTAATTTATTGAGGTGAATTTTAAAAAGGATCAGTAATTTTTAATATTTTTTGTTATCTGCATAAATATTAAATTATATTTAATAAATAAATTTTATTAATTTATAAGTACAAATTTTAAAAAATTTTGAGAGTAAATCGTATTAATTTATATATATAAAACTCTAATAAATATGAATATAAATTATATATTTCGTATATGTAAAACATATATAAATATAAGTGTAAGTACTAACTAAAAAAATAATATTTTTTAATAATGTAACATTGTTCGAACTTAGTATGACTATGTTATACTGATTATGATAATTATATAAGTGTTGTTAAAAACAGAATCACATTTTTCTTACATTTTTGTTATACTTTCTTAAGTAATATTTATAAAAAAAACATTAATACAAAATATTATAATTATCAATAATCACCATAATATAATCATACTAAAATAAACCAGCAATTGATTTAGTTATTGATCCTTTGTTAATCCTTAGTATGATTTTCCTGTATTCATGTACTAGTTAGTTATATGGTAAACAATTTTTATAACTAGCAATACATTGTAAATACCTAGTGATTTTTATATTTAATTGTATCTTGATACATAGTGGAACTCTTGCTTAATCTCTTAAGCTAGGATTTCTTATTAAAGAGTCTGCAAGTTCTGTGGACCACATTTGGGCTTGTCCCATTTGCAAGCTCTCTTTCTAGTTTTTTTTTTTTTACTTCTGTTTTGGGCTTAGGTTGTAGGTCTTTGTTTTGGTGATGGCAGAATGCACAATAGGCTTTTCTTTTGATTTCATGCTATCGACAACTTATAAAAAAAATTTCATGTCCTAAACTATTCAAATTGTGATGTTAATAATTTGATTAGGATGAGTACAAATAAAAAAAAAATAGTTTTTTTCATTTTAAAAAATCTTATGTACTCCTTATATACTCATATTATAATTAATTATCATCAATATTATACTAATAAAAAAATAATCTAAATAAGAATACATAAGGCTTCAAACAGTAAAAAAAATTGGATTTCATTAATTTTCTATTCCATGTTAAGTTACACTGTGTTATCTTTTTGGTTTGAAAGGCCCAACATGTCTAGTAGTTAAGCATATGTTAGTACGATAATAAATTAATAATAGAGATAATTTAAAATTAAATTAAAAAGATAAACAGTTATCTTGAGCATACATTTACTTCAAACAAAAATGCTTACTATATTATATATAATTAAATTCATTAGAAAAGTAATTCGTAATATTAGTATTTTTCTTTTTTTTTTTAATTTAATGTGAAAAAATGTGTGTATTCTCTTTTAACATGTAGGTATGAGTTGATGATTCATTTCCTTTTAATTACAGGAGTTTATCATTAATAATGAAATAGATTCTAGCCATGAACCAATGTCAATTCAACTGTGTCTAACAAAATATACTCTAATCACCGTTTTAAAGAAATACTTTTCATACTACAATGATTGTTAATAATATATGAAAGATCTTATTGTAATCAAGCTAAGCTAAGCTATCCGGTCCCATTATCATTTCACTTCCTAAGTCGCATTCTCTAACTCCAATTGAAGTTATGATAACTTGAAAGTGATGTTTGTTCACACATCTTTTTTCTGTTACATATTTAGTATTTGATCATGCAGCAATTAATTAATTAACTAATTATCTATAAAAAATGTTATACTAATCAACCATGATATGTGATTACACGTAAATTTTAATTTCTTCACAAGTCTGCCAAAAATTAAAATATATAATTTATGTATATATCTTTCTCATCTATACTATAATTCTACCTTTTTTTTTTATGCTTATGTGATGATTAATAACGTTATTCCTTGAATAATCCAAATTGATCAGTGAATTATTAGAGGGCATGGAACTGCAGAGAGTTTTGGTAAGGCATCATATTCAAAATTTGTAGCTAATAGTAGTGGTCGCAAAATAAGGCACTCAAGCTAGTCCATATAGCCATTATCATCATGTATGTTAATGTTTGTTTTGGTCAATATTGTGAAAAGGGTATTATTTGGTGTCTGATTTGCATTACTATGTGTTTCTACCCATCAAGTCACTATTTTCTCAGCCTCCATAGTGGTAGTGGTAGACACATCATTCTTGCTTCAGGCATATGCCAAAATATAATTAGAAAAATTAGAGAAAAAGAAAACTACTACTCTTAATTTCTTTTTCTTTTTGGAAAAAAAATATTATTCTTTCTATTTCAAATTGTTAAGGTAATTTTACAACCGCTAGAAATTAGAATAGCTAATAATAACTTTATTAATTAAAACAAAAAATGTTATTCGTATATTAAAATCAGCTACCAATATATTTGTGTATAAATACACATGTGGTTTAATTTATTTTTAATATATATTTATTTTTTGACATGTATTTTATAATATTGGCTGATTTTAATATATACATAATATAATATAATTAAAAATTACGTATTATTATCTTAATAATAATATTGTTGGTTAGACACTATTGGCTATAGTCCCATGAATTGATTAATTGAATGGTTAATGAGACGTACGTGAAAGTGATGGGATACAGAAAATGTTATATACCAAACAGATGATACAGCGTGGTTGGTATCTTCTCAATTCTTGCTAAGGTTACGTCAATTGTATTGGTCCTAAAGACAAAAAAATGTTATTCTCAAACTATATACTTATTATGGATCTTTGAGTAACATACTTAAGAAAAGGTACTTTGTTTGATATTAATTTTATCACACAACCCTTGGCGTTTCCTTCAAACCAATTTGATTGCTTAAACCCCACAACAAATTCATATGACAATAATTAATGTATTTTCCATGTAACACATCTTTATGATAGGTGGAATCGTTGTGACATATTTATTACTAAATATATTGTTCGTATTATACAAGAATTAATACCAAATCCACATTGTCATATCATGCAATATCCGGTATTGAAGTTGTTTGAGATGATGATGAACGTTAGATTAGATTAGGTGTTATTGTTTTTATTTATATATAGCTACTTTTCTCTTGAAAGCTAAGACATTTTCAGACTTTTTCTACTGCCTTGAATTTCGCTTCTTCCCTACTCAAAGGTAGCATTTTATGGCTTTTACATAATTCGACCATCTCCACCTAACATATACATATCACACAACAAAAATAACACATTGCTTTTGGACTCAAACGAATAAGGGCTTAGTGAGTAAGTAAATTAACCCTTTTTGGTTCAATAGTAAATCTGAGACCAAACCTATATGAATTATTGAAAGGGATCATGCATGATTACTAGTTACAAAGCACAATCCAGTGAGCAGTGCCTAAGATTGAATCATAAGCTAGCTAGATTCAGTTTTGCTTTATTATACATATGAAGTGACTTAGGAGTAGGTGCACAGATCTAAGACACAACGAAATCAATTAGAGCAAAAAAGACCCCACATTTTGCTTCCATGATATGGAGTCACTTACATGCAATATAGGGTGGCTGACCCCTTAATTTAGGCATGTGCACACTTGCGAAAATTGCAATTATGTATATAAAATATATATAATCATATTTTGCAATACATTTATTTTGAGACAACCTGTTGATGTTTTCGTTCAACCAGCAAGGTTGGACCTATATATATGATCACAAATTACTTAGCTTAATTATAAAAAGAACCATGCTGAATTGCTTTGGAATAAGTTATGTTATAAGGTACTAAGCTCAAAGCATAGTTTTATTGTCACGTTATATTTATATGTAAGATTATAAGAATCCGTGACCAGCAAAGAATAATGCTATTTTGGACTTTAATCTATAAGTGCTTGTGAATAATTAGACATCAAATGACATGATGGGTCATCCAAATTTGTTTTACCTTAATTGTCTCGTTATATCGTGTCATTAAAAAAAAAATGCAGTTGATCCTTTACCCTTCAGATAATTCCTTAACTAACCCCCATAAATTCTGCAAATAAAAAGTGATCTTCTATTCTTGGTGGGGATATGGTCAATATCTTAATGCTTTTTTATTCGGGATTGTCATGACCATGGGGGCAGCTTTAATTCACTCTTTTGCTTTGAGCCTGCTCCCTATGCTATTACCGTTTGGTCCCTTCTATTCATGATATCTCGTGAACCCTACTTTTGTCGCTTTAAACTATGTGTTATAGTGATAATCCAAGCTAGGTTAAATAGTAAATATTATTTTACACCAAAAAACAATGATCTGATAGACTCTGGTATTATACTAAACTTATACAAACTTAACTCAACCATAAAAGCTAATTCAAAGGGTGTGAATTATGTACTTATAAAGATGATCGAAATCATATTCTTAATTTAATTAAAAATTTGACTGTCTAGGGTTTAGAAGGGAGAATAAGAAAAGTGGGTGGAAAAGAAAGAAACTTTTGTGTGAATTAGTTATTGTTATTGTTATTTCACTCAAAAGGAGGTCTCTGCTTGCTCAAGGTATCCAACCCAACAAAGGGATTCACATGGGTGGCCCTCTCATTTCCTCATCTTATTAAGCTGTGGTCCATCACTTCATTCACTTGCACTTTCCTATCTACTAATTCACAATCCTCACTCTTATTTATAATCACCCCTTTATGGTTGATGCAATTTCTACATGTACATCTCATAATTATGCAATTTTTTTAAATATAATTTTAGTCTTGCTTATTCTTGATAGAGATACTAACCCATGCCCTGAAGAATCAGAATCAGAATCAGAATTACTTTACTTGTGTCTAACTTTTTAATTAGACAAGTAAAATAATGGGGTTATTAAGCTACCTACTACGTCTTCAGTAACAGTAAACTGATTAATGCTGCTACTAAATAACTGTTAACTGCTAACTTCCAATTCCATCACAAAAATAAGATTAATTATAAAAAGGTGCAAGATTTTGTAATGCATGCCTCTGTTTGCTTGTAGCTTACCTTACCTATTCGTTTGGTTGCTTTTTTTTTTTTTTTTTTTCATAATTAAGTTCCCTTTCGGGTCCTATGTTTTAAGAATTTTATTATAATATAGTAATGTTATGTGTTTCCAAATGTAATATGGACAAAACCATCTTCCAATTTAAGTCAATCCAAACGGGGCACTCTCATCTGTCTCATATCGGTTTTCTTTTCCATTTGCCTCCAACTTCCAACGAAACAACTCACTATTAAATGACACAACTACCCCACTGAAGCACAAGATTACATTTTCTAGGGAGAATTCTAGGAGGGTATTTCGGTAAAATCAGTTACTAGTATCCAAGTCTGTATCAGCTGCAATCTAAGGATAAGCACAGATCTGCCGGAAAAAAAAAAAGAACTTCTTTCTCTCCTCTCTTCATTTCTCTCACTCTCTTTGTTTTCTTTTATGATAAGATCGTTGCTCGGATTCTAACCATCGTGACCTGGCCGGAATATTCTCACCGGAAATGGGTTTCCACTACAGCCACTGATACCTCTGAAAATATTTAATAGGGAATATGGGTAACGAAGAAGACTTCGCCGGAGAACCCAACTCCTTTAGGAAGGAGGCACCCGCCGGAACTTCCAACCTCCTCCGGCGAGCAGCGGAGCTCATTGCCACCGTGCTCTCCCTCTCCCTCTCGATCAGGGCCTTCGCCACCAAATGGCAACTCATCCGGACCAAGCTCGAGGAGCTCCACTCCGGCCTAATCGCCGCCGAGAACTGCGACTCCGGCGAGAACCCACAGCTCACGGGCATCCTCCCATCGGTGATTTCGACCGCCGGAGAGTGCCGCGACTTGGCGCGCCGTTGCTCCGACCTCTCCTACAGCGGGAAGCTCCTTATGCAGAGCGATTTGGACGTGGCGATTGCAAAGCTCGACGGCCACGTCAGCACCCTCTCGGAGATTTACAAAAAAGGAATATTGGCGAATGGGTCTGCCCTCGTCGTTTCAAAACCGAGTCTTGGCGCTTCAAGAGAAGACATAAGGTTCTACGTGAGGGACCTATTAACGAGGATGAAGATTGGGGATTTGGGTATGAAGAAAGTGGCTCTCAGGAACCTGTACGAGGTTGTCGTCGAGGATGACAGGTACGTTAAGGCCGTTGTGGACGTTGGTGACGTGGTTCATGTGCTGGTTGGGTTTCTTGGTTCAACTGAATCGGGACTCCAAGAGGAGAGTGCAAAGGTTGTTTCTGTGATTACAGGATTTGGTTGCTACAAGGGCAATTTGGTAAATTCAGGAGTGGTTGCGCCGTTGGTTAGGGTGCTGGATTGTGGGAGCGAAGAAGGGAAAGTTGCTGCAGCGAGGTGTTTGGTGAAGCTCACTGAGAATTCTGATAACGCTTGGTGTGTTTCTGCACATGGTGGTGTCACTGCGTTGCTTAGAATTTGTGATGGTGATGGTGGTGGTTGTGACGGAGATTTGATTGGTCATGCGTGCGGTGTGTTAAGCAATCTTGTTAGTGTTGAAGAGATTAAGAGGTTTATGATTGAGGAAGGTGCGGTTTCTACGTTTATAAGGCTTGTGAGGTCCAGGGATGAAGCCATTCAAGTGAATTCAATAGGCTTCATTCAGAACATTGCCTCTGGTGATGAATTGGTTAAGCAGATGGTGATTAGAGAAGGTGGAATCCGTGCTCTGTTGCGTGTTCTTGATCCTAAATGGCCCTGTTCTTACAAAACAAGGGAGATTTCAATAAGGGCTATTGAGAATTTGTTTTTCTCTCCGCTTAGCTCTGTGAGTGCTTTGATTAGTTACGGTTTTGTGGATAGTTTGCTGTATTATGTTCGAAATGGCGAGGTTTCGATTCAAGAATTGGCGCTGAAAGTGGCATTTCGATTGTCTGGAACGTCCGAGGAGGCGAAGAAATCAATGGGGGATGCAGGTTTCATGGCTGAGCTTGTGAAATTCCTGAATGCGAAATCGTTTGAGGTTCGCGAAATGGCAGCTGAGGCACTCTCTGGGTTGGTTATGTTGCCTAAGAACAGAAAGAGGTTTGTGCAGGATGACCATAACATTGCACTTATCCTTCAATTGCTTGATCCTGAAGAGGGGAATTCAGGTAACAAAAAGCACTTAATCTCAATCTTAATGTCATTGACAAGTTGCAATAGTGGGAGGAAAAAGATTGTTAGTTCTGGTTATGCAAAGAACATTGAGAAGCTTGCAGATGCTCAAGTTTCTTCTGATGCCAAGAAACTTGCAAAGAAGCTATCCACAAACAGGTTCCGCAGCTTGTTCAGTGGAATCTGGCATTCATGAATGAATCTGATTCTTTTTAACTGTATATTTACATAAGTGTCTTACAAGTTTTGCTAATTGGTTTCTTCTGTTTTCATTTCATGACAAGAATAGCACAGCTTCGTGTTGAGATTTGTAACAAGATGTAGTGATGATACCATAAAAGCTTTGTTGTAGATTTTCAAAGAGTTATTATATTATTATATTATATGATATGACAAACAAATAATGTTAATTAATTACTAATTACAGATATCTATTTTGGTGTGTTGTTGGAATTATTCTTGAGAAATATTTTATTGTTATGAATTTGTGACCACATGGGAAAGACAGACACTTCAATCCGTGGGAAGCATGTGAGTATGCAAAGAAGATAGCGATAGATGAAGTTTCCATCTGCATTATTTTTGTCTCTAGCAATGCTTGCTCTTGGCTTTTACTGATTTTTTGTTTATACTTTATAGTAAATTCCTTGCTGCTGATGAAGAATGTATACACCAACATTTTCTTTTATTGATGCATATACTTTTTTGTTTTCTTCCTTTTATTAATTACTATTTGCTTTTCAAGTTCTAAAATAACACATTTGTCTTATCTAGAATAAAGTGTGTTTAGGTATAATCGGTGATTGGTGAAGTCAAAGACACGCATAACCCATCTTATAAACATGTATTGATTATTTCACTTAATTTTCACGCGAGTGGGTGGCTAAGGATGTAGATTTTACTCTTTTATGTAAATAAATAAATGGTTTAAACTTTAAAGGTGTGAATGTTGGAAGGAAATCTATAACCTTGTGTTATGTGAAGATGTGAAGGTGTTGGGTCTATAAAACCAAAGGTAGATATGGCTACACAATGGGAAACATGTGAATTTGCATATCCAATAGGCTCAAAGATTTGAAGCTCTCATTCCGAATTTATTATTTCACTTATTGAGGGCTTTCAAGGTTCAAAGATTTGTGTTATTTTATAATATTGGAGCAACATTATTCAATAGAATCCAATGCATGGAGAACACTGTTCACATTTAATTTCTTAACCATGTTTTCAAGACTGGTGTGCATATATATAAACATATTGTGGCGGTTTTCTAGTGATGTCACTTGTTCCTAAATGCAGCTAAGAAAACATGATAAAGCCATTTAGAGTTACAAATTATCTTTGTTACATCAGTTAGCTTGGATTCGAATGTTTTCCTTTTCAAAGAGAACATGAGAGAGTAGAGTTTCTTTTTTACTTTTGACTTTGGTCAAGGTGAGAGTAGAGTTTGTATCTCCACGCCTACAACTATAAACAAGATTGCGGAGATTGGAGAACATGGCCAAGGGTTTTTTTTTTTTTTTTTTTTCATTCTATCGTCCAATCCGTGAAGGCAGGTATTAATCCGTTGCGAATCGAATGAGTTGCTTTATGCAGAATTCGAACCCTGAAACTTGTTTAAGCGGATTAGCTCACCACTAGAGTCATGTTGGTTTCAAGGGATTATGACGAAACTACTTAATACGAAGCAGAATTCATGATAAGATAAAAATAAAAGGAAGTGTCTCACTCTACCTCAATTTGATTTCTTAATGCAACAATTAAGGGAAACATTCTATCTCTTTTATTCACACTTAAGTTTCTCAAGAAACTCAAAGAAATGTCATTCATCAAAATTGAAAAAAATGACTACAAAGTTTAGAAGTTTTTATACTTCTTAGTTTCAAAATCCTAACTCATAAGTTCACTAAAACAAAATAGGTCAAATCATAATTGAGCCTAAAACAATAAAAGCAAAATAAAATAAAATAAGACCTAAAAAATAAATACTAACAAAGTGATACATATTTGATTCAACTTGACTAATGAAAGTCTTTAATATAACTTGAAAATAGTAAGATATTGGGTTTTTTATAATGTATCCACTGTCTTGACTATTCTTGATGTATATCTTGAACAAATCATTTAACTATATTTGTAATTTTTTTTATTTTCTTAGATATTTTTGCAATTAGACTAATTGGTATATAACAATTCTCAGTTTGTTTCACAAAACTCATCTTTTTTTTTTTGGTAAACATATGGGCCTAAGCCCAAAGAAAGAAAATTACAAATTTATCAAACTACAAGAAGCTAATTAGAGGACATAAAACTCATCTCTACCAATAGAAAACAGGTTTTGATTTTTACGAAAATGGGCTGAACTGGGCTTTGATTTCCCATAACCCAATGATACCTAAGACGGACCAATATTGAACCATGTCCATTGTCCAGACTTGGATTAAAATCAAAATCAGAATGGAATCAATTCATCGGATTAAATCAAAACCAGACATGACCAAAAAAAAAAAATCAAAACCAGACATTCATGTTCCAAAAAAAAAATAAAAACCAGACATAATATAATTTTTTACATTAATAAATATTTCTTTTTTATTTCTTTTATTATCATTGAAATTATTTTGGTAAACTGCATAATATCATACATAGTTACCACTCATCACAGTTGGTACAGCATAATGCAGTGCAACCCACAACACAGATTACAGTCCAATCATAATAATGAAGCCCAACTACAGAACAAATAACAAATTGTTTTCCCTTTTTTTTCTTGGTGCAAGTTTTCTTCTAAAGTCACCACTTTCTCATCTTCTAGAATTAGTGAGTAAGAATTTTTTGTTTTAAGAAATCTTTTCGATTTGAGGAATCTTTTCATAGAATTAATTAGTGCTGTACATTTTCTACTGTATATGTAAATAGTTAATACTAGCAATCAATAATTAATATATTTAAGTCATACATTTATTTATTTAGAAACTTGTTATATAATAAATAAGAAATATATTTTATAGAAAAGTATTTTTGTAAAATATAATTTAAGTTTTTAACAGAAAAATTGATGTGAATATTAGGTAATTAAAGTTGATATCAATATTTTAAAATAAATTTTAAAAAGTTATTATTTTAAATGTTACGATAAGAAAGAATTACATTTTAATCATATAACAAAAAACGAGAGTGAAATTTCATCATCCCCTCAATTCAGGGGATTGCCAATGTCTTTTAAAATGTATAATTACCACTTAAAAAAAATTTTAAATAAAACTTCATTTGAGTTATAACTCATTAGCAGTTATTTCCGTAAGTTGGCAATTGAACACCCTTAAACGCGTACTGCTAATATTTACCCAAAATTAGATTAATACAATATGAAAATTTGACTTCTCTTTTATTTTATTTAAATAAAACTAAAATAATACTTTCCTCATCTTTTTAAGTAAATTTTTAAGCCATATAAATAATTAAAACTGAAAATAGCTACTTCAAATGAGTGTTGGGCTGTTGGATGTTTACAATGCAATTAATTACAATTTAGAATCGAAAATATTTGACATTATATTAATTAACTTTTATATACAGTACTTAGCTTCTAGAAAAACAGCTAGCACATGCAACACTACTTAGCCTTTTTTTTTTTTCCTAATACATTTGTGTGGAGATATTGTTGTCAATG
Organism: Arachis ipaensis; assembly: GCF_059453495.1. NCBI lineage: Eukaryota > Viridiplantae > Streptophyta > Magnoliopsida > Fabales > Fabaceae > Arachis > Arachis ipaensis. The sequence continues at coordinate 121,928,860 of NC_142437.1, forward strand.
ATCACAAACAATCACTGGCTTATGGAACCACAGTACAAAATCTAAAATCTTCTAACAATAAAACCAAGGTTCTAATTAATTATTATGTATGATGTCACATGAGACCGTTAATTCAATAATAATCCTTATTGTGATCCTAGGAGAAAAAACTGCTCTCTGATCTATCAATATATGCATAATAGCATAGTATTATTAACACGTATGATACATTATGTAAGGTTTGTGGGAAAATGACTTGTACATGTGATTCTGTTACAATATATATACATCTACCTCACGTGAATAGTTTATAGTGTGGGGACTTGGAAGAAGCTTCCTCCAACTTGTGTGATTACTTTCTTTGAGAATCACAGTGGGTGGGTCCAACCATGCAAGATGATATAGACAACAAAAAAGTTTGCTGCTTTTATGTCACTCTTGTAGAAAACGAGAATTGAATTCATAAGCAACCGTTGCTACTTGCTATCCAATTAATCTTGATGCACGGGCTTTGTAAGTTAATTTGTTATATTGGACTAATAATAAAATAATTAATTAAAAGCATGTGAAAGTGCGGGATTGAAGAATCGATGATGATAGGGTTGCTTGGTGTGTGTTTGTTTATGATCAGCCTATCAATTCTCACTTGTCAACTTCATTTTTTATGTCGTAATTATATTTCCCACTTGGACCCTCCATATTATATATATACAATCCAAAGTACTATTGGATTCTTTATGACTCAGAATTGGACTATATATACGCCACAGGAACTTATTTTTACTTTCTTTTTTCCCTCACATCAAGCACAACTATACTACTAAACACAATATTAATGAATGACTAAAAGTAATAAATTTTTATAATGGGTCGTCTCCAATTGCAAATTTTCCAAGTCAAGTGAATGTGTACGTATAAGTTGGCAGACTTTTCCAGTCAACGTCAACGGTATGAACACAGAAGAAATTAAAGGCAAACCACTTATTGGAATCCAGTAGATTGCATTATTGGCTTTAACATGATAACATCACTGCAATTTCTGCAGTCAAAAACGGTGTTACCATTTGGTTGTCTCAATCTTATTTTAGAATTGAATTTTCAAAGATTCTTGTGATAGTCCAGTGCAAATTAATTCTCGTAAATTACTGTATTTGGTAGTCCAAATATAAAAGACCATACGAAGATATATAAATCGGAATACACAAAAATATGTTTCGAGTTTGAAATTATTCTAGAATACAATTTTTTTACGTTTTTATCTCTGTATTTATATCAGATTCGGTTTAGATACCAATCAAGACCCTCTGCGTGCACACCAAACCTTGTAACATGTACTGATGTACATGCTTTCATGGGACCCTTGGTCCTTCACCTAACATCATTGTAACATGTAAATGCTACCCAAGAGTGTGTGTAGTAAATGCTATATAATGATTTTCCGGGAAAAACTATATGCACATATATATTAACTTTGTCAACGTCAAATTGTGCATAGACATACGAGTATATCACCATTGATTACAACATTGCATGGTACTTAATTTTTAGGGTAAAGTACTAAATTGGTCCCTAGGTTTGAGCGTCAAAATTAAATAATTAACAAAATGTCCTACATAATAACAGTACAAGAACAAAATCGATAAAGCTCCAGAGGCATAAAATCAACCATTGATACATCAATATATTTATTTATTATTTTTTTATAATATAAATAAAATATTTTCTATAAAATTAAAGAAAATAATAAATAAATGTATTGATGCATCAATGGTTGATTTTGTGCCTCTGGAGCTTGTACTTGTTCTCCATATTATCGATTTTGTTCTTGAACTGTTGTTATGTAAGACATTTTGTTAATTATTTAATTTTGACCTCACTGTGGGACTAAATTGATGCTAAATGAAAATTTTTTGGATTCAAATAGAACACTTTAAACCTTAAGGACCAAAACAGAATTACGCCCAAACCTAGAAGACCAATTTAATACTTTACCCTAATTCTTAAATACTTGGAATGGTCCTTTCCTGCTAAGCACATGGTATTGGAATCCAAGTTCGCTCCTTCTCACTCAATTTATGACATTATGTTGTTCCCTTCTCTTGTACATTTTAATTATATCTTGCTAACTAAAACCTACTCTGTTTACATATTAGTATATACTAATACTAGTGTATCTCCGTGCGATGCGCGGATGGTACTACGCAATATATTTTATCTTTTTCTACGTATATACAGCTATGTTTAATAAAATTAATACTAAATTATAGTGCAAAACTTAATAATTTTTTTGGGATATAATAATATTAGATAAATTTTATGTGATTTGTCTAATGTGTAAAAAATGTGTGACGTGATATTACACATAATAATATAATTAAACATAAAAATTTATTAATGATTAATTATTTCTACTTACAATTTTTATATACATGTTTATTATTAGTAACATTTTAATGACAATTTATTTATTAATTTCGTATGCGATTTGTTTTATAAGAATTTTGTTTGAATAATAATATACTTAAAATGAATACTCATTTTAAAATCTTAGTTATTAAAATGTTGTTGGAACTTGGAAGAATTTAATTAATGGATATGGATATTAAAATATTAATGCTTGTTTAGTTGTGCAAGATGGATATAAATTTTGTATAGAAGGTAAAAAACGCTTCTCTATAAAGAAGTTCAACTTTTTGGCTAGCCAAAAAAGAGTAACACTTGCCCATTAAATGTGAGGCTGAACCCAATGTATGGTGATATTATCATATATTAATTTTGAATTGGCTGAACCCACCTACTTCATTTACTCATGATCGTTGGTTCATAAAAAGTTCATCTTTCTTTATCTAAGTGGCAAGAGAAACGCTAAAAAAAAGGGGAAAATTTTTCATGACTATTTTTCAACTACTTCTAAATAGCTTCATATGTTACTCATGGGGATTTTTTAGAATGCATTGGTTACAGCCGCATACACGCGCAGGTAAGCTAATCTGAATTCATTTTATATATGTTTATATTTGTTTTCTTTGGAAGTTTGAAACAGTAAAATATATAATTTACAACTATTGGTTGGTTTGTGAAATGAGCAGGTGACGAAGTAAAATCATGTTGTAATGGAATAATCATCTGGATGAAAATGATAATAATTTCTTTATTACTTGACTGGCTCCTTGTACAGAGTAGTATGTACAAATCTCTGGCTGAATTTATTTATTGAGCATAGTAACGGTTGAGTTCATAGAGGTAGATCTTGGTTTTGATTTGTTTTATTTTTTTGTTATAATTAGGGAACAAAAACTGTGAGAACTGTACATTTTCTCCATGGAGATTATTTCGGTAACCACCAAGTTTGGGTAATAACATAATCATCGCATATCTTTCCCTTTCTATCAATGTTAATTTTATATTTTTTTAAAACAGAGTTAGATAATTGATTTAAGTTGTTGTTTTGTCTTGCAGTTCTTACAAATTGGCGCTTGGTTGTGATCCGGATCTGAAAATTTCCATTAATGCAGAAATTGTTGATGATAGGTGTGATATAATATCTTTAATTATAAGTGGTCTACTCAAAGGTAACGAGACTTCTTCCATGGTTTAGTTACTTGCTTAGTCATTCATGTTTAACCAAAAATATCATGATATCCAACTACGTTGTATATAAAATGTTAAATGAAGATTAATACTTTATGACATGGAAATGAAATTGGGTGAGACAAAGTTGATTAAAGATGTTAATTATGTTTATATATAATTAGTTTACATGAAGAATTAGTAGAATCTTTTACAATTTGTAGTTGTTTCATTAGTTGAAATATCACATAGAAGGTTTATGTTACAAATGAATTCTACGTTGGAAAAGAGTTGCTTAATTAGAACTAAATACATCATAATAATTAAATTATGCTAATTAAATACATATTTAATTTGGTCTAAAAATAATCTGAAAAAAATTGTCATGTAATATGTAGTGGTTTCTATCCTTCTCTAGTCTTTTTATTTTAGATTGTAAGTGTGATTGACCGTCTTCAAAGAAATATGACTGATAAAAATGTGTATTTTTTAACAGGTATATAAAAAATATTTTCTCTTATAAAAGAAAAGGCATAAATAATAGAAACTCGTAATGAAAATACAAATCTCTTTGTGAAATCGAAAACAAAACACTGAATTGGCACAAAAGTGTGAATGCTATAAATTTTTTTGATAGAAAATGTGGGCTATAATAGGAGAAATAATCCTAACACGTGTTGTAGCTTTTGGCTAGCAACTTCCGTTTCGAAAAAAAAAATATTAAACTGAGTTTAAAAAAATCAGAATGTCCCATTGAGAATTAGATATTTTGAAAGTTAATCTTGACCTTAAAATCAATGGAATTGTCTTATTTGGTAGCAATACATGAAGAGTACAGTTTGTAAATAAGTTTTGTTCCCCGATTGGCTTATAATTAAAATTGAGCCGCTTTTTGAAATGATAACTTTTTCTTACTGTATGGCCAAACATTAAAACAAATGTGCTATCATAGATTCTCCAAAAATAATTAAGCAATATAATCCGCAAGACACGGGTTATAAATTAAAAAAAAAGCTAAACATTGTAAATTGCCTATTGCATATAAACTTGAATGAGTAGATAAGAACATGTACCTAACATATTGTGCATCATCTTATAAATTACCTTGTACGTGTAATCATTGCTGGAGTACTTTGATGATTCAGACTGAATTCCTATTTTGAGATAAAGTTATACAACTGTCTGCCTGAAAAAATGAATGGACTTCAATGAGTGTTTAAATGAAGCATTTACAATCCTAAGAAGCTAGAGTTAATTCATGAGAGTTAGGGCTAAAATTTTCAATCTTCTAAACAATAAGTTGTTACGTAAAAGTAATTTACAGAATAAACAAAAAATTTCAATATAGTTTGATTAATCATGAAACTTAAAAAATGGCATTAAAACATGCAAAAGTTGTAAATATACTTGTATACTGGGTTAGTTTTACCTCTGTATCTTATGTGAAATAACTCTAGCTTAAATTCCTAAACACCTCCTTGTATACCACATTGTCTGTTTTCCTCTTCTCATGTTTATCATGACAAATCAGAATCTTGAGACCTTTCCTATGAGTGACCCTTGAAAGTGCAACATAAAGTTGGCCATGCGTAAAAATAGGTTTTTTTAGAATCAACCCTACGTTTGACAATGATTGACCTTGGCTCTTGTTGATTGACATTGCATAGGATACCATTATTGGAAACTGTCTGCGTTGAAATCTGAATGGTATTCTATGATCGGATGGAGTGAGGGTCATCCGTGGTATGAATACCTTATCACCGCTCCCACTGCCTAAAAAGCTTCTTGCTTCAATGATGTGTCTTCCGAGTTTAGAAACTACCAATCGTGTCCCATTACATAGTCCAGCTGAGTGGTCTATGTTCCTTAGTAACATTATCGGGGTCCCTACTTTTAATGTTAATTCATGGTTGGGACACCTGAACATCTAATGCTATTTAGAAACTCGGGTGTATGAACTGATGCCAATAAGTCATTATGCGCTTCTGATTGACATGCGGTGTCTGAACTATAATAAGTTTTAGATTCTTCACTGTTCAAACTCATCATGAAGCTATTGATTTCATCAACCATATGTAGAGTTGGTGCAAGTATAACTCTTTCCTTTCAAATGTGATACACAATTTACCCCTATAAACAATTCCGGGTATGTTGCCTTGTAGATGGATACTATAGGGTCATCCCATTGATCAATGAGAATATCATCAGGAATTCCTATCTTGTCTATCCCATCAATAGGATCACCACACCGACCATCTCCAATTGACAAAATCCAATCAGCAAACTATTTTAACTCATTTTCTTTCATCAAGAGTGTCCGCCCGCAACCGCATGTTCTGTGTTAGTGACAACAACTTGCAACTATCCCAAATATATGAAGAATTGATTATTGCATTGACAATATCTTGCCTGCTGCCCTTGGGTATGACATGTAGTATTTGTCGAAAATCCCCGCCAAATACAACAGTCTTGCCTTCAAAAGGTTGTTGAAGACTATTAGCATTCTTGAACCTTAAGATGTCTCTCATTGTTCTATCAAGTGCTTCAATACAAAGTCTGTTGACCATTGGAACTTCGTCCCATATAATAAGCTTACATCGAATTATCAACTCTGCCAAAGGGCTGTTCTGATTAATGTTACATGTTGAAAACTCGTCAAGGTTAATAGGGATTGCAAAACGCGAGTGTGCTATCCTTCCACCAGGGAGCAAGAGAGATGCTATCCCACTCGAAGCAACCATCAAGACAATTTGACCTTTAGATCTAATTGCAGCAGCTAATGTTTTCCAAACAAATATCTTCCCTGTACCGCCATATCCATATAGAAAAAACACACCACCATCACCACTATTGACAGCTGCTAATATTTGTTTGTACACTCTCTTCTGCTCATCTATTAGCTTTTGTAATAAATATGCATGTTCCACTACCAATTTTCGCCTATCATAACGAAGCTCGTCACAAATAAGCCTATTGACACCATTGGACATCAATTGTTGATAACACATGTCCATGTTAGGGAATGGCATAGAAAGGATGTCTCTTTGGCTCTTATTGCATCCCTTTAATAAGTTCTCAATTTCAATAAGAGTCAAGTCTCTTATTTCTGTCTCTGTCATATGTAAATCTGAGGTATTAAAATAAAATTTCATTAGTCACACATATAAATGTTAAATATCAAATTTAATATTCAAATTTTAATTTTTAATAAATAACAAATATAAAAAGGCAATTGATAAGAATGTAAAATTACTTATTACATATATGGCCATGTAAAAACTAAAGATTTGAATACCTGTGCTCCCATGGTAATTCTAATTGGTTTAATGTGGGTTTAAAATCTACATATACTGAGATATAAAAAATCAAACATATAGCAATCTTATACTGAAAAACATACCTTATATATAAGTCTAATTCATATATGTGGAATTGCTATGAATATATGTATTAGTTATGAATCATTTGAAATTATGAGGCTAACTATATTCATACTATTATATTAGTGTACCATCCCACCCTAGTTCCAAAGCGATACTTCATGCATCAGTGTAACCAATCAACGACTATTTTATATAGATGTATATAATAATAATTTTTTTCCATGTGATTCAAATTAGATAGTAGTGTTCTCATCCACACTTATATATCAATATAAGTTTTTGAAAATATATATCGATTGCAAACTTGGACACATAATACAGAGTCGTAGAATAAAAATTGGTTTACTCCATGCTAATTAGCTTGTATTTGACCAACATGCTATTACCTCAATTCAGTGTGTCATGTGCCTATAATCCGTGTTCTATAGCTGATATTTTGCTAAATCTATTCTTATACAGCAAATCTGATCGCAACAATGGAAATGATACAATTTTCTTACTAAAGTGATGCAATCAATGATGGGTATTGAGAAGGAAGTAACATCGTATAATTCTGCAGTTACACTAACAAAAGGTATGAAAAAAACACATGCTTCTTTATAAAACTACACGACATTTTTTGAATGCTATAATGAATTTGACATGCTTTTAAGGGAGACACCTGTTAATGGGAATAATGTCACTTTCTATTCATTTTAGTACAGATATGGTCATAAACAAAATTTTACCTTAAATAATAAAACCTATATTTGAATGTTACCAAATTTAGTTTAGAACATCACCTAGATTGAGTCATTATACTAATCCTTTATATGGTGTTAATTATAAATTTCATTAGATGCGAAAACTAATATTAAACCATTGTACCAAAAACACTAAATTTTTTCATAATATCAAAGAAAACAAACCAATAAACTAATAAAGTTTGTGGTAGTCAGTAATTACCTTGATTGTCAAGTATCCTCCTTTGTTTATGTAGGATATCATCCGAAAGTAATTTCCATGTGTTTTTCCATACATGTTCCGGTCTAGTTATGGTGTTTGAAAATAACAGTGTTGCAAATAGTTTCCTGAGATATTGACCCGACCCCCAGATACTTGCTTCCTCAATAGCATCGATATATTCCTTGTCATCATCTAGAATACCTTGTGCATAACATGCATCTCCAAATGTAGGGTATAGAATACCATTAATAGTTCTAATATCCTCATAGCTGGTTGGGCCTCTCACAAAATTTAGGAGTAATCGAAGATAGTATATTTCTCCTGATCCTGGCGGCACAAAGAATATCCGTCCAATAACTAAATGAGACTTACGTGGGAACCATTTCCTTGGTAGTGGCTTCCACACAAACTTGGATGGGAATTCTGAATATGTCAAACTTCGAGCCTCACCGTACTTCTTGTTTGCCTCGAACCATCCAAGAAACATAGATTCCTTCACAGAATACTTCTTAACAACATCTTCTAGATTTTCATGATCTTGAAAAACAACAGGTTGCTCACCTGGCAAGTGGAACCCCAAACGTACCACAGAAAGGTCTCTAAAGTGGATTCCGTACCCAAATATTCTCCAAGCTGCTTCACATGGAGATATATATCTACAGTCATAATACATGCTAACTTCATCACACTCATCATTCTCTGCATCGGCTGTGCCACTGCTGTAAAACAAAGCAGTTACTCGATCGTTTTATTTATTAACATACTTGAATAAATACTTGATTGATCTTGATTGGTTACACCATTCAACGTTAATGTGTGCCCCATATCTCAAAAGAAGCTTCCTATTGTGTGGGACAACATAACGATTGTCAAGTTCAACCTCACATTTGCTAATTGTCTTTCCATCATCTCTTCTCCTGTAAACAGGATATCCATCCTCGTCAATAGTAGTGTTATTGACGAATTTCTTAGGAAAGTGTCTAATGCACTTCCCATTCTCCATGCACGGTGAGTCTTTCTTGATGCTCCCACATGGACCGTGCATCATATATTTTTCTACAGCTTCATAGTATAGTGGATCTCTGTCCTTATCTAGTATTTTAGCACTTATGATTTGATCAATATCATCTGCAGTTGGATACTTGTCATCTTGATGTAAAAAGACCAAGATGTGTGCATGGGGTAGACCACGCTTCTGGAATTCGATAGTATAGACAACTGAAACAATTAAACAAATTTAGTTCACAGAATAACCATGAAAGTATGAAGTAATTTGATAGAGTGAAAGAGCATGTGGTTTTTAGATTATCCATCGGCCCCCGGTCCAAATTTTGTGCGTAATATAATTCTTATGCAATTTTCTCAAGGTGAGTAGTTGAGTTGACCATAAATAATTAAAATTAAAAACCATGTCACATTGTATCGAGGGAAATAAGACACTACAACCCTTAAGTAAACATCAAAATATATTTTAGATTACAAATAATTTTACCTGCAACGACCCTTCCAAATATATCGTTCTTTCTGATGTCTTGGATTAGATGATCCAATTTGACCTTAAAGGCTCGACATACCATATCAGGACGGTCTTCAGCATTTAGATCCCTATTCTTTAGAAAATCCTCAAGCTCAGGCCACTCAGGATTGCAAGTAAATGTTAAGAAGAGGTCTGGGTATCCAACAACCCTACAAATTGCCATGGCATCTTGATAGTTCTGTATCATATATCTTGGCCCTCCAGTGAAAGATGACGGAAGTATGATATGTTTCCCTTGATGAAGGTGTTGTTTCACCCATCAATACAGCTTCACTTATTCCCTTGTACATCTCACACCTAAATTTGTCCTGGTCTAATCAAATGTATGTTAGTCTAGCAGACTTAACCATAGAATATCCATCCACCAGAAATTGTTGGAATAATCTTCTTGAATATAGCAATGGAGAACCATCAGCTAACCTTTCCTGTATCCTAAATGCAAAAAAGTCCTTCATCGTTACATCTTCGTGGCCCTTGGTCGAGTTAGTACGTCTTTTGTTAAGAGGTATATGCTCCTTGAAACCGTCCTCCCCATAAGGAAACAACAAAGGATACTGCAATCCTAAGTAGGAAGGATTAAGCTGATTTATTCTCTGAAGTCTTCCACTTCGAGTCTCAACAACAATATCCCTATCTGTTTTTTCAAGATCAAAGTCACCCACAATCAATGCTGCCACCTCGTTTGTTGATGGTAGGTTATACCTTCTACCATCGTTTCCCCGCTTTCCCAACAATCTAAGCTTCACTGATGATGTGGCATCACCGTTAATCTTTTGGCCAGCCATACGAAATGCTTTTACCAACACATTGTGTTGATCCAACATGATCTTCAAATCTCTAACAATGTCTTTGTGAACTTTCTCAGTGTTTTCTCTGCTGCAAGACACCCATATAATTTGACATGTAATTTTGATTTTTCCCCTAAAAATGTAAAGTATAAACTAAAAGCATCTCCAACAAAATCATTTTATTCCAAAGATTCATACCTTATTGCTGAAATGTGATTTTCAATCTCATTGTGCGTGTCAAAGACATATAGCTGTGCAAATTTGGCGTGATCCCCTTCTTGTGGTATGAGGCTTCCCATTAAATGATAGTTTTCCCCATATAGAATGAACGTGCGTGGACCTTTACCCTTTGCAACCATTCGGTCAATCTTAGCACCTAGTGAGGTGAATTGAAACATGCTATTGTAGGTCCTAATGTTGTTCTGAAAGTGTTTGCTTCTAGTGTCATTACCAAACAACAAATCATACAACATTTTTGGGGCTTCTTGTAGGTGAGGAATCTCAACTTGACCTCCCCTACAGCACAATGTATATTTTGGATCATTTGTGTTGTAGTGCTTTTGTATCCTTTCGTCATACCAAAACAATGCATGGCAATACTCGCATTCATGGCTTGTATTTTCCATGTGCCAATACTCTGCAATTAAATACATCACCAAAAATCCAATGTATAATAATGAATGTGACTGACAGAGATGGATCTACGTTGGGGAGTGTGGGGGCAAGTGCTCCCATTAAAATTTTATAGAGTTACATGTAGTATATGGGACAAAAATTTATTTGCCCCACTCAATAAATAAATTTAACCCCATTATATTCTTTTAAATTTATCTCGTTTCTATAATGTACAGAAAAAAGATCTCACTATTTATAAAAATATCATATTGATTATAAAAATAATTAAATAATAATAATAAAAAGATAATTAAAAATTAAGGCAGTATTTTAAATTTAAGTACTAAAAGCATAATTCTTTTATGCTTTCTAAATTTCTAATTTTCTTTTTTTGCTGTTCGTTCTTGACTCTCTGTCTCCTAATAAAATTCCTTAACTTCATTTTTTAATTTTTTTGATTCAATAAAGATTTATTTTTATTTTTTATATTTTTAATTCATTCAATTATTTTCATTTTATTTTATAATTATATTGTTATATTTTTTTATTACATGGTTAAATATTATTGAATAATAAGATCCATTAGTTATTTGAATTTTGAAATATAGTAATATTAACTAACAACAAAGAATAGTTAAAATAAAAAGTAAGATCCAAATATACGGATATCTATAAATGTTTCTTCTTTTGAAGTTAGTTCTAGTTTTGTTAGTAATAACGACATCAATTAAAAAAAATTAATTATGAATATTATAAAGAGTTAATTTTGTAATCTTATAAGACATGAATTTTAAATGATTATTTAGTGATGTATATAAAAATGAAACATTTATTTGTGTTAACAATGAAAGAATTATTCAATCTTTGTAAAATATCAAATTTGAAAGAATAAAATTCTAAGTTATATGTTATTATTTAAATTACTATATAAGTGTTTTAATTTATGTTTAATTACTCTGTTGGTCCTTATAGTTTTGTGAAATTTTTAATTAAATCCCTATACTTTTTTTCTTTTAATTGGGTCTCTGCGCCAAATTTTTATTTCAATTGAGTCCCTACACTTTTTTTTTCCTTTTATTTGAGTCCCTACACTAATTTTTTTTTTAGTTAGGTCCTTATACAATTAAGCCAATTACTACCAAGAGGGATCTAATTGAAAAAAAAATTAGTGCAGGGACCCAATTAAAAGGAAAAAAAGTATAGGGACCTAATTAAAAATTTTGCAAAATTATAGGGACCAACAGAGTAATTAAACCTTTAATTTATTAGTTAAATAGCTAGAAGATTAATTAAATTTTATAATAATAAAATATAGTTATAAAATTATTATCATGTTATAGATATTTTGTTTTCACTACTAAATAGTTTTGGATCCGTCACTGGTGACTGAGATAATCGGCTAACTTATAATATATTTATCTAAAGTAATTTTCAAATAATACCTTCATTTTGAAATGCGGGACAACTTGCATCGGTTAAGTTCTTGGTCCGAGGTCTACCGACTGCAATAATAAAGAAATCAGATCCAAAGTCAACATATGAAGCCTAACGACTAAAGATTTGTACCTTGTTTGTTTGTTGTGTTGTGACTTTTTCTTGTACTGCCTAAAAGCACAATCCTGTCTCTTCTATTTTTTTCCATTTGGTCTACATCACCTTTATAATTTCCAAGGAAATAATTGGTCAATTTACCAACTATATATATAATTTGGAAATTAGTTTAATTACACTAAAGCCTAATATTTTTGAATTTATAAGTATAGAAACTGATTTAGAATAACATGTACTTACCTCTTCTATCAACTTTCTTGTTTGATGAGTTAACCTTTATATTGTCACAATCATGAGTGTTTGGCATGTCATTCTGGAGGCTCCCGTTTGCTATGGTGGTTGTTTCAGAGATAGTGTTTCTTACGTGTGTAATTGCATTGAATACTCTATCGCGAGAGGCTGCAAGAAAATACATATTACCAACCTTTCATTTTCTTTGTAAGATCACTATTCATATTGTCTTGATCAAATTAACTAAAAAATAGTTAACAGAGTGAAATTTTGATATACCTAGTAGTTTATCTTGCAGTTGAAGTGGCCTATTTGACATAAGAGTAGATGTTGTCTCTAAATTTAAAAAACAAAAATCAGCGTGTTGTAAAACCATATTAAGGCACAAACTTGGAATTTGTCTAAATAAATTTGTGATCCATATGATTTAGTAGCACTACTTTTTATCCCGAACCTGATTGAGTGAGTTTATTAGATGGTTACCTTATGCCAGCAAGCTTAATAGCTCTTTCTCTTCTATTCATTCTTGTGGCTGAATCAAAGAAATTTTCAAATACTCAAAAAATCATACTCTTTCAAACTGATAGATGTGAATAGAGTTTATAAATAACTGTCATCTAAGACTATTGCTTTTACTCTAGCCATGGTGTATTTTGGCGAACCCATTGTTGGATCTTCCTATGCTTTTGAATTAACTATACATAATCCAATGACTAATTGCTTCTATAAGACAATTGGATGGTTGGTTTATTCTTTAAATACAGTTCACTGTACTCTATGTCCGTGATCTTTGTTAGGACATTGTCAGATGCGAAGTTGTTTATATAAGAAACTTAAAAACTTCAGCAAGATTACCAATCCTAAAAAATGAACCAAACATTAAAGCTTAGTGTGTGCATACCTTTAGAATTACTCATTACAGGTGGTCTATTCAGGGCCAAAAGTTGTAATGATCCAACTGTTGTTAACAATGGTGGTGAAGAAGTTGTGATTGATGGTTTAAAAAGCATACTCCCAGAAACTTGCTGATTTTCCTTATTTTCACCCAATATTATTGATTGAGTCGATTTTAAGTTTTTCTTTGTGCCTAAAAAAATAATTACAATCAGATTTCAGTATTAAGACTGCCCTTATTGTTAACATATAATCTGTAGTAGTATTCTTAATAACTTGCGCATGATACTAACCTTGCATCTTGAAATCTTTGATACATGTATCAGCTTTTCGTTTGTTTTTTAATACGCTGGAACTTCCTTCATTTGAATAATAGCACCAAAAAATACTAATTAAGTAGTTTAAATAAATTACTTTTCCATATACTGCCTCACAAAAATAGATTGATATATTCCAAGCTACTAAATGAAAACTTTATTAATAGTCATTAATTTACCTCGTCTAGGTGACCATGTGTTTAGACTGATATGATTTAGCGGACTGGTTTGCATTGTTTCATTCTCCCCATCCCTCCTAGAAGTTTGAAATTTCTTCTTCTTTTCATCTATAATACCCTTTCTTCTATTTCTAGCTATCAATGGAGTGTTGTTATCCATTTGAAATGCTTGTCATTCCCACTGTTTCAATATCATTCTAGCATTAGGATTCTACCATATGAAAATATTCAAACACACCAAAGAAAACAAAAGTGAGTGAGTTTTGTTTGCTTTCTTGTGCAACACCTTCTATACTACAAAACTATAAGAATTTGTTGATCTTTAAATTAGAGAAATTATATAATTTTTTCAAATTATTATATTTAGCATTGCTAATAAGCTATGAAGAATAAGTAAAATAAATACCTGAAAGCGTTAACCACGTAACTTATTTAGCATTGCATAATACTTCTTGCATTTGCATCCTTGCTTATGTGTTGATGTTGGAGTAAGATTCTAATATCATTTATGACTTTCAAGATCTTTCTTTATGAGCTCATTGTGAATGCTGAGAATAGAATGAAAACCAACCTAGATAAAATGCCTTACACTTATCTATGCTTTAACCATATTAACCCTCTTGTGGGATGTTTTGGTAAGTAAGCCTGACCTAACTATGCTTCGGTGGAATTTTGATTTATGTGACCTTGGTATTTGATTTATCTTGTGATAAAGACTGCTTATAATAAAAAATATTTTACAGGACTTTGTCAACTAAAAACATCTTTATTATATAATATATAGTATAAAATGATAAATTTGATCCTATTCTTATCCATCCGTAATTGATTCTTACTCCATTTAAAGTGGAACACTTGTTTTGATTGACATGATTAAAGCTTAGTTTGGTAAAGCTTTTCGAAGAGGTGTTTATGTTTTTTAAAAGCTCAAGCTTTTCTTTTTGTGTTTGCTTATTATATAAAAAGACCATGTGCTTGTGCTTGGAGCTTTTAAAAGATCCGGATACTTTTGAAAGCACCTAAGATAGAGCTTTTTAAAATTGGCTTGTACTTTTCAAATTTTAAAAGTCTAATATAACCTCATATGTTATAAATCAAATTTAATACTTGTATATATGTCTATTATAGTATTTTTAAATTTTAAAAGCTATTTTACCAAACACAATTGTTGTTGATTGTGGTTATTGAAAGCCATTTTTAATTTGATTTACCAAACATAAATGCTACAACTTTTAAAAAGCCATCTTTTAAAAATTAGCTTTTATAAGTTACTTTTGAAAAGTAAAAGCTTTACCAAACTAAGTCTAAGTGCTGAGTGAATGCCAACAATTATTTCATAGGAACCAATTATGTAGATTAACACTTTGTTTGATTAATTTCTAAATCAAGTCATTCTGCCATTTAAGTACAAAAGTTTTGAATTAAACATAGTTAATTAAAGTTTTTCAATGCAAATATCTATGCAATTTTTTCACCCTATTCTATGAATGGTTGAAAATATTCATTTAGTGGATTCTCTTGTCTTGTGAAGTGTATATTTTATACTGTTAATTTGAAAATATATATAATATTGTTATGGGTTATTGGCATTTTTAAATTGGTTTCTACTTTTTTTCTTATCGAAACAATTTGCATATACAGGGATTGAAAGAATGATACATAAATACACCCTAATGCAAGTAGGATACATCATATACATATTTATTATATAATGCACTTATTTTTATATGTCACATTCTTTTTTTTTAAGGACCACCTATTGAAAGTCGGATACATGAGGTTGATGTTTATTTTAAGATGAAACTATCATGTGTAACTTTGAACCTCTATTATTTCTACTACCAATTTCTGCATAATATGTTAAAATTAGTTGTGGAATAATAGTTTAAATATGAGTGGATAATCTCTAATTCCATATTACTTGTTAAACTTTGTAATAGATAGATCGATCCACACATGAGATACTTGATTTAAAAATGAGAAATAACAATAACATAAAACAAAGTAGCTTAGTACTAATAAACTTACAGACATTTGAATGAACTTTACAACAAATTAGAAAGGAACATACAACTCTAACACTTACACAACATAAGACAACTAAAGACACACTCCATACAATGGGGATACCCATCTGGCTTTACTAACAACTAATGCCTAATGACTCTAAAGACATTAATGTAAACCATGAATCTATGCACTGAACCATAAACTAACAACTTAAGATCTAGAGACTACAACACAATCAACATACTATTTAACTACTCCACCTTGATAAATCATCACACCATATAAAGACTGTCCGCGTGAAGCGTGACTGAGTTTACAAACACATGATCCTCCCAGCTCCGGTGTAATAAATGCTCCCTCCTTACAAAGTGGCTCCTCAGTTTTGAAAGCAAGAGTTCTATCTTTTTAGCATCATTTGCAAACCTTGTCCTAAATTCCATAATCGAAATGATGTCCTTCTCAAGGAACATGGTGGGATTGTAAGGAATGCCAAGACCTGAAACCCTAAGCTTCTTTTCCCACCAAAGCTGATTTTGGGAATCTCTCTTAATAGACCATACTAACACGGTTTTGTTATATCCAACTTTCTCAGTTGATATAAATCCAACACCGTCGTAAAAGAGTGTGAGTGCATGGTCCATCGACTTTGCCTCAACTGGGATTTCGGTTTGATAGAACACCCGTTGCTGCAGTGAGAACACTGCTATCACTGAAGGATCAGTGCAGTTAAGACCATTCCATCCAATCCAATATACAAATCCATCAACCACAATTGACTTGGGACCCAGTTTCTGAACCTGGGTCTGAGCAATCCCAGAATGAGTCCAATCGTTGTCATTTGAAGTATAGAGACTCCATGACATGTTAGTATCTGAGTAGTGTTTCTTATATACATGAACAATTCAATATTCCATTGAATGGTTTAGGAACCCAAATGCATAAAGAGAAACTACATGGCAACAGTGCTGCCTTGCCTCATCAGAAACAGTATGGAATTGTTGAATTAATGGATTCCAAATTAGGAGATTGGAATCCAATCCTTTTTGAGAGAACCGTATACAGAGCACACCGTGGCAAGAACCAATAATCGAGTACCAACCGAATTGATTTATTACAACCGGAATGTTTAGAGGGATCTGCTGAGGACAATCGACATTGGTTCTTGTAAACCATATGGAATTTTCTTCCATAGATGGAAGACCAACTCCAATAATTACATTCCTATTCTTGTCTTTGTTCTCGAACCAATTCTGCTTGGCAAACATTGGAGTAGATAGCCTACCATTCCACGTCTTGTTTAAGCATCTACATTTTCCCACCGTCTTTGGATCACTCTTAGTAAATATCTTCAAAAGTATGTCCTGACCGAGATAAGGTAGTTGTGCTTTCTTCGTTGTTGTGCCTTCCATTGTAGACAAACAGCTTAAAATTCTGGTTGACATGTTATTAGGTAATGGTTGGGTTGTTGGTGCTTTGATACTATCCATGTTTGCGATGTGTTTTTGGTGGTGATTAATCAGGGAATAGCCGATGTGTGTGTTCACATTTGAAAGGGGTGAGTTAATGAGCAATAGTTTGTGAAGTACTCATTTTTTTATATCACCACAATATAATAAAATATTCTTGTTAACGCATTCCCTAAGTCACACATGATATAGTTTTGACAAAGATTTTTTTTTATAATACATAGTTTATTTGATTTTTCTGCATAATATTTTTTTCTCTCACCTACCTGCCTTTCATCACAGTTTCCAAAGTTTCCTGAATTGTATAACTTCTTGGTCAGTTTTTGCACTTTGTTAAAATAAGCTTCATAAACAATACATCTATTATTTTCTATATATATATATATTCAAATAACTTATTTATTGAATCTTACTAAAAGTAATGAATGTGTGTTCCTTTTTATTTGGTTCGAAAATCGATGACACTTCTTTTTAACTTATTTAGTATAATCCCCCATGTGCTGGCAAAAACTATTGTTGTAATACAAAAATGTGTATTCACTTATACTTTATTAGCATTTATTAGTCAAAATATCCACTTTCACAACTATAGTAATTCCAAAGGCATTAATTCTTTGCTTTTAAATTGCATCGTCTGGGATCGAGAAAAATAATAAATAATTTTATTGTTTAACACCAATATGATAACCTTGATAACTGCATCTCCTTTTGTAGACTCTTTGAGTATATATTTTGTTTGTAGGGAAACAAAGGTTATCATTCCAACTTCACTTAAGAAATACTCGAGACTCCCACCCTAATGATAATCTTTTAGGGAGGCTCATTGTATTTTTCTAATATAAATATGTCGTATATATTTTATAAACTATTAATAAAAGGTTCTTGTCTTTCTAACTTTCTTTGACTTGTTGAAAATTTTTTCCTATTCTAATTTTTTATTCAACTAAAGTTATTCTCTCTAATGCTTTACCAATGCTAGAAAAAATATGTCACCATGAATCATAAAACATCCTATCAATATTTTGGATTTAATAACTATATTCAACTATACACATCAACATAATGAATTATTTAGTACTTTGCTTGGTTTGTGCCACTGCTTCTGCTTAGTTTAGGCCTACTAAAAAAATTATATTCAGGAATTGAGATGATATTTTTGACAAAATTTTGAAACAATTTTGTTAGTAATTTTTCTTAGTTTATATTTAGGAATCATGAATTCAGCAGGTTACTCTATTAATTTATATTTATTAGTGAGGACATACCCAAACTATATGAAAATCAGGTTCAGTATTCACCAGCTTGACTTTATCATAGTTTCTTGAAAATTGCTTGCAGATCAAGTTCTGCAGCATCAGGCATCACCTATACTGATCAGTCCTTATGCATCCTGCTCTACTTTCTGACTTATTAATCTCTCTATCTTTGTATACTATCCCTTAGTTGATTCTAAATTCATGGAAGCATTGAGTGATGGCTGTTTTGAAGAAATTTCTTCTATCAGGCAGAACACCATATAGATAGAGCCTCGGTTAGTGTTTCGCCTATAGTATGAATTTCTTAATTATTATCATATGTGTCCCTCCAATATTGACAATGTGATCAGAGCACTTTATTCCCATATTAGTAAGATCTAACCCAAACTTCTTAAAAAATAGTTTTAGCATCCATAATGTTATCTTTATCCTAGTTTCTTGAAAATTGGTTTAATATCACCTTCTGCAACATTGAGCCACACAATTCTGACCACTACTTATGCAACCTGGTCTAAAATTTGAATTATTACTGGTAATATGATATGTCTGGCATCCCTTAAAAACCTCAAACCTTGTTAAAGTATTGACTGATAGCTAGTTTGGAGAAATTTCTTTTGTCAGTCTGAACACCATACAGATAGAGCTTAAATTGGCATTATATGTAGACTCTGAATCCCTTCTTATTATCATACATATGTTCTATGAATATTGACCATTTGATCAGAGTACTTATTTGTGAAGTTAATTTGATATCTTTGTTGGAAACATAGAAATCTTTCTCCATTCTTTTAAAGAAGTAATATCAAATAATGCTTTTTCATGAAATCTTTTACCATGAATAAGAACCTGACTGAACACTCATCATGCAACTTGTTTCATTTGTCAAAATATTTTGATATCTTTGTTGGGACATGAAAATCTTCTTCAATTTATAATCTTTACTCTTTAAAAATCTATTTTTTATAAAGTGCTTTACCAAAACTATGTGAAATTTTGTTGAATTATTGTTCTTGATTTTTTTCATTATATCTTTTTTATATGTTTGTATTTTAGTTTGAAACTATTTATTTGGGGACACTCATCATTCAAAAAAACCAAGTAAATTTGGGTAAGAGGAGCACAATAATTTTCACGTTGAGTGTTTAGCATAATACTTGCTGACCAATATAACTACATCCACCAAAATTATATTGGTTATAATCACCTAGTTTTGATAAAATCCTCCACCAGACATTAAAAATCACAAATGCCCATTGTTAACACTATTTCTTGCTTCCTATATTAGTCAAGTCTAACCAAGACTTCATAAAAAAATGGTTTTAGTATCCACAATGTTATTTTTATCCTAGTTTCTTGAAAACTGGTTTAATATCACCTTCTGCATCACTAAGCCACACAATTCTGACCACTCATGATGTAGTCTTATATAAATTCTGACTTATTACTAGTAATATGATATATATGACATTTCTTAAAAACCTTAAACCTTGTGAAAGCATTGACTGATTGCTAGTTTGGAGAAATTTCTTCTGTGAGTCTGAACAGCATACAAATAGAGCCTGGTTTGGTGTTGTACCTAGACTCTGAATGTAGGGTATAAAATAAGAATTCATGATTTGTTTAGTTCAGACACCAATGATTTTCTTAATTCATTACTTGTGATGAGTTAGAACCTTTAGCATGGTGAGTGTGTAGCATAAGACTTCATGACCAATAAAACTACAAATTTATATAATGGTAGGACCTTAAATGCCTACTTTTGATAAAACCCCCTGTTAAGCTCGTTTCTTGATAGATGTATTAGTGAGGTGTAGCCCAAACTGGATGGAAAATTAGATTTGGTACACATGAGCTTATTTGTATCCTAATTTCTTCAAAACTGCTTTAAGATCACCTTATGCAGCATAGAACATTAGCATCCTGTTCTAAATTTTGAATTATTACTCATAGTATCATTAGTATGACATGGCTAAATTACTTTTTATTTCATCAAGGCTTTGACAATGTAGCCTCCATTATAGTATTATAGTATCATGTTAATAACTTTCTTCACTATTTAGGCATACTTATCTCCAACATTGATAATCTGAGCAGATTACTTTATTTCTTCTGTCCCAAACAATTAGATTTGACACGTTTTTTGCTAAATTGTTCAGATTTTGCACTACATCCAATATTGACAATGTGATCATGCGTACTTTATTTTCTCTCTCAACAATAATTGGACTTGACACTCTTCATGCATAGTATTTCAATTTTTTTCAACTTAGTGTATTCATTCACTGTCATTAAGTTTTGGAATACCACATGAGACTTAAACAATTAATAATAAGAAGCATTTGTGAGTTTTGCCATGACTTTCTTCCTTGTTGTCAACAGTTAATAATCAGATCCAACTCCATGAGTTTTGACTATCTAGTTTTAATTAGATAAAAAAACTTAAAACAATTAGCTCATGGTTGGAATTTGGGAGTGCTATTATGTTTTTTTTCTGATATATTCAATTTATGAAGAATTCTCTTAAATGTCACCATCTAATTTATTCACCATTTTATCCTATTTATTCTTCTCCAATTACATCTTTATCAAACATAAAAATATAAATTTTAAGTTTTGGGACTAAATATCAACTTATAGCGAACTCATAACTAAAGTGCATATCATTTAACCGTCAAATAGTAGATCAAATCAATAACTTAAATACATATTCATTAAATTTAGCTCAATGTGCATTATTCAATTGTGGCATTTGATTTTTAGTTCACACCTTTTTTAAATTGTTTAATTATATATATTGGAGGATGTTTTATTATACACTATCACATAATAGGTCAGATTTCATGATTTTTATAAGTTAAAGACTTGTCATAATACAATTGGTTATGGGGTATATTTTTTTCATGGGATGTGCTCTATATGCCACAACTTCTAACATTTGGGATATTGTATTGAACTTTTTTTTCAACTTAGTTAAATTCACTGTAGGATGTTATTCCAACCCTAACTTAGATTTGATTCTATTCTTTTATATTCAATTAGTTCATATGTCATATCAATGTTAAATTATAAGAAATATCATGTCGATCAACTAATTCAAATTTAATTGCATGATAACAGCATATAGTTCACAAAACACAAATTCTAATATATAGTATCATACTCTGCTCATCGCCAAACTTCTATTCTAGACAGAAATTCCAGTTCTATAGAGAGTGTTTAAGATATATGTGATAACAAAAAGGCAGATTAGCTATTACTAACAAAGTTGTCTAATTTTATTAAACATCAGAATCACTAAGCTGAGATTTCAGCTTCTTCGTCCCCTTGCTCCTGAGCCTATTAGTAGAGTTTTGTCCTTCCTCCTCAATCAGGTTAATATTGATGTTGCCAATTTTTACACCGCTGGTAGTTCTCTTAGCTGGTGTTTTGAACTTGAGGCTGGAAACACTTTCCTCAGCAGAATCCTTCACATAGAAAAAATTATATAAAGACCCACCACACTAAAAAATATGCGTACAGAATATAATGCACATTTTCTTCATCATATGCAGGTATAATCACATTATCAAGTGTTTAGATAACTAACCATAGTAAGATGAGTATCAGTATCACTCGTAAGATTGACCACAATGCCCGAAATGTCAACCAAGTTGTTGTAGTCATGGTCCTAAGAATAGACAAACCCTATTAAAAAGTAGATAACACATAAAGATTCACCAAAGTAAGAACAACAATGTGTGTGAGAACATGTAATTTGAGATAATTACATCTTCATTAGGTGCCAATTTATTGGGAAGGCTCTCTGGCATGTTTTTCATGATAATATCCTCATCGTCACAAATTTTCATCACTGTGTACACTGGATCATACTGCTTTATATTGTCAGACTTCACATTTAGTTTAAATAGCACTCGTTTATCCATCATATTGTCTAGCAATTTTGGGTAATCATCTTCTCCAACTCCCTAACCAAGTACATAGATTAAAACAACTATTTCAGTGTTCTGGTTCCTAAATACACAACATAATTAAGTGTAATTTTAAAGGAATGTGAGTTTATGAACTCAGATTTTACTTACATTGTCACAAATAATCTTGTCCACTGTCTTTCCACACAACTATGTGGTCTCTCTATCCCACAGGAGTAGTGACATGCTCCCTGTTCCATCGTGCACTGTTACCTCTAATTTGTACCTAAGAGCCGTTGTTCCGTGTGTGTCCGCACTTGCCACATTCATATCTGTTTCCAATGGAGGTTTCAACTTTTTTAGGGCACCTTCTGTAAGATTTGTAAAACCAATCATCCTTTCCCGCATTGATGGATACAATCGTCCCTAATATCCATATGGGACCTTCCTACAATGAGGTGAAAACAATAAAGGATATGAGTCATCAGTGATTTTGAATAGGATTGGTTTTTTTTTTATCAATTTACAACGGTGTTATGCATCAGTATCAAAATTTATTGTGTAAAATTTAGCCACATTAGACCTCCATGGAATTGAGAGCTTCCTCTATTGTCTTGATAGCTACACTTCCGTGTTTTAACTCATCTAGGGCAGACCAAGCATTAGGAGATGACATCTGGTTGATCCTGGTCGGATTTGAAGCGGCAGGACTACTTAACCTACAATCATTAATGGTCACAAAAATGTTAGATAACACTAAAGTGTTTATCTTTTTCCTAAATCAAAACATATAGAAGATCTACAACACTAACTTGCTCTTGAATTGGATGACTTCTGTTAATTCGGGATTAATATGGACCTTCGAGATTTCAAAGTTGCTTTGCATCGATGTTTTTCCATTCCACCTTGTTGCCTTAAAATATTACAGCACAATAATAAGTGGTTCAGCTCTCTCCTCTTCAAGGTGCGGTAGGAGATGGTCAACCAACTCACCAAACAAAATGCAATTGATCCTGTTGTTTCTGAGTATAACACAACCAAGGATAAGGTTCTGTCACCATAACTTGTCAAGAAAACAATTTTAACTTAAACCTTTAAATGTGTATATAATACATACTTGAGGTCTTGAAGGATGATAACCAATCGCTTAGTCTCCTTCCCTTTGCTAGTGATCAAGTCCCTAGGATCTTCCTTACCAACAACCTCTCCGATCAAATCTACACTTGTTAATAATGGTATTAGCTTCTGTGGAACATAAACCCAAACTTTTTTAAATGCATAATCTACCCTATAAGTATATATGGCACTCACCAAACATTTCAGAATCTGGTAATTTGTCAGCAGTTAGAAGATCTACATAAGACTTAAGGTAGAAAGCCTCAAGGGGAAAGCTTTGCTTCTTAACATGATTGACCAAAGTCCTCTGGGAGAATGTCAATACCATCCTACTCACACCATTCTTCTCCTTATACTTGTGGTCGAACACAATAAAATTAGTCATTGTGTACATCTGAAACTCAAGAATGACACCACGCCATTTTTTTACCAACCCCCGGAGAATAGTGCAATGGATTCTACCACCCTGTTTTAGCATTACAAACAGATGTGGAAATAAGTAATGTCTCTTGTCTAGTTCATGTATCACACTACTATAAAAATATCAATAGTAAATAGAAAGAATACATATTTCAGTGTGAGAATGATACCTTTGCATCTTGGAGAATCATTTCAATCGACCCAATCTCTTTCTCATTGTATTTGCTTGGAACTTCCCATATCCTAACAACATACACTTTGAAATGCCATTGAAGCTTTTTTGGATTCACATCAGTTACTAAATCAAATTTCTCTTCCATTTTTTTCAGGTTCTGCGTGAAGTTGATGGAGAGAAAGTGATAAAGAGAGATAACTTTTATAAAATGTTTATTACCCAAGGCGTAGGACTGGCTATTTAAATAGTCTCCTAAAAAAGTAGATGTGCCATTTTTTTCTTTTATAAAATATTTACTTTGAATAATTTAAATAGGTTATACTCATTTTGTTTGTAAAATATTTACTGTCCAAACACATGACTCTATTACTTATTTTCTCTTGCTGTTATTTAGTAACTAAGTAGTTATACACTTGTCATGTACAGAAGTTATACACTTATCAAACAAAGAAACATACACTAGTTGCTTATTATATATTAATAAATGTTTGCAGATGAAAGATTTTTATTATCACCAAATAAAGAGAATGTTTACAGCATCGTGCATTCGTGCTTTTGTCTAACTGTCTAAGATTGTTAATCAATAACGAATTGAATAATTAGGCAGCATTTAGTTCTCTGCATTTTAATAACAAAAATATTTGATAACAAAAAAATTAGCTAAAAGTAATTTAAATTTATTTTATTTAATATTTATTAATTCTAAATAAACTTAGATTTTTTTTTTTGTCCTTCTAGCATTATCATTCAATAATTACAATGATATAATTTCTGCTTGTCATCCATCATACAAACGGTTGTCTCATTCAAAATTGTTCTTTGTTTTTCCTTTTTGTATGACCTATAATGATTGGGAAACATGCAGATTCACGAGAAATATTTATGTTACAGTTTATATCTAATTAATTGTTAAGGAGATTAAATTGTATAATATACAATTATTTCATGATTAGGACTAGCAGAAATCAGCCAACTAAAACTAAAATTTTAATATATTATTATTATCTGGTCTTATGCAGCAAATATTCTAAAAATACATCATTTGCCGCTGAACATGTTTGAATATTTTATCAAAGTTGGTTGAATATTTCAACATATAAAATCCCCTGAACATGTTTCACAGAAAATTAGTGGACAACAAGGTAAAAGGAAAAAAAAAAACTAATAAAATCAATAACTAATCATAGTTAAAGCAAATCTCATGGTGTACTCTGCTATACATACTATATCCCCTGTTTTATGTCATATGGTAACATTTTTTAAAAAAAATTAAACTAATAACTTTAATTTGAAAATACTAATATTATAGAAAAATTTTTAAATATATCAATATACTAGTATTTCAATAATTTTTAATTGTTGATCTTAATTATAAAAAAAATATATAATATATATAATTAAAATCAACGATTAAAAATTACTGAAATACCAGTATATCGATATACTTAAAAACTTTCTAATACTATAAATCTACAACCATAGCTAGTATTATTTGCATGCGGACTTTAGGTTTTATTTTATACTATGAAACAACAGCAAACTAAACCTTGAAAACCGCGCAACAAATGTTTAATTATTAATATGCCAGCTGATGAGACCATGTGGAAGGAGGTTAACATCCAAAGATTTATTTCTCAACTTTGCATATATTATGATTATGGTGGATAACTAGTATTAAAATAAAGTTATCTTCACACCTAGTGGTACTATTAGATATTCAGTTATGTGAATTAATTATGGGGAGGAGAATAAACAAAACAGAGTGTTTAAAAAGTGGTATGAAGGATGAATTAAAAAAGATTTTAGGGACTAATTTAAAAAATGAATAATGTTTTGGAGATGAATTTGATCATTAATTTACACCAGAAACATATGCGTAACTTCAGCGGCCCTCTAATATGAAAAGACAACATAGAAGTAAGCACCGTAAGGCAGAGTGATAACGTTTGAATATTATTTTGATTGAACTATTGGAAGATAGTATTTAATTTTGCATGCATACGACATTGGAATACATCATCAAATTGTGAGATTGTCCTTTGGAAAATTGCATCTATTTGTCCCTTAAAGCAGCGTTTTGTAGCCATAGAGTGAGGATGTCAAATTCAAAATAAAACGGCATTTATAATTAAAATCTTATCCTAACGGATAAGGTTAAAAGGGATTCTAACTGTATTGAAAGAAAACTTAATAAATTAATATATGGAGAGATCATTTTTATTTTCTTACAAAATTTTAAGAGTGATAAAAAATACGAAAAATTTAAAAAATAAAAACTCTAATCAAAAGTGAACTGGTTATAAAACATTAAAATATATTGTGCAGAGACAATGTTAAAAATTGAATCCGAGATATGATGCTTAAATAACTCAAACAATATCACTTGTGTCCGCTTGGACATTGTAACTAAGCTAGTTGTACTTTGGAGGATTTGAAAGAGTCAAAACTCAAAATTATTGAATTGTCTTCAATAATCTCTGGTGAGTAGTGACATATTCTTTTTCTCATCACAAATATTTATGTCTCAATATTTTCATGTTAAGATAAAGGAACCTTAATTATTTTCCCCCATAAGTCAATGGTCAACGGAAAAAAATAAATTAAAAACTAATTATAAATAGGGACATGGTCGTGAATGTATATTAGAGTCAGAATTTCCAGCTACTAGTCCATGTTACGTGACCTATCCTCGCCCATAATTTATTATTTCAATTATCATGATTTATTATTATTTTCAATACAAGTGGTTATCCAAATTATAAGAATACTGCATATTCACATTTGACTTTGTTGCTATGATATTCATTTTATAAAAATAGTATTGTATTTATTTTAATTTGTTCTTGCATTTTTTTTGTTGCTTTAATCATAGATTTTTTGGGGCCTTTTGCATGCACAAGGTTGTCATTTAATTTCCCAGAGCTTTATCAATTGACGCGGCTCCTTTAATATCCTTCTTCATTCTCTCCTTTAAAGATGATTAAGTTTCTAATCTAAATCATAACTCTATCATCAACATCATGTTGTGGCAGGAATTCAAAACAGAGTGCGTGGAGTTTGGATATGCCATCAATTAGCTTTCACTTTAGTGTCAATAGTAATAATAAAATTTAATCAAATTAATTCGACACAAATTATTCTTGTTTTAGTATTATTCATAGTTTTTACAACTCAATTAATCAATAGTACTAATTATTATTGCTTGATAATTCCATTCTGGAGACTAGAGAGATGTTTAAAATATTCAGCAATGAATGGATCGCGACAGCCTAACTTAACTAATTAACCTGGTTTCTTAACTATGTAATAAAAAATTTTAATTTTCACCTATAAAAATATTTTATGATTAATCATCTTTTTTGTATCATGTCCAACATTAAATCGAATAAATTCTAATACCATATTTTTACTAATGAACTAATTCAATATCTCCTATTTATGAATACCATAAAAAAATTTATCTTTAATTAATTCGGGACATGTAAAAACAAATCAATAATTAAAAAAATAAACTATTATATAAGACATGATAGATATATAGATATATACTTATTTCTGTATCTCTTTTTATAAGGAAACTAGCGGCTCAACAGGCACGTTTCATGCCTGTTCAGCCGCTTTTCAATTGTTTTTAAGAAATTAATTTTATTTTTTTGTCAATATATCATTCACTCTTTAAATTTATTAAATTAGCATTTTTTTATTTTAATATTGATGTGACTTTATTTATATCATATTTTATTAAAATTAAAATTACTATAAACCAAAATATAATTCAAAAAATAATGATAATAATATTATTCTGATTCAAAAAGAGTATATATAAATCAAAATACATGTTAGTTATTTACAAAAGATAATTTTTACTTAAATGTCATGGATATTTATATTTGTCTTCTTCTTTTTTAAATGGTAGGACAAAATATGAATCTAAATATGAAGAGGTCTTCATTTTTTTAAAAATAGTGAAAAAATAGAATAAATGAAAATTCTTTTTTTTTTAAATATCAAAATATAAAAATAATTAATAAACAAAATAGGAGAGTATAAAAATTGTGTATCTGAACAAAATCCTTCGTAATTCATCATACATCTTATCAATAACTTCTTTAGTCTTAAAAAACGGTCAGATTTACTGACCATAAAAATAAATATATAAACCCTTCAAAATTATTCAATTAAAAATTATGTGTAACAAAATCAAAATAAAAACTTAGAAATATTATTTATAAATTAACTATTTATAAACGTTATTAAGTTTAATTATTTATTTTTAATTAGTATTTAATTTGAAGCCGAGATAAAAATTTGTATTCAAAGCACTCTATCTTCATACATAATTTCAAATGTTAAAAAATATTTTATTTTTTTAATTTTATATTTAGTTTTTTAAATTATCTTTAATTTTATTATTTTTTCAAATTATTAATTTATAATTTTTATTATATCCCCTTACTATATCAAACACTATTCTTTCTCTTATTATTCTCTATACACATACCTGTCATTGTCTAATCGCCATTATTATATTATTTTATTCTTTCTCGTTTTTTTTTTCTTCTCCTTCCACCTTCTTTTCACCTACCGTAATTAATTATTACTAAGTATTTATATGTTACATCTTTTATATGTTAATCATATAACCAGTGCCATATGCTAAACAAATGATATTATAGAAATCAAAATAAATTATATTTTTGTAATATAATTCATTTATTTTAGTTTAATTTAAAAATAAATGTTCATATTACTCAAATTTTAAATATAATACTTTGTATAATTAATAATTTTAAAATATAAAAAATAATATTACCCCATATGAAGTAATTTA
This sequence comes from Arachis ipaensis, assembly GCF_059453495.1. Lineage (NCBI taxonomy): Eukaryota > Viridiplantae > Streptophyta > Magnoliopsida > Fabales > Fabaceae > Arachis > Arachis ipaensis. The sequence continues at coordinate 121,958,031 of NC_142437.1, forward strand.
AAAGAGAAAAAAATGAATTTAACAAAATATTAGACTTTTTCAATTCATCATTAATAGGTACAAACATATTTAAAAAAATAAAGAATACATAAAAGATGAAAAAAATTAGTTCTTTCTTGGTAAGAAAAAAAAGATAGAATACTATCTTTGTACGTGAAATATTGGGGACAAATTAAAAAGGTAGAAGAACGATAAAAATATCAAATTGGGTAAGTAAATTAAAGAGAAAAAAAATATAGGTGAAAGTTATACGTGAATGTAGTAACTGCAATAAAATTAAATAAAATTTGTAACGATGGATGTGATGAAATCGATGGTGTTAAAAGTAAAAAAATAATGGCAGGAAGAGAAATATAACATAGCGTACTAAGAGGTAAAAAAAAAAAAGTAGTAGAATTGATGAAATTATTAAAAAAAATAAAAAAGATATATATTTTTTATGATTACAAAAAAAATTCTAATAGAATAACTAGAGTGAGGCTAAATTACTAGATAGACCATAAGAGTACAGTACTCACAGACATACTCAAAACAACACTATACAAACAAAGACTAACATAAAATTAAATAAAATATTATTTAAATGAATACCTCAGAATATAATAACAACTTTTTGAATAATTGTTCATAAGACAAAGGAGAATCAGAAAAATATAAAAAAAATAAAAAGAGAGATTGTGGGAATAAATAATTGAATAGAAGTTATGCGTGAGTTTTTGTAACCGTTAGTGAAATATGTTAGTGAAATAAATTACTAGACAATATTTTTGAATAATGTTAATAGGGTTAAAATAAGAAATAGAAAATTGGACACCAAATCCTATGTATTGGTATTATATATTGTTATAGATATATAACGTGCTTTTGATAAACAAATAGAAAAACATATTAAAATAAGAAAATTGCTCAAAAATAATAAGTATTGTGCAATTGAAATGGGTGTTCAATTGTTGTTTTCATTATGCTGGAGCAGATATATGACTATATTCCTTTCCTAGGTTTTGTGTGGGATTGTTCATAGTTCATAGGAAATTTGGAAAAACACGTGGGAAACGGATGACTTTGGTAGGGTGAAGTGGGGACCCATGCACTTTCATGGAAACAGGCGTAATAGTAAAATGTATATGAATTGGGTGTGGTTGGCGCCATATGGAAAAGAACATGGTTACGTAGGACATTATCCAAATAGCATTACAATTTGCTCCTATACGTGCTTACCTACTTTGAGCCAACCACGTTTGAATATGGTAATGTCCTTCAAATGCTTAGATACGTAACTCTTCACCTCTCTTTTATTCCTCAACATCTCAACTATATATGTTCTAATGCACCTCTTATAGTTAACAAGCTAAGAGTAATTATTATTACTAATGACTCGTAGTGCTAAACTTTTAAATTAGTCTACATCCAAGTGTCTAATTAATGTATAGACAAACGGAAAACAAAAATATTTTGTCGTACATATATATACATATAAAAGAGAAGTTGCAAATAAAACAATTAATTAAAACCGCTAAAATTAAAAAGAGTGTTTGCCTTAAACGGGCAAATACTTGGTGTTTGTTTAGGTACTATTAGATCGATCAAAAAAAATTTTGTCAATTAAAATTTATTTTTATTTTTTAGTGTGTCTGACAAATTTTTAATAATAAAATTAAAAATACTAAAAAAATAAAAAAAATCTTTTTTAAAAAATTATAATTTTACATTTTTTTTAAAAAATATTTTTTTAAAAAAAAGTTTTTTTCACATGTACTTTTATTTTATTTTATTCAAATATAATTGATAGATAAAAATATATTTTTACATTAGATATTTAAATATAAAATCACTTTTATTGTTATAAAAGTTTTTTTTATAAAATATCATTAAAAAAATTTTTTTTTTGAGAATGACGGTCAAACAAGTTCTCAATGTGAAAGAGCAGGACGCTAATAAATTAAGGGAATATTGTATGAGAAGAAGAATAATGTGATAAAGAATTGGTTCTCTCTTTTCCCACGCACAAATGGGATCAATTTCTTTTCCTTTTAGTAAACTTTCATTTTGTTGATATTTGATTTTATGAGATGCTCTTCATCTCTTTTTATCACTTTTGTTAAAGTAGTGAAAAATGCTGAATTGATGCCCTTGCGGAGATTTCGTGGTTGGTAGCAGGTTAAATTGATTTGGTCCTCATACAGCAAGAAGGTTTAGCCTCTTTGTCTCTTTAAATACCTGGTTAATAATGTGATTTATTCAATCTATCTTTTAAAAACAATATCAATTATCAAATCAGTCTATATAAAATATGTTATAATTAATACAACATGTATATTAAAAATATGTAAAATATAAAAATATTATTTAAAAACTATTTTATGAAGATAGATCTTATGAACGTTGAAATTATACTTAAAGGCTTAGTTACATTTTGAATTAATAATAATAATAATTCACACTTGTATCAATTAATAATCACCCATAATGAACATTCACCTATTCTCTCTTTTTTTTCTGACTTTTCTCTGTTTTTAACCTCTTGCTAAGATTCTCACAAATTTAAATAGTAAGCTTTGATTTAATCAATATATGCTTAATAAAAAATAGCATGGTTTCTATTTTAATAGAAAAAGTTTCGATAACCATAATAAACATATGCTTGTACAAAAATAGTCTTGTGTGATTTAATCACAATATGCTTAATTTATCTTTAAAAAAAAACACGAATTATTATATTGTAGTGAATATTTATTATCCTATCGCAGTATCGCTTATTATTTGAGTTATTTCTCATCCTTTGATTTTTAATCGTCTAGCAAAACATCATTTGTTTATTTAAGCATGACTATTTGATAGTCCATGCATGATGACATGTGAAATTATAGATGGAGACGTAGGGTGTGGATTAAATCGCATTAAAATGCATTGAAGAGGTTACTGTATGTGTCAGAGGATCAGAAATCTTTTTTAGCATTATGGGCTGTCTTTTTCCGGATGTTTAGGAAACAGGCCACAGCCTATCACCGACCGCGTCAGCTTTAATCCGTTTCCTACGTTGTCTCCAACATACACTACCCTATACATACATACAACTCCCTCTTCGTATTTTAATACGAAAAATATGTAATTATTTTTATGTAAAATTATATGTAGTCATAAACTTTTTTTTACTATATTTTCTTATTTTGTATATAATTATTACTTTTTTTCAAAAGATTCTACATTTTTATTCCTACATGTTATCAAAATTATTATTACATTTTTTTCTAGAAAATAAATATTAGATATAAAAAAGATAATACTAATTAAATAGCAAAATCATTTTAACATTATTACCACTATCGCTCCCATTATACTAGCTAGTACTAATATTAATATATATATATATATATATATATATATATATATATATATATATATATATAGCTATATATTATTACGTTTAGATTCACCCAACAAAAAAGGGCTATCACGTTTGTCATGATAGTGATAAACTCTTTAACGCTAGAATAAGTGTTTACAAAACTCATCCATAATGTTGGATGAACTGTTCTTTAATTTTTACTTTTTTAGTGTTATTTAAATGTCTCAGTTTTAGTTTTATCCTATTCATATTATGAAGAAAAGACAATATGAAATTTAAGTACACTACTGGTAATGAAAATGTGTTGATCATCATATGTATATATAATTATATATATTTTGACATATCTGTGGCATTTCCTAATCCAAATTTTTAAACTCGTGAGTTGTTTTGTACCTATTTTTAATAAGTATCTAAGATTCGATTTCATGCTTTCACGATTTCAGGTTTTGCTGTAAAGGCCTTAGAAGTCACGAATTCTAATCCTCTCCATGGCTACATACTATTAGTACTATTACTACAAACACCGACATTATCCATTTCCCAATTACTATGCACAAATAGCACCCACTATTATTATTATCCCGTGCCACTCATCGTATCTCGATTTTTTATTTTCATATTGTAGAGCAGTGTGTATATATATATAAAAACTACTACACCTTTTAACGATGTCTACTTTTTATAATATAAATCACGTCTAGATTACGTTTAAATGCTAAATCACTATAACCTATAATAATTTATATAAAAATATCAAAAAACACATACGTATAATAATATACAAAAAATTATAATTTTAAACTTTATTTATTTTATTTAGATAATTTATCTTATTATTTTTATGCACTTTCCTAATTCTTAATAATATATTTTTTTTCTATAGATCAATGGTCAATAGATAAATCTAAGTATCTAATTATTACCACTTTAATTTTTTTCCAACCAAATTTTGCTGACTCACCAGCCATATCCATTTAATTAATATGAGAATCACAAGAAATAAAAGAATCAATATTCAAAGCTTACACACACCCGGCTCATATACCCTGTGAAATTCCGAGTATTATCTGACGTGTGAAACACCTCACGCTGTATATCTTCCAAAATTGAAGACCATTTGTGATTGGATTGGGGTAAAGGCAAATCTTGGATACAACTTTAAATATTAAAGAACTTTGTAATGGAGAGGAATAATATACCCTACTTCTATATATTGTCAACCGCGCCTCCGTCGGAATAAATCCAACTTTTCTATATAAAAAAAAAAAAAAAAAGAAAAGAATGTGAACTTGATTTTATTATTTGAAAAAAGGATAAATATATTTCTGATCTTTTGTCCCGCAGATATTTTTGTCACTGACCATTAAAAAATATTTTTAAATTTTTGACCTTTACAAAAATTGAATGGATTAATTCCTGACAGAGGTATTTGGACGGATCAATCCCTGACGGAGGTATTTGGACGGAGGGACTGATTCGTCCAAGTTTTATGAATATCAGGGACTTAAAAGTATTTTTCAATGGTCATGGATAAAAATGTCCGCGGACAAAAGGTTAGGAACCTATTTGTTTTTTTTTTTTTTTTTCATATAGGCTCGTCCAACGGCGAAACAGTCTGACAGAGACTCGTCAGTGTACCTGTACGTAGACACTAAGAAAAATAGCAATGAATTCATGTAGATATATATAGTCATCATAGTGTTTACAATTGGATAAGTAGGCTCTAAATGGTAGAATATGATTAACATATTCTTTCACATTTTTAACAAATATATATATATATATATATATATATATATATATATATATATATATTTTCCTACCACTTATAATATATCAAGTTTAATGGAAAAATTATAGATATCCTAATATTTAAGGTATGTAGCATTCTTCAATAATTAAATACTAAATTAAAACAAGAGACTAAATTTCACATTTTCACTCTTATTGTATGAAGCTGAGTCATCGTGTATATGGATAATTTTTTAAGGTCACTGTAATAATGAGGCTCAATGTTATTGATATGGAAGAAGGTTTGGTGTCATTCTCGGATATGGATTGTTGGGGTTTCATACCAATCTGTGGGGCAGCCTTTTTTCTGGTGTCAGGTACCAGAAATCGGACCCTGCGACATGTTTATTTTCAGCTTTGGACCAACAATTCGTTGGATCCGATTTGAAGAAGATGAAAATTTGAATTGGGTAAAGGTGAACTCGGACCGTCCGAGTTGCTAGTTGGGGATATTTTTTTTTTTCAGCTTTGGATCAACAACTCGTTGGGTCTGATTTGAAGAAAATGAAAATTTGAATTAGCTTAAAGTGAACTCGGACCGTCCGAGTTGCTAGTGGGGGATTTTTTTTTTTGTTAAATGAAATCGTAGGGTCCGTGTTGTTGAGGACTTGCATGTCGCACGGTGCGAGTTGCTCTCACCAACACCCACGGTCCGATTTTTTTGTAACCTGACACCACCCCTTTGTGCAGCACCCCTCCTTCCCATAACGTGGTCCAACCCCAACCTTCCATCCATATAGAAATTAATTAGTGTAATAATGATATAAAGATACAAAATTATATTTAATAAATAAAATATAAATAAAAATATTATATTTAAAAATATTAAATTAATATGTTTTATGTTTATTTTAATAAAAATATAAAAAGACAAAATTTATTTTTTATTTTTTATTAATTTTTATAATTATATTTTTTATTGTTAGATATTTTTTAAATATTTAAATAAAAATGAATTAAATTAAATTTTTATAATTTATTTTAATTTATTATTAAATAAAATATAAAAATATTAATTTTTTATATCTTATTTTCAACGTCTTATTTCATTCTATATTTTGAATTTGAATCAAATGCGGCCTAATAGAATGATTTTACATTGCTTTTTATTATGTTGATAAATTAATTTATTGACTATAGGATATATAAAAAATATACGCTTTTAACGAATGAGATCAATTAAAAAAACAATCTCTTATCTAAAAGGGACCTTGATACTTCAACAATTTAGGCAAGTTTGACAATTAAGTTGCTGCCTTCGTTAATCCTATACACCGTATATAAATTGTTCCTTTTCAATAATAAACAATTCAACATTAATAATAAATATTTTATTATTTATTAGAATATTAAAACATGAATTTTTGTAACAAATATGTAAACACACTTCCTATGAATCCATAAATAAAATAGTTTTAGCAGAAGTCTAATTTTTTTTAAGTTTCTACTAATACATAAATTTTTAAATTATATCCTTAATATATATGGTAGATCGCAAAACCTTTAGAAATGTAGTGTTTTTTTTTTCTTCTGTAAATTCAGCATTTTAAATACATTTTTAGAATTTCATAGTTTATTTCTTTAAACATGAGTATTGAGTGTTTACAATATTGTTTAGAATAATTGAAAGTAAAAAATAAATCAACATAAACACAACTAAATAATAAATATTAATACACACGTAATACGCAGATATGTATGAGGAGTAGTGTATTGTTGGTATTTTTTGGTATTATGACTGACAGCTCAACAAAAAGAAAAGATGAAGAGAGAATTTAAAGATAATCAAGAAAAGAGAAAAAATAATAAAATAAAATAAAAAATGGAGTCAGCGCTCTATTTAAACACTTGCCACTCCCCATCGTAAAGCTCCACATTGTTTCCCTTTCGCTCTCTGATCTTCTTTCACACACTCTCTCTCTCTCTCTCTCTCTCTTCATTGGTTAATATTTCTCGTCAGAATGCCGGCCGTGGGAGGAATTGGCCCCGGAGGGGGCAAGGAGTATCCCGGAAACCTAACTCCTTTCGTGACAGTAACATGCATAGTTGCAGCCATGGGAGGCTTGATCTTCGGTTACGATATAGGAATCTCCGGTATATATATAATAGAAAAACAAGATTTGAAGCTTATTACGAATAAGTTGAATGAAACAGATCTAAGAACTAATTTGAATTTGTTTGCATATGGTGAATAGGTGGAGTGACTTCAATGGATCCGTTCTTGAAGAAGTTTTTCATGTCGGTGTACCGCAAGAAGCACAACGATAAGACCACCAACCAGTACTGCCAATACGACAGCCAGACGCTCACCATGTTCACCTCCTCCCTCTATCTGGCGGCGCTGCTTTCCTCCCTGGTCGCTTCCACCATCACCAGGAAGTTCGGCCGGAAACTCTCCATGCTATTCGGAGGCCTCCTCTTTCTTATCGGTGCTCTCATCAATGGCTTCGCCCAAGCCATTTGGATGTTGATCGTTGGTCGGATCTTGCTCGGTTTCGGTATCGGTTTCGCCAATCAGGTATTATTTTTTTTTCTCATTTCTGTGAGTTATAAATAATTATTTTGCTTTGGTGTCTCTTTAAAGTATTCATTATTCCTTAAGATTCTTGACCGTGAATCTGTTTTTTTTTTTTTCCATATTGACAATTAAAAATTTCACTCGGTTGATTTCAAAGCACACGTTAGCTAAATTTTTAGAGAAAAATTATCTAATTTTAATTTGAAAAAATATCAGTGTGTTGTCTTATTGGGCAGCACCGAACATGGCTATGTCTCCGATATTCTCTGCCTCTGTGCTGAAATGAACTACAAATCTCCCCTGTTTCAAATTAAGACATGAAACGAAACAGATCTCTGTTGAGCTTTGATTTCATCCTTCCGTTTTCTTCTTTTATTTTATTTTATAATAATCTAAGAACGGGCAATTATAGTCGTTCAATGCGTCCGTTTTCCACTATTTGATCATCATTATTGGTTATATCAAGTTTTCATTTTTTTACTTTTCCTTTCCCTTTTTTTTATATATTTTTCCAGATCTGTAAACTTATTTTCCTGCTGTCATAAATTAATCCTTACCCTCTAAAAAAACAAAAGGTAGCCGGTACTGAAAAGACAACAACAGAGAAATATATTTATTTATTTAAGCTGAAGAGAAACACAGAGACCAAGTCTTGGTAAAAAGTTACTATAGTAAAATGCACTTATAAATCTTTTAATCATTCATTTCATTGAACATATTTAAAAATTTTAGTTAGTCCCAAAAGTCACGCATGTAGTTTTCGGCTTGATTTGACTCTCTGCTCCTTTCCTCTCCAATTTGAAGGTTGAGTGTGTTGGCTTAATTGGGACTTAAATTAGTCCAACTTGACAGCTTTTAAATTACTATTGGCAATATTATTGTGGAACAATAGCACGTTTTTCATCCCATGTGATGTGACATTCTCGATTTTAATTTCCACTCTGCTTAATCCTTTTTCCATGTAATTGATTTGACCGTTTTGATTAATCTATATAATTAAAAAAAAAAATAGAGACCCACCAATAAATAAAGCTATTAGTTGTAGGGTTTTGCTTTTTCCAAGAAACGTGACAAGTTGATAACAACTTGTGGCATATTGTGTATATGAACATGAGTGTTTACTATTTAATATTTGATTTCACAACTAACTATTACATTGAATTATTTAACAGTCTGTGCCACTGTACTTGTCGGAGATGGCTCCATATAAATACAGAGGAGCTTTGAACATTGGGTTCCAATTGTCCATCACAGTTGGGATCCTAGTGGCGAATGTGCTCAACTACTTCTTCGCAAAAATCAAAGGTGGATGGGGATGGAGGCTTAGTTTGGGTGGTGCAATGGTCCCTGCACTCATCATCACAATCGGATCACTGGTCCTTCCAGACACACCCAACTCCATGATCGAGCGTGGAGACCACGAAAAGGCCAGGCAACAACTGAGGAAGGTTCGCGGCGTGGAAGACATTGATGAAGAGTTCAACGATCTTATTGCCGCAAGTGAGGAATCGAAGAAGGTGGAACACCCTTGGAGGAACCTGCTGCAACACAAGTACAGGCCTCATCTCACCATGGCAATCATGATTCCATTCTTCCAGCAATTCACGGGCATTAATGTCATCATGTTTTATGCGCCTGTGTTGTTTGGCTCTATTGGCTTCAAGGACGACTCTGCTCTCATGTCAGCCGTCATCACCGGCGTCGTGAATGTGGCTGCCACAGTTGTCTCTATCTATGGGGTTGACAAGTGGGGTAGGAGAGCCCTTTTTCTAGAAGGCGGAGCCCAAATGATCATATGTCAGGCCGTAGTAGCTGCCGCTATTGGAGCCAAGTTCGGAATTGATGGAAACCCCGGTGATTTGCCAAAGTGGTATGCTATTGTGGTGGTGATGTTTATTTGCATCTATGTGGCCGGGTTTGCATGGTCATGGGGTCCTCTTGGGTGGTTGGTGCCCAGTGAGATCTTCCCATTGGAAATTCGTTCAGCCGCTCAAAGTATCAACGTGTCTGTCAACATGCTCTTCACCTTTTTCGTGGCGCAAATATTCTTGACCATGCTTTGCCACATGAAGTTTGGCTTGTTCATCTTCTTTGGATTTTTTGTTGTCATAATGACCATCTTCATCTACTTCTTCCTCCCTGAAACTAAGGGTATCCCAATTGAAGAGATGGGCAAGGTTTGGAAGGCACACCCATATTGGTCTAAATTCGTTGAAAATGATGATTATGGCCATGAAGTTGAGTTGAATAAGGGAGCTGTCAAGAATGTGTAATTACACTAAGTATTTCATCTTTTCTGTTCCTAGTGGCTAGTCTTTATTTTTATTTTTTTTCTTGGTTAAAAATTAAATGATAATCCATTTCAATTTCAATGTCAATATATGTATTTCCCTCTCAAATGAACAAAGTCCAAGTTTACACAGGATATGCTTTTTTCTTTCAATATTATCCAATCCAATGACACAATTGTTACGAATTTTCTGAATTTCATTTTCATACAAGCAGTCCAATATTTTCAGTATAATACGGTTGCTCTGATTATTGCGAGTTGAAGGGCGCCAAATGGCTGATAGGTTAAAGTAATGATAATGACATCATAATTTATCAAATTTAAATAAAGTCAATAGCGTGGACTTACAACCGCTTATGGTTAAAGGGACCATTCACAACGAAGAATCATCTGCCACAGTATAATATAAAAGTAAGCGACTCTGACACGATACAGCATAAATTTTCTGTCTCAAGATATTTGTTACACTAACACATCCAACACAACACAGCACAACCAGCGAAACATAAAACATTTATGGTTTATTTGCATCAATTTAATATAGTTTTCTCAATTTAACGTCTCGTCTCTCGTGTGTAGGTTGCTTAGAGAAATAAAATCCCAATTACTAGAAATGCCCTTCATAGTCTATAACTCAATATGTTGATGAATTAATAATGCTAAATTTTATTTAGTAGATCAATAATCTCCAACCAACTTATTATTGCATGCTGATTCAATCGTATATTTGGAAGACATATAGGAATTGCACTTAATTAAAAAAGGTATAAACCAGCCAGATATAATGGACACGAAAAATCTCTCATTTCTCAAATGATTTCTTCTTTAATCATTTAACACAAGACAAGAATATAGTCCTAGCTAGTTTTCTGGGATCAAAATGATTGCTTTGTTGGAAATTTTGAAGCCACTATTTACTCTAAAAGTAAAAACTAACTATATAAAAATTAAGCTCTCTGTCCTTGGAAAGTTCGTTGGAGGTTCCAACTGCCAACAATTAAAGTTTCTCATGCTTTTGAGTAGCACTTCTTTTCCCTTTTTTCATTGATGTAATGAAGAGAGTGTAGTACCTTTCGGTGGACAAGCGTGACCATCAAAATAAACCAAAGATGTAACTTATATCTTATCATGACTCACAACTTACTAAGAGGAACAAAATCTTTGGGGCCAAAAAGGAGAGGTGTCCCTCAATTAAATCACGGTCTTTGCACCAAAGCAAATGAGACTAGCACGAGAATAATGAACGCTTTTCGATGTATTTGGCTTTCTTTTTCTTGTGTCTCTAAGGATATGTTTTTGGATAAGAAATGGAATTAATTGAACACTCGTTATCCCTCTTTCTGGCCTTCTTATATAGGCATCTTATATCATATGCCATTGTTTTGGGGCCCTCCTACAACTTTACTCAATGGAGACTAACATGTCTTCCACCTTCATATTTATTTGGATGGCGAAATGCTTTTCACGTCACCATGACAAACACCAATTGAAAACTCACATGGAAGTAGTGTTAATTATTATATCTTCTTTGTTTTCTATGAGATGAACAAGTATTAACTAAATATTCTACAGCGAGGTTTGTTGATTTGTTTCAATATATAGTAATCATTAAATTGGGTAGAAATTCACATACAATTATATTCATATGAAGTTGTTAGTTGATAATTATTAGATAACAATTTAATCAAACATGTTAAATCATCTCATCATATCAACTAATTTCTTTATATGAAGATAATGCATATGAATCGGATATAAATTTCTTATGCAAGTGAAATAAATCGAATATTGCATACCAAATTTGTTCACAATGAATAAGAAAATCATTAGTGGTAACAATGTGCAAGAATCTAACTATTTTTAGGAGATAATAAAGTTCTAGTTCACTGTATTAAGATATAAAATAACTCAATATCACTTTGTTTCTATTATTACTTTCTAAATTATAGGATACATTAAATAAATTTAAAAAAACGATTCCAAATTATTTCCGGATGATTATGAACTTTATTTTATGTTCTTTTTAATTGTTGGAATTAATTCACAATTTGTCTGCCTACTTTTTTTTTGAGAACATTAACTTTAGATATGAAGCGGGCATTATTTTATCTTCTATGAAATAAATTTTTGTACTCCATGAAAAAATCATCCATTCATTTCAATAAATTAAAAAAGAGAAAATGAAAACTTATAGATAAATGTATTAGAATAAGAAATTAATTTGCACCATAAAATAAACAAGAATTTTTCTACTTCGAGCGTGGTTCACAAAAGTAAATGGGCCACTTAAGTCCACATTGCTCATGAATAATTGGGCCAGAAGTGTAGCTTAATTATCGTTTTTCCAGGTAATAATTGTTGGATAATAAAAGCCCAAACTCTGACGCGTAATTACGGAATAGCCTTGGTCCAATTTTTGGGAGTGGAATAGCCAAAATTTGGCCCAAAAGGGTACATGCGAAAGTAGAGCGAGGAATTACCGTCCAAAAAAAGAAATATTTTTGTTCTGAGAGAAATGGAGCATGAATACGAGATTATACAACAACAGCGCCAATGGACCTTGACTCTAATGGCATTTTTCTTTCTTTCCCACTTCAAAGTCTAGGGTTCAAATTCTAGAGAATACAATTGAGGAAAAATGTGATAAAATATGTGAGGAGTGTGTGGGTGTGTTGTGTACCTAAGATTGGAGATTGTCCAAACCATAAAGGTAATAATATTATAGAAATTCAATCAACAACATTTATTATTTATATATTTATTTACAATAGCATAATGAAATCATATCAAATACGAATAAATGGCCTAAATCTGGAATCAAGTGCGTCTCCAATGGCTGGATCATCCCACACTAGATTGTCCCACCATTCTGTTTTCTGCAGATGATCGCATCCAACAACCATGATGAAAAGGCAATACTTCATTGTATATTCTCTTGAGTCTCACCAGAAAAGATAGTTTAAGAAATCTAAGATGCGGAAACAAATCCATGTCCACAGTTTCGCCTTGGTCTTCCTTCACCAACTCTTGAATTGAGTTGCAATTTCTAACTTGAAGAATCTCAAGGCACTGAGCATGCTTCAGCCATGTGAAGTGAGTTATTGAATCACATCCGTTGATCTCTACCTCACGAAGCGCCTCGAGGTGACAAGTGTAAGTGATGGATGGAACTTCCTTGATGTTGTACAAATATTGCAGAGTTATAAGCTCCAACAATGTTGCCATCTCAATTGGCTCATCAATGAAACTAAGCCAAAATTTTCGGATGCCTCTCATGGTTTTTAAGTTGATGCAAAGTTCCTCCAATTTGTCTATCAAGATTGCTTCTCCTCCATATCCAAGTCTTAGAATCTGCAACTGTTTAAGGCTTTCCAAAACCTCAAGAATGTTTGATGAAGTGAAAGTATCTTTCATGAGGAGGACCTTCAATTGAATCACCATGGCAACTGAATCTGTGTGGATACTTCTGAGAGTGACAGGTTAAGAAACTCCAAGTTGATCACATCATGACATCCTCAACCAAACAACAAAGCTTCAATTTTTCAATAATAGAATGGCCTTCCTCACGCATATCATATATGCTCTTCTTACTACTCCTCCTCCCAAGACATCTTCAACTTTGATCTCGTAGTCTTCTGGATACACGGCGCAATACAGGAAGCAGTTCTTGTGTCGTAGCTAAACTTGAGAACACCGAACACATTCTTCTCCAAATCGGAAACTCATGTTTGGCTTGCCTCCAAGATGAAATACTCCTGACTCCAGACATGGCACTCCCCACTGTGACAACACTCTTTGCCTGCCTTGGAATCTCCACATTGCTCTTTAATGTCCCTTCACCTACTTTCTTGCAGAACAAGGCAAATGCCTCCTCTTCACTTTGAACTTCTTATCTGCTTGCATCTTATCACACACATCCTCTTCCCTTGTCGTAAACACTACTTTTGATCTACACCCGGCCTTCTTCGGATTCGGTACTCCAACTTCCCCCATAGATCATCCAACATCAACACAAACCTCCTCTCCTCTGCCTTAGGACTTGGTAGATCTTCCCCACCTTCTCATGCTCCCCTAACCTGTTTCGAATGTCATTCATCACTTTGGCATTATCACAATCCTTAGTACAAAAGTTGTTGTAACACTTTGATCTAAAACCTTTAATGGAATTCTGAACCTAAAATAATTATTGGGCTAGCAACTAATAATTTGATAGATGAGATTATGAAAAGTATATAGAGTTAACTTAGGTAGCGTTTGTTTTGAGGTATTGAGACAAAGACTGAGAGACTGTGACTCAGTATCGTGTTTGTTGGTTCAGAAACTGGTACTAAAATTTCTGTCTCTGTCTCCAAAATTTCAGTATTTCAGTACCTCCAAAAAGTAAGGACACAGGGGACTAAAATTTTTAGAGATGAAGACTGAAACTTTAATAATATTTTATACCTAAAATACTCTCATTTCAATTTATTATTTCCAATTTTACCCTTTGTGCAAATTAAATTAGAGTTTTATTCTTGTTTCAATTCCTGTCTCCCATTTTGCACCAAACAGAATACTGAGATTTATTTCAATCTCTGTTTCTTAGTCTCTGTCTCTCAGTCTCAGTCTTTCCGTCTCTGTCTCTCCACCAAACGCTACCTTATTGTTGGATATTGTGGTGTTTGATTACATGTGCCACAAATGTAGTTGTTTCTTTTTTTTTTTTATATGCTTTCATCTGATACTTTTTATATTTAACATAGTTCCATCCTAATTTGTCATCAATTTCGTTTATAGTTACTAAAATTGTGAAGATTTTTTTCGATTCCAATATTCAATTTATGTTATCATTAGGTATATGGTATTTGAGTAAGTATGAATGTATGATGCATGTTGTGATTTTTTTTTGTCATATCTGATCATCAGATTCTCATTGTAGTTCGAAAATAAAATTTTTTGTACTAAATTTAATGTTATGTGAAGGAATAGTGATAAGAGACTTATATATAGTTTAAATGGTATGAAATTTAAATACTTATAACATAAAATTATTATGATTAATAATATTATTATGACATTTGTAATATAGATGTTTATTACCTTTAGTGAGTTGTTTATAAAAATTAATAAATTAATTGTTTGAGTTATAAATTTATTGTATTGTTTATAACGGTAAGATATAATAAATATAGGAATATGAATTCAATGTATTTGGAGGTTACAAATTTATTGGATTCTATTTTTTAGTTTTTTATTTGTATCTAATATGAAAATGTATGTCTAATATCATATTTTTTGGTTTCGTTTTGATACTCTTTTAATAAATTTGTTTTTTTTTTTAGTTTTCAAATATTCTTTTCAAAATTTATATTGGTAAAATAAAATAGAATTTGTTTTTAATAATAAGTAAAAACTACAATAGTAGTTCTTTGTACCTAGTGTTACTTCTAAAAATTAAAATGATTATTTTTTTTAACCAAAGATATAGAGACTCGAACTCGCGACCAATATGGGAGACTATGCCATTTGAGGTATAACTCATTGACAAAAATTAAAATGATTATAATAAACATAATTATAATAATAAAATATAATTTTTTTTTTAACTTTTAATTTATAAATTAATTGTTGCGGTTATAAATTTATTGTATTGTTTATAACGGTAAGATATAATAAATATAGGAATATGAATTCAATGTATTTGGATGTTACAAAGTTATTGGATTCTATCTTTTAGTTTTTTATTTGTATATTTTATTTTTTTGCTGATTTGGAAATAATAGTTGATTTGGCAAGAATTGAGTGGTTGATTCTAAAGTTGTGCCAAGTAAGCAATATTGCTGACATGACATTAGTAGGAGAAAAGAAATGTCTCAAAAGTAATGTGGTGCATGCTTATGTATCTACTTTTATATATTAAGAATAGATAGATTACTAACATCTATCTTATGTTTTGTACTCTATTAATGGTATGGCATATATTCTCAAAGGTAATAGCATACAATTTCATTTGCTAGTAAAATTTTCTCTTCTAGTATTGAAAGCATTGACTTCATGTAAGTGTATGAATAAGTGAAAAATTTGTCATCAGTTAGTAAAGATACCTGTTGGAGATTCCGAACTTGTTGGAGCCAACCATTGACTTCATGTCTTCTGCGCCTCTCTCCGTGGATCTCATCGTTCTCAATTCTTATCACCACATTTCTACAAATGTTTTCAAGATGTTCCATCTTTTCTTTAATTTGGTTAGGTTCTCCTCTTGCTTCACAATGTAATCAGCGTGCACTTTGATGCAACTGTACAAACGGTTACCAGCATCCCACAATATTCCCACAGCCTGTTCCATTCTTAATTTATTTGATTATCTACTTCTAAATCAAGCTTACTTGGTCCATTATCTTCTTCATCTTTTCATGAAAATACAAACACATAGAAACAGAAATAAGCTAAACATTAGAGCCTTTTATATGGTTATCCTAAAATTAAACAAGAGGAAGAATAATTTCATTTGTACGCATGATGAAGATTATTTAACATAGGTGTAACATGTAAATGATATTATAATCTGAAAAGATATTGTGTGATCAGTTTGTCTCATTCATTAAGCTGACATATATATTTTTTGGATTAGATAGGGTTTGATAATTTGAGGTTATATCACACCCTTGGCAATAACATTTGTTGACTTATACCGGACAAGAATAATTATAAATAATACATTTATATGTAGTAGTGCTTTGATTACCTTCTATTGAACTGGGCAGCCCGGCACTTAAATTTATGTATAGCTTGTATTTTATTGCCTACAACGCTATTTATAGGATTAGCGTGGAGATTCTTATCGTACGTGTTTATGGAAGAATATTGTCCAAGCATTCTTTAATTTGCATTTGTCGTTTTCTTCTATTAGAGGTTTAGTATTTGTGCTATTGCCCGGCACTTCATTTATAGTTCACTTAGTTAAATAGTCAAAATTACAATTGATGCCCTGATAAAAAATAAAAATCAAAACAAATTACAATTGAACAAGGAAGTAATTGCATCAACGATGTATATCTCTCGGACTCTGAATACAAAGGTAAGCCCATCAAATGATCAAATCTAAAATCTGTCCTAAAGCATCGTAAACCATTATATTTGACTATAAAATCAAAGCATAACAGACACAAGGTTTTAGAGTTCAAGAACTTAACACAATGACATCTAGTTTCTTAAGAAGATGAATCACTTTTCAGAGAAAGAACCCCACCAGCAAAGTCATCGAGTGTGTGTATATACATAGACAAACTTGATTCTAGTTTTTGAATTCCAAATTTTATGGGAATATCAAACTTACAAACATCTCTTCACTCAATGATTCTTTCCCACTACGAGAATTTGAGCCATCATGGCAGTAGAGGAATTGAATTTATATCATGGCAACAATCCGTTATGCAAAGTTGCAAACTGGAAAAACTATTTCACATCAACCCATCAAAAACAGAAGACCTATTACAAAATGACATTTATCTACATACAGGATAATCGCCCACCCAAGCACAGTTTTCTCCAAAGTACACTTGCCATTCACCTGATATATTTTTCTTACCAAAAAATATAAACTAAAAAAAGACAACGCTGAGATTTTATAATTTGGTTCTCTGAAGACTTAACCACAACGTACTTTCCTATTCAATCATTGTATTTCCAGACCAACACCACTATACAGAGTCTACTACCACGTCGCCCTGCTGCTTTGCAAGGTATCTTTCCCTCCTTTCTTTCTGAAAAGAAAATAGATCGTATAGATGGAGCATTTCTAAAATGTAACATATTGCAAAAAAGACTTCCCATCAAAAGTCTAAGAGAAAATACTCACCCATTCATCTATGACTAGCCCTTCTCCAATGATCTTAGGACCTGCATCTTCTGCAGGTTTCTTGCGTGCCTCAAGTGCAGCATCAGCCTCAGACAGCTGACGGTTCAGTTTTTCCAAAGCCTAAATCAGAGAAACTTACAATCTCATAAGTACATTACTTGGAAGACAACCACCATAAACATGAGGTGAAAAAGGGAACAGCAGAAACCAAAAGTCTTTAAACACATTTAAAGCAACAGATACTTAAATGAATAGGTGCAAAAAGTGAGATTATAAAGGAAAGGTAACAAGCACCAAGACACATGAACATGCAAAATTTCAATACTCACCGAGGTGGGACGCTCTGGATCTAGAAAAACAACCCGCAAAATCTGCTCCACTGCTACTTGTTCTTTCTGCTCATCAAACTGTACCCAGAAAAAAAGAAGGGAAAGAGAAGAAAAGGGAGGGGAGGGGGGGGGGGGGATTTACTTGCAGTTAGAAACAAATTTAAATGCAATACCATGAAGTGGACAACCATCAAAACAAAATTCCACAAGTTCTCCTATGGTGCCCATTAATAAACTAAAAAACAGTAAAGATTTGCAGGATTATTAATAACACAAAAATTATATTGATAAGTATAGAAAAAATCAGACAAAAAAATAAGGATGTGCTATTCAAATGAATCTTTCACTGCATCCTTTCGGATAAAAGTATGACGAAACTCAAGTAACAAATTCTTTTATTATAGTATGAAATATACGATAGGTGATCCAACAAGATATGTTATTGTTAGATGTTCATGCTGTGGTCAGAGTAGATGGGGATTTGGAACAGGAAGGAAGGTAAGACAACTGCAGTATCCACTCATAAAATCATCAGCATCATATTTTATAACTAAACAAAATGAAGTTAACTAACCAGCTCGGGGACGTAATCAATTGATCCTTTGACCTTCAAGCTCATGATTTTAAATTTGAGTCCAGTTTTTTCTGGCTTTTCATTGTTTTCTGGTTGCTCTACAAACTTGAACACTATCAAGCAAAACAAATGGTAAGGTAACTTGGCCTTGTATTTCCAAAAATCTTCTGTTACACATAAAAAGGAACATACAGAGAAATAATATATTGATCATTACCAGTTGCTATGATACTCTCACCCGGTGCGAGGATAGCCCCAGGTGGACGCATGAAACAGCTTTTAGGTGCAGTCGTTTGAAACTGCATATACATATGAAATAATAATAAAAAAAGGAATCTTGTCAACATGTATAGCTAAGTTGTCCTACTGATTTAAAATCATAACATATATCATTAATTAATTAATACAGTGGTATCGAATTGTTCTCCTGCAAACTATTACAAAGTAAGTAAGTAACAAAAAGAATACGCAATTGAGTTCAAGATTCAGCCAAAGTAACTCAATAGTAACAAATATTAGAATTGGGGAAAAGGAAATGCTAAAAGGGGGGAATAAATCAGCAGTTTTAGATATTCACTCTACCTTGAAAGCTACATAGGATTTACTGGTGTTTTTAATCCTGATAGCACTCCTAACCTGTTTGCCTGGCTCATCTACAGAAGATAGCAAGGAACGATCAGACATCCACATAACACAAGGATTAGATTGAGCAATCATCCACAGCATCAGCATAAAGAATCTTATCTATTGGATAAAGATCAAAATCACGCATTGAGCAAAAAAATATGAAAACGAGCCGTGTGTGACGTCAACACATGCTGAATTGCTGAGACAGGAAGACGCAAGAGAAGCACAAAGAACTTGCTATCTTTTTGCTAACTATCTCATTTATTAAACCTATTGCCTTCAGACTTTATAGTTGGGACTTGTCGATCAGAAACATCCATAGGATTTACCTTATGATAAGTAGGCTAAACTGTACAAAGTATTTAGTCTTCCTTAGCATGTACATTAGGGTGTCACATTGTTAACATGAAAATTTAATGTCCTAAAAGAAAACATGAATACAGAAAAGCATTCAAGGCACACAAAATACATGGACCTGTTTTGTTATAATTTATAAAGGCAAATGTACTTTAGCAGGAATTCATGTTGAACGCTTATCTGCCAACTTTTCATCTAAATCAGCTTCTCAAGTTCCAACCTCCATATCTATCGAGACCAGAAGTGATTTAATGACAATCATAAGCAAAACTTTTTTTTTTTTTTGAAAACAAAAAAAGTTTCCTTTCTTTGTTAACATAAAATGTTTGCTGCCATCATTTAATTTCCATTATCATATGGACATGCGCGACTACATCAATAACAAATGCATGAATTAACAGTTTTAACCTTTAGAATACCGCAATCCACTCCAGCTGAAAGTGTAACAACCGTGATTGGAAATACATCAACAGCAGATAATGTCATCGAATTGTAACGATATAGTATCTTAATTCTAGAAAAGTAAAAACACACCCAGCGCCAGCTCGCTTTAAATTTAACATTTATGGAAAGTTTGAAACACTTCAGCTGTGATTAAACATTTTCACAAGCCGTTATATTTTTCCCTTCTTGTTGATTTATTGAAAGGAAGCGAAAAAGCACGCAATGATCTAAAAGTTTCTATTTTTAGGATAGTCTAATTAAAGCCCCTAGGCCTGGTGAGGTTTAATTTGAATTAACATCAGCAAAACAGAAACTACAGTTGAAGCCCTAAACCCCAAAATTAAGATCAGAAGCAGAGCAATTAAGCATGTATCAACAATAAGTGAAACAAATGAAAAAGGAAAAACGAAAGAAGAAGACATACAAGGGAAAAAGAGCTTGTTGGAAGGGTCAAGCTTGAGACGACGTCGTGTTGGGAGGAACGACCTTGCTACAGAAGAGACGGAACTAGAGGCGTGGTTGGAGGAGGAGCCATCGAGCGGAGGATTGTGTGAGGTAGGGTTGGTGTGGTGGTGGTAGCCGTGATGAGACGACGTCGTGGTGGAGGTATTGGGAGGCATGGCGCCGGAGGTAGCTGAGGAATGGCGAAACGGACGCTTGAAGAAGTTCCAGACCTTAGGTTCCGAGTGAGGCTTGGGTTCAGCTACGGCCATGCGTTCTTCTTCTTTTCTGATCAGGAACGAGAAATGGTGAGAGACAGTGAGAGAGTCTCTGACGAGAAAGGGAGCAAAACGACTTAACGACGACTCGAGCGAGTGGAAAGCGAGCCTTGACTTTTTCGTTAAAGGTATAAACGGCGTCGTTTATGCGGTTCCAGCATTTGACGCGCGGATGTGAGAGAGGCTCTGAACTGCTATGTAGAAGAAAGTTTCAAGTCCACGCGTTTGGCCTTTTCTTCTCTTCTTCTTTAGTTAAGTGCTGTACTGCTGTTGGATTATGCAGGGTGATTGGTATGCGCCGAAAACGTGTTTTCCTCTTATTGGTAGGGTCCTCTCTTAACAATTTAACATAACTTGTTCACCTTCTAATGCCGTAGTTAGTATATACCGGGGTTTGACTTTTGCGGCAAATGTCATTTTTCACTTCTTGCGCTTGCTTCTTTTGGGGGAAATTCATCATATCATCTCAACAAAATAAATTAATACTAACCTTAAGTCGCTCGAATCATCATGTCATTTGGGGAGTGGATCTTCTCCAATAGAAAAAAAAATTGGATGGTGTGCAGTATTTAATCTAATTATTTATTATTATTTTTTTTTATTTATTTCTGATTCCACTTATAGAATTAAAAGTGAGAAATCACACTAAATTCTGTCTAAGTGTTAAAAAAATTAGAAAAGATCTATTTCCAACTCATTTGTGTCTATAACCAACGTATAATCTTGCTTAAGGTATAAAAATAATAACGGAAGAGTTTTTTTTTGGGGTGAACTGGAGGAGTCTGAGCCTAAAGATAAGACAAAACTACATCACTTCTAAATCTCTTGGAGTTCTTTTTCATTAACATCAGACATTAACTTTATAATTAATCCACTGCGAGGAAGATCTAGAAACAGAAATCTTGGAGGTTTACTCAAACTGTATGTGGTACTTAATTAACGAAGGAGTATTTTATTGCCACAATGTTATATTTATATATTTTTTTCCCTTCATATACTTTGCCTTTTTTTAGGGTAGTGATAATTGACTAAGGGATAGTAAATAGGTCTAAATTCATCGAGTTGATTCGTGTAATTCATCAAAAAAAGTGGGTTAGATTGAAAAACTAAAACCATCACACATCAAATATCCGTCTAACTCACACTGCTTAAATCATGTGTTTTGGCGGAGCGGGGTGAACTTTCTCGATGGGTTTAGTGTTTTTTTTGTCAAGAGTATTTTTTGTAATTTTTTTGGTCCAAAATCTAATTTTTTTTTAAATTTGATTTATAATTATATTTATTATATATTTATAATTATAAATACTTTAATATTTATAAATTTAAAAAATATAATCTTTTATATTTTTAAAAATTATAATTTTATTAAAATAATAATAAAATTATATATTATTTAATACTTAATAACAAAAAAAAATTTAGCAAGTTTAACCTACTAACCCACTATTAAATAGAATGAGGTAAAATTTTATGATCGTCTCATTTAAAAGGATAGGCAGACTTTTCCACTTACAATCTTCACAAGCCTGCTCCATATAAATATGATTTTTCATACTGTGTAATTTAGAAAGACCCTCTTCGTCCAAAACCGATAAATTTTAAAAAATATCGCTTTTTCTTCTTTTTTTTTATTTTTTTTTGGTCATGAGCATACTACTACAATCAAAATTTATTCACTAGATTTTTGTTTCAAAAATCTTAAGCCCAAAGATAACCCAAGACAGGATTCCTTCTCTGTGCGAAAGGTTGAATATTAAGCCCATTATCTTTCAAAAGGTGTCAATGTCATTTTGCTATCATTTTCTTCTTATTTTATTGGCTGGTATAGTATAAAATTAAACTAATCCAAATTAATTATCATCAATATGGGTAATAGTATTCTTAAATTCATAAGAGAAAGTTGCAGAATCTGTGTAACAAACGAGAAGATAACTCGATTAATTTTTTTAAACAATAAAGATCTACAATCAAACAAAATACTTAACCAAATTCGATTAAGTATTCAAATTCTTACGTACACGTTCTTCATCTCTGTTGTTGCTTCTTCTTCTTCACTCTTGTCGCGTATGTTCTTCTCCTTCTCCATCATATTTTTCTTTCGTTATCATCATCGTCATCATCACCTCCTTCTCTTCCTCCTTTTTCATTTGAATTTGTTCTTCTTCTTCCTTTTCCTCCTCTTCCTCCTCCTCCTCATCGTCGTCGTCGTTGTTATCGCGTATTTTGTTTTCATTGTTGTTCTTTTATTGCTATTATTATTACTGTATTTTTTTCTTTTTCTCCTCTTATTTCTAGTGATTTTGCAGCAGAATATATTTTTTCTTTTTCTTTATTTAATTTGTTCTTATTTTTATTCTTATTAAGAGAATAAATATAAAAAGAATCATGAGAAGATAAAACAAGCTAAGAAGAAGATGAACAAAAAAAAAAGAAAAAAATGATAATGATGAAGAAGGAGGAAGAGGAGGAGGATTTTGCTTGTGCGTCGTAATTATTAACTAATTTCAGTGCATTCTGAGTTTAATTTCAGTGCATTTTGGTCTGAACTTGTTTTAAACTAAGTTTGTTTGTGTCATCGTTAAGAATTTTCGGTGCATTCTGAATTTAAATAAGGCACACACAATTTAAAACTCTTCTTCCTCCTCTTTTTCATCTTCTAACTACTTCATCTTCTTTTTCATCTTTTTTTCTTTATCTTCTCTTTTTTATTTCATTTTCTCATAATTATTTTTATTTAAATACTTTTTTAAGAGAAGTAAAATCAAGAAAAATAGAAGAAAAAAATAAAATGCGTGACTGCAATAACATAAAAAAGAGAAAGAGAAGAAGAAACAAAAACAAAATATAACAACTTAACAACACCATTAGAAGAAAGAGAAAAAAACGCATGAAGATAGAAACCGTTTTTCATATTCTTTGAGTACAGCATGCAAAATGTCATATTGTCATTGAAGTGGGCATTTTGATTGCGTTAGGAAAATACTTATGTATACATACTGTGTGCAATAAAAATGATTTTTTTTTGGTTAGATTTGAGCTAATTTAATTAAATTTAATTACCAAAGATACTTAAATATGTATCGGGATTGTTTTTTAAATTAACTAAGCAACTAAGCAAGCACAGCTGACTTATATGTGTTTTATAATACTGATGACTCATGACTTGCATATATGTGGATGACTATGAGCTAGGAAACCTAAAATATGGGGAGAAATAATAATTTGCTCCAGGTTTTGAAGTATATAAACAAAATATAGCTTCTTAGGGACACGATCTAAGTCATCTAACGAACAATCCACGTACATAAGCTATAAAACTAGTTGCATGACATGAAAGTGTCTCAAGGAAATCAAACACAAGGGAAGATTAGCAAGCAAAGCATCATAATTTCTGTTCTTAATATAAAGTAAAATTTGGTTTAATATTAAGCTTACGCAATTAGTTGTTGACTAGCTAGGGCTCCAATTTTCAAAATATGAACACCTTCTGCAATTATTATTGGCCCAAAATTAAATAGTTGAGGCTACGTAAACCTAAGGGAAGAAAATTAGCAAGCTAGCTAGCCAAAAAGAGCTGTTATATATAGAGAAAACTTATTCGAGTGTTATTAACTTATTAAAAAAAGAGTGAACATTTAACTTTATTTCTGACTATTATTTCGAAAGGATTACAAGGTTTTTAATAAAAAAAATATCTAATTAAGTCTTTGAACTTTATTTTTATGGGACTGATTAGCTCTTGTGCAAAAATAAAAAATAAAAAAAACACTGACACAGGAACTAATCAGTCCCATAAAAATAAAGCTCAGGAATCGGGTTGAATTTTTTTTTTTTTTGTTAAGGACCTCGTTGTATTTCGAGGTAATTGTCAGGGCGTTGAGTTTTTCTCTAAAAAGAATTTTTAGTATGTTTAATAAATTTTTAGTAATAAAAGTAAAGATATTAACAAAAAATTTATTTTTTAAAATTATAATTTAACATAATAAATAAATAAAATTCATACGAAATATTTAAATATTAAATTATTTTTATTTTTATTTTTTTAATATTTTCATTTACAAAAAACCTTTAAAAAAATTTAAAAAATTCATTTAAATAAGTTCATAGTAGGTTTAAAGTTCTTAAAATAAGAATATATATTAAAAAACTAACAAAATTTATTATTTATAATAAAAATTTAAACAACAATATTTAAAAAGATAAATAAAAAATATATTTATTAAATTATTAGACTACAAAATTAAATTAATAATTAAAAATATTAATAAAAAATAATAAATTTTATTAATTTTTTATTTTTTTCCTCCTGAAATACATTATGTTATGATCTCACATATATATATATAGAATTGGAAATATCCGTACATGCAAGGTTAATTAAATATTATTGTCTAACTTATGGCTAATTTTTTTAGTTATGGAAGTTTAAAATGTGTTATACTCAATTATAAAAAAAATGATGTATTTTTAATGGAAGTTCAGTTTTGTTTTTGGAAACAAAACTTAAGGTTAGATTTAGGATAATAGAAAAATCTGAACCTTAGATTTGTGTGGACTGAAAATTTTTTTTAAGGAATAAGTAAATTGGTGGGTTAATTTTGTGAAAAAAAAATTATAAACCATAAATCTAAAGTATAAAAAAAAATTTAAAATTCACAAAACTGTGCCACAATTTTATGATCATCTATACAAAAAAAACACACAAATCCTCCACATTATTTAAAAACACCGCCGCAATTTCAATAATAAAAATAAAAAGTGTCCGACTTATACCGTGGAATTGGCATAGTTGAAAGAGACTGCTCTTCTGTTTTTTCCACTTAATCTAAGGAATTGCATAAGTACTTGTACTAGAATTAGAATAAAATAAATTCATAAGATGATGATGAAATTTACATTGATAAACTTTTACTTTATGATAAAGAAATATTAAATTACCATCGTTTCAACTTTAAATGAATAGAATAGTAAGATAAAAACAAAAGATTTTTTTCTTAAATAAAATAAAACATTAATTAATTCCCCCAAATAAGATTTTTGAGTTTTATTTTTTAGAATATGATTTTTTTTGGTAATTTTGACAAGTTTGTCGTACCTCCGGCGAATTCTATATAAACTTTTCGTGGGGCCATTTTTATTTGTCTCTTTCTTTCTCAATTTCTACTCTAAATTTATTTTGTTCCTCTTTTCTATCTTTTAACGTCCGTAAACTTCATTATCCACGACATTCTCAGTTTTAGGTCAGTAAATAATATGTTAGTTAGAGTTATTTTTTTCAAGTTAGTTAGAGTTACTATTTACATATTAGTTAAAGTTACTAATTAGAGGTTGCATGTTAGTTAGAGTTACTATTTATTGTTAACTGTTTACATGTTAGTTAGATTTTTTATGTTATTATTTTCAAATATAGTTTGTTTATTGTTTATAACATGTTAATTAGTATAAGTTATTAGTCAATTCTTAGTTAGTTTATTCAGAATAATTAGTTTAAGTTGTGAATTATAAGATAATTAGTAGAATAATTAATTAGGTTAAGTTAGATTAGAAAGAAACATGATTAGTAAAATTTAGGGTTTAGTTAGTTATTGATTAGGGTTGTTTAGGGTGTTAGTTGACGGCCGCATGTAGTTGGGTTAAATTTAAATTAGTAAGTTTATAAACTGATTAAGAACTAAAGTAAATAATTATAGATTTAAATATGTTTTTTAAGAATTTAGTTAATGTAAAAGGAACTGAGTTCAGTATATGTAATTTAGTTTTACTAGAGTGTGGTTAGATGGAGCAGCAGTTATTGGGCTACGAGGATACGCTGTACATATTGGATCGGACTGAGCACATTGCTGGCAGATTTGATCGAGTGGTACAATTTGTTCATTATTGTTTATTTTATTGTAATTAATAAACAGTGAACTTGTTATTTTATGTGTTCACCGTCTTTTTTTTATCTTTTTTTTCGTTTGGTAGGCACCTCGGATCTTGCGCACCAGGCGGAATTTGTGACACAGCCGCTGGAGCAGATTAGGCCATATCTCAGACGAGGTGGGTTTGAGTATATGGCCTGTATAGTTGAGTTCGAGCACGACTTGCCACTTGCCTCGACGTTGATAGAGAGGTGGAGGCCTGAGCCCCACACATTTCAATTATCATGCAGGAAGATGACAATCACCCTGCAGGACGTGGCCTATCAGCTGGAACTCAAGATCGACAGTGATCCTGTGAGTGGATGCATATGTGGTTGGGAGCAGCAACATCAGGGACGGACCATTGAGGAGTTACATCAGCAGCTTCTGGGTGCTATTTCCGGCCCAGATGACAGACAGTCACAGATCAGGTGGACTGTGAAGCTCACTTGGTTCCACAACACAGTATGCGGAGAGCTGGAGCAGGACGCCACAGTGGAGCGCCTGTTGAGGTATACGAGACGGTACATCATGAAGTTGATAGGGGGTATCCTATTCCCAGATGCATCTGACTCTCGGGTGCACATCAGGTGGCTCCCCCTATTAGAGGACCTTGAGATGTGTGGCGGGTTATCGTGGGGCTTGACTGTGCTGGCATGGCTGTACTGCCAGATGTGCTGTGCCACGGAGCATCGTCAGTGCAATTTGGGTGGGTGCATCAACTTGCTGCTGTCTTGGGCCTATCATCATATTCCGCTGCTACGGCCCGATGGCTTTGATACTTGTCGGTTTTTGCTAGTCGAGAGGTATTATTTGTTTTTGTAAAAACCCTTCGTTAAATTATTAATTAGTTAATGAAATTGAGCGATAATGTGGAATTGTGGTTGGCATTGTAGGTGGGTTCATTACCTCCCGGACAATGCCAAAGGCGAAGGCAGGCTTAGGAATTATATAAGTACCCTGAACGGGATTGGGATGCTGAATGTAAGTGATAAATATTTAAGTATTACAAATTTATTTTAATTAAATACCTATTGCATTTGAAATTTGAATTCCATCATTAATTTGCGTTTTGTGAACAGGTTGAGTAGACACCGTATGCTGATCTACAGCTGATTGGCCTAGTTCCACTGATGATAGCTGAGGCTGAAGCCTCGGCGGCGGTTGTCTGCCCGCTGCTTTGCTTTGCTATTGTAGAGTGGCATCAAGTGGATAGGGTGGTACATCAGTTCGGTAGCCTACAGCACATTCTAACCAAACCATTGAACATTGACAAGATGCACAAGTTGAATGGTTGGTTCGGGCGAGACGAGTGGTTCCTGCAGCTGCTTGGTGGCTGGCATGAGTTGTGGAATGCTCGGGCTGACCATCGTCTACATATACACCATCATATAGACCTGCGTCCTTCCCTTCCATATATGGTATCTGCAGTAGGCGCACACGGAGTTGTTCGGTCAGGATGACCAGCACCTAGTGGCAGCTGGGGTTGTGCCATAGGACCTGCCCATTCACTATCCAGTTGCTCCAGATCTACATTAGTCGGATGATGGTCATCTTTCAGAGCTACGACCAGTCGTTGTAGGAGGGAGAGGTAGGGGGCGGGGGAGAGCTAGAGGGAGAGGTAGACGCGGTGCAGGCCGAGGGAGGCAGGACGGTGACGAACTTCAATATTAGACCCCTCTTGACTATCTTTAGGTGGCATATTTAGATCTACTATCGTCCTTCTGATAGTTCGTCTAACAGTTCCACTCAACGGACTATCATCGACAGTTTCTGCAGATGATCCTCGGCCACCCAATTGAACGAGGAACACGAATAATTCCAACAAATGAACATTTGTCCATCGATTGTATCACGATCTTATAAGCTGTACGTACTTGTTGTCACGTAAACGATACCTAATTCAAACAACAGAAATATTTCTCATAATCATGGTCTAATAAATATACTAGCAAGATACAAGACAACTGTAATGTACCTTTTATAAAACAAACTGCCATCTACTTCGGTCGAATATCTGTAGTAAGTTTTATTCACCATTTTTGCCTCTTGCTGTCCAACGGAATGCAATATCAGATTCTTCAACGCTGTTAGACTGTTGACTTCAGATGTCATATAGGTAATTATCGGTTGTCCCGATCTAAAAATGATAGAACCTTTTTCATCATACACTATTTCACTATCGTAATGAATAGATAACAATGGATTTCTTGACATTGTATAAAAAAAATGTTAACAATGAGAACGAAAGTGGACAATGACATTGTGGTTCTCTGCTCCGCTCTCCAAAAAACATGCTTTTATTTTGGAAACTCAACATAGAGTTTGCTGGGAGTACGACGAACTCTATATAAATTATAGAATTCGCCAAGAATATAGTGAACTTCATAAATTATATAAAATTTGTCGGTGGTACGACGAATTTGCCTTTAATACAAAAAAAAAAAATCATATTTTAAAAAATAAAGTTAAAATATATTGTTTTGGAAATTAATTATTTTTTTATTTTATATTAAAAAATTCAAAAAACAAAAGTATATCATTATCTTAATAGAGAGAACTTGACCTTTTACTATATTTATTCAACCATTTAACAAACACTATAAAGTAAGTGATTTTTCAAAGTAAATTCGGGTCATACATACGCACGCAAGCTTTACCGCAGCAGAAATAATAACATTATCCAACCTCGCGAGTATTCATTCTGTCGTCCTTATTCAATTAAAGTCAGTAATTTCTGTAATTTCTGTTCTTACCCGCTCTAATATATATATATATTATTCTTAAATTTTAATTATTAAATTTTAATAATTATAGGAATGAATAAAAATAGGACGAATACCTACAAAAATGAATTTAGGAGTTCAATTTTTTAATTTTTGCGAAAAAAACGAAGGGAACTCTAGGTGGATTATTATAATTCTACTTAACAGTATTTTATTTTATTTTTGTAATACTAAAATAAAAAGCATTTTAGTATACTTAAATTTGTCTACTTCTTTTATTTTTATGTACTATAGTATTGACCGTTGGTATCGGAGATGCATATATATATATATAAAATGCTGTAAAACCCACATGCATGATTGATGAACATATATGCTTCAAAAAGGGGACGCTTGTTATTTTTCTTTTTTGACTATGTCGCTATTTCGGCTGTTAGATTTGATAGTGGCTTAAAAATGTGTTACAATTTAAGTATTCAGGTAGTCAAAGATGATAAAAACTCTTTTAGGAAAAGTAGGTATTCGAGGGACTACAGCTAAAATAAAATTAATAAATATGCATGTGTATGGTTCAGAACGGCATCTCTTGTATGTGGTTCTATATTCTAAAAAGGATTATATATAATAAACATGGTAAAATTAAAGGGCGGTGATTGATTGACAATTGCACTTATAACTGAGATTCGCTTCAAGAATTTTATGTAACCATGTTTAGTCTCAACTATTCTTAGTCTCCTAAGAAATTGAAAAGAAAAATACTAGTTTGAAGTATTACGCACATTATTGTATATATAGGTAAAATAGTAAATAATCAAGGTGAGTTCATCATGTCGTGAGTTACTTGAACCCTTCTTATTATATGGTAAAAGAAATAATCATCAAGTTAATAAATATACATCACATGCATGCATGTTCATAGAAGAAATTAAAAACCTTGTAGTTTGCATATTCATAACCGCAAATTAAAAATACGTGACCATAAATCATACTATGTGTATATATCCCTCTTCCACAAAGAAAAGAAAAGAAAGACACGTGAAATTAATAACGCCGTGGTGTATGTGTAAGTGTAAGATAGAAGAAGAAAGAAGGAAAATTGGGGGAGGGGGTACGTGGCATGGGGATGCTGAACAGCTAATATGAATCCAGATAGAAAGCAGGGTAAGGGTCACACTCACACTCCTTCGGAAAATGATGGCTTGACTCATAATAATATGAAGTATTATATTTAAATGAATGAAAGAAAAATCTCAAATAATGATAGATATGAGTGAACGCAGCACCAAATAAATAAAGTGATTGATGCAAAATTTATTACTGCTATTATTTTTCTTCAGTATTACACAAGAGAGTGAATATATGCTAGTCACGTATATACACGTATACTGTATTCATACGTACCTAATAAATAATGATGAGAAAAGAGGGGACACGTATGGAAATTGGTAACAGAGGACGGTACCAAATCCGTTTGACTTTGCCTTTTGTTCCTCTCCTATTTATACACCAAGCAACTACGTTCCATTTCGATCGATCGGGATCTCATCTTCCTCACGTCTCCAAACATTATATTAACTTATGCTCCTTCTTTATTTAATTTTTTCATCCAACAACATAACTAATTAAGCCATGGGAAGAACACCTTGCTGTGAGAAGAATGGGCTGAAGAAGGGGCCATGGACGCCAGAGGAGGATCAGAAGCTCGTTGATTACATTCACAAACATGGCTACGGCAATTGGAGAACGCTCCCTAAGAATGCCGGTATGTATATATACTTGCACACTTTGTTAAATCTGTTTTTTAATTTGTTGACTTATACATATATAGGGTTGCAAAGATGCGGAAAGAGTTGCCGTCTGCGGTGGACAAACTATCTCCGGCCAGATATAAAGCGCGGTCGATTCTCCTTGGAAGAGGAGGAGACCATAATACACCTTCACAGCATTCTTGGAAACAAGTGAGTAATAACTGGCTAGTAAAAATTGTGCATGAAAATTTAGTCAAATAAATTAAATCACGATTTAAAAATTAGAATTTAAAATTTAGTGGTGATGCAGGTGGTCTGCAATAGCGTCGCGGCTGCCAGGGAGGACAGACAACGAAATAAAGAATTATTGGAATACACACATTAGGAAGAGGCTACTGAGGATGGGAATCGATCCTGTGACACACAGTCCACGCCTAGACCTTCTTGATCTCTCATCTCTCTTTGGTTCATCAATATCACACATCAACAATAACATGCAACACCATCTTAACCCTGAGCTTCTCAAATTGGCCACGTCACTCTTCTCTCATACTAATTCTCTTGACAACAGCCACAACCAAATCATCAGTAGTGATGTTTCCTTGTCTTTCCCTCAAGCAAACTTTCTAGAATCCAATAATAATGTGGACTCAGCATACCCATCAAATCTAATGAATACTAGTGATTATTGGCACGCCGATAATAATAATATTGGAATTGCTTCAACTTCTAGCCCTTGTTATGTGACTGACCAATTACCAACAAGTTATTATTATAACAATAATAGTAACAACTACTACTGTCATCATGCAAGTCTTGTGGACCCACCTATGTCTGAAACGTCAACCTTCCATTCCAATAATAGCAGCAGTAATACTTATGTCAATGGAAACAACAGTAGCACCGAGGATGAGAGAGAAAGCTATGTCAGCACCAATAACAGCGTCTTGAGATTTGAAATCCCAGATATGTTGGATGTCAATGCATTCGTGTAATCAAGTATCCACCAAAAAATATAGCTTGATTGTTATAATTGTTTTTTGCATAACTGTGGATCAACGGTACGGTGTTGATAGCCTGTAAAATATTTTCTTCATGGATATTTAATGCTACTCATCATAGTTTATTTAGTCTTGTAAATTGAGCAAGCTTCCTTGTTTTACTCCAATTATTTACAAGTTCTATTATTGTGATGCACTGTGCATGTCTGTTTCCTTCCTTAGATACGCAAAGTCGCTACACATACATATTCATTGTATTACTTAAACAAATCAATAAACCAAAAACCAGTCAAATCACTAGAGGGGAAGACTTAAAATAAAGTATGAAGAATATGATTGGTGAGTACTTAATACTGGTCAATTTTTAAAAATTATGTATTCAAAATAAGATAATTTGAATAACAAATATAAAACCAAATTTAATAAACATTTTGGAGTTCCGCTATCATTTTCATTTTCTGAAACTTTCTCAAAAAAATAAAAATAAAAATTATGATAACATTTTGAGTGGTAATGTCGTGAGGTGCATGGTGGGGAGTTATAAACAAAACACTCATACTATGCTACAAAGTACAAACATCAAAACTTACCTAAGTACCTATATTAGAATATAAAACATATATTAAAAAAATTTAATTTTAATATATTATTACCATAAAATAATTATATATATATACATATTTAATTTTGTAATATCATATTAATAAAAATATTTTTTTATATTTATTACATAATTAATAATTTAAAAAATAGATATAAATGAATAATTATATAAAATATTTTATGTTATCAGTATATCAAAAAATTATTCAAAATATCTATTGTAGATAATAACTATTTTGATAACTATTTTTTATATACATATAGTTAATTTTTTCAAAAAAAAATAAAAAATAGCATTTTGAATAGAAGTTAACATAAAGATACATGTCAGTAGAATGTTCTTCCTTTTTTTTTATTTATCTTGTTCTTTCACCTATTTTATTTTATTTATATATTATTCTATTTATTTCTACCATTTTTACTCCATATATAATTTATAATTTACAATAATAATTTGACAAACTAAAATGTGTCATTAGATATTTTTTCATTATAATTAAAACAAAATTTTTTCTTTCCAAAATTAATAAATTATTCCCTTTCTCATTTTTCTTATTTATCTTTCTTTCTCTTTTCTTTCGTTCTCTATTTTTCTCTACTTTTTTACTCTAAAAAAAATAAAATTGATAAGATAATATAATTTAAATTAAAAATATTATTATATACATATTTTTTATTTAATTTTAAATGTTTGCTGCTTATCTTTCTAATTTATATTTTTACTTCTCTTTTTTTAAATATTTATTATATATAATTTGGAGAAAATACTGATGTTGTGATTGAACGTTAGAATCAAGATTTAATTGTTTTAAAAAAATTAATTTAGAGTTAATTTTATAACTATCAATATAAATTTTTTTATGCTAATATCTAATTATATTTTTATATACATAGAGAAAAAATATTATTTTTAAATAGCAAACATAAATATTAATTATTTTTATTTGTGCAACAAACTTAACACCTAATCAAATATAGAAGTATGTACATTAAATTCTTTTAAATTTTAGATAATAAATATTAAAATTAATTATTAGTAAAAAAAATTAAACTCTTTCACATAAAAATAATAACTAAAAATATTATTATTTGATTTTTTATCTACAGAGACTCAAGTCTTCTTAACCGATGAGAATTTTATCTCCTACGATCTTTTTGTAAAAATAATTTAATTTTATAAATATTTTGTGTCATAATCTATAATATCATAATAAAACTGATATAATTTTAAAAGATTTATATTCTTGTAATGTTATTACGAATAAAAATACTACTACTTAATAATGAAACAACAACAGTGGAATAATTTAGGTTTCTAAAATATTTATGGTCAGAACTCAGCAATTAGTATAGCATGCGAAAAATGATTCATTATTAAATGGTGAAAATTCAAGTGTGCAGTTAATTTAATGTGAAATTACTAATTAAAAATTGTTAAATAATTTAATAGATAAAATATCTATTAAATTATTTAACAATTTTTAATTAGTAATTTCACATTAAATTAACTGCACTTAAGTTACACAATTTTGAATAATAGCCAATCATAAATATGAAGGGAAAAAATGAGAGTAAAATATTATTGCCCTCAGCCAGTCAGCCCTCACCTTCGTTTCATATTCTCACCATATTTTAGTTGGACTGTCTTCAAATAGAAATTTTTAGACAAAAAAAGAAAAGGAAAAGAAAGAGAAGGGGGACAAAGGGTAGAGGAAGGAGAAAGATCGAGAATATTAAAGGGCAAAAGGATAAGATTATATGAGGTCTCAGAGATTCCGACAATGAGACGGGGAGTCTAAGATGCCGGCGAGGAGGGCGGAGATGGGTGCCGGAGCACCTGGTGTGAACACGTGTGGGGACAACTGTAACAAACACGTAACTGTCTTATCACGTATTGATAAGGAGTAAAGTATTGCATGAGGGTACGTGTCCATGCACGAGAGGTGACACCCCAATATGAAGGGGTCCCAACTCCCAAAATATGCAGCCCCACCTTGCTTTTTTCTTCTAAATCATGCCGTGCTTCTTGTGCATATTTTTTTCTTTTCTTTCCTTTTTTATTTTGATTGTGTTATTATATTTTTTATAAGTGAAAGTACGAAGAGTCAATGGAATATTTATACAATATGTACAATGGAAGTTTAGAGAGTATTAGAGATATAATTATTAGTGTTACCTTTTCACATCAGTTAAAATTTTTGGGATGAGTAGTATCATGCATGGTATTAGAATGCTAGATCCGAAAGGTCAAAAGTTCGAGTCTTAGTGAACCCCATACTTTATATATTGTTAGTATTATTTGTGTTGGGGTTTTAATTTTCAACGATGTTAATAAACAATTAAATTTTTTACATAATTAAATTTAATTAAATTATGGTATATATATATATATTCTTTCTTTTCATTCTCCTTATTCATTTTTTTTATTTATTTTTTTCTTTTTTTTTATTATCATCGTTATTATTATTAGTATTGGTTTTTTCTTCTTTTTATACGTTTCTCTTCTTTATTCTGATTATCTTTTTTGTTTTATTTATTTGCTAGTGTATTTTTTAAATTTTATAAAGCATAAAAATAAAGAAAAAAAATAAAAAGATGATGATCATGATTAAAAAAAAACATAATACCAATTTTTTTTATATAAAACACAAAAATAAAAATAACACCAAAATTTATTATATAAAACACAAAAATTTTAGCACAATAAACATTAAAGTTGAATTGATATCGATGACAATATAAATAGTTAATCTTTAATAACATATGTGAATTACGTAAATAATGATGTCTGGATTGATATCGGAGTATTCTTTTTTCGCAACTCATCTTAACGTATTTCATTTTCAATTATTTTTTAACATACAATTATATTTGCTTCTGAAATGCACTTTTCGTTTTTAATTTCTTTTTAAAAATTATAATTTGTCCTTAATGAGTTGCTTTGAAATAAAAAATAAAAGATACAATCACTCCTTACAAATTCGCTTTTCAAAAATTAAAAGAAAATTATGATTCACCACACCAGTTCCTTAATTTCAAATTCAGCCCCATGTTTTAGGAAAACATGAAAAAAAAAATCTCATTTTAGAAAATCACTCAAATTTGAAATTCCTCACATATATAATTTTTTTAATTGATAGATAAACTATTAATTGCATCAGCAGCGGAAAAACACGTGGGCTCAATAATTATATGGCAGTGAGCTGGGATGTGGAAATTGGATGACTTGGTGACATAAAAGATTTGTACGGACTGTATATTAAAATATTATGCTTAATGTTTTAAAAGTCAATTGGTCCTTAACGTCCAAAAACAAAAAGTCAATTGGTCTTAGACAAAATGAATCAATTATTAAGTTTTATATTTGCACATTATTGCCAAGCAGGTTAAAAGCCACTAATATTTTAGAATTATTTTATTTAATCAATAATTTTGATAGTGTTATTCCTATGTGAGTAACCGATTTTAGGATATAGCTCATTTTTCTGATGTTCGGACTCGCGCGTTTAACAAAAAAGATGATATGTCGGTTTTCTCTAAGAACGGCAGCGGTAAACACCTGCAAAGATACTCCAATATTCAAGTCAGAAAGAGTTTAAGTCTTAGCTTTTAGAGAGAATATAAAATGAATTGCGTACCTGTGACCTAATGAGTCGCCAATATTTATAAAGTTGTTTGTGATTGGGACGGTTATTTGCATATGCCACTTGTTTCTCGGAGTTTTAGTTAATCTTCCGGACTGGACTTCAGTGATTTGTTTTAGGTTTATTTAGAGATATTAGCGGAAAGATTCATGAGTTTGGTGCGTGGTTATTTGATTTTTTCCGATTCCAAACTTATAGGTTTGTTTTAGGCCGAGTTATAACTAACGGATTAGATAATATAAATGAAAAGAGTTAAAGTGTGATATATTAACCGTATATCAAAATAATTTTATACAATTATCTAAATTCTATGCATTATTTTAAATAATTATTCATGAAATAGTTATAAAATATATATATATATATATATATATATATATATAATATTAATTGAAATCAACGGTTAAAATAATTGGAATATCGGTGTTCTCGGTACACTTAAAATTTTTTCAATAATATATAATTAAACACATACATAAAATTCATTTACATAGTTGGTACTTTAAATTAACTTCAAACCGAAATAATAAAATATATTATTTTATAAAATATCATATATAGGCAGGGTAAGAAAAACATATTAAGGTAAATAAAAATATTAGGTGAATAAATTAATTTTGTATTTAAATTTAATGATTTTTTTCTTCTTTTTTTTTATCTATAACTTTTAGTTATGAAATCTTAAATTATTGAATTAATTTAATTGAATTAACTTAATTATTAAAATAATTTGATCATGTAGTATTATTGTAATATAGACTAAATCTTTAAAAGAAGTTCCTTAAATTTATGATTTTCATCATCTTAACTTTTCAAATTTAAAATTTATTATATTAATTAATTTTTAAAATTGATCTCTGTACATTATATTGGTCTATAGATCGGACCTTTCTAACACTAAATTAGCAAACAAAGTGTTGAGTTGGTTCTGTTTTATCATACTGGACTTAATAATTTCGTTTTGACATTTAAACAAAGCAAAAACGAGAAGACAAAGAGTTTA
This sequence comes from Arachis ipaensis, assembly GCF_059453495.1. Classification (NCBI taxonomy): domain Eukaryota; kingdom Viridiplantae; phylum Streptophyta; class Magnoliopsida; order Fabales; family Fabaceae; genus Arachis; species Arachis ipaensis. The sequence goes on from NC_142437.1 coordinate 121,995,491, forward strand.
TATAATATATAAATTGAGTTATTTTTTTTTTCATTCTCTAAAATAATTTTGTTTTTATCTTGTTTAAGAGTCAAAGTAAAACGACATCATTTAATTATATATCTCGCGTGACAAGTCAAAATTAACTTAATATTTTATTCGTTGACTCGGCGTCGAAAATAGTTTAAAAACTAATATAGTACTTAAAGTTAAATCTTAGAGATTAGTATAGTAAATTTTAAATTTAAAGGACTAGAATGATAATCCGAATTTAGATAATTGCATCCACATTTAGTTGCTCCTATATACGGTCTATTTCTCCCAATTAAATTAATTAATGGATGCATCACTGGCCTGAAAAGTTGGATATCTAAATGTAATGCGGGCGCAATAACATATTCATATTTACCAGCAAATAATTTGCATTTACTAAAACAGTAGTGAAGTTATAAATAAATAATATTTGATATTCATTAAGGGGTTTTGTTAGAATAAAGTTTTAACTGTACTGTATAGTGGTTTACTAGATAAAATTCAAGTTTTGGTATGTTCAATATATATAATATAAATTTTCAATTAAAACTTGCTATAATATTAATGAGCACAACCTTAATTAACAAAACCCCTTCTGATTTAATTATATATAATATCATCCAATAATATACACATCCGTCATTGATATTTTTTTTTTTGCATTACTAAAATAATCATGCAAATAAAATAATTAGCATAATAAAATGATTTAATTAAATAATATTTTAAATATTAAAATTAAAATTAAATAAATTTTACTCAATCCAAAAATTGGTTTATGAGACGTAGGATGGATGTCTCATATATTTATAAATCATTATAAACTTTATCTTAGAAAGATGTACGGTTTATAATGCATTCTCTTAACACCCAAAAATAATTATTTAGAGTGTAAACATTTGTAGGTGAGTGACCCAATAATAATAGATCATAGAAATTCTGGTACTATATTACAAGTTTTACATTTATCAAGAATAAAATCTCTTCATAATTTATAAATGTGAAGCATTCTTTATCTCATAAGCTAATTAATTTTTAAAAGTGAGTAACACCCACTCAATTTTAATTCTAATACTAAAAATATCAAATAAGAGGATGAAAATTAAAAAATATTTACATTTTGTTTAAATTTTTTACGTAAACTTTATAATTTCAATATCATTAAAAAGTGAAAGACTGTAATAAAATTGAGTTGTTAGAAATTAATAGTGCAGATTAAAGCTAAGCAAAGAGAAGATTTAGGTTTTATATATACACATTATTTGATAGTTGATTATGTCAGCAAAAGAAACTAACCAATAGTAGTACAATAACAAACGCACGAGTTCTTTATTAGTCCATGCACCAAGCAATTGACACTTTTTGTTTTTCGTGTGAGAGAGAGAAGAGTGTATTTTCCAATGATGTAGAAGTGTTTAACTTTGCTGTGGGAGTTATAAATTGGTGTCTTCGATTTGTTTTATTTTTTTCCAAAACAATCACAAATCAGACAGTCTGAATTGTGATTTCGAAAATAAAAAAAATTTAATGTTAAAATTAGACCGTCTGATTTTTATTTTAAAAAATAAAAAAAATACAAAATACAAAACGAACCATGCGATTTGTAGTTTTTTTTCAAACAAATTGGACTCTCCGATTTGTAGTTTACTTTTTTCTTCAAACAAATCGGACCGTCCGATTTGACTAAAGCACCATATAAAAAAAAACACCTAATCTTCCAATAACAATGTATTACACATATATTTAAACAATATAAAAAAAATTAGCCGCAATTATGGTGCATAAATGTTGGTGAATAATATGGCACATACAGTTGCAACCACATCATTGGTTAATTATCTCCATTATAATAGCATTAGAAGGTTCCGAATTGTAGTAGGTGATAGATGAATATGTGCATGTAAAGGGTTCGTCATTTTTACGTCAACACATGCAGTAACAAGCTAAAACTTTATCTTATCTTATAAGCCGCATTCATCATCAAGTTGTCAATATATATAGTTGCAAAAATAACAAGTTTGAGTTTCTATTAAAGGTAGATGTGATCTAAAAATATGTAACAATTTTTACAAAATTGAAACTTCATATGTAACAAGTTATAAATTAATTTTAAGCATGAAGTAATAAGATTAAAACAAAAATAATCGACTTAGCTATTTCAAAAATTTTACCAATTAATTTAAAATAGTATGTGAAATGAAAATGCACGGTGTGATAAAAATAAGTTACTGGAAATAAATAACATTGCTTTCATTCTCAGCCGTCCATTGAAAACGCAGAGTCTCAAAAGCTTTTGAATAAGTAAAGTCTTAAAAGCAGGTTTATCACGGTTTCTTTCCTACTCTTTAATTTCTGCCCGCAGTTTTCTTTGTCTATTTTTACATCTTCTTTTAGATGACACCGTCATACGTTGAAGCAAAATGTGAAATGCTCCCAAAACAGAATCTGCAGTAGAAGAAATTTGATTACTGGTAAGTAGTACCCAACTTTTCTCTTGCCACATTATGGCCTTAATAATTGACTTTAGTTTCTATAAGCTAAGCTATATACTGTACGGTCATATATAATATAAGCTAAGCTATATCTAACTACGTCTTAATAAAAAATAAAAAAATCTTTCGAACACATTTAAACACATCTAAATCTCATCACATGTCAACATATATTATTCTTAATATATATTCTTAAAATGAATTTAAAAGTAAATATATATTATTAATTATTAAAATAAAAATTATTTTAAACACTTTATATAATTAAAAAAGATATTATAAATAATTAAAAAATTAATTTATATTTTAATATTAATAAAATATTATTATAATTTATCCAAAAAATAATTTATATTTTATATATATCGTGTTCTCATGTCTTATAAAAATTTTAAATTTGTATTTCTGCGTATCTCATATCTATGTCAATATTTATGCATTTGCTAGAGAACCAACTAGGACCGAAACCAACTCTAATCAATTAATTGAAAAATAGATTCATTACAAGAAAAAATCCAACACCTGACTACTATAATTTTTTGGATTTTAAAATCAGAAATAAGAGGAAGTTGACTTATATTATAATTGGCTCACTAGACTTTTTCTATAATGTATTGTTGTATTTAAAAATTTTTTTTGTAAAAGTGTGTAAAAAACTAAAAATATTGACCCGGTTGTTTGTTTATAACCCAACTTTCAAACGACAAACTGATGCTGGTGTGCTAAAGCAAACTGCTAACCTTTTCCTTTTGCCGCTAGTTTAGAAGCATTGTTTTTGCTTCTTCTTTTGAGGCTGTTGGATAGGGAATTTAAGTTAACGGTTTTACAAGAAAAATTAAACTTTTTTTTTAACTAACACTCACCAATTTTTAATTACTTTAAGTCTAATATATATACCCTTCTTTTCTCTTTCACGATTTGAATTTGTCTTTTATTTGGTGGGAACTAGCGATGTGCATGGCCCGGTGAAATCGAGTTTGATATGATCTACACTCGATCCGAAATATATATTGGGCCAAGTTATTAGATCCGAATCCGGCCCTAAACCTGATGAAACCTATATACTTTCGAGCCACGATTATATCGGGTAAAAACTGGGTGAAAATCGGGCCATTAACATTACATTACCTTGATACCTTCTTATAAGTTAGCATGTGAAAATATCTAAATTTCCAAGACTCCAACCATTATTTGAAATGGTAAAATTCACTTAGAAAAATATAGCAAGAACCAACTCTTCTTTGAAATTAAAGCATAACCATAATCAATACTAATATTGTCTAATAACACCAAATATTTAAATAAATACAAATAACACAATATTATGCATTAGTCTAAAATCTTATGTATTTTAAACATAAAATATTAACTTATAGTCTTATAATAACTAATAACACAAAATATTAATGTTTACAATACTTAAATTCCACGTAAGAATAACCATCATCCATCACTAATAACACAAAATATTAATTGTGTATGATGATTGGGCCACCGGATCGAGTTCGAATGACCCGAGCTATGACTCGGACCCGACCCAAAATAATGACCGGGTCTATTTTTGAAACCCTTACCCGGTCCTAGACCTGATAAAATCATACCAAATTAGTCCTTAAGATATTCGGGACCGTGTCAGATCTTCGAGTAGGGTCGGGCCATGCACACCCTTAGTGGGAACTCATGAAATCGGGAAATTTGTCCGCGGGAAAGCTTGATCCTAATTGCTTTTCAATTAGTATTATTTTGCATATTTTTTTAATGGCAATTCACTTTAAACTATTCACAATAAAGTATTAAACGCAATTTAATTTACATACTAAAACCTGGTGACAATTCTTTGGTGCCTTGCAATTTTGTAGGAAAGTGTCGAACTTTGTCTAATATATGATTTTTTTTTTTTTTGAACAAATTGTCATTAAACTCTCCATTTAATTGTAATTTTCAAAATTTTTTATGTTTTTTGAACAATTTTAGCAACTCATCACAATTCGACTAGGTAGACAATACCAAACTTTTTACTCTCTCTCTATATATATGATTTCACAAGTGTGCTTTATTATAACCTTTCTTATTAGTTGAAGTTTTGATGTAAAGCATATAAACATGTCCCACCACGCATTACAGAGAAATATTCAACGAATACATACGTACGTTAATTAAGTTTCTGTCACAATCTGCGTTTCAATATATAGTCTTAGATATAAGGCCAATTTTTTCTGGTTTTGACTAACAAATGAAGGCTAATTAATTAATCAATAATTATCGATCTCATTGCACTTGGTATAATAAATTTACTCAACTTTAGGTTGAAAACAACTCTAAATATATACTATATACTATATACTAGCTAGTTCAAACACCTAACTTGAATTGTCAACGGCTGCCATAAATATAAGTTTGCACCTAACACGCACTACAACAGCCCTCTCTGGATAAGATGATCATAATTTAAACAAAAGTCAGATAATATAATATACTTATATATATAGTATAGTACTATGAATGAAAATATAAATGTGCTTCAGCGTTTCACTTTTAACTCAAATGTTAATTTTAGTTGACAATTACCAAACCTTTTTCATGTCTATTTTAAGTCGTGACAAATGTGTGTATATATAGCTAATTTTTATAGTGCATATGTGTATTAATATAGCTTAATAACGTTTATTTTAAGTGTCATGAAATTATCTCTTAACATATTTTTTTGAATTTGTTTAAATTTTTTATATAATTCTTTTTAAGAATAAAAAAGATCAAATTCTAAAATTTTAGATCATAGTAAGAGTTTAGATATAATATCATAAAATTATTTTTTTTTAATAATTTAAGTTAATAAAAAAATAAATAAATAATTATATCTATAACATTAATAAGTGCCAAAATATGAAATGCTAGAAAATTTACAGTTCAAAGTTGAAGTCGAATTTTCAACCCACCAAACATGTTAATAATATGAGAGACTGTGCCAGAAAAATACACTTAAACTTTCGGCGTTGCTATATGAAATAATTGATAATGTATTTTGAAAAAACTCTTGTCGTAATCCAGTGATTAGAAAACGCCAGATTAGCATAGAGTTCGATAGTTTGATGATGTGATTGAGTGGTTAATTAATTATATGGGTTTTGATTAGATAAAATACGCGGGTGCAATTACACTAATAATCTCAACAAAAGTAGTGCTATTGAGCTACTTTCTTTGGCAGCAGTCCTTGTCATATCATATCAAAGCAATGAAACAAAATAAGATTCAAAATGCAGAACTCTGAAATTATTATTTGGAAAACGACTTCGGTCACTGTTAGGGAGGATACATCGATTTCGTCAATTTAGCTGCTATAGAAACACATGCATAATCCAACTACTTTATACGTTTTTTAAATTTAAAAAGAATTCAATTAAAGCTAAGCTTGTCTCACACACACACACACAGAGTAGCATAATATATCTAAACTCCTTATGAATATATACAAAAAATTGAATATATCAACAAGTAATAATATTTGTGTGTGTTCAAATATTATTATATCTAATATACATCTTGACACATCAACACAGTAATTTAAGTCAACTTTTTGTACTTCATACTTATTGCGTATCAAATTTTTAAAATAAAAAGGAAAAAAAAAGTATTTTAATTTTTGTAGTAAAAACAGATACGTTTATTCTATTAATTCATTTGTATAGATTTTACAAGTTAAAATAATACTAAAAGATATTATAAATTATAGTTTTATTGGTTTCATTTAAAGGAATTTAGTACTACCACCAGTATCATTCACTTAGTTTGTATTAGTGAATACGGTCAATACTAAAGAGAAATTAAGCAGATTTGACGTTATTGATTAAAATGATAGTATTTGTATTTTATATAAAAAGAATATTGAGAATGATTATAATTTATTTTTTGGTTGTAAGTTTACTTTGGCATGTGTGGTGTGTTTAGTTGTTTACCTATGATAAATCATGGTCTATTTCAAAAAAAATTAAACAATATTTTAAGAATTGGACAGATGCACTTATAAAAAAAATGTAATAGATAATTGATTGATTTTTTTTGTTATCAGTTGGAGTAATTGGTTAGAAAGAAACGATAGAATTTTCAGAAATAAAAAAACAAGTGTAGCAGAAGTAATAAACAAGTCCATTAAAAGTTATAAGAGTGATAATTAATTCTTATAGTTGTTGATAGTAATATTGGAGATGATTATAAATTAATTTTATTTTAATTGTTCAGTATTATTTACATTGTTGCTCTATTTTATTGTGTTGAATTTTTTATTTAAAAAAAAAACAGATATGTTTAAGACTAAAATTAAATATTTATAAAGTCTCCATCATTAGAGAAACCAAATACACATATTACATATTAACTAATAACTAATAGAGGACTTATGTGTCTCAATCAAATAATTTATACATTTGGATTTATATTTATTTTTTGTTTTTATTTTTAGTATTTTTATTTTTCTTTATTATTTATCTTTTTAAATTGATACACTCCTTAGAAGTCATATCTATGAATTTGTTAGCCCAATAAGGCTACTCTTTTTTTTTTTTGGTCATGAATAAGGCTACTCTGATTAGGATTCAGGTCTAAAAATGATTTTCAGCAACCCATATTTCTTCCCAATGTAGATCCGTTTCCCTGTGTTCCGTCCAGTTGGGCTTTTCCCGGCCCGTATGGATACAGAGCAAAACAAAAAATTAGGGTTTACAACTTATAAAAGTACTAACTTTAGTAACTTCTCTGATTAATCCCAAATCACGCTTTTTATTTTTGTTTATTATCTATTTATCCATTCTATTATTATATGATTCAAATATATCTCAGTAAAATATTTCATTTATTTTAGAATTAATAAAATAAAATAAAAATAATAATATTTGAAAATTTAATTACGAATATATCGCTATTGGATTACTGCTGTTCTATTTTAATAATGTACATGAACCAAAATCAAAGATCCTCTCAATCAAGAAGTGTAAGAACAAGCAAATTGCATCGTTAAAACAATACTTAGATATAATTAAAAATTGTTAAAAAAGAGGTCTCTTAATCCCGCGAGTATTCTAGACTGAGAGAGAGAGAGTAAGCGATGAAAAATACGAAATATCAAATACGAGTTAAAAAAAAAAATCTAAAATAGCTTCTCACAATTACTTTAAAAGATAACGAGATTCTTGATAAAAAAAATACCAATCCAACTCCTGAGACAAAAAAAATATCAACTCGGTTCTGAGATTTACTTTTATAGGATTGATTAGTCCCGTGCTTTGGCACACCTAAAAAAAAATCAAAAATTGAATTGAGTGTTTTTTTTGTTAGGAATCTCGTTGTCTTTTCGAGATAATTATTAGGGCCGGATTCACTCTTAAAAAAAATGAAAAAGAATTGCTAAGGGAGGTGCATTGATAGGAGCGTTGTGGGTGTTATTTGCCGACTAAGAATCGCGGCAAGGGGAAGGACCCAGTCTGAGTCTTGTTGAATGAATGAATGAATGAATGAATCTTCTTCCTTCATCACGTTCCCATTCAATCCCGCACCTTCTGCTTCCTCGTCTCCACCGCCGCCGCCACCCACATTCGTTTCCGGATCCTCTTTTCTAGCATGTTGTCCTGCCTCTCCTCCTCAGGTTCAGCTTCCCTCCTAGCTTATTCATTCTCATATTAATTTTCACTTACACTTCTCCGGAGTAACCGCTTCTTAGCTCAAATGGTCGGGAAATACCTGATCTCATAATTTATTGCGAAATTACATGCAACTCATTAATGGTGGTGTTGCTACAAATTGAATTGCAATAGACATAACAACTTTTACTTTCTAAAGTAACTCTGTATCAGTAACTACTTCACCATATACCGTTTAGTCCAATGGAGAACCTTTAATTACTACTGTTTGAAATTTGAAGAGCATATTCTTGTATAAATTCCACGGGTGGTTTAGACACTGATGCAATCTATGATAGGTGGACACTCCAACGTCATTTGGTCCATATAGGCTATAGCCAATCCCACATACTGGACAAGGCTTAGTAGTTCTTGAAATTATTCGGTGCTGCATTATGTAGGGCTGCTTCATTTACAGTCCTAAATATTATGCTTGAAATTAGTTATCTTTTACTATTGGAAAATATCAGAAAAATTAGCAGTGAAACTTAAACCGCTCCAAAACTGAGTAGTAGAGATCAATTTAATCTTTTGTATTAGGTGACTCAACCACTTGACGCCTTTGAAGGAATTGACATCTAGTATTTTTGTGAGAAAAAAAAATTATTGTTTACATGTGTACCTTTTATAGTTGCAACAATTGGAAAGAAACCATTGTAGGTAATAAGTTCGGAGAAATGTTTTATCGGCTGGATTCATAACACAACAGTTTGGAATATGGTCACTTTAGTTTTTTAATGTCAGTTTCGGGTTTGCAGGTTTTTGATGCTTGCAAATATAAGGAGAGTTGCCCAGTCTATTCTTCGTGTTCATAGGAACAGATATCAGGGAGTGAGTAGAAATGGGGCTTTTGTCTCAGCTGGACCTAATATCAATCGATGCAGGGTGTATATGCAAAATAAGTTTCCCAGTGAAGCATGTACTTCATGCTTATGGCATGGAACTAGGGGGAACTTTCACAAAGGGTGTTCTTTCAGCAACTTTGCTGTAACCTCAACAAGTAATGCAGCAGCATATAATTCTCAAATAGCTTGGAAATTTCTGTATAAAAAGTATTATTCCAATGGCCGCAACACATTAACCTCAATACATATGATTGCTCAGGCAGTGAGCCTCACTTTTGCTCGTTACTATTTGTTGGTCCCGAGTATCTTTGTACTAACTTGGGGAGAACTAGCATTGGCTCGGCAAAGAAATTCGCCACATGCAAAACGTTACCCGTCACAGAATGCTTTGTATATGCATGCACAAGATGGGTACAACTACGTGTTAGTTTTTGCAGCCGCTATAGTAGAAGGCCTCATTTTGTTAGTGAGAGCTATCTATCTAGCAATGTTATTCTCTCCAAGTATACTGATGGCACCAGTTGCAGATTATTTTGGACCAGAGTTTAGGAAAGTGTGGCTCCGGGTAATTCATCGTACATTAGAAAAAGCAGGCCCGGCATTCATAAAATGGGGTCAATGGGCTGCTACACGACCTGATCTCTTTCCTCGGGATTTATGTATGAAACTTTCTGAACTTCATACTAAAGCTCCCGAACATAGTTTTTACTACACAAAGAAAACTATAGAGAGAGCTTTTGGGCGAAAGATATCTGAAATTTTTGAAAACTTTGAAGAAGTTCCTGTAGCATCTGGTAGTATTGCTCAAGTGCATCGTGCTCTTTTAAGATCTACTTACCCTGGTCAGAAAACAAAGAGCCAGGTGGTTGCAGTGAAGGTTAGACATCCTGGTGTGGGAGAATCTATTAGAAGAGATTTTGCAATTATCAATTTGATGGCAAAATCTTCAAGGTTTATTCCTGCTCTCAATTGGTTAAGATTGGATGAAAGTGTTCAACAGTTTGCAGTTTTCATGTTGTCTCAAGTTGACCTTGCAAGGGAAGCTGCTCATTTGAGCCGTTTTATCTACAACTTCCGTAAATGGAAGGATGTCTCTTTTCCTAAGCCTGTCTATCCACTTGTGCATCCTGCAGTCTTGGTGGAAACCTATGAAAATGGGGAAAGTGTGTCATATTATGTTGATGAACTTCAAGGACATGAGAGGATTAAAAGTGCTCTTGCTCATATTGGGACTCATGCACTTTTGAAGATGTTACTGGTAAAAAATGACATCTTTCATTTGCAATTTTTTTCCAACAATTTTTCATGCAATATAATTTGTGAACAATCAAGTTTTTCTTAATTCTATTAAATATGTATCTCTCAATTGACATGTAAAGAAAAAACTTTCATGGTTCTCTATAGGTGTTCTCTATTAAATATGCTAAGAGATTAGGCCTTATAATTTCTCTTCTTCTTAATGTAATTCCTTCTTTTGTAACCGAAAAAAGATATTAGCTTGTCTTGTTAGGAATATCAATAGAGGATTCATAAGCAAAGTTTTGGTTTTAAAATGTTGTAACAACAGCAAAAAGGAGGTTTTTTTTTTTTTTTGGGGGGGGGGGGGAGAGTTGTATAATTTCAAATAGTTTTTATGGAAAATTTTAGCATTAAATTGTTGCTTATCTTTATGTTATCTTCTGCTTGTATTTTCATGAAAATTTATAATCTTAGTTCTCATTAACTGTTATTAACTTGTACTATATAGATTTTCAATTTACGTTGGATGAAACATTAAACCGGGAACAGGTTATTTACTCTCTAGTTTGTATGCTTATGTTATGCTGCTTGTATTTCATGATAAACCTGGACCTTTCATTTTCTATAGCCTCTTTATGGTTTTTAGCTAATGGCAATTCTCTTTTATTTCAACAAATTTTCTTATTTGATCCACAAACAAATTTACTTTCTGACTTTCCTTGTTTGATCTATAATAATCATATTACATCCTATTTCCTATGTTCAGTATGAACTAGAAGTTGGATCCTTTGGTATTTTAGACTTGAACATGATAAAGTTTAGCTTCCAATATATTGGGGTATATTCTTTCAGGTGGATAACTTCATTCATGCAGACATGCATCCCGGAAATATCCTTGTTCGACTCTCTCAAAGCAAGCGCCGGAATCGGCTCTTCAAATCAAAGCCTCATGTGGTTTTCCTTGATGTAGGCATGACTGCTGAACTCTCTGGTAGTGACCGGGTAAATCTATTGGAATTTTTCAAAGCTGTTGCCCGCCGTGATGGTCGGACAGCTGCAGAGTGCACACTCAGATTATCACAAAAACAGAACTGCCCAAATCCAAAGGCTTTCATTGAGGTAATTTGTTCAAGATACAACTGTTTGAATATGGATTATTACATTGTTGCATTCTGTCTACAGGTGAGCATAGTAATGAGGTCCTGCTTGTTGTGTGTGGGGTTCAATGGATTGCAGATATATGTTCTTTTTTCATTTACTTAACCCCGTGATATGATTCTGAGCCATTGCATACATTGGTTTCTTCTGTTTTTCTAATAGGAAGTGGAAGAGGCATTTACCTTTTGGGGCACCCCGGAAGGTGACCTGGTTCATCCTGCAGAGTGCATAGAGCAATTACTGGAGAAAGTCAGGCGTCATAGAGTTAATGTAGATGGCAATGTTTGTACTGTCATGGTGACAACCCTGGTTCTCGAGGTAACTTTTTTTTTGGGTCATCTTTTTACCAAGCTCACTACACTAGTATGCGACAATACCACTATCATGTGAGTTGGAAAGTAATGGAAAACAATATGCCCTTTATAAGTTCTCATAGCTGATTATACTCTGCTTCCTGGTTGTCGTCTTATTAATGGAGAAATGATACTTGTATTCATTTTTTCTTGGGCGCCAGAATTACTTCCCTCCACCGTTGGATGCAGTGTGGGATCCACAATGTTATAATCTCACACTCCGTCGTCTAGCGGAGAAAAAATGAATACAAAGCACAAATCCTGCTATCAAAATTGTTTGTGTAACTTGTGCATAATGTAATTTGTGTAGGGTTGGCAGCGTAAGCTTGATCCTGGGTATGATGTGATGCAGACGCTGCAGACATTGCTGCTCAGAGCTGATTGGGCAAAGTCTCTTTCTTACACAATTGATGGGCTTATGGCCCCCTAAATAGTGAGGACCCCTTTGTTTCTTGAGGCTCTCCAGAAGCAATTTTGACGAACATAAAACTAAAGCATGAGCTCAAAGCCTAAAAGGCTAAAACTAAAGGCGCTATGACATTTTCCTTGTTTCTTTGTCAATTTTTTCTAAAGAATTATACATGTATTTATCTCTTGATTATTTTCCAGCGGTTAATGCTGCGTGCATGAGCATTATAGTCTACGGTAAAAAGTGTAAGAAAGCGGTCTATATTTGAGCTTCATACTCTGTCGTGCATGCACAGAATACAGATTAGAGTTTTTATTCTTTAAAAAATAAATTACCATTTGTACCCATGAAAGATACAGACGCTGACAAATGTACTCATATAAGAATAAAACGACAATTGTAACCATAGAAGATGGCTTATGTGTGCCAAAAGTACCCTAACAGACAAATTGCGTAACCAACGTCCGGATACTTTTGGCACACGACGGCTATCTTCTGTGGTTACAATTTTCGTTTTATTCTTATATGGGTATATTTGTCAGCGCTTATATATTTCATGGGTACAAATGGTAATTTATTCTTCTTTAAAAAATACTGAAGTACACTTTATTGTCGGAAGTAGATTTTGCCATTTTCTAATTAGATAATGCCACTCTTATTATATGTTATTTTCAAATTATCAACTTTTATGGGTCATTTTTCATTACCAAGAAAAATAAAATAACGAGGATGAAGGATAACTTACGTAAATAAGAAGTGATATCATCAAATTTAAGATTGATATTATCAACTATTTTTAGTTTTCCCGATTGCTAGTTGTAGATGTGTAGATTCCGGTTAAATTAATGGTCATAACTAACAATTTAATTGCAAAATGGAAAGTGCTATTTGCACTATATAAACAAAGAATTACACTGTTCACATAGCCTATTAAATCACGTTCTTTTTTTCTAACTTTAAAATTTTCATAATTTCATTCGACCATTTTCATGTAATCACAAAATTGCATAATTAAGCTTATGCGACTTTATATAGTTCCAGGTTCTTTTCTTTTATTCTCTTTTCCACTTCTCTTTTCCACTGTATGAGTGCTTTTATTCCTAACGCTAGGAACCTGATAACATTTCTTAGAAGCACTTGACTTTTGTTTCTACGGACCAACTCTTCTTTTGGATTCAAACCCAAGTGTCATTCGAAAATCGAAATCACTTTCAAAAGTTAATGAGCTAAGCAATTTCCTCTCAATATTTCGAAAATTCTCTTCAATTTAACCACTAAGCAAAATATATACACAGACCATCAAGGATTATTTCAAACTCGGGTAGGGCAGAGATAGATGTCAAAGCAGTCAAAAAATGGTTACACTGAAGAAACTAATCAATTTAATTAGAGTACCTTTTTTCTAGAAGCTACTTTTATGATTTTTTATTGGGGAGCAATAATCTATACAAAAATGGAAGACAGTTGGTGCAATCATGTTTTGGCTGGCTTGTTTGTAAGCTCATGCATTTCCTTAATTGCTGTATTCATGCTATGAAGCACCATTTTCTTCACCTGTTTCAAGAGGCCCTTGTCAATTCCATGCTTACAACAATAGCAGAAAGCAGGAACTGGTTTACAAAATAAAATATACCTGCAACGTTTCTACTTTGGCTTTATGGTCTGCCGGCAGCAGTCGGACCTCATCAATCAGCTGGATACACTCGGAGACATTTTCCGGTGACACAAATTCCAACACCACATGAACGCAACACTGTAGATTATAAAAGACGGGGAAAAAGGAAGGGAAATTTTTTTTCATACATTCCTAAAGTTTAGGAAGAGAGAGAAATAGTCATTATGCTAATGCAAAACCTTAGGATTTCTGATCTGGTATGGACATCCAGCGGGAATGACAACAGCTTCTCCAACATGTTGCTTGAATGTCCATGGTTCAACCTCTGGTAACAATGACGATTGTGTAAATAGAGTTGCCTGCAATTGTAACAGATCATGAAACACAGAACTATGTGTACTTACGAAACTCCTCTTTAAGCCTTATTTTGTGATTTTTGTCAAGAAAAATGCTCTGATCTAGAATTGGATGAACCATCTGCGAAAAAATGTCAATCAATAACCACCGGTTCAAACAAAATCCTCAAGAGTTGTCATTGTTTGAACTTACTACTTTGTCATTGTCATAGTTATGAGAAAATTCATCACAATGTCTTATAAGGTATTCCATGAGCTTTGGAACGTCTTGTCTGCGGAATACATCCCATTGGGCCCCAGAATGCTCAGCAGAAAACTTATTTTTATCTTTCGAGCTTTCAAACAGATTTCTTGGATTACGGCCTGTAGACAACCCATGGAGAACTGTGGGTTCCGAATCAGAATCAGATAAATCACATTCTCTATCCTGGGAAAAGCTGTTCTCTATACTTCCAGTAGTTGCTTTTTCAGTGTGAGTTGAGACAAAGGATGTTCTATTGACTCTCCTTAAAAAGTCAACTTCTTTGGCCACTCGCTGTGAACCTTTTTGTTCCACTTCTTCAGCATGTGGTGGTAACGTTTCTTTTACTTTCTCTTCCTGTTGTTGTTCAGCAGTAATTTTAGAAGAATCCCTTCGACATAAAGCTTTATGCTTTTTCAGTAGTCGTTGAATTTTTGAAAGCTGCTCTGTAGATAGGGGAACATCCGTGGTATGTGCCATAATATTAACCTGGAATTACAAATCAGATGGCTAATGAAATGGATAAGGATAAAGCGTCAATGCGTCATTCTACACACTACATGATCCTTTTCCCACAAAGTGCAGAACAGATCACTGCTATTCAACACGAAGCTTTGGCATAAATTTGTTCAGTGAATTTTCGTGTCAATTTGTTGCTTAGAGGAAAGGAAACAATTGCAACTCATAATTTCTAGGTATGAGCATGATTGAGTACTGGGGTTCGATATAAACATGAACCATCAAAAACCCAAAAGTAGTTGTAGGATTTTGGGCTTCACCACAGGAAGCAACCTAATTCTGTAAGATTTTAAATTACTTAAAGCTGCTAGAGTTTCAATGCAGAAAGTAAAAAGACTTGAAAGCGAAGAACTGTATTACTCTGAATATACTTGAGAAGAAATCAAATGCAACATAACAAGGAAGGAAGCATACCACATCATATGAATCATAGCAGAGTTTAGTCACAGAATCAGCTTCCTTGTCGGCACAGCCAAATGAAATATGCACGTATGGTCCAATGTCATGTTTAGTACTCTGAAGTGGCAAACTTGCTGCCAAATTCAGAAGACCAGACATGGGATTCATGTATTCTTGAATTGGTAGAGCATCAATTACTTCAGAAAAATGACCTGGAAATTGCTCTTTGAAAAGTTGGGAAGACAACCACCCCTTTAATTTCAGCATCTCATGGCAAGTGTTTTCGCAAGGACGACATTTGAGAGACCCGCTAAAAGACTGCCTAATGTTAATTTCCACCTGCCACAGAGATAGAGTGCTAAACTTACTATCATTGTTATAAAGAACAGGGAAATAGATTAAACATCCAGTTTGTATGTATGCCCATGCATATACTTGTGAAGTACAACAAAGCCCTATAAACTAAAATTGGTATGTGTTTATAAATATGTTTAAATGAATAAAATATTACTGCAAGAATGCAGTACGATTTTATGGCCAACCAAGATTATCAATTAACAATTCAATTTAAAAAGTATAATAACAAAAAACAATAACTGATACACTGACCTCACACCAATCCAAACAAGATTCAAGTAAGTCCTTATCACTCTCGTATCTTGTAATGCTCCGCTCAAGATAACTACAGAACATGATCAGTGGATCCCAGCTGAGGTTTGATGTCTTTCGAAGAACATCTTGCACCACTACGGGATGGCCTTTTCCCCAGTGTTTTTGAAAGTGTTCAAAATTATCACCATTGATGTCCGAAACTGTGGGGTTAAACAAGCAATTATCATTTGAATCCCCTCTTAGAGCTGCTTCTTGCAACTGCTTATGTCTTTTAGTTTTGTGATCTGTGTCAGAACACATTGAGCATTTTGAACTTTTGTCTGGTATTTCTGGGAATTCATAGCTGCAAACGATTTCTTCTGCCTTTAGTTCCATCTCTTTGATCAAACTAGAGGGAAAAATATATCTCAAATCACGGTGGCTATTACCACAACCACCAAGTTCTGTAGATGGAAATGATACAGTGTCAATGCCATTACAATGAGTTATATTGCAACTAGAAATGGCCTTCTCATCCGCATTTTCTTTCTCACGGGCAGCGCAAGTTTTTGTTTTAATCGGTAGCTTCAACATTGATTCTCCAGAAATGCTTCCCTGACTTAATTCTTGAAAACAATTTAAGCAAAGGCTATATAAGCAACTAGGGCAGCTTCTATTGAGATCCAAAATGGGAGTTTTGCAGTGATTGCTGAGTCAAGTAATAAATTAGTTAGCATCAAGCACCAGAGAAACCTTTGACTTTTCTAAATAGCACTCAGAATAGAGTTTACCAGAATTTTTTCTCATTGAAGCCAAATTCAACCTGTCTGATGTGAATATCAGAAGCTTCCATCCCTGTCCAACATAAAAATGCATCTCAGATAACACTACTATATTAGCAAACGAAATTTGAAGAACAATAATATTTACCTTTAATTCTTGCTTCAGTTTCTAGCTGAGTATCCTGATATTCACTTATTTGTTTCAGTACTGGAAGGAGCATACAGAGTAGGTAATGTAAATGCAATATTCTACCAACTCTGCTTTTACCAGCCGAATGTTCCTAAGACAATGCATGTTAACTGAACTGTCAGCATATGCTACCAAAGCAACATTGTAAAGCAGAAAAGCATCAATTTTGATGTCAGACCTTACTTTCACTGTCTTTATATTGACTTGCCAGACAGTCCTTACAAGTGCAAGTTCCTCTACAAACAGGGCATGCCTTCTTAACTTCATTCTCAGTGCCAAAATACCTGTTAGTTTCAAGAAATATCAGCATATGTCTCATATTTGAATCCTCAACTACAAAATCATATTTGTTAATATATAAGCATTGAACATTGGGGCAGTGTAAATGAATGCAACAATGACAGACCGCTGTTTTATGCAATCCATGCAGAAGAACTCCTTGTTACAGCTAGAACACTTGATAAGATTCTGAGAATTACTCTTCTGGCACCAATGACACCTCTTCTTCTTACCCTTTCCCTTCTTCTTCAAGCCCTGTCCATACTGCACAACCTGAAAAAAACAAATATCAACAAATCAAAGGGGGGAAAAAAAGAGAGTAAAACTTAGCAGCTTCTGCTAAACCCACAGAAAAAAAAAAAAAGAGTAATAACTAACGAACCCACCAACCTGCAACCTGCCAACAGGGACTCTATCAACATTCTTGGACCTGAAGTAACGCGGCGTGACGGCGAGCGCTTTGGAATTAGAATCAGCAGCCAGTTTTACATCAAAATGGGAACCCACATTGCCATTGAAACCATTGGCGGTTGAAGCTGTAGAGATAGCCATCACTCCATTCGGCAATTCTCTCCGCAACTCTGCTCCTTCGCTGCACTCTTCATCTTCTTCATCATCGTCATTCTTCTTGTTCCTCTTCTTCCTTTTCTCAACCTCTCTCGTCAAGACCATCCTTATAAGCTCCAAATGCTTATCATCACCACTCCGCAACCCCTTGTTTTTGTTTTTCCTTTTCTTGTTCTTATTCTTCTTCTGAACGACCAATGCCTCTGAAGTACCATCGGAAAGCTTGCGCTTCTTTTTGGCGAGAAGAGCAATCTTGGAGTCCTTGCGTGCCCTAATTTCGACATTGTTGGCAGGAGAGGAAGGAGGAGAAGGAGAATGAGAGTGGCTCTTACGCTTATTCCTCTGAAGCTTGAGGAACTCAGGGACCTTCTCCTTGTACTGGCGATGGCGACCTTGAAGGTAGTGAACCTCGCACAGCTTCAGATTATCCTTCACTCTCCGCCGGCACCGCCATTGCCGCCCGTCCGTCCTCCCGCACCTCAGGTTGTCCGGCGGAACATACTCCTCCTCCCCGGTGGCCGCAGCTGATTTTTTTCCCATGAAAGTTGGAATTTTTTTAAAGAAAAACAGAATTGAGATTTTTCTCGGGAAAATTTTCTGGGAAAAAGTGAAACCTAAGCAGAGGGAGAGAAAAATCCCGTCTTTTCTGCACAGGGCGCTGGGGAACGGAAAAGGGTTTCTCTGTTTTTAAGGCCCAAACGAATGTGTATGTTTTTTTTTTGTGTATTTTATTGCGGAGAAAGGAAAAAAGTAAGTGTGGCAAGTTAATGTAATTATTGGCAAATTCAGAGTCTTGTTTTGGTCCGTGGTCTTGTGGGATCAAGATTTTAATCAGAATCTTGTCTTAATTCTTATATCAGATCATTGATGAACTGATGTATAACATTTTTCTGTAGAAATCAGGTTCTCCGGAATTTTTTTCACCTTAATTCTCCCCATTTTTTACATTTTGTTTTGGACCAAGTTTTTCACTTTTTGGTTCCGAAGTTGGTCACTGAATCTTGTTGCGAGAATTTTTTTTCTGAAAAAGTCTACCCTTTTCGGTTTCTTGGGCTGGAATCAATCGCATTGTGTCTTCAAATGATGGTGTATTGAAGATGTAGCATTCAATATTTTGATTAAGCAACTTGGATATGAATATATATAAATGATAAAAAATTATTAAGTGGCCAATGTACACACCAGTGTCACTCTTTTCTGGTTTGGTTTTTTAGCTGCCTTTGATGTGTGATATATGATGTATGAAAGCATGAAAGGCTGAAAGCATAGCATTAACATTTTTCATTTTGCTCTTGATTTTTTTTTTTTTTTGTGTGTACATTTGCAGGCTGATTGTTTGTGCACTTTTTAATTTAGATGTGCAAGGGAAATGGTATAGGACGCAGTGATGGAGTGTATAGGTGTTTTTTTACAACTGTGATGTCAGGAGCAAAAATCAGACCATCGAATTTTGGGTACATAAATCGAAGGATCCGATTTGTATTTAAAAAATTAAAAAAATTTGGGGTACACAAATTGGAGAGTCAAATTACCTTCACCAAAATTTAATTTTTTTTCTTCCACACTAATCGGACTGTTCGATTAGTGGGCTTAATTTTTTTTACAAAAAAATCAAATGATCCAATTTCTTCATCTCTTATTTCAGAAAAAGCTATCCCACATTTATGTTTAGCACCCAGATTCTCCACAACAACATACAACACACACATGCTTCTCATATCCAAAAAAATGAGTAGAATATGGTAGAGTTTAGATCTAATCCTATAACTCTATTTGCACATTGAATTTTTTATATAAATTCAATTCTATTATATCTGCGAGTTGAAAATATCTCACTCCTAATTTTACCCATTTTTAATCCACGGGTTATAAAAAATATACAACATTATTATAAGAATCTTTTGCATTTAGTGAGAGGTTTTTAATTCAACATCCACTTGAATATTTTTATATAAATATATAAAATATACATATATAGGATACGGCATGTTGCCATCCCTTTGACCAGTTTTTAAATTTAATAATATATTATTTTAATTATTTAATTAATTATGTCTCTTATTTTTAATGATTCAATATTATTTAATTAATTTAAATACTCATTTTTATGATAATTTTTTTAAAAAAAATTAAAGACAGAATAAAAGATAATATTTAAAGTATACCTAATTGTACTAATGTGTTTTTATTTTCCTTTGTCATTTTCTTTCATACTTTTTATTTTCCCATGTTTTAAGGGTATGCTTAATTATTTCATGCATAATTATCTTACAATTCTAAAGTTATAAAAATTTGTTCCCTAGGATAGGGTAACAAATTAAAGAAGAACAATTCACCGCTAATTGATCTTCTACCTCCCTTTTATTATTGATAAGAGTTTTGTTACACATTCAAAAGATTTATGCAACCAAACAACTAAGTTACAACTAAGTCATTTAATTTATATGGTGTGGAGTACGTGGTCTTCTTCTTTTTTTTTTCTCTTTTTTTTTTTATTTATTTTTTATTATCGTCATCGTCATTCGTTGTCACTACCATATTATCACATCCATCTCCTTCTCTTTCTGTTTTTTTTTTATTTAATTTTTTTTATCTCCTCCTTCCTTTTCTTCTTCTTTTTCTATTATCATTATCGTCATCACTAACAACACCAACATTTTGCTAACATCTTTATTGATTCTAATTCTCGGTGGTGACATTGTTAAATAATTTTGAAACCGAAAATATTATCAAAACGAAACCATTGTATAATACCAAATGAACCGAAAACTGTCCATTATATAAATTTGAATTCAGAAACACATGCGTCTCGAATGAACCAAAAATATTATCAAAATGAAACCATTATATAATATCAAATGAACCGAACATTATCCATTATATAAATTCAATTTCAGAAACAACTGCGTCTCGAATGAACCGAAAATATTATCAAAACGAAACCATTGTATAATATCAAATGATTCAAAAATTGTCCATTATATAAATTCGAATTCAAAAACAAGTCAATTTTGAACAAAAATACATCCAAATCAATTTTTGATAGTGTCATCAATATGACAAAAAATCGATGATAACGATAACGACAATACGTATTAGAAGAAGACAATGACGATAATGATGATGATTATGATAATGATAATGATGGAGGAGAATGATGAAAATGAAGGAGGAGACGAAATTCCAATAGGATGAGGAGTTGTTGGTGACGACGGTAACGAAATTGAAAAATAATAAAAAAGGAGGAGACGATAACGAAATTGAAAAATAATAAAAAAGGAGGAGAAGAAAAAGACGTAGCATTCGAGAAGAAGAAGAACGCGTAACTCAAATCACTTAGATGAACTTGGAAGTTAAAATTGCTTAGACGTGGAGAATTATTCTATTGATAATGTTATCATCATGCTTTTCAAAGCAAAAAATCAAAATGACAAAAATTTAAGTGCAAACAATTTTAATTTGTATTGGCTATTATTTTTAGCCAACACTCTAATAAAAAATATTAGAAAGCTACTAAAATTTATTAATTTTCAATTAATCATTAATATTTAAAAATATAAGTTAAAACTTAAAAGTATGTTGTTGGATTATTAGATTAAATAAATTAGATTGATGGCTAAAAATAATTAATAAATTTTGATAGTTTTAAATTATTTTTTTTCTATTATTTTTATTCCAATACTTTAGTAGTATACTTTTAGCGAGACCTCCGTTTTATTTTGGTCATTGAGCAAAAATTCAGAATTAAGAAGAGAAATTAAACTATTCTATATATTTCGTATACCAATTTTAATAATAATAAAAAAGGTTGTCATATATCATGTGAAACATGAACATCTGGGAATATTAGTTGTTGGGTTAAGTTTTCAGACTTTCAACATGTAAAATCCAAAGAGGATGAATATAATTACATGTAACTATCGTTCTAATATTTGCTTTGTGGTTGTCTATGATGGGCACAGGATTTGGTGGTCCAGAAATCTTTGGACCACTTAGTGGTCCGAGTAGAAAACATGTTTTTGGAGTTTTTTTATCAATTACTACGTAGTCCTTGAACTAATTTTAATTACAAATTAACTCCATATATTTTATTTAATTATAAAAATAATTTTTATTTTATAAATTATTATTTTATCAATTATCTATTATATTTATTAATAATCAAATACAAAAATAACAACCAATTATATCCTCCATTCATCCTAATAATTTCAATTGATTAAAAAATTAACTTTGATCTCGTTACGTTCGTCCATGGCTTTAATTTCGTCATGTAGTATCACGGATTTAATTAATACCAGTAGAAATACATTTCCTTCGTCCAAACTAAACCAAACTACAGGATCAATGATTTAAGTTAAGTGATAAAAATTGTTCTTATGTTAATACATTGATATTGGTGCAAGAAGATAATAAGATCCTGATCATGGTGATTGAAAAAAAAATTGGATTAATGAGGATTTGTACAACCTATTTGTGATTTATGAAAGTAGAATAGAATAAATTGTGCAAAATCCTACAGAATTCTGAAAAAATGAGAACATTACCAATTGATTGAGTAGATGGATATTCCATTACCAATCGATTGAAATTGGCAAAACATTCAACTTTATCATCTTCCAATCGATTGGATTACATTACCAATCGATTGAATTTGGCTAAAACTTCAATGTCACCACTTTCCAATCGATTGTATTTGGCAAATCCATGTTGTTTTCGTGAATTCAATCAATTGAGTAACAACAACAATCGATTGTTTTGAGGTTTCAATCGATTGTTTTGTGATATAGTGTAAACCAATCGATTGAGTTATCATTCAATCGATTGTTTTGAAAAACCAATCGATTGAATTTCAAGGAAACACGATTTGGAAGCCATGGACGAACGTAACGAGATCAAAATTAATTTTTTAATCAATTGGAATTATTAGGATGAATGGAGGATATAATTGGTTGTTATTTTTGTATTTGATTGTTAATAAATATAATAGATAATTGATAAAATAATAATTTATAAAATAAAAAACTATTTTTATAATAAAATAAAATATATAGGGTTGATTTGTAATTAAAATTAGTTCAAGAACTACGTAGCAATTGATAAAAAAACTCCAAAAACATGTTTTCTACTTGGACCACTAAGTGGTCCAAAGGTTCCTGGACCACCGAATCCTGAGCCTCTATGATGGGTTCCTTCATCAAAGTTGAGAATCCATCAAACCAAATTTGTGATTGCTTCAAGTGATGTTCATTTGAAAGATGTTGTAAGGTTGACATCATCTGAAGTTTTGAACTTCCCCAAGTTATATATGATGGTGAGTGATTTTTATTTTGTTTTATTTTGTTTGATGTACTGTGGAAGTTGTCATTCGAATGGTGAATGATATATTAGGTTCTTAATTTTGAGTGGTTTTATTGAGCTTAATTATCCAAAAAGGAAAAGTAATACTGACAATAATTGTTCAAGTTATGTTAAAGTAAAAATAAAATGTTGGGGTACAATATTTTTTAAAGAAGAGTATTAGAGAACAGCAAGTTTTGTGATTCGTAGCCATTAATAAATCATTATTAATATTTTTAATGGTGTGAGATTTTATTTAATAATGTGAAATTACTTATTTTTCTTTTACTGATTAAATACTTAAGTACTGACTAAATTTCAATAAAAAAGCTGGTCTCTAAACTTTTTTTTTTCAAATGTTTTCGCAGCAATAAGTTGTAAAATCAAACAGCAAATAGTTGAGTTCTTTTGTCTTTAAACTTCAAATAGAAATAGAAGAGATATTACAAAGTACAAACTATTTTTTCAAATTCTATTTTAGTTAGGTTAGACTTTAGAGGTTCAAGTACCTAACTAATATATACTGAATTACTGATATTCAATAATGCTAGATGACTAATTATTCTTCTACAATCATTGAACAATTAAAGTATAAAAGTTTTCATATTTATACATATTTTAGATCATTAATACAAATACAAAAACTTATAACTTTTTTGTTGTAAAATAATTATATATAAAAAGAAATAAGTTTTCCTATCATTATTGTATCCATATTCGACCTCAACACTTCACCCAAATTCTGATGTCTGAGGCTCTGTTTTATTGGAAGGGTGAGTTCTAATTAACTAAAAGTGGTAGTACCTGTTTGCAATACTTTAGAAGATCCTATGAAAATTAAATAGAAACAAAAGAGAAAAAAAGTCTATGTTCAAAAATAATAAATTCCAATTTCCCAAACAACATGGACTTTAACTAAATAAACTTGTAATTTCGCTAGATGAATAATAAAAAATACGAACAACATGAATAATGGTATGTATTTTAGATTTATTAACCATTCAAAATAAAAATAAAAATTAACTTTCTATTTTTAATTTATTATTTAAATTATTAAAAAAAAAACATTATTTCTCTGTACTTTCTCACAAACTTAAACTCTTTGATGCTTCAGGAAGAAGGGAGAAAAGGTAGAAGAAACAATAGAAGACATCTAAACATTATTATATTATTATTACCTTAGCTTACTCAAATGCATAAGATGAATGCTAGGGACCAGCAATTTTTGTGATTTGTAACCATCAAATAGTCATCAATGATGGTTTTAATGGTGTGAGATTGGTGTGAGATTTCATCAAATGACTCACTTTTCTTTGCTAGTTACATGTTGACCAGAATTTAACAAAGTTGCTGGCCCTAGACTTTTCTAATAAATAATCCCGTATTACCAAAAAAACATGATTGAATGCAGCGTCAATGGCAATAACAAGGAAGGAACTGAGCTGGAATTTGCATCAACGCTGCACTCAATGATGCTTTTCTAGTGTGGGAGCTGTTGGTTTTCCACTTTCCATAGCTGTAGATATATTGCATGCATCATCAGCTATTTGTTAAGAGAATTTTGAATGCAGTACATCAACCAAGTTCCATTCCTATTCCTTTAATTTGTACTATCAGCTATTCCATCAGCCTCTCTTATAATTATTGTACTGCTAATCACTTGTACAGTTGTACTAGAATCAAATCTTGTACTACTACTGTTACATTGGTCTATCTATTTTGGTCAACCATTACATCATTTTTCATCACATGCAACACTCATTATATGTCTTGGGATAAATTAAATATCTTTAGCGGCTACAACTAAAAGATGTTACAAGAAAAACTAACATTGAATATCATCCTATTTTTCATTGAATTAGCAGCGGTTTCACATGTCATTAGGATTTTTGTTTTGATTTGTTTGTCAGTATTTGTTTTTTTGAATTTTTATTCTGTATATTTAATATTTCACGTTATATAGATTATTATTTATAGATAAATTATTACTTGATTTTTACTAATTAAGATTTAATTATTAATTGTCGACTATCAAGTTTTGTCAGGTTCAGAAAGAAATTAAAAAAAATATTAACTCTGCCATCAAATTTACTCAACAATAATTTTTATTAAATAAAAAATATGAAAAATAAAATTATCGTAAAAAATTATCCGACGATAGTCATTATGAAATTTACTAATCCGATAATAAATAGTTACTAGCAAAGAGTTTATTGTCAAATTATATTCACCAATAATATGTTTATTGATGAAATTTTTCATATTTTTACTAATAAATTTAATGGTATTCAATGAAATTTCTTGTAATGAGGTGAGAAATTAAAACCTTTATTTTTTAGAAAAATAAAAGCAAGAGACCCTTGAATTATAGTGATTTGCGTGGATCTGTATGTTGCTGTGGGCTGATTAGTTGCTACTTGTTATTCCCAACCAAAAAGGGAAAAAAAATTGAAAGAAATAAAGTATTTTTGGTTTGCTTTTTGACTTTTGTGTCATTATCAATAGGTCTTTGAAAATAATGCTGAGTTTTACCTACAAAGTGCAAAATGGAAGCACCATGCAAGAGTGATCAAGCTATAAAGAGAATATTAAAGTAAAAAATGATCAAGTTTAGTTACTTCTTGTGTAAGTCTCTTCCACTGAACTCTTTTTGACAGATGATGAGTGAACTCAAAGAATAATGTGTTCTGTTATATATGTTTTAATTTCAAGTTCTCTTTTCCAAACAAAGTGAAATTAAAGAAATAAAAAACAAATAAATAAATAGATATAACCAATCTTAATAATATTTTTATAAAAATTATATAAAGAGCAAAATTAAAGTAGTTAGATAAGTGAAGAGTTGGTTTTTCAGAAATTATTTTTAATATGGAAATGGAGATGGCGTTTTGGTTGAATATTGATATTTGAAGTGTATTACAGTATTGTGGAACTCATTCAACACGTCCTCACGTGTTACACCACGCCCCCCACGTGTTGCACCACGCCCTCCACGTGTTGACTTTTCACCTACAAAATCCACCCATCTGTAATTACACTAAATAATCCTATTTCCCAAAAAAACACCAATATTTTTTCCATATAAAAAAAATCAGCCTTGGTTTTTCCTCTTAAAAGAAAATATGGATTCTTATATATATAACAGCGCAGCACTCGTCACTTTCAATAATTATGTGGAGACCAAATTTCTTTTGCCTAGCTAGAAGGGGAAAAAAAGTAATTGTCATTGTAAATATAAGCTACCACTTTGAAAATTTTATACATGTGAAGAGATTTTATTAATTAATATTAGAACTTAGAAGGTAACAACACAATCCTGTTCATAACCAAAATCATAAACATATCCAGAAGCGTTTTGGCCAAATCAAATAAAGCAAAAGATCCAGAATAATCCTTATTAATTAAAATTTCAACCAATTATTGGAAAAAAGCTGACAAAAAAAAGAACACTTTTTTTGAAAAAATGAAGAGCAAATATATTGGTTTGTCTGTGTGCGATTTTTTGTAAATGTATGTGTATATAAAACTTGTTTATGCGCCGTCCACTGGAGCCATGGCCACACACGTCCTTTTAACTGAAACCAACTAGCGATTGAAAGAAATAACAAACTTTAGTCTTTACATATAATATCTTATATTGTTTCTTCATCAATCATCATCATTAGTAAAAAACTAAAAAGTGGACGTGACTCTATATACCATCATCATATTAATCATATAAGACAATTTAAAGCAAAACTTATGTACCTAGAACTAGTTATAGTTATAGGACGCTATTGCAGAGGGCAATATTATAAACTGTAGGTAGCTCTAGGTAGGGGTGACAAAATGGACTGAATTTACATGACTAACCTATTAAATTGGTAAAAAAAAAAGGGTAAATTGGATTAAGATTTGAAATTTGTCCCAAAAAAACAAAAAATTGATAAGTTTGCACCGCAAAATTTATAGATTTTGATAGGACTAGTAAACAGCTCGATAAATTGAGCTCATGAATCTGTATCGTCAAAATTAAACCTAAATTTGAGCTCAAATATTAAATGAAACTAGTTTAAATTTAAATAAGCTCAATTTATTAGTTTGTGAACAAGTTTACTTATATATATATATATAAATTGTTATAATTATTTATATTTAATATATATTTTGTATTTTATATATATATATATATATATATATATAATTTTTATATTTAATTATAATAAAGAACATAAGTTATGTTGTTGATAGAGACATAAATTTTTATTTATATATATAAAATGATAAATTGTGTTATTATTATTTGAACCAACTCCTTTTAATTTACTAGATACAAGATAAATAACTTATACTTTTAAAATATATAAATATTTTTTTAAAAGAATTTACCCAATCAAACTTCAAGGAATCAAATGTAGATAGTAAGATAGGTATATAGTAACGAGTAATGACAAAATGGATAATCATCAAATTCGATGGGGTCGCGAAAAGCAGATGCTTATAATTTGATGTTGGTGCATGACCTCACTAATGATACCACCTGAACAATTCAATTAAGAAAATATTACTGAGAGCTTTTATATAAAGAGGTATCCATAAAAACTTTCAAAACATTATTTTTACTCTAAATCAAACCCTACCCAGCTACCCTAAAGTGTGTAAATTGGTAATCATGCAAATCACCGGTGATTGATCCTTAAACAAAAGCTGGTGAGACGGCCTAGCTAGTAACAAAATTAGGGGTGGCAACGGGGTGGGTAGGGGTGGGTAGGGGCGGGTTTTTGCTCTATCCGATTCTGCCCCGCCCTATAAAAAACCCGCATCAAATTCGTCCCGCCCTATCCGCGGATTGTAAAAATGTTAAACCCTAACCCGTCTCTGCGAGTACCCGCCCCGCCCCTATAATTATTAAATCCAACAAATAAAATTAAATTTTAAAAATTATATAACCACCATTTACATACATAATATAAATTAAAATAAAAATTTATATATGATATAATATTATTAATCATTTTACTAATTATTTTATATATGTTACATATATTATATATTAAAAATATATATATTTACATATATATATTATATATACCGGGGCGGGTAGGGACGGGTTCAACCTAAACACGATTCCGACCCGCCCCAACCAAAAACCCACCCCGGTGCGGGAGTGAGTAATTACCCGTCCCGAACAGATAGAGACGGAGTGGGTACCCGCAAATTTGGATAGTATTGTCACCCCCAAACAAAACCTTATACATCTTACATACAAAGCCATGCCAAAAGTCCAAACTCGTAATTTTTTAGTGCCAATCATGCTTAATTAATTATTTATTTTTTAGATATCCAAACCAATCATTAGATTTGATTATAACAACTACTTACAACTACCAATGTTAGTAATTACTTTTATCTGCCGCCCAACAATTTTATAACAGAATAAGATGATTTCATCAATGTGCTCAACCATTCTCAGCCACCCATTCATCGCAACACTCACAATAAACCAAGAAATACAAGTTTCTCATTCGTTGACAATTCTTATTTTATCACTTACTTTACAAAATTTCAAAGCTTTTCCGGCCGCTTTCCAAATCATGTTATCCCATAAATAACTTCTCAAGGATGTGTCCATAAATTATATTTTTCTTTTTTTTTTATATCCACAAACCTAAATAAAATACAGTATAATAGGAAAAATTTTGAAACAAATAGTATCACTGAACAATTTTTAAAGTGAAATTTGAGGATATATAACTCCTTCAAAATGGATGGACTAATTAAAAACTTAACTTTCAGAAGAAAAAAAGAAAATGGTTTTATGCTTTTATTAATAGGAGAATCTTTTAATTTATACTATTATTTTTCTTTTATTTCCTTCAACGCATATAAGTTGAAATTAATTTAGCATAGTTTTAAAAATTTAAATTCTTTTTGCTCTTTGCTAACAAGTACCTTTTAGAGAAAAAATAATGAAATATTAAAATACATAAGAAAAATCAATTTTTGAATTCTTTAACTCCTCTCTCTTCATAAAAAAAAAAATCTAATTTTTATCCTAGCATATAATTCTAAATTGGTAATTTTTAACGGTTGAAACTTGGAATTAGAGGTATTAGTAGCACCGAGATAGTTTGATTGTATTTTTCAATTTAATTCAGTTTAAATTTTTTGCGGGTTAGATTAAATGTTGAGTTACTATAAAAGAAGTTAAGTCGGCCGTTTTTAGTATGCAATTCTTTAAGGCATCAGGCTCTGATGGGTTTCAGGCTTTCTTCTTTAAAGAATATTGGGAGATTGTTGGTTTTGATGTTTGGACTATGGTTCGTCATGCGTTCTCTGGTTTGGATATGGATCCAAGGATGATGGAAACTCTTGTGGTTCTTATTCCGAAGGTAAAAAACCCGTTTTCCATGAAGAATTTTCGACCTATTAGTATCTGTAATGTGGTTTACAAAGTTATAATAAAGGTCCTGGTCAATAGACTTCGTCCCCATTTCAAAGAGATTGTTGGACCCCTTCAAGGAGGGTTTATCCCAGGGAGAGGAACTCCGAACAACATCATTGTAGCACAAGAGGTTCTCCATTTCATGAAGAAGACAAAGTCAAAGAAAGGCACCCTAGCCTTTAAGATTGGTCTAGAGAAAGCGTATGATAGAGTGGATTGGGGGTTTCTGAAACAAACCCTTGTGAGTTTTGGCTTTCCTCCTCCGACAGTCAATCTGATTATGCGTTGTGTCACTGCTTCCTCACTGTCTATCCTCTGGAATGAGGATAGATTAAATAACTTCATTTCGAGCAGGCATCTTAGGCAAGAAGATCCTATATCACCATATCTGTTTGTGTTGTGTATGGAGAGATTGTCTTGTTCTATTAATCAACAAGTTGACAGGGGCTTATGGAAGCCAGTTGCGCTTTCTAGAGGGAGTCCAAGAATTTCTCATTTGATGTTTGCTGATGATTTGCTTCTTTTCTATAAAGCCAAAAAGCAGTAAGTTCAAACTGTGATGGTAGCTTTGGAAAATTTCTACAGAGCCTCTAGGATGGAGGTTAATGTGGATAAATCTAAAGCACTATGCTCTAGGAATGTTTTGGCGATAAGAAAAGAGATTTTCACTAGAGTGTCCTCCATCAGATTCGTCCAGAACTTGGGCAAGTATTTAGGGATGAGCCAGCTGGAAAGGGAGATTGCTTAATTAATAAGGCGGACAGACTTTGTTTGCTCAATTCGGTAGTGACTGCGATTCCTACTTACCGCATGCAAGTATTTCTCTTCTCTAAAGGGGTAACTAATAAGATAGAATCCACGATGTGAAACTTTCTATGGAAGGGTCAAGCTGATAGTAGAGGCCTGAATCTAGTTAACTGGAAGGTGTTGGTCACCCCTAAGAAGTTGAGGGTCTGGAAATTAGAGATCCTTTTTGTGCTAATATTGCTCTTCTTGGAAAGCTAGTTTGGCAACTTTTTCACCATCTTGACAAGTTATGGGTTCAACTGTTGACGGAGAAATACCATTCTTCTAAGGATGATTGTTTCAATCGGTCTCGAGAAAGGGGATCTTATGTTTGGAAGAGTATATGTCGAGTTTGGAATATTCTGAATGAAGGTTTTATTTGGTGCATTGAGATTTGGAATAGAACTTTTGGTTTTCTAAATAGCGAAAAGAGGGGCGACTGCGTCATGAGATGGATTATGTTCACATTTCTTATTCGGATCTCAGGATCTTGGACCTTTGATCATCTGGACAGTGGAACCTTGAGAATATCTATTCTTCTCTGAATCAGTCTCTGCAGAGCAACATTAACTCTTACAACCCGGATGTTCAAGCTGGTTCAGAGGTCGGTTAGTGTTGGACTGGTGCGGCTTTAAAGGTTTATGATACTCGTAGTGGTTATTTGTGGCTCAGTAAAAAGATGTTTAGTTGGGAGTATAGGGATAATTGGCTTTGGTTTTGGCGTCAACATGTTCTGGAAAAGCACAAAATTTTGGCCTGGCAATGTCTTCGAAAGGCTCTTCCTACTGCTGCATTTCGTTTTAGGAGGGGCATTTCGCACACAGATAGCTTTCCACGATGTTTCTCAGGTCAGGAATCGGTTTTACATTGCAGTCAGAATTATCCAAAAGCCCAGCTAATTTGGCAAACTCGGGGGATCTCTGGTCAACCAATGGATTTGATGAGTTGGTTTGTACATAATATCAAACAGCGCCTCTTTAGATTCTTTTATGGTCTCTGGTGAATTTGGCGTTCGAGGAATAACAAGATCTTTCATCCTCACGAGTATTGGACCATAGACAAGGTGACTGGTATGGCTTTGTCCTTGAAAAAGGAGCTTCGGAATATTTTTGAGTTGCAACGACTGTCTATCCCTCCACCATTAGTGGCTTTTGGATTCCTCCCTCACTGGATACCTTTAATATTAATTGTGATGCTAGCTATCCTGACAATGGTGTTCGGGTTGGTTTTGCTTGTGTTAGAATAAATTGGAAGGAAAGGTGGCAACGAGGCTGTCTGGGAACAATTGAGAGTCGTAGCATTTTGCAAGGAGAGTTATTTGCTATTTGGAGAGGCTTTCTTTTAGCATGGGACTTGGGGCATAGAGACATTATATGTGAGACAGACTTGTGGAGGTCTTTACTATTGTTAATAATTTACAGGATTGCTCTGGTTTTATTGATCATTTGGTGTTAAAAATCCGAGATATCATGTCTTGGAAACGGCGTGCTGATGTTTGGTTGATCTTGAGAGATGCAAACACAGTAGCAGATTTCATGGCAAAGACTGCAATGAGGATCCTTTCTCCTCAAGTGGAGCTTCCGTTGCCTTGGAAAGAGTTTGAGAGTAGTATTCAGTGGGACTATCTTTCTTAAGTAGTTTCTTGTTTATTTTTATTTCTTTTTTTTGTTGTTATTTGTTTTCTTTTAATTCACAAAAAAAAGTTGAGTAAATAGTCATTTTTTATCATAAAAAATTCGAACGGTAACATATTGATAATGAAATAATAAAATTAAAGTCGTACCCATAAAAAATCGACTTCTTACTACAAAACTATTCAACCCCTAAAAATTACCAAAAAATTTTAAATTACCATTCCTTGACCTCACCCATCATCATCGTCATCACATTACTCTCTTTCTCTCCCTCCTCTCTTAGCATAGACTTGCAGCCCTCTTTATCCCCTTCTCTTTTTCACATGTGTCCACCTTCACTACAGCTATCTTTGGAAACGATGAACAATGGATTCCATTTTTCCTGATTCGAGTTATTCCCATAACCTCCAGTGGTAACCCAAGCTTGCTTTGTGACCTTGTGAAAATTTTTCGAAAGAAGCTACTATGTCCTCTTTCTCTCTGAGAGAGAGAGAGAAAGAGAGAGAGAGAGTTTTTAGATAATTTTTTAAGGTTTGGATAGTTATATAGTGCTCAATTATATGTATAATATTAAAAATATAGATTAAATGTATATAGAATATGTGTATTAATAATTATATATATATATATATAATAATAATAATAATAATAATAATAATAATAATATATAATTTTACATATATATGAATGTTTTTAATTGTTTAAAATTTTATAGTCATTTTTTATATATAATTTTCATGTAGAACATAAATAAAAAATTTATAATGATAGATAGACAATATATTAAATTTATTTTTTAATATTTTTTAATATATATAAGTTATAATTTATTGATAGAATTATAGATTATATTCCTATTATTTGAGTCAGCTCGTGAGCTCGAGCCAGTTCGTGAGCTTTCGTTGAGTCGAACTTAAGCTTACAAAATATGCTCAATTGTTAATGAGTCGAGCCGTGAGCCAAGCTTAATTTTCGTAAGTCGAGTTTAAGCCTGGTCTAGCTCGACTCAACTCGGCTCACTTCCAACCCTAATTTTATAGTATAGAGTTAATTTTTTATAAGTACAATTTTAATTTTTTAACGGTGTTTGAATATTTTATAATCAGAAGTGATTATTTACTCTTAAATTTTTTATTCAGTTTTAAAAAAAATAGTATTAAACTATTAATATAAATAACTTCAACTGAATAAATAAATTTTATAATAATATTAAAATAAGAAATTAAATAATAATATGCAAATTACTTAAAATAATATATAAATATATTAAATATATTATAAGTTAAATCTTAAGTTTAATAATAAGATGACAATAATGCATGACACGATTTGATTTGAACTGGATCAAATTGATTTTAAAAAGTAGATATAAAAAAATTTAATATAATTTGGGTAATTATTAAAGATAAAATATAATCTAATCTAATCTAATGCTAAAATTAAAATTATTTAATGTTAAGAACAATGAATGAGAATGGTTTGGAGTTTGGAGTTTGAATTTAAAACTGAAACAAACACCCCTACTTGAAAGTTGAGAGTGTTGAAGGGGGGGAAAAGGAGGGAGCTTTGTATATATAGTGGTGGAACATGCAAGGTGCGTAAAGGAATGACAGAAGGGAACCTACGTGTCTGACTTCACTCACTCTCTCAACGCCGGAGATCACAATGACGTCACACCCACTCCATCCCACCTGCGACTTCGACACCGACTCCGTCGCCTCCTCCCCTCGCTCCGACCACTTCCACGACCCCCCTCAACGCGTCCGCTTCATGTGCAGCTTCGGCGGCAAGATCCTCCCTCGTCCTCACGACAACCAGCTCCGCTATGTCGGCGGTGACACCCGCATACTTGCCATCAACCGCTCCATCTCCTTCCCCGCCTTCCTCCTCAAGCTCTCCAAGCTATCAGGTCACTCTCCAACTCCTCTTTTCTCCCTTTTTCTCTCTTCTCTTCTCTTCTTCACTTTCGTGATTTCATTCGGTGCAGGTATGACCAACATAACCGCCAAGTACCAGCTTCCCAACGAGGACCTTGACGCGCTAATTTCTGTCACCACCGACGAAGACGTCGAGAACATGATGGACGAGTACGACCGCGTCGCACACAATCAAAATCCCCGATCCGCTCGTCTCCGCCTCTTCCTCTTTCCGGAATCATCCGCCGCCGACGATACCTCCCGAGCCGGCAGCATCAGCTCCCTCCTCAACGGCTCCGTTAAACGCGAGAGCTGGTTCCTCGACGCCCTCAACGGCGGCGTCTCAGCCCTCGAGCGAGGCCGCTCCGAAGCTTCCTCCATGGTCTCGGAGGTTCCCGATTACCTCTTCGGGTTGGACAACTCCGAAGAAACGCAAAGCAACCGCGAATTACGACATAAGGACCGACCCTGTCTATATTCGGATCCGGGTTCTCCTGCCCCAGTTGCGTCTCAATTTTCCTCCACATCATCAGTGCCGTGCGTGCCATCTATCCCCAACCTTCCACCAGTTAAAACCAAACCGGCGAACCCGGCTCCTGAAGTGGAGTCCAAGGAGATTCAAATCGAAGCTGAACCGGCTCCACAACCTCAACCGCAACCAAACACGTACCCGGGTAACACTGTTCTGCACTACGCCGCGGATGCCTCCTATTCGGGCCATTCTGTTCAACCGGTTCCGGTTTACTATTTTCCCGGTCCGGTTCAACCAGGAACTCTTCCGGTTCATATGCAGGCTCCATATCCATACGTTCAACAACCGTATCATGCAGTGGTTCCGGGTCAGGTTCCAGTCGGGTACCGTCATTTTGTTCCGGGTTCGGGTCAAGTATATGGCGCGGGTCTGAGGCATGTAAGCCCGATGCACCATCCATACAGTACATCTGCCACAGCGGCTGTGGTTCAAGACGGTGTGAAACAGCAGATGTATCAGGCGGTGCCTGGTTCCGGTTACCCAGCAATGGCAATGACAGGTGGGGATGAACCACAGAGAGGTGGTTCGGAGTTTGTGGTGGGTCGGATCGGGTCGCCAACTCCCTAAATGAATGATGTACTTTTTTTTAGCATGACCTAATTTACTTTTGGTCATGTAAATGGATGCTTAATCTTTGTGTGTATGCACTCTCAGATTTTTGCTACTTATTTGTTCAACGCACAAAAAAGCCAAGTGTGATATATATTTCATAAAATTGTTTGAGCAAGGGATTTTATTGCTCAAATTGTATATATTAATAATGACAAATCTGTTGATTAATAGAGTATTGCTTTAAGCTACATTTGTTTTGCTGTATTATTTTCGTATATTAAAGCCAACAAAATCATATTATTGCAGTGACAACAGTTAAAAAACCTGTCAATGTGGAAAATGAAATTTCAGTTTTTTTTTTGTTACACATTTTAGAAGTATTTAAAGTGAAAGCATTGTGATGATGAAAATATACCGTCGCATCTGTCAAATTTCAGTTCAATTTCTAAAGCGAATATTGGTTCAGGTTCAGGAAGATAAATTTAACTATTTGTGAAGGAATTGAATTTTCTTGTCAATATGGATTAGGGAGGAGATGCCCATAACATTTGAATTGAAAAAAAATATATATTAAGACTTGTTTTTTTTTTCTCCTTCTTTAAATATTCTCTTTTATATTTCTTTTTCCTATCCCATTATCCAAACATATCGCTCTAGTCTCTTCAACCATCTCTCATCAATTATGGGTATTTGTCTCGTACTCTATTTCCGAAAGCAACAAAAGCTTGGGAATCTTTTGACCTAATCTCAACTTGTGTAAAGGAACGACGTTTGTATTTTGCTATTAAAAAACAACAAATTTTATGAAAACACAAATGGGAAGTGTTGGCTAAGGGATATGCCTGTCTGCTTTGCAAGTCATCAACTCATCATCTCACCACATTTCATGCACCACATAATAAAAAGCCACAAAGATACGTAGCGGAAAGAATATATTTAATAGTTAATTACCAAATCATGCTGTAATGCTCTTTGCACTAAACTAAAACTATTTTTAATGAAACAATGGAAGGAAATGAAAGTCACAGTTTAACGCTCAAACCATCAATTATTACTTAGAGCTTCAATTATATCTTGTGAGAATCTAGAAGATCATATTATTTAAATTCAATCATCCTTTCAAGTAATTTATTGATTACTTTTGGCGACTGTACTAAATACTAATACGCTGATTGTGTATTCTTATGATATGTTGTTCAATTGCTTCAAATTCGTGCAACATTTGATGAGGACAGAACGAAATTATTATTCAATCATGGAGACATAGCCTTAACTCAAAATGCTCCATTCAGACCAAAATTATGAACCCACCTTTTTCCTTGGAAAGAAGTCATACATAATGCATTCATGTCTATTTTCAATGCCCCTGAAGGCTGAAGCATTATTGAATAATAATTTCTTTTTCTTATTTCTCTTATTATTATTCTTTTTCGGCTCAAATCAATTATAAAATAATAGAACACAGCTACTCGTCTTGACTCTCTTGGGCTTCTTGAGGTCAACTGAGTCATTTTTTTTGGACTTGATGCATATACATGGGTAGCAACCATATGAAAAGATAAAATATTAGAAATGAATATTTGAAGATTTTATCTAATAAATAAATTGTTACTTGAACACTGCAAATGGTTTGGTATATATAATCAAAAATACCAAAGTAGGACAATAAATATTTTGTTTTTATTTTTACCTGGTTTAGTTGATAACAAAAAAGCTTTCATAGCTCAGTTGGTTAGAGCACCCGTTTAGTAAGCGGGAGGTCTTGAGTTCAACTCTCAATGAAAGCACTTATTCTAAGTTAGATAAATTTATAGTTTACCATTTTGCTAGATAAATTTATAGTTTACCATTTTGCTGATCTCTCGTTAAATCACAGCTGAATGTTTTTATCCTTGAACTTTTTTTTTTTTTAATATTCCTACAAAGAAGACTAAGATATATAGCACAACCTGAAATGCACAACACCTTGGATTGATAACAATTCACTAGTATAGCAAACTCGACACAATAAACTTAACCGGAGGAACTATGCTCTTCAGGCTTCAAGTGTATGTACAAGTTTAACATTAAAAATACTTAATCCGTTGAATATATATACAACAATGATGTAGAACAGATATACAACACCACTCATAACTCACAAAGACAAACTATATTACAAAGGGTTGGTAAAACTAAACTCTCTTCGTTGAGAACGAAACACAGAAGCTGTATGTAGAATAGAAGTGCAAATTTAACAGCTCACCCTGCTGAGACAAATTGGAACAGAACATTGATCTCTATCTGAAACCAATTGAAACAATCACATAGAACACACACAGAAATTCTTCCTCTATGCCTCCTTACCACCGAGTCCTGAGTACAAACTTTCAAGGACCGATGGAATCTGCGCTGTATTTCTTCGTTCGAGCGAGGACATCCTTGAGAAACTCGTAATGAAATATGTGATGCAGACACATAAGGATTCAGTTCAGGTGAAGAACCATTGTTTCAAATATTCCCCACGTGCACTTGAATTCAAGCTGGATTGTGTAAATTTGTGTTCTTTTCCATGCTACCTTTATCATCAATAGACTCGACTGTAATAAGAGGAGGAGGGTTTAACTTGCCCTTTCCACCAAAGCCATCGATGCATATTGTGTCACCACGACCATGCCAAGTTCCATCCTGAACATTGTTCATCTCCAAGGTTCTAGACTCCTGCATCATATTACAAAAGATACCAATATTCAATATTAAGATTGATACCAATTACGCATCTTAAGTTAGAACCATTTAAGTTATGATCATTACTAATTTTAAATATAAGTAACCACAAGTGTACTCTTTCTGGATCATACAAAGGAACAACTCACAATCCTATTACGATACAGTCAATTCAATGGTGGTGGAGGTGTGAGTTGACCTAGTATACGATGCAAACCAAGCATTTCTCTTAATCGGATGCAAATATAGTCCATATTCCATAGTTTCTTTCCCATATCACAACAAAATATATCAGGAAAACCAAATTGAAATGAGATAAAATTTTGAAAATGACCTGACTTAATGTACAGCAAGGACAAGCAAAATGGTAGATGCAATCGTCCAAGGAACTATCACTACCCTGCAGAAGGTTTCAGTACAACAAACACATTAGTCAAATTATATCGCACAAGACACAACAACGAATAAAAGTAAATGAATAAGTAATGTAAAGTCTTGCTTTTTTGTTCTCATATGAGGAAATCACACGACTCAAAACTGTGTCAACCAACCTTTTTTAAAATAAACCTTCATGTATGCAAAAATATGTCTATAAAATTTGCTGTTATAATCCTCCATGATTGAGTTCAAACTAATTATACCAATTAAAGAGGAAAAAAGGGAGAAAAGATAAAGGCCAGAACATAATTGTGTATATTTTATTTTTGAGATATGATGGAATACTAGCAGGTTACCACCACAGCATAATTTTGTTTGTTTATGGATTACAAATTATCAATCAATGATGCCAGCTTGTTATAATAAGGTTCCATCTTTATCCAAACAATGGGGTTCTAGCTACACTACTAATAATTTCACTTTAAATATAATTGGATCCAATAATAATTGTCATTCTTAAGAAAGAAAAAAAAAGGAAGACCAAAACCTCTCAAGGCATAAAAATTGCAAGAGTGATAAATAAAATAAATGGAGAAAAGGGTCACCTTGATGTTGAACTTATGTCTTATACGTGACCGGAAGAATCCTAAATACAATCCAACAGAGAAGATGAAGGCAACTGCCAGATAGAGAAAGCAGTGCCGTTTCGTGACAGCAAAGGCAATGAAATTAAGGAAGGCACCAATGGCAAGCAGGAAATACATTGCTGCCTGCAAAATTAGACAGGGAAGTTCCAATAATTTCAGAGACCTACTTAACATGAACAAAAACTGCCAATTCTAACATTGAAATTGAATCATTCCCCAAAGTTCAAACTTAAGCATACCTGAATGTAGCAAGAACCAAAACCAGCTCTCTTCATGTTCTTCCCAAATCGGTAGCAAGGACAGCTGCAACACCAAATATTCTAAACATTTCAGACATGACATAATACAGCATGAGAATCTTCAAACTGGGTACTCTATATATACCTTATCTATACAGAAATAAACAATGAAAAGAAGAATGATAAATTTCCCTCAACAAGATGAACCTTACCTTCTTTAACATCATACATGAAAGAAAAAAGAACACACAATAATCAAACATAGAACAATAGTTACAAAAATCCTGGCACAAGTTAATAATAAAGCTGTACGTTGATGTACACAATTTGCAACTTTTGTGATAAAATTACCTACCATGTGGATTCAAGAAGAATGCGACGATCATCGAAACAATCAAGGAGTTCACCTTCCCACATCCTCAAAACCCCGCCAAACTCTCCACCATTTTGTTCTTCATCATCATCATCATTCCCAACAACCCTCCCAAGCTTCCCCCAATTCCGATGCGAGGTTCTCAACGCCACGGAGGAGCACAGCATGTCGAAGTCCAAAACCGCCATTCCCTCCAACAACCCGTCCTTTTCTTCGTCCTCCACCATAAGCACCGCCCTCTCTTGCTTCTCCAGTTGTTCCCCCATTGTAATTGTTTGCACCGAACTTTCCCTACCCACAAAACGTAAAGAAAGTTCGGTTTTTTAAGGCACCACCCTTTTGGGTTTTGCAAATGCAGGGGTTTGAAAAAGTGCAAGAGAGAGAGAGAGAGAGAAAGAAAGAGGGAGCGAAAATAAAATAAACAGAAGAAGATAAGATAGAAAAGTTTGTTTTGTTGAGTCTGAGTGTGCACACGAGAATCTTTTAAGTTGGCGGGTAATAATTCTGTGGGGCCCAAAATTTGCTACATTATCAGCGGCGTAGCTTTTGCCACGTGGCAACTTGATTTGAGATAATAGTAACCGTGTGATTATTTTTGTCGCCCTATGGATCACGTGTATTTTTAGGTGGGTTGATTTTATTTTGACTATGGTAGTCGTTTTGGATTCAATTGTTTGATTTAGTAGTCAACAAAGGTAAGTTCTATTAATGAGTATATTCATATCCATATCTATATCTACCAAAAATAACAACTTATTCACGCCATCGCTTTGCTTACGGAGCAGGAATGTTGGATGTTGAAAATAGAGACACAAAAAGGACTATTCCATTCCATGTAATTAGAATTGAATATTGTCTTAGCTGTTGGAGTGATTCAATAGCAGAATAGCTTCCAACTGGTACTGTTTTTGTTATTTTTTAGCCCCATAGATAAAAAGACTAATTCATTACGAAATGAAATTTTATTTAAGAGTTTGTTATTAACTAATATATTTAATTTAAATAAAAAAATGTTAACACAAAATTAAAATAAAAAAATTTAAATTTTTTTTAAAATTTTTTATTAAATTTCAAACAGAAAAAATATAATTTACTAAAAAATAAAAAAGAAACAGGAAGAGAATGTGATGGTAGTGAGGCCCAATATTTGGGATTTTGATTGGGTAGAGTCCAATGTGAGCCCATTATGTACACTGTTGTTAGCGTAAATTTAAGTCCAAATAGCGTCGTCTATAAACTGGATACCGAGGGTTGCGTAAAATTAAAGCCCATTGGCGTGAAACTTAAGGCCAACTAATGTGTTGTTTGCGTCACTTATACCACATGCGGTGGATGGTTGATAGGCCCAATGTTGTGTGTTTTTATGGAGTTCAGGAGTTGTATAATGTCCAATTTGGATGCGACAAAAACTCATATTTTGGCCTGGTCAAGTGGTCATGGATATAATACGATGATATTCCAAGATCTAAAGAAGTCATGGATATAATACGATGACAAAGGAGTTCATGACTCGTGGAGAACAACTAGGAACAAAAGCATATCAGCCAAAAATTAGCCAAAATGTGTTTGGGCTCCATGAAAAATTGGGTTTTGATTTGTGCTCCGTGATTCCAGGAGCAGTTTTCAAACATATTATTCAAAAAATGATTCTAATTAAACGATTTTGTTTACTTTTTGGCTGATCACCTTTTGGTTCCATATACTTTTCCATAGATTTTATTATTACGATTATGCTAATATGGCATCGGGTAGGTGCCATTAAAAATAAGAACTAATGCTAATCCTAAAATATTTAATTTAACTAGACGTTGGTTGTAAGAAGCTGGAACCACTGGCTTTGGGGATTATCCAAACAAGCAGAATCATCGTCATCAACGCAGATGCATTTTTTGGTGACTAACTTAGAAGAATGAGAATCAGTGTCCAAGCACAGAAGGTCCCCATTCTTATTTTTGGTGGCTAAATGAAGACCCGTCACCGAAACAAATCTCCAAGAACTCTGTGGTGGTGACAAGCAATCCTTTGAGAGTGTTGGAGGAAGGCCTTCACCAGTTGCCTTCAGACACAGAGGAGAGTCCATCATTCTGATTGGGGCTCCATCTCCTTCGAAACTCCACCTAACATGGTTCTTGCAGTCACCAAATTCAAGTTCCTTCTTGCTGCTCACGTGCGTGCAGTTACCGCTCAAAGGATGGAACAGTATCTGGGACTTTGAAAGGTTAGAAGCTGGATCTGCATCGGAATATCACATTAATTAGCACTACATTTCTGGATTAGATGATTAGATGAAGTAGATGATTAGGGTATGTACCTTGGAGTAGAGCTTGAAGAAGTTGAAACTTGTGTGGGAATTTAGGGTCTCTATAACCTGTCCAATCATGGGTTAAAACAGCATAGCTCTCATCAGCACCAACATTCCCTTGTCGATAATAATAGCTTCCTCCAAAAGACCACAAGCTCCAATCCATGTCCATCGCTGCAAGGTAAGACTTGAAGCACACGATGTATTTGTTGTCTGCATCATTTTCACCCGTCATGTCATAACCGAATTCGCTCACAAACATTGGTGCTGGGTTGCTTCCGCCTATCAAAAATCCCCATAGATTTTGCACCGACTCCAGGACAGAGGCGCAAACCCGATTCACCGGTTGAAGGCTCCAACTGCCTGTGTCGCCGGTAAAAGAGTACAAGTGCGCCTCGTAAACTATCTTGTTGGTGAAGTTTAGGTCAAGGGGCTTGTTCTTCAAGAACGTGAAGTCTTTGTCGAAGTCTAAGCCTGAGATTACAACTAAGAGATTAGGGTTGTGTTGGTGAATGGTTCTTGCTCCTTGCCTCACGTACTTATACCAATCCTTTGAACTTTCACGTGAACCTCTAAGCTCATTTCTTAAGTCCATAGCCACAACCTAATGCAACAAAATTAAGAAAAGGATACTTGAGTAAAAAACGATTAGCTAGTTCAAAGAGTGTGATCTTTGACATATACGCCTATATTTGCGTGGTTTGGAAAAAAGATTCAAATCAAATTTTATAATATAAAGTTTTGAGTATTATATTTATAAAGTGGATAGAGTTCGTTGAATTTGTGTGCACTATGTATGAATCTGAGATACTATTCCGTTAATGT
Organism: Arachis ipaensis; assembly: GCF_059453495.1. NCBI lineage: Eukaryota > Viridiplantae > Streptophyta > Magnoliopsida > Fabales > Fabaceae > Arachis > Arachis ipaensis. Next base: position 122,037,861 of record NC_142437.1, read on the forward strand.
AATGTGATAATATATAACAACTGAATTATATCATATAAATATGATTCTGTTAATGAACTAAAAATTAAAAAATAAAACTAAAAAGTATAAAATAATCTCCTTTTGAATATTTTATGATATGAAAAACACAATTTTAATTTTTCTTTCGCTTCTTATTAATCCGTTTTATATCAAAATAGAAATTATAAAAAAAAAGGTGTACATTGTCCATATAACATTCCGTTATTTAAAAATGTCATTAAGATAATATATTAACAATAATATAACATTTAAAATTATATACTTATTGTATCTAATATATATATTTTAAAGATAATTAATGAAGAGAAAATAAGATAACTTTATGCTCATTTTTATCTTCCAAACGTGAATAATCTGTTAGCAAAATTAATCCATGAAAATAAATGTTTTTGTTGACAACTCACATGGCGTTTTCCCTTGAAATGTTGGGCTACAAAAGCCAAACCTTGAAGCCATTCACGAGGTTGAAAGTGCCTGTCATTGAAGAAGCCATTCTGATCTTGACGATCACAGCACCATTTAGGCATGCTAACATGGTTATCAATGAGCATCATGACCCCTTGTTTATCCAAGGCATCAACCACAGCTTCAAAAGCCTGAAGGTGCGTCATGTTCAGCACCCAAGGGTTGTGCTTCTCTATCGCTGCCACCCTCTCCGGTATGTCCAGACTACTCAAGGTCTCGCCAATGGAGACGTTGGCGTAGCGAGTGAACATGTAAGTCGCATAGGAGAGACGAACGCAGTTGAATCCCCGTTCAGGAAACTGCTTAACGATGTCGTTTAAGGGCAAGTGGTCCAAACCCTCCGCCACCATTGGCTTTGCATGTGCAACCCAATGAGCGCACGTGAGTTTCACACGCTTCCCCGTTGCGTCGTCGATGATCCATCGCTTGTGGGCTGAGAGGGGCAAGGCGTTGCAGTAGCAAGTCAGTGTGGCCAAGAATAAGAGCAAAAGCGAGACCTTGCATAGCATCTTCATTTTCGAATAACAATGAAGTCACATCAATCTCGTGACAATATTACTACTCATTATATAAGTGTTAAATGGATAGAATTTTTCTCAATTCAACTAACTATTCTTTAAAAAATGGTACAATATTTAATTTTTTATTATAATAATAATAATTAAAAAAAATTAAAACAAACACATCTAAAAATTATAAATAGATTTAATATTTTTTTAAAATTAAATATACATTTAAAATACAAACTAAATAAAACTAAAATTTAAAATTTAGTATTTTAAATCTCTGTTTTAGATTTAATATATTTAATTATTAATATATTATAATTTAAATACATATTTAAAAATTAAATTATTTAAAATTTAAAATTTTAATTTTAAAATTCTAAAATAAATCTTAAACCATTTAATTATTAACTACTAGCGTTGAGCCGCTTTTCTATTGAGTTTAAGAAATTAATTTTATATTTTTATTTAAAATATAAATTCAAAATTTAAAAAATCTAAATCCAATTAATTGATTCATAATTTGAAAGTAAATAATATCGAAACATTCATGTAAAGATTGTGAGTACATATATTTTGTTTTTATTGACACATCTAGCTAATAGGTAAACTATTTTCTATCGACAGTGGTCAATTTTTTAAAATAAAAATTTAGCAAAACATATACAGTAAATCTAAGTAGGGATTATTTCATAGTGCAAGTCGTGAAGAGGTTAAAAGAGCTGTTTTGGGCCACGGAGACTACGACTCTAGAAATGGCAGTAAATTCTTTCTTTCAAAAGCTCTTTTCTACAAGGGAGGATATTGACCTGGACGTCATGGGGCCTTTTCCTTGCCCGTCTCTTAGTACTGAGACTTGTCAAAAGTTAGTGGAACCAGTGACGTCTGAAGAGGTTAAAAGAGCTGTGATGACCATGAGTTCGTTTAAAGCCCCAGGGCTAGATGGATTTCAAGCAATTTTTTACAAAGAGTTCTGGAACTTTCTTAGCAACGATGTGTGTGGACTGGTCAAGCGAGCCTTTGAGGGTGAGTCACTGAATGCGGCTATTTTCGATACTCTTATTGTTCTAATTCCTAAAGTGGAAGTTCCCTCTTCCTTACGGGAGTTTCGGCCTATTAGCTTATGTAATGTAATTTATAAAATTGTCACAAAGGTTCTAGTTAACAGGTTCAGATCTTTCCTGTCGGAGATCATTGGTCCTTTGTAAGGAGTGTTCGTTCCAGGAAGAGGAACCACAGAGAATATTATCATTGCTCAGGAGATTATGCACTTCATGAGGAACACCAAGTCTCGAAAAGGGACCATGGCATTCAAGATTGATTTGGAAAAAGCTTATGACAGGGTAGATTGGCGTTTTCTGGAAGCTACTTTGGTCCGGTTTGGGTTTCCAAAGGCTACCATTAATCTTATATTGAATTGTGTGACTTCCTCTTCATTGGCAGTTTTGTGGAATGGGAACAGGCTCCAAAATTTCAATCCGAAGAGAGGGTTGAGGCAAGGAGATCCTATGTCTCCTTATCTATTTGTACTCTGTATGGAAATGCTTGCCTGCTTTATCTCTCATAGAGTTTCCCAAGGTTTGTGGAACCCAGTTGCGGTTTCTAGGAATGGACCACGACTCTCTCATTTGATGTTTGCAGATGATCTTTTACTTTTCTGTAAGGCATCAAAAGCTCAAGTAATAGAGGTCATGCATTGTTTGGACTTGTTTTCTAAAGCGTCAGGTTTAAAGGTAAATCTTCATAAGTCAAAGGCCCAGTATTCCAAGAGGGTGTCGGAGAGGAGAAAAGGGGTTCTCTCAGGGGTCTCTAACATCCGGTTCTGCAATGATTTGGGTAAATACCTGGGAATTAACATCGGTCATGCCAGAGCTTCGAGGAAGACGACTCAGAAGATTATTGAAAAAATTTCGAGGAAGCTCTCCAGTTGGAAAGGACGCCTACTGAGTAAGGCAGGGAGGCTTTGTCTTGTTAAATCGGTTATGGCTTCTATCCCAGTTTATGAAATGCAAATTTCTCTTCTCCCGAAGTATGCATGTAATAAAATTGATTCCTTGATGAGACAATTCTTGTGGAAAGGCCAAGCGACTGGAAAAGGTCTACCTCTGGTCAGGTGGGAGGTCGCTATAACTCCTAAAAAGGCAGGAGGATTGGGTATTAGGGATACTTCCTATGCTAACATGGCGCTTCTAGAAAAGTTGGTATGGGATTGTCTAAATAATAGTGAGAAGTTATGGGTGCAGGTTCTGAAGCATAAATATCTCAGGAATCAATCTGGTATGAACGGAAACAGTAGAAATTCTTCATCGGCTACCTAGAAGAACATTGTTAGTGCCTATGAGCATCTCAAGGAAGGACTTCATTGGAATATTGGAGATGTCCACAAATCAGTTTGGTATGATGAGTGGACTCCTTTTGGTAAGCTTTGCAATCTTGTTCTTTATGTACATATTTCTGAATCAGATTTCATGGTGGCTGACTTGTGGAAAGGGGTATCTTGGGAGGTTGATAGTCTTACCACGCCTATTCCGCATGAGATTAAGCAGTTTATTTGTGGTCTGAGATATCCTAGTTTGACTGAGTTGGAGCCACAGTGGGAGTGGTGGCCTGCAGCAACAAAAAAGTATAGTGCAAGGGAGGGTTACAGATGGTTATTAAAGAAAATATTAAATTGAAATGCCAACAGTAATTGGAACTGGTTGTGGAACACAAACATTCCAGAGAAGTTCAAATTTACTATGTGGCTTAGCTTACATGATGCTCTACCAACTGAGACCTTTCGATTCAAGCGACATTTAGCTTCTTCAGATATGTGTAAGAGATGTAACAAGGCGCAGGAGACTATGGAGCATTGCCTTAGAGACTGTGAACGATCAAAGGCAATCTGGTATATGTTGGATCCTAGTATCCTGGACTCGACGGCTGGTACTGCTCTTGAAGAGTGGTTTCGGAAGGCCTTGGCTAACAATGAGGCGTCCTTTGGTGCAGGGCTTTGGTGGGTATGGAGACATATGTGCAATGACATATTCAACACTGACAACCCTTGGACAGACCATAAGGTTGTTGCCTTGGCCAGAATTACCGCCAAGGACTTACAGGTTTATAGGAATCGAAGCAATGCCTTTAGGTCTCTCCGAAATTGCCTGTGTTGGGAACCACCGGTAGGCAATAGTTTTAAAGTTAATTGTGATGCAAGCTTGCATATGGATTCAAATTTAGCGGGATTTGGGTGTATTATTAGAGATTCTAAGGGAGATTGGATCTCGGGCTGCTCTGGAAGCATTCCCCTTGGTCTATAATCAGATGTGAATTATTTGCTGCTTGGAGGGGGCTGGTTTTAGCTTGGGATTGCGGTTTGAGGGATATTATATGTAAAACGGATTGCCTTGACATTCTGCCCATCATGCATGAGCTTACAAGTGGGTATTCATCTGAAGTAACATATTTGGTTCACAAGATTCAGGAGCTTTTATCTCGTCCTTGGCTTGTTTACGTTGAATGGGTGTCCCGAGAAGCAAATAGAGCTGCGGATTGGATGGCTAAATATGGTGCCAAGAGTAACTCTAATCATGTTATTTGGTCTGAGTTTGGTATTGATCTCCAACGAATCATCCGCTCAGATTTATGATAGTTTTTGCTTTGTTTCTTTCCTTATTTAGACACCAAAAAATAATGCAAGTCGTGAGTCATGACACAATTTAGTGACACAATTTAGTGTTCAATAAAGCTCCAATCCTTAGTCTGGATTATAGAATGGGTTCAAGATTTGTACCTGTTATAGACAAAAATAATATTTCTTTAATTATGATTGAAAGAGTGTTTTGCATTACGAGTTCAAATAAAATCTAATAAAAAAAGTAATTTAAAAGACATAAAACACAGTAACTTTATTAATAGAAAAAGTCTAGGGGTTAGCAATTTTGTTACCAGCAAAAAAAAGTGAGTCATTGGATGAAATCTCACACCAATTTTACACTATTAAAATCATCATTGATGGCTATTTGATGGTTACAAATCACAAAAATTATTAGCTCCCTAGCATTCCTCATCATCTAACAGTACTACTTATTATTTAAGAGAGTATTTTTGCAGGTTATATACTTCTAACCTTGTTCCAATTCCATGTGAATTAAGATCCCTATAACTCACTAATTCAAAAGTTCCGCTTCAAGTACCAACAGTACCCAACAACCAAAACCTAAACAAACAATTGCAAGATGAATTAGTTCTACAACAACGTATTTTAGGGAGAGAGGGAAAAGTCGAACATGAGAATTCAAATTCAAACGAAAATGTATTATCTTCAATTCTCTAAAATAATATTTGATGAAATACTACATGAGATTTTTTTTTTACTTTGTTGATCTATGTTATATTATATGTTACTAACTTGCTATTATATTATAAGTTTAAATTTTTAAGCTATCAAAACTTGATCATATCAATTCAATTCAAATTAATGAAAAGATCTCCCAATAGTTGAAGTCCTTTGTATCAAAATTTATATTACGATTTATTATTTCATTCAATTTTTAATTATATATGTGATTCGAAAATATTATTTATATATTAAAATTAATTATTTATGTATTTATATATAAATATATAAATATATGTGTTATTTAATTTTTTTATGTATATTTATATTTAAATATATTTTAATTTTAAATGGCTGAATTTAGTAAACATATAACATGATTATTCGTAATTATGTGTACTTTTTAAAACTCCATTGGGGCTCAAAGCACCCACTCCAAGACACAGATTTTTTTTTTCTTTTTTTGTTAGCTAGCTTAACTTCTTCTATCCCGGAAAAAACAAAAAGAAAGAATCATTTGAAATGAAAGAAATAATAATAATGACATATTATTGTTCGATTTAAAAGATAGTTGAAATTAATATTATTTTTTTGGGTATACAATTAATATAAAAACTTGAACGAGATTATCCAAGTTGCTAAATGCTAACTAACTTTAATTTATAGATCTCTCTACAGTGATATGATTATATTTTCAAAATCAGAAGTAAACGAATTGGAGAAAGCAACTAATAAACACGAGATTATAATTAAACTTGAGCACTCAACAGTTTTCTTGGCCATCATTTTTCAATGAGTTGTTATGAATCATTTATCGTCACATCAAAGATTTATTTGAAACCTATTTTTTATTATATTATTCAAAGTTTTAAAGATTTGAAGCCTTCGTATTTTCTAAAATAAAGGAATTAATTTAAAGGGTATGATGAGCAACGTTACGTTAATATAAATAACGAAGCAGCTGGCGGAGAAAAGAACACTTCATCGTCCATCTCAAGTTATTCTCATCATGATCATCATCTCCTAAATAATTGATTAACTTTGGAAGCTTGAAATTGCAGTTACTAGTCCGTACATTGAACATGATGATGATCAATATATGTTTTGGCCACTTTAACTGCACAAGTTGTATAGATTATTAGATCCCATCAAAACATGTTTCATTACTAGTTTTATAAGTGAATATATAAGTAATTAACTTTTCTAATTAATTCATGATAATGATAATCATCTGCTGTCACATCCTCGCAATAATTCAACATTATGATTTATGCATAGTATATCGTAAACAAAAATTTGAAGAGATGTTTCACCTAATTTATGAACTTCTAGTTCCTATATGTTGAAGTGTTGAACGTGGAGGAGAAAAAAAATTATTTAATTAACTTAAAAAAATATTAAAATATAATATTATAATAAGCCTTTTTTATGGTGGGTTTGTCAGAAGCCCCACTACACTGGGTGGGAATTATTTTTCAATCTCAAGATAAAGTTATTAGTATACATGCTTTGAAAAATGAAAAAGAATAGGAGTATATATCAAAAGAATGAAAACTAATTTGTGTAATAAAAATATTATGTGCTAAAAAAAATTAGTCACTAAATTAATATTATATATTTGTGTATAAATATATAATATTTAATTTATTTTTAATATATATTTTATATTCTGATATATATTTATACAAATAATTTATTTAATGAATATTCTTTTTATATATAACGTCATTGTTTTTGTAAATGCCTTACAGAATCCTGAATTTCGTGGTGTAATACTGTAGTATATATTATGGCAATATGTCATTCAAAGCTAAATAGAATAAAGTTTAAAAAATAATATATATATTACAATCCTCTAATTGCTATATAATACTATATTATGTTTTATATTATTAATAAATTATTTTGACAATGAAAATCTTTTCATCATTATGAAAAATAAAAATAATGAAAATCAGAAAATAATTTTAAAAAATTACACAAAGAGAATTTTATAATATGAGATTTGGAAGTAACAATATCATTCATAAAAAAAATTATTGCTATACAACAATAGGATTAGAGCTAAAGTTTTTTTTTAATGGGTAAATTATAAAAAAAATATTGAAAGTCTTAATTATTTTCATAATTATCTTTCTAATTGCTAAATAAATAAAGTTTTGATTTTTTATTTTTTAATATTTATAAAAAGTAATATATATTTGAATTTTTACTTTTTAAATATTAAAAAAATAATTAGGATGATAAATTAGAATTCTCAATCATTATTTATATTATAGTGTTTTATTTGTGCACTACCAGAATATTTATTATTCAAAAATATTATGTTAAAAATTTATTATTATACATATATAATATGTTATGTAATTTAATTTTAATGTGTATTTTATATATATATATAGTTAATTTTATGGTTGATTTTTTTGTGTAAACGTAGCGTGATTGTTTATTTTTAAGCAATGACTCTCGAGAGAATTGAAGCACGTAATTTTTAAGAAGAAAGATGAATAGAAAATAGGGACATGATGATGATGTATGCGAGTTAGATAGTGAAAATCAAAAAAGAACTTAGGGTAACTTAGTAAAGAAGACAATATAGTAAAGTAAAATTGGGATTATGAGAAAAATGTATTACACCTCCTCATTTTAAAAGCAATGACTTCTTATTTATACTATGATTCATACTAACACTCTAACAGAGTCTTGCTTTTCTTGACCTGCACTAGCACTATTATTCAAATTTGCATTAGTGTCCACTACATCTTTTACACCCTCCTCAAACTTATGATTGATCTTAGGACCACTCTAAATTTGTATTTTGAGCTTATCAAAGGTTGCTGCTGACAAGGGTTTGGTCAATATATCAGTAATCTACTCTTGGTCTAGGATATGGACCACATGTAGTTCATTACTTTTGATCTTGTCTCGAATAAACTGTATATCAAGTTGGAAGTGCTTAATTTTGTCATGTAACACTGGATTGGAAACAAGCATTACAGTGCTTAAATTGTTACAGAAAATAGTTAAAAATGTCTGAAGTTGAACTTTCAATTCGAGTAACAAATTCCTGATCCAAACTGTCTCTGCTACACACGCTGTAAGACTTCAAAATTCAGTCTCTATTGAGCTCCTACTGACAGTGATTTACTTCCTACAACACCAAGACACAAAATTAGATCCTAAAAAAAATACAAAACCCAGTGACTGACCTGCAGTCTTCAAGGTCTGATGCCTAATCAGCATCAACGAATCTATACAATCTGAAGTCTGTATTCTTATGAAAGAGTAACCTTTGTTGTTTAGTACCTTGAAGATATCGAAGAACTCTCTTTAGAGCCTTCCAATGTGCAAACAAGAGTTTATGCATAAATTGGCTAAACTTGATGTCATCTACATAGCATAAAAGATATATGACATGATTAGAAATGTATTTCAAAAACAAAGAGGTATCTGATTTTACAGTGATAAAACCAAATGTTTCTAGAGTTTTGTTCAACTTTAAGAACCATTCTCGTGGTGCTTACTTTAGACCATATAGGGATCGATTTAATTTGTACATTAAGATTTTAAAATTGACTTCAAAATTCCTGGGCTGCTGCATATAAATAATTTGAGATAAATCTCCATTTAAAAATACGTTATTAAAATTAAATTGTCGAATAACCTAACCTTTGGATAAGGTTAAGCTTAGCACAATTATCACAGTAGTAGGCCTAATTATTGGACTAAAAACCTGGTCAAAATTAAAATCTTCACTTTGTTCAAAATTTTGTGCAACTAATCGTGCTTTATTTGTATTTTTGCACAGATCCATCAGGGTTCTTTTTAGTAGTGAAAATCCATTTAGAACCTATTATTTTAGCATGAGGTGGTGGCAACACTAGGTTTCAGGTATTAGTTCTCATAAGGGCAATATATTCTTATTTCATAGCCTCATACCAGTGTGGTATAGTGAGAGTAGTAGCTACAGTTTTTGGTGGTCTTTCTTCAGATTTCTCATCACTATGTTTAGTTAGAAAAATTTTGGATTTAGACTTGCCTGTCTTGAATCTGGTGTTCATAGGGTGGACATTAGTGTTTGGTGAAATGGGAGAATTTTGTGGCACACTATGACTGTGTTGTGAACTATCACAGGGTAACTGACCCTCTATAGCAGAACTAGGAATAAGAGTTTCATGGTGCAGAATTGAAGGAAAAACTTGATCAGGCTGAAAAATTTCTATATTAAAGCTAGTGTTAGTACTATTACTCGACTTATGAAGAGTTGAATTATGGGAGAGCTGATCATGAGAGAGTGTTTGTGTAAGTAAACCAGCATATGTTGGTACAGTAGGAATAGTCTGAAAGAACTCTGATTAATGAAATTATTATCAGTATTAGTCTTCGTATATCGTAAGTTATTAGATGAATTTATAAATAATTCTTTATATGAAAATATAGATTTATCAAAGGCAACATGTCTACTAATAAACACCTTACCAGTGGGTGACAAACACGTATAACCTTTGTGATTGGCTGCATATCCCAGAAAAAGACATTTGTGAGATCTATAATCAAACTTATGTCTATTATAGGGTCTCAGCAGTGGATAACATGTATTGTCAAAAATTCTCAAATGTTGATAATCAGGAATTTGATTAAATAACAATTCATATGGTGTCTTACCTTGGAGAACAGGAGTAGATAATCTATTGATTAAGTATGTAGCAATAATTACTGCTTCATCTCAAAAAGGGGAAGGGAAGCTGTAAAAAGCATTGTCAAAGCTGTTTCTATAACATGGTGATGCTTTCTCTCAGCCTTACCATTTTGTTCATGTGTATGAGGACATGAATATCTATGATGTATGCCATGTTTAAGTATAATTCTTTAAAATTATTAGAGCTATACTCTCCTCTATGATCAATTTGTAACTCCTTCAATTTATGTCCTGTTAAATTTTCAATGAGAGTCTTATATTGTAGAAATACAGTATATACCTGAGATTTAGATTGTAATAGATATAGACAAGTGTACCTACTATATGCATCAACAAATATAATATAGTACCTAAAATCAAGATGAGATATAATAGGGGCGGCTGAGTCCCAAACATCAGAATATACTAATTGAATGGGTGCAAAAAAAAGCATCTTCTGTAATTTTGCATAAACACACTTTTCACACAATAAATTATCAGAAGTTAAATTAAAGAAGTCAATTGTATTTTAAGTAATAATAGTGTATTTATTTAAGACTGTGTGTACAGTTTGTTTAGCAACATGTCCCAGCCTCTTGTGCCACAATTCAAAAGAAGAACATGTAATAGCTAGAACTTTAGGTACAAAATTTAAAGAAGAAAAATGAGGAATAGCAACATTAACAAATTTGTAGATTCCTCCTCTACGAAATCCTTGCATGAGAATCTTTTTGGAGAACTAACATTTAACAAAGCAAACAAAGGCATGAAATTCAAAGAAAACATTGTTATCTTGAGCAAATTTAAAAACACTAATTAAATTCTTCGTGATCTATGGTGTGTAAATTAACTTTTGTAATTGAAACCATCTATTTGAGTCTTGTGTATAAAGAATTGAATTTTCATAATGTTTAATAGACCAACCTAATCTATCACCTACAAGAACCTGATCTGGGCCAGAATATTCAGTACTGATAAGTAGGTTGGAGTGATTTGGGGTGACATGGTGAGATGCACCTGTGTCTAGGTATCAAGAAGTGTCTGCTGCTAATGAGGGAACAGCCATGTATGCCTCAGGATGATGAAAGGATGCTGTAGGTGGTGGTGGCGTGGTGGATAGTACTGGTGGTTGTGATTATGGTACAGAAGATGAAGGAAAAAGAGATTGAGGTCTGTAAAAGGGTGCATTGAGATTTGAGGGAGGAGGAATTTGTTGATCAAGTACATGATAGTAATGCCAAACAATATGACCCGTACGACCACAAACTTGGCATTGTGGTCTAAAATTTGAATTAAAGAACCTGCCTCCTCGAGAAAACCTACCCCCTCTGCCTTATCGTCCTCCAAAACCCTTTTCTTGATTGATGGAGGGTAAAAAATTGCCTTGTGTCAAATGAGCTTGTACCATTAAACTATCTGAATTTCGAAACTTATCTACCATATTATCATGAGTCATAATGAGAGTTTCAACTTCACTTAATGAGTACATTTTCGATTTTGCATCGACAGTAAAGATTAGCATTTGATAATCAGAATTCAAACCCTCAGGAAGTACTTCAATATGCTCTGCTGATGTAAGAGGGCTTCTTAAAGCCGCAAGAGAGTCAGTAACATGTTTGATTTTGAACACATAATCAAAGGTAGATAATCCATGTTTCTTGATAAGTTTCAATTGTGCCTTGAGTTGTTTGATTTTGTACAGGGTTGACTTAGCAAAGTAATCTTCAATCTTTTTTCAGATTTGAAAACTAAAAGCACTGCCTACCATTTTGTTTTTGAAATTCGGTTCAATTAATGCAAGCATCCATGACATGAGGTTGGAATCATCTTGCCTCCACTGTTTATAGTGAGCAGATTCTTTTCTAGCAATTCGATCTTCTTCAGAAAGATATTGAGAAAAAAATTTCTCTAGTAGAAGATGATTTTGTAAATCTTGCCAATAAATGGTATCCACAACTTGTTGTAACTAAGTCTTGTGATTATTTTTGCCAAGTTTGTCTCCAATCGGGGTGACTAGTCGTTGATTCAAGAAGGATGCAGTGGTAGGAACAGATGTGACGACATTTTGGGGGGTTATTGTTAATGTTGACAGAGTTGGAATTGGAAGGTGATTCAGCCATTGAAGAGTAGAAACTTAAGCTCTAGATACTATCTCAAGAGAATTGAAGCATGTAATTTTCAAGAAGAAAGATGAATAGAAAACAGGGGCATAATGATGATGTATACGAGCTAGATAGTAAAAACTAAGAAAGAACTTAGGATAACTTAGTAACAAAGACAATACAGTAAAATAAAATTGGAATTATGAAAAAAATGTATTACACCTCCTCATTTTAAAAGTAACAATTTTTTATTTATACTATGACTTATACTAACACTTTAATAGAGTTTTGTTTTTTTTAACCTGCACTAACACTATTACTCAAATTTGCGTTAGTGTCTAATACATTTTTTACAATGATAACTATTTTTTTTATTAATTTCTGACAACTTTAATAGATAAAATAACTGGTTTGAAGTTTTAAAATTATTATGTATCTAAATTAAAATGGAAATCCAACTCTCTGAAATTTAACTAAGAGAGAGGCAAATTAGAATTTATTTTTCACCATATATAATATCTCTTTTCTCTAAAAAAAAAAAATAGTAAATAGCGTGGGATGTAGAAAGTGTGTGTATATATTTGGCATGTTGTTGTAATAAACTAATGATACCAGTCAATAAAGATTTTTTATTTCTATCTACCATTTGCATATGTGTCATTTAATACGCATACACGTACGTTGATTTTCATATATTGTTTTGATAATCATTAACAGAGTGCCAACGAATTTGTTAACAGCATTAGGAGTGTGTGGGTGTGTTGTGTACTTAGGATTGGGGGTTGTCCAATCCACCGAGCAAAAAAAAAAATTATTTATATCTTTTATTTCTCTTTGCTATATGTGTTTTTATATTATATATGAATTATACTATCTGTATATTAAAAATTAATTAACAATCTTATTATATATAAATATAACTATTTGGTATTTTACAAAAAAAAAATTATATTATTAAAAATAAACTAAATTATAGTCTATTGCAGATTTTATTATTTTACTATGACAGATTTAATTATTATGATAACTGATTATATAATTAAAAAAATAAATATATATAAATTTATAGTAACTGATTTAGTAATTATTTTTTTTATATATTAAAAAAAATTATTTTTATATTTCTATTTTCTCCAACAATACGAAAAATACTTCTTTTCTTAAATTGATTGTGTAATTTTTTTTCTTTCTTTTAGTTGATGAGTTTTTTGCCTCGTATATCACTGAAAAAAGAAAAGAAAAAAAAAAAAAGGAAACAATGAGTTTGTTAGATATGACAAAGTATGCTGACTAACTCATCTCACCTTGCTATTTAAAAATGAAAAAATGGACGAAGGGCAGAATAATTTTGTTAATAAAATAAAATGCGTTGATTATGTCATTATGCTTGTTAAACTCATTTTTGGATGGCTAAGGGTAAAAAAGTTAATTGCATTAGATAGTAACAAAAGTGGGAAAAATGTGTATAATCAAATAGAAATAACTTTACATAAGTCTGGAGTCTGATAATTTAAATTTATCTCTTAATCTATTTTATGTTGTGATTTATGATAAGTGTTTTATAAAAATTTATTAATCTCATATAAAATTAGATATTGTATTTATATTTGACTTTATGTTTTGATATGGCTGTTACAAATTACGAGTTATAACTCGATATCATATGTTATAAATTGGTCTTATAAATCATAGTACATCTCAAATGATATAGTTCGAAATCCTAACTTCCGACCAAATATCATAACTCCTAATTTGTTATAAGTGACCTTCAATACAAATAATTATCAAAGAATGTAACCGATTTACTCTACACCATCTTTAAAGGTATGTCATTTTTATTGATGCAGAGACACACTTTTGAATACACAATACTAACTTAAGTATTGAAATACCTTTTGCAGGTAGATTCTTCTTTTTTTTTGTTCATACTCTCCACAGCGTGATATATTTCTGGACCAAAGAGCTCGGACTTCGAAACTTATAGCTCGGTGTTGAGGGCGACAACTCGACATCGACTCTCAGAGACCGACTTATATCCAAGTTATTTACCCAAGAACATATTTAAAAAGATTATTACGAGAAGTTTTAGGAATTTGTAAAATATATATATATTTTTAATTATTAAGAACAAATGTAAGATAATTTTATTTTGACTATTTTATGTGTATATTAAAATCAGCCATTAAAATTAATTATTAATATAAAATATATATTAAAATATAAATACACATTAAAAATAAATTAAATTATATATAAATATATTTTTAATAATTAATTTTAGTGTAGGGATAACATTTTTATTTTTATTTTTATTTTTATTTTTATGTTTATGTTGGCGATAGTTGATGGGTAGCCGATAGCATACGATTTTGTCCTACATTATGATTAACCATTAAATACTAAATCTGTTAACGTCTTTATTATTTAAGAAACATCAGAAAAATCAAATCAAATTTTTGATTATGTTACCACAGTGAATACATAAAGAAACAAAGAAGCAGCTCCAAAATCAATTGATATATTTTTCCGGCTTGTTCGTAGCATTTTTTCCCTCTCGTGTTAAAGGTTGCGGGTTGCCATATATTTCATCCTGATTTTTTTTTGTTGACAGAATATTTCATTGTGATGTTGATCACCTAATCAGAAGCAAAATATTATATTTGTAAAAATAGCAATATTCAAAAACATGCATTTCTTTCTTTATTCTTAAGTTGATGATTCAGCCATCATTTTAGACCACCACCTTCATAACACTCACTGACTCGCATATTAACGTTACAACTAAAAAAAAAAATATTTATGTTAATCTTAAATGTCATATATTTTTAATTTAAAGTTTAAAGAAAGGCGAAGAAATGAAAAAACAAAAAAGCAGAGAAAAAAGGGGAGTGAAGCAAAGCAAGAGCAATAAGAGACAAGGGTTCCTCTGAGTCAACATGAACAACAAACTTGACTCCAACCGCTTATATACTTGAATCCACCTTCACAAACCAAGCCCCCTCTCTCCAAACATGGGAAGAGGAAGAGGAAGAGGTGTCACTACTCTCCTCTGTTTCTTCCTTTTTTGCTTCTCCATTTTTTCCCCAAAACCTTGTATTTCTTCAGATACCTTAACAAAATCCCAAATCCTAAGAACAAACCAAACCCTCTTGTCCCCAAAGGGAATCTTCCAACTAGGTTTCTTTTCCCCCACCGATGATGATTCCACCTCCTTGTACCTCGCCATATGGTACAACAACATTCTTCCTAGAACAGTGGTTTGGGTTGCAAACAGAGACACCCCACTTCAGAGTTCCACAGGGTTTCTCCAAATAGCTGAAACAGGAACCATCAACATAGTTAACCATTCCTTGAAATCCATATGGTCTTCAAATCAAACCACACAACAACCTCAAAACCCAGTTCTCAAGCTCTTAGATTCAGGGAACCTTGTTCTAAGAGAATCAAACGAGAACGACGACCCACCAAAGTTTCTATGGCAGAGCTTCGATTACCCTACGGATACTCTGTTATCGGGAATGAAATTGGGTTGGAACTTAGACACAAACACGGAGAAGCACCTAACTTCATGGAAGTTCCAAGACCAAGACCCTTCAACCGGAGATTACTCTTTCAAGATGAACTTCCATGGCCTCCCTGAGATTTTCCTCTGGAACAAGGACAAGATAACATATAGAAGTGGACCATGGAACGGTGCGAGATTCAGCGGCGTGCCAGAGATGCAACCCGTAACGGATTCAATCAAATTCACGTTCCACGTTGATGAGCACCAAGTGTACTACACATTCTTCATCGGGAACGAATCGTTGTTCTCGAGACTGTTGGTGAGTTCTTCCGGAGAACTTCAGAGGCTGACTTGGATAGAGAGCACGCAGGCATGGAACAAATTCTGGTACGCACCCAAGGACCAATGCGATTATTACAGAGAGTGTGGGGCGTACGGCGTGTGCGACGCAAATGCATCGCCGGTTTGCCAGTGTGTGAAGGGGTTCAGACCGAAGAACCCGCAGGCATGGAACCTTCGGGATGGGTCGAATGGGTGTGTGAGGAAGACGGAATTGGAGTGTGAGAGTGACGGGTTCTTGAAGATGGGGAATGTGAAGCTGCCAGAGACGACGTCAGTGTTTGTGAATCGGAGCATGGGGATCATGGAATGCGGAGAAGTGTGCCGTCGGAACTGTTCATGTAGTGGTTATGCGAATATAGAGATCACCGGTGGGGGCAGCGGATGTGTCATGTGGATTGGCCCCCTCTTAGATATCAGGCGCTATCCTTCCGGTGGTCAGGATCTCTATGTCAGGTTAGCAGCTTCTGATTTGGGTATGTCCATTCATTTCTTTCCTTCTTCTTCTCTTTCATTTATCTATTTCATATGAACTCAATAAAATCCTTCCACTAAAATTGGTTACTATAAAAGAGTAAAAAATTTTGATATGAAAATAAAATGAGTGATATACTTTAACATGACAATTTTTGGTATTTTTTAAAATTGTGGGAGTACACAAATCGGACCCTCCGATTTGTGTTTAAAAAGTTAAAAAAATTCAGAGTACACAAATCGCATGGTCCGACTTGTGGTTAGGCAAATATGAATTTCGGAAGCTAGAAAACGGACCCTCCGAATTGTTTGTTATTATCAATTTTTGTATGAAAGGAAGAACTCGCATGGTCTGAGTTTTATTCACTGACACCACATGACTGTGAAGTACCTGTATTTCCCACATCTGAATCCAACACCATTTTTTCTTCCATATTCAAATTAAAAAGTGACTATAAAATATATATTAAAAATAAATTAAATTATATATTTTTATATATAAATATATTAATAACTAATTTTAATAGTCGATTTTAATGTATAAAAAATATTTTTTATTTTAGGAAGTGTGCATTTAGTTTGTGGATAAAAAATTATGGGCTTTTTAATTTTAAATTAAACCAAAGAAAGACTAGACATTTCCAAAGATGAGATAGACTTGGACTAGAATAATGCACAGAGAAAGAAAAAACAGCACGGAGAATAGGAGTTAGAAGTAGAATTAGAGTTAGCTGGGGTAGGAGACCATCAAGACTCTTAAAATAGAAGTTTCTCTGTCCATCAAATTTCATAAGCCTTGTTTTAGTTATTATTCTTTCATTCATAAATTGACCCCCTTTATTGTTTTTTTTTTTTTTTATAAAAGAAATACTCATAAATTTCTTTTTATGTGAATAGTAACTCATACAATTAAGATATCAAATTATAATAACTGAAATATATCGTTGTTTTGGGAAAAAAAAAACATCGCCTTGTCATGTAAACATGTTCTATTTACTCAACTGGTCTTCTGGCTATAAGCTAAGGGTGCAGCAATATTTCATTCGTTTGTGTTGAAAATGTATATATGTAATGATGACATGATATATAGCTTTTCGAAAGAAATTAGAGTCAAAAGGTTGGTGAAATATTAAATGGAATCTTAAATATAATATACCACTTGTAGTATTTTTTTTTTCTTTTGGGGTGAGTGGTGACTATACCACTTGTAGCATACTTTACTGGCATTACCCGTCAATAAATAATAATAATGTAAAATCTTGAAATTAAAAGGAAATGTACTAAAATCTCAATGTCGCTTAAGAGACATTAAATTTTACTAAAAAGAAAAGTTATTGACATGTAAAATACAGTTGTGTTATAAACAAACTCTTACCCAAGACTAAATCGTTTTTCTTTTAATATAAGGAATATTGTAATGAGAACCAGTTTAGAAAAATAAAAGCTATTTTTAATAATGATAAGACTGAAAAAAAAAAAAACAGATAGTGGCAAAGTTAGAAGACTGAAAATATTTGTTTATTGCATTGCATTGCATGTCATGTGAGTGAGTGAGATTGTGAGTGAGGACAGAGCAACGCAATGAGATGAAACGAAGGACCACAGCGCAAAATTGCTTGCTGCGTTGTAAATCTTGTCTTCACCACGTGCTCTTCAATGTTTTCGGGTCCCATGCATAATGCATTGCTTATAATTTATGAATATTTCGGGTCGGGCACTTTTCATTTTTTTAAAAAAAAAGTTGGTACACATAAATATGTGATTAATTGTATAATTTCTATCATGCATGCGATTTCTAACAAAAAAAGTTGCTATCTTGCTATACCAGCAAAAGCAACAATATTCTTTTTTTTTTCAATTTTCCCTCAACATGTGATGGAATAAGCTTTATTTTATTCTCATAAATTAGCATAGATGAACTACCTTCCAAACTCAAGATAAGGAAACATTGATGAAACACACTAGAAGGCAACTAAACTCAGATACGTAGCTGTTTGTCTGCGAATCACGAAGAGAAAACAGAAAAGTGCGTAAACTGCATTGACTCCAGTATATATTCATGTCGGTCCATTTAGCCTTGATTAGTTGCGTAAGTTAATGGGGCTCTCCAAAAAATGTTTAGTGGGCCCACTACCTAATAGGGCCTCTCCCTTAGATTGCTATCCAGGACGGCAATATGGGCCCACCCAATTTTAAATGTTCGGCTCTCAAACGTTCTGTTCTGGCCAACCTTTTTGACTTCTGAGGTTTTCTTGGTTCACACTTCATAGCACACACCCCTTTGAGATCTTCATGTGTTAGTGTTTTACACGAATATATGATGCAAAAAGGACACTTTTATTTGTTAATATATTCTTCATAGGATTTTGTTTTCATTTATTTATTTCTGCATGCAATATCACTTTCCCATTTGTGGTTCGCCTAAACTAAATTAAATAGGGGGACTTCTTATTATCACTGCACGTATTTTGTTTAAAATATAATGTGACCATACATGCATTAAGAATCTAGCTGTATATGTTAGATGGAGCTAGATGAAAAATAGTTTAAGGAAATTTCAAAAGATTACTAATTAAAGAAGAATTTAATTTTGATATATTGTCAGTGTAAAATAATTTTAAACTAGATAAATAATCATTCGAAAAAATAAATAATTGTATGATTATGTAAAATATTAAAATTAAACACATTAAAAAAAAAGTGTTAAAAGAGTCACCTTAAAATTATCTTTGGTGAAAGAAATGGAGCCTACCACCTTCTGTGGTGGGACTCAAAAAAGGTCATGTTATTGTTTTTTTCAAGCCATTTCGGTGGGAGTTGGAGCATTTGACACCCCTTCTCTCTCTATATCCCCGTCCCAATTTCCTAACTACCCTTTTTGTGATCCATTTTTTTATAATAGTGAGTTTCGCTTTACAAGTGCAAAGTAATCCAAAATGAAAAAGAACCTTTTGAAATTGATTGGTTTACATTCCCTTGGCGGTGGTGCTTGTAGCAGAATTATATTGCTAACTTTGTCACATGATCTTTTTTGTTACTTAAATTCCATGCAAGCACCATATGAATGTTCCTTTGTACTAGCTTCTTTTATGAGCTTGTGTTTTCTTTTTGCAACTGAATAACAGGTTATATGACATGCCTTTTTTGTCCCTAGTCCCTAGACTAATTTACTAATCTAAATAATAATAACCTTTATCTTGTAGCAACTAGACCAGATATAAAGTGCATATCTTAACTTTCTCTCCTTTTAGCTGACACAGAATCTGGAGATGGTTCTCACAACACAGCTAAGGTTGTTGGCATTATAGTTGGCGGTGCAGCTCTTATACTTTTGGCACTGGCTATCTGTTTCTTGTTATGGAAGAAAAGGAAATTCCCATGCATGTTGGAGAGGGAGACAGTGCACAGAGGTAATTCACAATTAGTATTGTGCTACAAATGAATGAAACCAATGCCTGTGCACTTGTACTGTTTGATGAAACGTTTTTGCTTGCCAGGTTCTCTGGAAAGGAGTCAGGATTTGTTGATGACTGAAGTAGTCTTTTCAAGCAACAGAGAACAGTCTAGTGAAAGGAAAATTGATGACTTAGAGTTGCCATTGTTTGATTTTAATACCTTAACAATGGCTACAAAGAACTTCTCTGAAGAGAATAAACTTGGACAAGGAGGATTTGGTGTTGTTTACAAAGTAAGTTGTTATAGTGTGCCACCAAAATGCACCCTATCACATTCATCCTAACAACAGTAACTATGATTATATCAGGGCAGGTTGATGGAAGGCCAGGAAATCGCTGTGAAGAGGCTATCAAAAAATTCTGGTCAAGGAGTTGAAGAGTTTAAGAATGAGGTCAAACTGATTGTCAAACTTCAACACCGGAATCTTGTTCGGCTGCTTGGTTGCAGCATTCAAATGGATGAAAAGATGCTTGTGTATGAGTACTTGGAAAATAGAAGCCTTGATGGGATTTTATTTGGTAGTTATTTCAACATTCTTACTCATAATATTACTTGATGTTATCTCATTCATACTTTTAATGTGTAATTCAATATTTAATGTTTGTAACCATCATGACATCATTTCAGACAAGGCAAAAAGCTCCTCATTGGATTGGCCAAGGCGCTTCAGCATTATTTGTGGTATTGCTAGAGGACTTCTTTATTTGCACCATGATTCCAGATTTAAGATTATCCATAGAGATCTCAAGGCAAGCAACATTCTACTTGACAAAGAAATGAATCCAAAAATATCAGATTTTGGGATGGCTAGAATTTTTAGCACAAATCAAACAGAAGCTAATACAATGAGAGTTGTTGGAACATAGTAAGTGGCACCACAACAAAACTAGTACTCTCCAAAATATTAAACATAGTAACCTCTCTAACTCTAACTACAAACACTTTGATTATGTGCAGTGGTTACATGTCTCCTGAATATGCTATGGATGGGATCTTTTCAGTAAAATCTGATGTTTTTAGTTTTGGGGTATTAGTGTTGGAGATCATTACTGGAAAAAAGAATAGAGGATTCTACTATGCAAATGCTGAACTGAATCTTCTAGGGCATGTAAGTGAAAAATTTTCTTTTATTAGTATGTTATTACATAGTTGATGCAAACCATATCCTTAAATTGTATTGTTGTAGGCATGGAAGCAATGGAATGAAGGAAATGCATTGGAATTAATTGATTCGTCAATTGACAATTCATATTCATCATCTGAGGTTCTTAGATGCGTACAAGTGGGGCTCTTATGTGTGCAAGAGCGTGCAGAAGACAGGCCAACAATGTCTTCAGTGGTCTTGATGCTAAGTAGTGAAACTGCATCAATGCCGCAGCCCAAAAACCCTGGGTTTTGCCTGGGAAGGAATCCAATGGAAACTGATTCTTCTTCAAGTAAGCAAGATGAAACGTTCACTGTGAACCAAGTCACAGTCACAATGCTAAATGCCAGGTAGTGAAAGAAGCACGACCTTCATCTAGATCTAGCACAGTTTGTATATTCCCTGAGCTATATAGAAAAAATCTGTTAATTTTTCCTTTCTTGGTGATTTTGGGTAACTTGGAGATCAAGTTTGGTCTTGTTTCATTGTAATATGCAAGAGATGCTTCATCAATTATTTTTACACAGTTTATAGCACTTTATCTCAAAATTTTTTCAGTTTGATCTTGTTTCGAAACAAGTAGCTTAACAATCACTTCAGTATCCGAGCCAGTTGCATTACAAATTGGCAGCGTAGGCTTGCTCTTGAAAGAACTTAGATAACTTATCTACGTACTTCAAATAATAAGAAAATATATATACCAAACAGAAAACCGAAAAGCCAATAATTGGGAGGAACTTGACAATATCTGAATTGTCAAAGTGCTAATGTGACATGCAGCATATCTTGGCCTTCAAAACTTGGAAGAAGCCCAACTTGGAGTAACAAAAGAGTTGTTCCACAAAATAAATTGAGGAGTACTTCATGGACCACAATCACATTCTTTTAATGTGTGTTGTGTTAGACTTAGTCTGGAACCTGAAAACTCCATGGACTGCCAGAGTGCAAGTCTTTGGTTTTTTCTTAGTTTCAATTTTGACAAGGAAGTGTGCTTTCCTGATCTGAAAACAAAAAGTTTATAGTGTGTAGTTGTAAAATGCTGTGAAAAAAAGTTGACATACAGAATCTAACTCTAATAGAGACTAGAAGAGAAGAGAAAACAACCTCAGCCACCAACAAAGGAAAGATAGTGCAGAATCAATCTTCTTGTCTTGGTTTTCTCAGCATGACTTAAACCAGTGAGTCATTATTGCACTGACAAAATATCAAATTGAAGTATGAACGTGGCAGTTGCATACCAACCTATAAGATGCATCAACAACGAGACTCCCTTATACTGCCCCGTAGTGAGGAAGTGAGGCAGCTTTGAGAACAGAAGAATAAAACTCTTGAAAATGTCTTTTGACTCTATGAGTAACCGGGAACCTTCCACACAAGCCCTATTAAGAGGTTTAGTCATGATCAACATGAAAAACAATCACATCTGACATCACCATGCTCAATAGTCTTTACAGGATAGTCATTAATATAATAAAGCCTACTTTTAAACAGTGATAATTAAGCTAGGAATCTTTCAAAAGAATATTGAATCATATGTGCCTTTATCCTACCAGAAATATTTCCATATTTCGCAAGACTTGTAAACGCCTAATAAAGACTTATTATGAGCAAATGACATTTATCTAGTCTTGATTACGTGCGGATCTCTCTGGACTAAAAGTCATTATGCTTTCAGATATTTGCCCACCTTTGGTGCAAAAATTTATGCTAATTAATCATTATATAGTTCATAGTCTTCAATTTAATTATATAAATTTGTTGTCTTTTTCTAATCATTGAGAGATACTTAGCTAATAGCCATCCAAATAGAAAGCATGTGTCCTAACTCCTAAGTCAAGCAGTCTACAACTGTTTCACTTCAGTGTGAATACACTTTATCGCTTATGTCTATTTCCCTTTCCCTTGATGAACAAAGAGAATGAAGCAGAAACTCCATGTACTCTGCCTTATCATGGGTCAAAATCAAAAACCAAATTTACATTGCCATTATTGGCTGCTAAGTTCTTTGACATTAGTCCTTCTTAACATCTCATTTGGCTCTTGCTTTGACACCATATCCACTGACAAAGCCCTCAGAGATGGTGAGATTCTTGTTTCTAGGGACAAGACTTTTGCTATGGGATTCTTCAGCCCAGGCAGGTCCACTTCCCGTTACATCGGAATCTGGTACAACAATCTGCCACAACAAACTGTTATTTGGGTTGCAAACAGAAACACTCCCATCAATGACACATCTGGGGTTCTCTCAATCAACCAACATGGAAATCTAGCACTCCACCATAATCATAGCATTCTTCCAATTTGGTCTACCAATGTTTCAGTCACACCTTCAGACACAAACAAAGTTATAGCTCAACTCACAGACATAGCCAACCTTGTTCTGATCCTTAACGACACCAAAACTGTCATCTGGCAAAGCTTTGATCAACCAACAGATACTTTGATTCCCCACCTGAGATTAGGATTTGACAGAGGAAAAGACCAGAGCTGGGTCATCCAATCTTGGAAAACAGATGATGATCCTTCACCTGGTGACTTCACATTGAAGTTCAGCACCAATGGTATGCCACAGTTGTTTTTATACCACAAGAATCTTCCATGGTGGCGAGGAGGGCCGTGGAATGGTGAGTTTTTCATGGGTATACCCAACATGAAACGAGATAACAACATTTTCAATGTTTCTTGTGAGGAAGATGAGAACCATGCAGCACTCTCATATAACACCTATGACAAATCCGTTCCCAGTTGGGTGGTGGTTCAGCAATCTGGTTTCTTTCAAGTGTTCACTTGGGATAACCAGAAGAATCAGTGGAACCGGTACTGGTCAGAGCCTACTGGTCAATGTGATAACTATGGAACATGTGGACCTAACAGTAACTGTGACCCTTTGAACTATGAGGATTTTCAGTGCACTTGTTTGCCCGGGTTTGAACCGAAATTCCCGCGTAACTGGTATGAGAACAGAGATGGATCAGGAGGGTGTGCGAGGAAGAAAGGTGCATCTGTTTGTGGGAGTGGAGAAGGGTTTGTGAATATTGAAGGATTGAAGGTTCCTGATACATCTGTGGCTATAGTTAAGGAGGGTTTGAGTTTGGAGGAGTGTGAGAAGGAATGCTTGAGAAACTGTTCTTGCAGTGCTTATGCAGTTGCTAATGTGGCCAGTGGTGGAAGTGGATGCTTTGCATGGCATGGTGATTTGATGGACATAGAGAAGCTTAGTGATCAAGGCCAAGAAATATTTGTACGTGTTGATGCTGTTGAATTAGGTACTCTCTTCTACACAATTTTTCTCTTTTTTTTTTTTTTTCATCTGAAATGAAAGTGGTTCTGCTTCATTATGTTTGTTCTTGTTTTTTATTCTCAGCTAATTATTACAAGAAAACAAAAGAAGCATTTGGTAAGAAGAAGATTGTAGGGGTTCTGGTAGCTTCTTTGTTTGCAGTTCTCCTTATTCTGGCCTGTGTATATCACTTGCGGTTGCAGAAGAAAAAGAAAGAAGGTATGTGATTCAAGATTACTTTCATGGATGATGCTATTGATTTTACACGGGACTTCCATATGAAATGCAATGAAGAATTGGTTAAGTATTAGAATTCATGAGATGCTTTCGTAACCTATATAGGTATAGTAGTTTCATACCTTGAATTTATTTCAGATAAAATGTTGCGGCAATTGAATCAAGATTCTCCTAGAGAAAACAGTGATATTCAAAGTAAAGGAGATCCAAATCTCCCCTTCTTCAGCATTAAAATAATCATGGCAGCCACAAAAAATTTTTCTCCTGAGAATAAACTTGGACAAGGTGGATTTGGCTCTGTTTATAAGGTAAACTAAAACTCTTTTTACTTTCATTTTCTTCTTTCAAGACACTTAAGAAAACTAATGGGAAAATAGAGTAACAGTGTCTTAAGAGTTGTTAAATATTTCAGGGTCAGCTATACAATGGACAAGAGATAGCAGTGAAAAGATTGTCCAGAGATTCTGGACAAGGGATAGAAGAATTTAAAAATGAAGTTACACTATTAGTTAAACTTCAACATAGAAATCTTGTGAGATTGCATGGTTGTTGCCTTGAAAAGGAAGAAAGAATGCTTGTCTATGAATACCTTCCAAACAGAAGTTTGGACTTCTTTATATTCGGTAAATCTTCTATTCACTCATATAAGCTTTTATTTAGATTAGCAGCTATCATGGTTACTAAATTAAAGAGGGAAAATTCTCTCCATTTTTTTTTGGACTGGAAAAATTCTCTCCATTGAAGAATTACCTTCTTCCATTCCACTTTTAGAAGCAGACACCAAATCTGGGCTGTGGCTACTCCATTTTACAAAGAAGCTTGTCACAATTCTAAGGGGGGAAAAATCCTGTTAGTTCAATTTTTCAATCAGAAATACTAATATATACAGCAAACATATTTTTTTTAAAAAAGGGTATATTCCTTTTCCATTGTAGGTTTTTATACTTTCTTTGAATTTAAGTTAGAGCCCTATATGTGCTTAATATTTCATACAGTGGTCATTCTTGGAAATCATGGTCATATTTCAGATAAACTCCAAAGGTCATTGTTAGACTGGGATCGGCGTTTTGAAATTATTTATGGGATTGCTCGAGGTGTATTATATCTTCATCAAGATTCAAGACTAAAAATAATTCACAGAGATCTCAAAGCTAGCAATGTTCTCCTTGATGCCACAATGAATCCGAAAATCTCAGACTTTGGCATGGCTAGAATATTTGGCGAAGATCAAATCCAAGCCAGAACGAGAAGAGTAGTAGGAACGTAGTAAGTATTAGGAACTTAGAATAACCAAGACTCACGAAATTAATTAATATTATTTATAATCTAATCGTTTTATGCTTTTGTAGTGGTTATATGTCACCCGAATATGCAATGGAAGGACGATATTCAACAAAATCTGATGTCTTTAGTTTTGGAGTCTTACTTCTAGAGATTATTGCCGGCAAGAGGAACACAGATAGCAGCGACAAAGAAAGAGCCTCCCCAAATTTAATTGGATATGTGAGTAAAGAAGAGAGATAAGGAAA
Organism: Arachis ipaensis; assembly: GCF_059453495.1. Taxonomy (NCBI): domain Eukaryota; kingdom Viridiplantae; phylum Streptophyta; class Magnoliopsida; order Fabales; family Fabaceae; genus Arachis; species Arachis ipaensis. The sequence goes on from NC_142437.1 coordinate 122,063,915, forward strand.
ATAATTTAAGCAATGGTGAATTTGACTCATACAAAGATTTTGTTATGAATTTCTAGGTATGGAAATTGTGGACAGAAGGAAAGGCTTTGGATATGGTAGACACAACACTAGACCAATCTTATCCTCCTGAGATAGCTTTGAAGTGCATTCAAATTGGACTATTGTGTGTGCAAGAAAATGTGAACAAGAGACCTTCCATGTTGGAGGTTGTTTTCATGTTAGGGAATGAAGCACCTATTTGTCCACCTCAAAAGCCAGCATTTTTATTCAATGGCAACCAAGATGACTTGCAAGAGTCATCAACATCTGGAGGAGGATCTTCAATTAATGAAGTAACAGCAACTACCATCTCTGCTAGATAAAATCTAGTTATATGCAATGGTTACATAACTTTATAGGATGCCTGAAAAGTTGTTTATAGTCCTTCAGAAACTCATACTGTTTCTTCGCCTTTTTGTTTCCTTAAAAGAAATTATAATTTCAACAGTTAAATACTTAAATATGAGAGTAATAGGTTGGCCACTTCATGAGCCAGAAATTCTTTGGATGAGTTTTTTTGGCTTAATTAGTCTGAAAATTTTCAAGTCCAAGTTTTCCCGTTGTTCAAATCTTTACTATTTTAGTAATTGACTCACATTTTGAGTTATGTATCAGTATTAGAGAACTTATTATACATGTCTATTCTTAACCGAAAAGCAATTCTCACAAAACAACTGCATATTAATTTAATGGCAAATTAAAATTTTAGTTATAGGCTTGATACTCATGAACAATTTTTGGCTTCATTTATGCAAGAATCCAACTCCATTTTTAATAAGAAATCTAATTAGTATTAATGGTAGTTAAGGGATGTAGGCTTGAATAACCAAAAGAAGTTTCAAATAAAAAGCTAACTTCCAATAACTAACTGCACGACAGAACAAAACTAATGATGCTCAATTTCTCAATGTGAAAACAATGATGGATTATCCCCGCCACTTGTTGTAAAGATTATCCTTTGCGTAATGCTTAAACACGGTGATAACTGATAAGATTGAAAAAATTGGAATCTTTTGAAAGTTGTATCATTTGTTTTCAATGGGTCTTGAACCTACTAAGAGTATTAAGCTTAGTAATAGTTCATAAGCTGTTATATTACCTAAAAGTGCAAATACGTGGTAGTGTGGGTCTCTTAGGACCATAAAGTCAATTTTAATCTTAGAAATTTGTACACCGCCAAGCCCGGTGCAATGTACCAAATGGACAGCAGCCTCTGACCTATAAGTCATGCTAGCAATAATTTGTATACGTCCTAGTCTCATAGACTTCAACGTTCATTAGAAGATAGAAAATTTATTGATAAGGTGTGCTAATAATCCATGTATGTACAAGGAAGGGTGACATGAGACATTTAACATATTTAAATACATTCACATGTGTAAGACTTGCTTCAAAAGATCCTTTCTTTCTTGTGAATGGCCCAAAACCATTATTCTCTGCTTAGTTCTTTGAGTGTAGTCCTTCTCAGCATCTCACTTACCTCATGTTCTGATACAATTACCATTGACAAAGCCCTCAGAGATGGTGAGATTCTTGTTTCTAAGAGCAAAACCTTTGCCATGGGATTCTTTAGTCCAGGCAAATCCACTTCCCGTTACATCGGAATCTGGTACAACAACTTGCCAGAACAAACTGTGATTTGGGTTGCAAACAGAAACACTCCCATCAACGACACATCAGGGGTTCTCTCAATGAACCACCATGGAAATCTAGCACTCTATAACAACTATACCACTCTTCCAATTTGGTCTTCAAATGTTTCACTCACACACTCCAACAACAACGTTGTAGCTCAACTCTTGGACACAGCAAACTTTGTTCTGTTCCAAAACAACACCGGAACCATCATATGGCAAAGCTTTGATCACCCTACTGACACCTTCATTCAGCACTTGAAAGTTGGTTTTGACAGAAGAAGTAACAAGAGCTGGTTCCTCCAATCATGGAAGACAGATGATGACCCTGCTCCTGGTGCATACACGTTGGGATTCAACCCCAATGGGAAGCCACAGCTGTTCTTGTACAACAAGAACCTTCCATGGTGGCGAGGAGGATCATGGAACGGTGAATTGCTCATGGGTATACCAAACATGAAACGAGACATGCTCAAATTCAATATTTCTTATGAGGAAGATGAAAACCATTCAGCACTCTCATACACCATGTTTGATGAGTCCATTGTGAGCAGAATAGTGGTTCAGCAATCAGGTTTCTTTCAAGTGTTCACCTGGGATTTCCAGAAGAGTCAGTGGAACCGGTACTGGTCAGAGCCAACAGGTCTATGTGATAACTATGGAACATGTGGATCTAACAGTAACTGTGACCCTTTGAACTATGATGAGGCCTTTCAGTGTAGTTGTTTACCCGGGTTTGAACCCAAGTTCCCACGAAACTGGTATGAGAATAGAGATGGATCAGGAGGGTGTGTGAGGAAGAAAGGTGTGTCTGTTTGTGGGAATGGGGAAGGGTTTGAGAAGATTGAAAGCTTGAAGATTCCTGATACATCTATGGTAATAGTTAAAAAGGGTTTGAGTTTGAATGAGTGTGAGAAAGAGTGTTTGAGAAACTGCACTTGCAATGCATATTCAGTTGCTGATATTAGGAATGGTGGGAGTGGGTGCATGACATGGCATGGGGACTTGATGGACATTCAGAAGCTCAGTGATCAAGGCCAAGATCTTTTTATCCGTGTCGACTCTTTTGAGCTAGGTATGACTCATTTTTTTCTGTTAACTTATTCTAAGTTTCAAAATGATGACGAATATTAGTATGTTTGGTATTGTTTCTTATTCTCAGCCAAGTACTATAAAAGACCAAGATTGTTTGGTAAAAACAAGTTGGTAACGGCCCTGGTAGCTTTCATGCTTCTGGTTCTCCTTCTAGTGTCCAGTGTGTATTACTTGTGGAAGAAGAGTAAAAACAAAGGTACGTGATTTACTTTCATGGATACTAACAAGGTGCTTCATATTGAATAAAAATAATATCATTAGAAAGAATAGTTGAAAACTGGGTTTATACTTTATACCTTTTGGAACTGATGTAAAGGAAGTTCACCAAGACCAGAGTAGCTTTTTGAAAGAACTAGTTTCCCTAATTCTAAGCATCCCCTGTTGTGATATTTCATCATTATCAGCAGTTTGATTTTGGATCTCTTCTTATGTTGCAAAGAAAAACATATAGTACTTTAAAGTAATATTTATCACCCTCTAAAGACAACAGAGGTTGGAACTTGGTCCTTTAGTTCATATAGAAATGGCAAGTACTACAGTTTCTTAAGGATTCTGGTCATATTATTTTAGAGGAAAAGAAATATTCTGTTCAATTTGAGCCTTACGTGAAATCTTATGAAATTTGAAATTCCAGAGAAAATGATGTGGGATTTAAATCATGATTCTCCAAGAGAAGAAAACGATGTTCAAAGCAAAAGACATCCAAACCTTCCCTTATTCAGTTTTAAAATGATAATGGCAGCCACAGAAAAATTTTCTCCAGATAATAAGCTAGGCCAAGGTGGATTTGGCTCTGTCTATAAGGTAAATGGAAACTCTTAATAATTAATGCATGAGAATTCTTATTCTTTTAGAAGCTAATGCAAAAATTGTCTAAATTTGCAAATATTTTAGGGTCATCTATTTGATGGACAGGAGATAGCAGTAAAAAGACTCTCCAAAGATTCAGGTCAAGGAATAGAAGAGTTCATAAATGAAGTTAGGCTGCTAGTTAAACTCCAACACAGAAATCTTGTGAGGTTGCTCGGTTGTTGCCTTGAGAAGGAAGAAAGGATGCTAGTTTACGAATACCTTCCAAACAAAAGCCTAGACTTCCTTATATTTGGTATGCAACTATGCATTTTTCTATTAACTTATTAACTCTCCTGCCTCTGTAAATTTTGGGACAAGGAATAGACTGTGCACAAAAATAGCTCTCATAGCTTTAATAGATGACCTCCATTGGAATCACCATCTACTATTCTCCATTTTCACTTCAATATCTTCTAATTTAGTAAGAAATGCTACATATCTGCTGACTAGATAAACTCCTCTCATTTTGGCATTTATTGATAAAATAAAATGTGAATTGTAACTAATATTAACCATGGCATTCCAATTTTTTAAAATACCAATGGTTCATTGTAGATGAAGTTCGAAGATCATCGTTAGATTGGGGTCAACGCTTTAAAATTATTTCGGGAATTGCTCGAGGTGTATTGTATCTTCATCAAGATTCAAGATTGAAAATAATTCACAGAGATCTAAAAGCCAGCAATGTTCTTCTTGATGCTGTAATGAATCCCAAAATCTCAGACTTTGGAATGGCTAGAATATTTGGAGAAGAACAAATCCATGCAAGTACAAAAAAAGTAGTTGGAACCTAGTAAGTATCAATACATATACCAAGAATAGAAAAACTAATTGCATTTTAATAGTCATCTAATCATTCTAAACAATTACAGTGGTTATATGTCACCTGAATATGCAATGGAAGGACGATACTCTACAAAATCAGATGTCTTCAGTTTCGGAGTCTTGTTATTGGAGATTATTGCTGGAAAAAGAAATACAAATTGTGAAAAAGGAAGAGCAGCCTCCTTAATTGGATATGTAAGTAAACAAGAAGTATTCTTAAAAATGGCAAACACATTACTGACACAGATTTTGTTATGAATTTGTAGGTGTGGAAACTTTGGACTGAAGGAAGGGCCTTGGATGTTGTAGATTCAACACTAGGCCAATCTTATCCTCCTGAAATAGCACTGAGGTGCATTCAAATTGGACTCTTGTGTGTGCAAGAAAGCATCAACAATAGACCTTCCATGTTAGAAGTTGTTTTCATGCTATGCAATGAAGCACCTATTTGTTCACCTCAGAAGCCAGCATTTTTATTCAATGGCAACCTGGACATGAAAGATTCATCAACATCTGGAGGAGGATCTTCAGTAAATGAAGTGACAGTAACTACCATCTCTGCTAGATAAAATCCACCTCCAACATTTGTACACTTACTATGTTCCAACTACTCTTCTTGTTCTTGCTTGAATTTGATCTTCACCAAATATTTTAGCCATTCCAAAATCTGAAATTTTGGGATTCATTGCTAGCTTTTAGATCTCTATGAATTATTTTTAGTCTCGAATCTTGATGAAGATATAATATTCCTCGAGCAATTCCAAAAATAATTTCAAAACGTTGATCCCAATTTAGTAATGATCTTTGAGTTTCATCTGAAAATGAACCATTGAATTTCAATTTCTTTTTAGTAAATGAACGTAATAGAAGAATAACGTTAACAATCAAAGAAGTCCAAACTTTTGTTCGGAAGATATTCATAAATCAACATTCTTTCTTCTTTCTCAAAGCAACAACCCAACAGTCTCACAAGATTTCTGTGTTGAAGTTTCACTAATAGGGTAACTTCATTTTTAAATTCTTCGGTTCCTTGACCTGAATTTTTGGATAATCGTTTTACTGCTATTTCTCTTCCATCAATTAAGCAACCCTGAAATATTTGTAAATTTTTTAATTTTTTTTTTTAATTTTCAATATTTGTTATAAATTATATTCTTTTAATTAAGCAACATGTTAACTAGTTATTTATAGGGGTGGCAGCAGCAAGCTTATTTGCGGGTACCCAATCTGGTCGGAAGAGAGTAGTTTACAGGTTATTAATAGATTTGATCACGTTATATGTTAGGAATGACGTAAAGTAAGAAATGAATTGACCAAAATTATATATATATATATATATATTGTGTGGGCCTTTTCTATAGAAAAAAAATTCTATTAGTATTTTTTGAGTGGGTAACACTAAAAATTAAAAACTCATTACAATGTTGGGTCAATAAAACTTCTTAATTATTAATCTATTATCTATTATTTATTATATATTACTAATTTTATAAAATCAAAATATACAATATCACCTTCTTTAATTATAATTAAAATTAAAATTAAAATTAAAATTAAAATATTGAAATTAAAACATAGCTATATTATATTACTAGTTTAACAACCAAAATATATTGCATGACATTTTTTTATTAAAATTGAAATAAAATATTTTTTTTCAAAAATTAATAAACTTCTTTCTTCTATCCTCTTATCTATCTCTCTCCCCTTCTTTATCCTTCCACTCTATATATAACTTATAATTTATATCTTATATAACTAATTTTACAAATGAAAATATGTCATAAGATATTCTTTCATTACAATTAAAATAAAATATTTTTTTAAAAATTAACAAACTCTCTTCTTCTCTCCTTCTTCTTTATCTTTCTCTCTCTTTTCTCTCTCATTTTCTATTTCTCTCTACATTTGTGTTCAACAAAAAATTAAATTAATAAAATAATATAATTCAAATAAATTCACAAAACTATAAAAAATATATTAAATTTATAATTAAATATAATTAAAAAATAATTCCGTAATATTATTGACATAAAAAATATGTTATTATTATTATTATTATTATTATTATTATTATTATTATTATTATTATTATTACAATCCCGCTACATTACCAACAATATTTCTGCCAACTTCTGCCAACTCTTGTTTATGACTGTATTTAATAGAAGTGTCTTTACGTATGTGTCTAATAAAAATGTCTTTTTTATAACTGTGTTTAATAAAAGTGTCTTTATAGATGTATTTCCTAGATGTGTCTCCTTATACATGTGTTTAAAATATAATAATTAATTATTATTGGTAATAAGTTGGCAGATAATGTATTAGTACCCTATACTTTTTCTTATTATTATTATATATTTTTATTTTTTTTAGTTTTAAAATTTTACCATTTATTTTTTTAATATATATTTGTACATTTCTTTCTTTAAATATTTATATATATAATTTGAAGAGAATACTAATATTGTAATTAATAATTAATTAATTAGAATAAAGATTTAATTATTTAAAAAATTAATTTTAAGTTAATTTTATAACTATTAATATAACTATTAATTAATTTTATATCTCTTTCTTTAAAAATTATTTTTTTTAAATAATTGAATCTTTGGAGGGAGAGAACACTCTAATTTTAAAGGAAAAGATTGAATTTCAATTGCAATAAAAGAGTGACATGTGATATATTTTGGTTATAAAATTAGTAATATATAATAGATAATAGATAATAAATTAATAATTAAAGAATTTTTATTGATCCAATATTTAATGGATTTTCAATTTTTAGTGTTATTCACTCAATATAGTTTTTTTTTTTCACATAAAAAGCCCACTACTTTACCCTGCAGTAATTCCTAACATGTAACGTGATCAAACCCAACCTGTATGTTACTTTTCAGTCTCCACATATCATATATTTATAGGTCAATCAAATTTTAGCTATTCTTAACTACTATAATCTTAGCCACTAAAGACCTCTCCTCTATATATATATATATATATATATATATATATATATATAAAGAAAAAATATAGGTAAATAATTTTTAATTAACCAATTTTAAACAATTACAATTAATAATCATTAATTTTATATTTTTAAAAATAAAATTTAAATATTCATTAATTAATGATAATTAATTAGTATAAAATGTAATTCAAAAATATTTATTGGTTTGTTATGGCTAGACTTTTATTGATTACCTAGTGAGATTGGATATATAAAATGTGTTAGGGGTGAATCTCAAACCAAAAAATTTCATTTATATAAAAAGTTTTTAACCATTAAGTTAAGATCATTAATTAAAAATTTAATACTTTTGTTTATATAAAAAACAAATCTGTTTAATTAGTGATATATAAATATCAAATCATAACTTTAAGATCTCATTAGGTTATTGAATATTATATTTTTTTATGATCCGTGAGTAGTAGGATTGAATATTTACAGATTAAGGGCGAATAAAGTTAGAATTAGCATATTATAAATCTACAGATACAATAGTAGGATTGAGTTTTAGTGAAAAATTCAATCCACGAATAAAATTTGAATTGGATACGAACCCTACCCTACTGTACCTATTGCTATCCTAATTATTTATTTTCTATTCTCATAAAAATATTTCAACCTTTCTATCTATTAGTTTTTCATATAATATATATATTTAGCTTACTATTTAAATAAGTTAAAGTTGTTTTCATATAAATATAGTAGTTAAAATATAGACACATATTATATTAAATTTTATTTAAAAATATGTCAAATTATATAATACACGATCTCAATTTTCATTTGAGTAGTCACTATATATATATATACTTATTCAATAATTTTTTATCGATGAAGATTAAAAATGAGACAACTTTAATGGAAAAAAAATAGTTTGCTAATATTTTCTCTAAACTTAGCTTGATTAATCTACATAAGTTTTCTCTGGCATTTTCTATGGCGATGTTTAAATTTAGAATTTCATATCTAATATATATTATGAAATTGAGATATGTTAAAGAAGAGATACCTTATATATTATGAAATTGAGATATGTTAAAGAACGTCTCTTCATGATAAGGGTTACAAACGGAATTCGACCCGCACCTTCTGTAGTGGTCACACTCTTCCCGTGGACCGTTCCAGAGCTCGAACCACTTCCCCTCGTGAGCTTGCCATACTAACCGCCTTAGGTACCCGGTTTCCTCCAGCACAGAGATCGAAAGCAGGTTTGGGTCGTTCACTCTGTAGATTTATGAAACCTCGTTTGAATCGTCGATGAAGAAGAAGCTGAAGATGAAGTCTTGAGTCATCTCCGCTGCCCCGCTCAATCTTAGACCCGTCCACGGCCCAACCCGCATCAAGGGAGCATTGTTCGTGTATAGAAATAGTTGCGGCAGCAACCCGGTCCGGTCCATCCTGTATGTAGCGTTACCGGTTACCGGGTCGTTCCGGGATTTCCATGACGTTAGAAACCGGTTCAAGCCGGTTTTACGGTCGAATCCGAGTTTCATGTAGGGAAGGTAAGTGTTGCCAGGGTAATCAAAACTCTGCCACAAGACTTGGTCGCTGTTGTTGTTGTTGATGGTCAAAACCAAATTTCCCGTGTCTAAGAGCTTAGCTGAAGCGTTGGTAGATATAGATGGGACAGAAACGTCTGAGGACCAAAGAGGGTTACGGTCGTGGAGTACGAGGTTTCCATGGTTGTTGATGGAGAGAAGACCTGAAGTGGTGTTAAGAGGGGTGTCTCTGTTGGCCACCCAAACAACGGTTTGTTGTGAGATGTTGTTGAGAATTTGGAGGGCTGAAGAAACCGAGTGCAAAGGTTCCTCTTCCTTGGGAGACAAGAAGGTCGCCGTCTTTGAGAGGTTGGTTTGGTGTTATGGTGTGAAGTGAGTTGCAACAAGGAGTAATGACAGTAGAAAGAAGGGACTCATTATTATGATGTTGGAGTTTAGTGTCTGTCGGCTTTGGAAACTCATACCAAGAAAACCCATTATGCTGTGCACTGCTAATTAATTTGATCCGAAAATTGAGGAATAATGTAATGAGAAGTCAATGGCAGGGAAGGACTACGAATTCTTTTCCGAAACTAGCATTCATTTTTTCTCCGCAGACATAGAGGCCCCTCATGATTCTAATGTGCCCCGCACGTACAACAAGTTGTTGATGATAAAGTAGTATAAAAATGCATAAATAACTCATTTTTATTTAATGTTTTATGTGTCATGAGCTGACAAAAACGCAAACATACAAGAGAATTGAAAATAATGCTCATCAAGGAGCCAGAGGAGTCAGCTAATAATATAGAGATGGATGCCAGGTATGAGAATGGAAGGAAGCTCTAATTACAGCTAAGCATAACCATCAACATACTCTTCAACTAACTATTATCCCTTAGCTTACAATATCCACTTTCTTTTCTTTAACTCAAATCATTACCACGAAAGTACGTCCCAAATACCAAGGGGAGAAGGTGTGTAGAGAATAAATAGGAATTTTGTTTTATGAGAGAGAAGGCCAATCACATTATACATGTGAATGTGTTTATCATCGACCCGTGATGATAGTCGTTGTTTTTAGTTAGTCCTTAAATTTGTACCAGTCTTTCAAATTTTAATTATCTTTATTTACTCTTTAAATTTTGTGAATATAATTTATGTTAGTTCTTGAAATAATGATCAATATACATATGTTAATAGAACGTTATTATGGACCACAGGGTGCTATGTTAGACACTGTAAAAGAATATCATTTTTGTTTTGACACTCAAATAATTCAAAAACAACATCATAAATAATATTTATTGAAATTTTATCTAATTGCATTATTTTATGGGTTTTAACATAATATTTGGCTATTTATATCAACGCTTCATTAACATTTTTGTACTGAAAATTATCCCAAGAACTAATGTAAAACACGTTTATAAAATTTGGGGATTAGATAGAGAAAATTAAAACTTTAAAAACTAAATTGAGACTCACGTATAAGTTTAGGAATCAAATTGAATATTAACTCTTTTATTTACTGAAGATCCTCCACTAGATGTTGCTTCTTCTTGCAAGACACTAAATAAATAAAAGCAGGCATTGGTTATCTAGCCCTCAGGAATTATCATCCGCTACTCAGATGCTTCGAACTCATGTCGGGATTGGCCATTAATTTTGAAAAGTCCAGCCTTATACCGGTCAGCTGTGAGAGGATGTGGGTCCGGAGGATGTGTCGGTTACTGGGTTGTAAAGAGGCTTCATTACCAGTCAGATATCTGGGCATTTCCTGGGAGCAAATCCGAGACTGGTTAAGACATGAAAACTGGTGATTGATAAGGTGGAAGACAAACTGAGTTTGTGGAAAGCAAAAACTTTTAACAAAGCAGGTAAGCTGGTCCTAATTAAGGCGGTTCTTAGTAGCTTGCCGATTTACTACCTCAATTTATATAAGATGCCAAAGACAGTGGCAGAGAAGCTAATTTCCCTGCAACGACGGTTCCTATGGAGTACTGAGGATGGGAGATACGGGGTACCGCTCGTGAAGTGGGAAGTGGTTATGGCTCCAAAGAAGGCAGGTGGGTTGGGAGTTGGGGATGCGGTGATTCGAAATACTGCATTGCTGTTTAAGTGGTGGTGGAGGTTCTCAAAAGAAGACTGTCCCTTATGGAAGAAAGTGGTGTGCTCTTGTAATAATATGCATCCTGCAAGAATGGTGGGAGGACAACCTACTCCCACGCGAGGGGGTCCTTGGAAGGATATATGCCAGCTACAAGTTAGTAAGCCGGGGCTGAGAGATCTGATTATCAGTGGGTTGTCGATGGAGTTAGGGAATGGCAGAACAATCCGATTCTGGGAAGATAGATGGCTACCGGCTGGAGTATTGAAAGATATGTTTCCTAGGCTTTTCTCGGTCTCAACTCTTCATGAATCTGTGATAGCAGACTGTGGCTTTTGGGATGGGCTAGTGTGGATTTGGAGTTTCCAGTGGAGGAGAGAGTTGTTCCAGTGGGAGTTGGACTTAGTACACCAGCTTCATGAGATCTTACAGTCATTCAAGCTTACAAATGGAAGGGAAGATAGTGTGGTATGGAAATTTGATAAAACAGGTGACTACTCAACAAAATCCTTTGTGCGATGATGCAGGAGGAAGTCCTACCGGAGGAGGTTACCAGCTATAGCTTCACTAGTGCAGTTTGGAAAGGATTTGTCCCCCCGAGGGTTGAACTCCTTTCTTGGTTTGTGTTAGTCGGAAGGGTCAACACAAAGGATCGACTGTGCAGATTACGGGTTATTGACCAGCAGGACAATAGGTGTCTTCTCTGTGGTAAGCCTGTGAAAACCGCGTATCATCTGTTTCTTAGTTGTGAGATTACATGGCAGGTGTGGTGTGCTTGGCTAATGGCCTTTCAACAAAGGTGGAGCTTTCCGGGTACTTTGAAGGAACATTTTGAGAGTTGGACGAGCTTTACAGGAAGGAAGGTAGATAGGAAGAGATGGTTCACTAGATTCTTTGCTGTTATCTGGACAATTTGGCTAGAAAGGAATGACAGGCTCTTCCGAAATAAGAGTTCAAGAGTAGGGGACATTATTAACAGATCGTTTACGTTCTACGAAGAATGGAGTGGTGCTGAGCCCTTTGGATGTTGATGGCCGGGTCACAGTGTCTAAGAATTATATGTTATCTTGTTTTATTCTTACTATAACTTTACTATCTGCTCCACTCTGCTGTGTTGAGCTCCCTTTGATTAAAAAAAAAAAAAGCATTACAACAACTTCTAATATGGAAGGTCTACTACTGTTCACATTTTCTTGCACACACAATAATCCAATTTGAATGCACCTCGGAGAGTCAGAGCCATTTCAGGACGATAACATTGCCCTACTAGTCCTGATGAATCCACTACATGTGTCCATAGCATCCATCCCTAAAACCTCATACTTTCTCAATGCATATATATACCACATCACTTACATACCACTAAATCTCATAATTATATTTGGATGATACTTTACTGTTGTTATTTGTATATGTGAAAATTAGAACTATATCAGAAATATACGCTAAAATTAGTTATCAAAATTAGTTATTAGTATAAAAATATATATTAAAATATAAAATATATTAGAAATAAATTAAATAACGTGTATTTATTTATATATACATAATGATTAATTTTGACATACGTATAACATTTTTTATGTCTCTATAAATTGTGATTATGTTTATAATAAAAGAGTTACAAAACTTCTGACCGATAATCCGAATCATGCATGGTTCATTGAGAGTGTGGTTACATTCCAGGCAAGTTCCACAATGGGCCAGGGCAAAGTATTTAAGGCAGCGTTTGTTTTGAGGTACTGAGATAGGGACTGAAAGACTGAGATTCAGTATCGTGTTTGTTAGTTCAGAGACTGGTACTAAAATTTCTGTCTCTCTAAAATTTCAGTATTTCAGTACCTCCAAAAAGTAGGGACACAAGGGACTGAAATTTTTAGAGTTGGAGATTGAAACTTTAATAACATTTTATACCTAAAATTCTTTCATTTCAATTAATTAATTCCAATTTTACTTTTTGTGTAAATTAAATTAGAGTTTCATTCTTGTTTCAATTCTTGTCTCCCATTTTGCACCAAACAGAATACTGAGATTTATTTCAATCCCTGTCTCTTAGTCTCTGTCTCCCCGTCTCAGTCTTTTCGTCTCTGTCTCTCCACCAAATGCTACCTTATAAAATGCAAGCTTATAGACTACTATATATTTGAGCTCAGATTAAAGAAAAACTTATGCCACTTAAACTAAGACTCATCGGCGTTTGAACAAACCATTTGAATATAGTTTTATTGATAAATGATAAATCTGAGCCAAATTTAGAGATCTTTATGGAGTAGGATTGTAGAGTCTCCAGACCCACTAGTTAGTTTGCTTTCTTTTTTTGTGTTGGGCTTAGGCCCCATCAGATTACCAAAAAAGTTATTTGAGCTCGGATTACGTCCGAGGACGATGTGTTAAGTTGACCAAGTTGGGGCTATGGATTGAATATTTATTCCTCAGAAATGTTGCAGATGCAGGATCCAACTATCCCTGAGATGAAACTACTATCAAGGGATATTGGTTACGTAGCGTTGATGTGAAATCATTGCAGTGACATCTATTTATTTGATTACTATTTTAAGATTTAAATTTTTTTTTTTAATATTACAATGATAAATGTGTCTTATCTTGATTTGGTCCTTCAAAAGTTTTTTTTTTATCCCTTCTAGTTTTGGCTTTTCATTATTAATATATTCTTTTGGTCCATATTTAGATTCAATGTTGAGCTATAAATTATTATCTATAAAATTAAATATAAACAATTAATTTTTAATTAGTCAATACTAATTAATTTTTATTGTAAAATTATTTTTGTACGTTTATTTTTTTAATATGATTTAAAATTTAGAATTAAGATTTAAGATTAGAATTTAGCAAGGTTCTGAAAACCGAACCGATCATCGAACCGTTTTAGTTACTGGTTTACTGGTTTATAGGTTCAACCGGTTTGACCGTGATTGAACCGAAAAAACCGTTTTATAATAAAATAATAAATAAAATATAAATAAACACACTAAAACATAATTATAGTCTAATATAAATTTTAAAATATCATCCAAATTAAAAGTACTACATAAACCAAAATGTTATAATCTCATTCAAATACATACTCAAAAATCAAATAACAAAAACAACCAACCAAACATAAAATGACAACATCTAAGTTTATCATCAATCATCAAAATCCGCTATAACTTGCTGCAGTTTTGCTACATTAATCCCTCACTTATGTAAACCCTTGTGGCTTGCGAGACTTGTTTGTGGATATGCCTAACAGAACAACCAGAGGAGATGAGAGGCCTTGTTATGAATGCCAATAATGAAATGAATTGAGTAGGTTTAACATGACAGGTTTAACATGGCAAGAGTAGGTTTATCATGGCAAATTTTCATCTTCCACTCAATGAACAACTTATTAAATCAACAACAGCAAAACACAATATAAAAGTCAAAAGGTCAAGAACAACACCAAAACAATAATTTATCAAATTAACAAGTTAATAAGATCAATCAAAACTGAAAATTAAAATAGCAAGAACAATATTCAATTATTTATTCAATCACTATATCACTATATCAGTTCACACTTCACAGTTCACAAAAAAACTATATCACTATATCACCATTTCAGTTCACGGTTGAATTACTTGAATCAGAGTTCGCATAGCTTCACTACATACATGTTCTCACTACAATTACTCTTGTTAAAAGTTAAAACCCCTTCTTTGTCATAGATTTTATTAGAGCTGTTTAGTTCGATTAAGCATATACTGTAAGTTTCTCTAGATCTATGTAACAAGCATGTAGGTTATATAAGTATCCTCGGATATTATTTCTCTAAGTATATGTAACAAGCATGTAGGTTATATAAGGGGATAAGTATCCCCGTTTATTATTTCTTTTTCAAATCTGTCGATTGTAATTCCATGTCTGATTATAAATTTCAATTTCAGTTTCAATTCTATGTCTTTATATTTATGTAACTGTTCTATTGAAATCCAATTTGGTTGATCGAGTTCTCATCAGATTAGGGGAAAGATTAATTGAATTTTAGTAACCATGATATTAAAGAGAAGCAATTTGACCACATATCAGATATCACTATAAAAGAGACAATGGTTGCAGAAGGATCGACAGACAAAGACAGCGAGAGAAGCAAGTATGTATACCTCAAAATTCAACAAAGTAGCAAGACCTCTTCTGCAATTAAGCTCATCGTAATCACTGAGCTAAACTTTCTCAAAACATAACAATTATCAAAATTTATCACAATCTAAACTCATATTTAACAAATAGCTCAAAACTCCAGGCCATCAACACATACCAACACAGGCAACAAAGATCAAACAAATCATCAAATTGCTGTGTGTAATAGTAACAATGCATGTTGCAATTGCTCAGATACATTCTTTTAACTTTGACAAAAACTTCATTCAACTCAAGAGAGGGATAATAAATCTTGAATCTTCCTCAGCAAATCCAAATCAGCCATAACAGTAATACTAAATTGTACCTTCTGATTTGGCAACTAATAAAAAAATCAGAACAAAAAGTTCAAAGTAAAAAAAATAAAATTAACAACCCAACCAAAGAACAAATCAGAATCAACAATAGGGAGGACGACGGAAGAATAAAAATAAATCAGAATCAAACCAACAATCAGAATAAAAAAGTTCAGAATAAAAACAGATCAGAATCAAAATCAAACAGAGGCTCAATTACAGATTCAAATGCAAGGAAGGATGACGGCGCTGGAAACGGAGAGCTGGCGACGGTGGAACAAAGCTTCGCGACGGAGGCAGGAGACGAACCCAGCGACTATGCTTCCACTGCTGAGAGTCTGAAACGTTAGCTGAGTGAGGGACTGAGTGAGCTTCGAAGCTCCAACCAGCGACGGCGTCAGGAGTAGTCCGGCGGCTGAACGAAAAGGAGGGACTGAGCTCGCCGACGTTGAGAGGAACGGTTAGCTCGAGGGTGATGGGAAGGACGAGGGAGGGTCTGTTGCTGCGCCGTTGGAGAGAGTGTTGGAGTGAGTTAGGGTTGGTAACGGGTAAGGTTGGGGTTACTGAGTGCTAAACGACGCGTTTTGAGAGTTTTTGGGCAAAGTGAAAAAAACCGGCCGGGTCCCGGTTCGGTTCGACTGACCGGTTACCGGCCGGTTTAGCGGTTCAACAACGGTTTTCATTTTTTTCGGTTTTAACATATAACCGAATCGTATTTCTCATCGGTTCGCGGTTCAACCGGTTCGACCGGCCGATTCGAACCGATTTTCAGAACATTGGAATTTAGAATTCAAGATTTGTGATTTAAATTTAGAATAAAAAATTTAAAAACTAATTAATATTAGTTAAAAATTTGATTTTTTAGTTAAACTCTTTATATAAAATTATAAATACCAAAAAAAAGGAGTTTTAAAATCAAATATGAAATTACGAGCTAAATATATATTTTAGCTTAGTAGAGCATCTGAATCCTTGAAACTTATCTTCAGTTTTTTTTTTGGTGACTAAACTTATCTTCAGTTAAATTGAGGGCTCTTAATATATAACAGCGGTTTCTTTATTTTTATTTGACATTTTGATGAGCAACGCAGATTGCAGTATTATATATGTTTCTGTTCCCAATTCAAAAGTGGTGCCTTTTTTTTTCTTCATTTGTGGGACTGTTTAATAGTAGTAACAACAGATGTAGCGGATCGTCCAAGAAATTGTCAATGCAGATAATGATACTTGGCCACAATTATGCTCAGCAACTAACTATTACAAATTTCGCATTTTTAAAAAGAGAATATTTATTTGTTTATAATTAAGAGCAAACGAATTTCTATGTATTAGAGCTTACCAAAAAAATATATATATATATAAGTAGATAATAAAAATATTAAATAATGTGAACAATAGATATATCGAATGTTCATTTCACTATGTGTACGGATAGTTATTCTAATATTAAGATTTAAGTGGGTAATTCGGAGGTATAATGTGATTTTATTTGATTGATGATTGTTCATGGTGTTCGAAAAAGTTGTGTAGCAAATGAGTATATACTTATTTCTATACCGGATTATTGTATGAACGGAATTAAAGAGCGTTGTGGGGCCTTTAGCGAGCTTCAATGATGGTCATACTTACGTCGTTGACTGAATAAACACCGTCACTGGTCGATGGATCTGAACTCTCATAATTTTTGCCCCTCTTGAAAATAAATGCTGGATGTTTTGGAGAAGGAAGGGCTGAGTCATTTCCCATCATGGAAACAACTGCTGCCATTGATGGCCTGTCTGTGGGGTAATCTTGAACGCACAAAAGTCCAATTTGTATGCATCTTTGGACTTCATGCTCACAACATGACGACTCTTCCAATAAACATTCATCAACAATCTCCATGGCTCTCCCATCTTTCCACAGATCCCATATCTGCATTAATTAATTAATTCAAATTACTAGTTGATCAATATAGTTCTGATATGCACACTTTCTGTTAAAAGGTTTAAGGCTCCTTCTCAAATTTAAATTGGAGCCATGATTCTCGTAAAATTAAACTTACATGGCCGACTAAATTTGTCGTAGTAATGTCGTCGTATTGACCACTATTCTTTCTGCCCGTAATGATTTCTAGGAGCAAAACTCCAAAACTATATACATCAGACTTAATTGAAAATTGTCCTTCCATAGCATATTCCGGTGACATATATCCACTTTAAAAACAAAATATATAAAAGATTTTATCAGTTATCCGAAAAAGAAAGAGATAACTAACAAGTAACCGTGCAATGAAATGAAGCTAATTTTAATGTTTTTGGATTATGAAGTAATACTTACTAGGTTCCAACAACACGGTTAGTATTTGCTTCAACTTGATTTCCGCCAAATATTCTTGCCATTCCAAAATCGGCAATTTTAGGATTCAATTCAGAATCTAACAAGACATTGCTAGTCTTTAAATCTCTATGAATGATTCTTAGTCGTGAATCATGATGAAGATATAACATTCCTCTAGCAATTCCACATATAATTTGAAATCGTTTCTTCCAATCTAACTGTGACTTTTTAGATTCGTCTGTACTCAAAAGCCAAAACGTTAAAAATTGTGTAAGTGAAGCATGTTGTTGGATTAGGAAGTGACAGGGTTTTCTCAAAGTGAGAACTGAAGTACTATTCAAACAAAGGTAAGAAGAAGACATTACCAAAAATAAAAGAATCTAAGCTTTTGTTAGGCAAGTATTCGTATATTAGCATCTTCTCATCTCCTTGAATGCAACAACCTAAGATTCTCACAAGATTTCGATGTTGAAGCTTTGAAATCAAAACAACTTCATTTTTAAACTCGTCTATGCCCTGTCCAGAATTTTTAGACAATCTCTTCACTGCAATTTCCTTTCCATTATTCAATAGCCCCTGAAGTAATTAGTAAGAGTCAGCATGGTAGTTATTAATTGCTCTACCTAAAATTTTCAATCTACTTAGAAGAATTGTATAACTTAAGAAGAAAAGAAAGGGTACCTTATATACAGAACCAAATCCACCTTGACCAAGTTTATTGTCAGGGGAGAAATTATCTGTTGCAGCAGCTATTGAGCTTAGATCAAAGAATGGTAAATCTGAATTTTGCGTACTATCAAATTCTTGTAGATTGGTAGAGTCCTCAAAACTAAGACGAAATGAATACTTGCGATCCGTTCTTCTCCCTGCCATGATGAAATTTGAACAACTTGAAAAGTAGGCATGAAGACAAGTTTGAGCAGAATTCTTAACTTACCTTGTTTCTTGGATTTCAGAAAGCAATAGCCCAACATGACCACCAGAAACAAGAATAAGAAAGCTGAAACTCCTGAAAGTGCTAGCATCCCCTTCTTGCCTAGAGAACCATGGCGATTTTTCGCATATTGAGCTGCAAATAGTGATTATTAGTGAAGAAACAAGGCAAGTGTGAAGTGTGACATTCTTGCAAAAGAAGCAAAGGTACCTAATTCAATTGCAGCGACACGTACGAACAAATTTTGGCCGACTTGTGTGTAGGTCCTAGTATCCTCCATGTTAGCATGCCACGTAACGCAGCCAGTGTGAGTAGTCTCGTTGGCACTCGTATACGCCGCACACGAGCAGTCTCCCAAACACTTCACCCTGCAATCCTTCATGCTCAATCCCGCATCTACACGCGCCTTCGAAGTATCCGGCACCTTCACACGCGCCACTTCAACAAACCCCTCCCCGCTTCGACACGTGGACACGTTAGCCTTCCTCACGCACCCACCTGACCCATCTCTAAGGTACCACTCTCTCTCGAACCTGGGCTCGAACCCCGGCAGGCACTTGCACATGAACTTGTCCTCCTCATACGGGTCACAGT
The DNA here is from genome assembly GCF_059453495.1 of Arachis ipaensis. NCBI lineage: Eukaryota > Viridiplantae > Streptophyta > Magnoliopsida > Fabales > Fabaceae > Arachis > Arachis ipaensis. The sequence goes on from NC_142437.1 coordinate 122,083,283, forward strand.
TGGTGTTTGAGCCGCACTGCCTGTAGTTATCACACTGCTCCTTGGGCGCGTACCAGAATTCGAACCATCTTAGCTCGTGAGCTTGCCACGTCATCCTCCTCACGTGACCCGTCTCGTCCAGCACCATCCTGGAGAGCACGTTGGGGTCCTTCACTCCGTACATTATGCTAACTTCCTTTGTGTCGCTAACAAAGCTAATGTTGAAGATAAAGTTCGGAGTCATCTCGGGCACTCCGGTCAGCCTTTCACCCGTCCATGACCCGACCCGCCATACAGCTGTCTTGTTCTTGTACAGGAACAGTTGGGCGAACCCTGTCGGGTCGATCCTGAAAGTGAAATTCCCGGATCCCGGGTCGGTTTGGGACTTCCATGATGTGAGGAACCGGTCCAAGGTGGTTTTCCGGTCCAATCCGAGTTTCATGAAGGGAAGGAGTGTGTTGCCGGGATAATCAAAACTCTGCCACACAACAAAATCGTCGCTATTGCTATTATTGTTGCTGCTTCTTCCTCTTTGGATTAGAATCAAGTTTCCAGTGTCGAGAAGCTTGGCTGAAGTGTTGGTAGATGAGAGAGTGACGTTGGAGGACCAAAGAGGGTTGAGGTTTGGGGTGGTGTTTTGGTGGTGGAGGACGAGGTTTCCATGGTTGTTGATGGAGAGAACAGCTGAAGTGTGGTTAAGGGGAGTGTCTCTGTTGGCAACCCAAACAACGGTTTGTTGTGAGATTTTGTTGTACCATATAGCAAGGTAGCGGCTTGTGGAATTTGCGGGGCTGAAGAAACCGAGTGCGAAGGTTCCTTTGTCTTCGGAGACAAGAACGTGGCCGTCTTTGAGGGGTTGGTTTGGTGTTATGGTTATGGTATGAAGTGAGTGGCAACAAGGGATGAAAAGGATCATCGTGAAAAGCAGGAGTTTATTAGAAGAAAATATCGTCATGATTCTATATATTTTGGTTGAAAGTTGAAACTAGTCTGAAAACAAGGAGTTTTCTGATGATAATGTTAAACCTGTATATGCATTGTGAATGATATTTATTTGATAATTAAGTTTAATATGTGGATGTATGCGTAAATGGGGAGTTTGATGGAACAGGCAACTGAAAATTGAATAGATGGTAGTTGCATGGCATTAAAACCTTTTTGCTTTATTTTTCTACGTGGCTGGCAACAGATACAGATAACATCCTTCTTATCCCGTACGTGCTTTAATTGCCTTGATGAAAAACACGACGATCCCAGCATGCTTGGATCTTTATTAAGTCAGCATTACCGGATTTTTAGTTAAAAAAATGGATAATTGATTAATATTGACTACTATTCACATGTCATTTGTGCATAAATTTTTACATGAAAATGTATAAAAATAAAAGACAGACAATGATTTTGTGTGAATAATGTGAATAATAAATTCTAAAATTGGTCTAATAAAATAAAAATACATTATATTCTTAAATTATTTACTTAAATTTTAATATTAAGATAATCATTCGCACACCTATTGAATTGAACATCCGATATATTCATTGTTCACATTGTTTAATATTTTCATTGTCTACTTATACTTTTTTAAAAATAAATAATCACTTATATACAACTGTTTTTATGTGAAGTTTATAAGTGATAATGATTAGATGATAATTTAGTCAAATTTATTAAATTATGTAATAATTTTTAAATATTAATTTTAAATAAATACAATTACATGTGAATTTTTATCATAAAAATAATATATAAATCTTTTAAGATGTTGATAAATATATATTATATTAAATAATTTAATTAAACATAAACATGTCAAATTATTTAGTTATTTTCATCCATTATTTTCCTATGAAATCATTTTAATCTGAAATGTGAATATATATAGTTATTTAAATCTTCTCCTTTCTTTCTCTTCAATTCGCATCTAAGACCACACAAAGAATTGAGAGATCATCTACTAATAATGACTCCAAGGGCCTCAAACACGCTACTTCTCAATTAATCATATGGAGCTTTTGAAATCCCGTTAAGAAAATAAAAAGAGTATTTACTCAAATTGATCCCTAAAAAATTTTGAAGTGGACGTTTTGGTCTCCAACAAAATTTAATTATGTAATTAGTCCCCAACTTTTGTAAATGTTCGTCATTTTAGTCCTTCTGTTAGTTTCTTCCGTAAAATTTTAACGATAGAATCCAACGTGTCATGTTAAGGTGTTGAGTTAGCTGTTAAACATCACGTGGGATGAAAGACAAAATAATCCCTAGAAATACAACTACAAATTTGTTCTTGTATGATGCCCTAAATCCTAAAATAATGGTGTGAAGGTCATAATCATCCTCGTGTGCTACTCTGAAAACGTGTAACCATGGCAAGTGGAGAAAATTCAGCAAGTTCTTATCGTCAACGAGTTATTAGAGGTAGCGGAGATGGTAGTGCTAGCAGTGCTTCAGGTGGCCCCAAATTTGAAATTGCAAGAGGGGAGAATCCAAGATGCCACTGTGGAGCTTATGCCATTGTTGTGGAATCTGGAACAGATAAGAACCCAAGAAGACCTTTCTTTGGTTGTCCTTATTATAGGGTAAGAAACATTGGGTATGGTATCTTCTTTATGCATTGCAAAATTCATGGGTTAACTCTGATTTTGTGCATTTTCCCCTTCAATGTAGGAGAATCTTCCACACTGTGAATTTTTTATATGGTTTGACAAAATTTTTTCCCATGAAATGCAAGATAGCCAGCATAATATTGTACTGGAAGAGAGGGTGAAGAAGTTGAAAGATTTGGTAGATGAATTAGAGAAGACTAAGAATATAAGTAAAAGGAGGGAGTGGAGCAGTCAATGAAAAAATGTGTTCTTTTTCATGCTAGGTTTTTTGGTTTGTATTTTTTTAGGAAAGATATAGTTAGGTAGAAAAAAAAGGGAATTAAGTGCTTATTATGTATGGATATATTGTAATTGAATAATTGATCAAAGTGTAATTGCTAATATTATAGTCTGTCAGAATTGTGTAATGAAATTTCTTTGCCCAATATTAGAATCATATGCATTCACAAAAATAATGTTTCAAAAACCTGATTTAATACAAATCACATCACTCATAATTATCAAAATAGTCTAATAACCATAATTTCATATATTTGAAATCAAGCATCAAAGTTCTGAATATTCCAACAAAAAACTTACTCCTAGCTAGTTTATATCTGTTGCTAGCATTAAAGATACATTCCAAAAGCATAGCTCAAAGTTGCATAAATGCACTACATAACCATAATCTGTTACAAAAGGATCTTAATAAACTAAACAACATAACTACAATCAGCATGATATCATAGAGCAATATCATTTCTTCTTTTGGAGGTTGAGTCCTAGTGTAGGCATGAACTTGAATATTCTGGCAGCAGTTCCAGAGCTTGTAGCAACAACTGTTTCCGGAGAGATTCTTGGTATCTGATTCGGATGGAGTGACCTAGGCACTGGAGCAAATGGGGCTGTAGGTGGAGGAGTTAAATTTGGTGGAGGCAAAGGTCTTGGAGCCGAAACAAGCTTCATAGGAGGTGTTGGGGTAGTGACCGGAGCTACATGAGGTCTCAGAATTTGTTGTTTGGGTCTTAGAGGCCTAAAACTTGTTGTTGATGCAACTTGGTTGGATGAGTTAGTAGTTTGCTCCTAACACAAGACGAAGTAACAAGACAAGTAAGTACATGAATGGCATACAAAGCATCGAATATAATCCAATTTAGAAAGGTACCTGTGGCTGTAGTTGAGGGGCTGATAGGATTACTTGTACTTCTTCCTGTGACCCTGCTGCAATGGTGGATCCATTTCCATTACCTTTTTTTTTACCTTTATTCTTTGGTGGGGGTTTAGGCCTTGGTGGTCCCTTGCATGTTTTTGCATTGTGGCCAGATTCGCCACATTTTTGACAGGTAACCTTGAATGTTCGTCATCCCTTTGTTCCATCACACGCGTCTTCAACAGGGTCCGCCTTCCTTTTTTTCTTCGTGGGGCGGCCTGCAGGTCTCCTAATGATGGGTGGCTCTGGAGATAGTAGTCCAGTCTTCACCCAATACTCTTCTGTGTATTTCAGTGAGATAATCTCTCAACTTTCCATACTGAGCCCTCTCATTCCCAACATACCTTTCCCTAGCAACCCTTAAAGCTCTATAAATCATCTTGCCACTGCACACCACATTAAAGTCTATCTTAATATGATCAAAAGCTTCTCCATGAGTCATGTGAGGTTGGGTCAATAACCTCTTCTCTAATTTATCAGCCACCTATTTCTGATCAGCCATGTTAGACCCGAATTCCCTAGCACAAGTATGTTTAGGCTCATACGTCTTAATCTGGTAGCACCCTATAGCACTATTCCAGGCACAATAAATCAGCCAGGGACATTCGTTATCATCACTGCTAGGGACAATAGCAGTTCCATTCTCTCCAGAATTATCCACTTCTGCAGCATCAGTCTCTTTCCTTTTAGCCTTACATTTAGCCTTGAACTTTGCCTTTGCAATCATAGCCTTCTCTTCCCCACTTGCACACTTGCATCTAACTCTTCTATTATCATTTTTAACATAAAAAATCCTCCTTCCTTCAGCAATAGTATAGTCCTTTAAGGCATGCTTGAATTGCTCCAATGTGGCAAACTCCATGTTCAATTGGAGATGCACATCACCAAAGTCTGCTTCCTCATTGAATTGGGGCCAATCAAAATCATCTCCTTTATTGTCTGATGATTGAGGTGTATCAAACCCCTCTGACTCAAATCCTAAACCATCAGACTCATCACTAAAGATGTCATCCCCTTCCTCTGCTATACCCGGTCCAACACCAAATTCTGACCCACCAGCAGTAGGACTAGGCCTAGCAGTAGGAGTAGACCCATTAGTAAGAGTAGGCCCAACAGTTATATTGGGCCCATATTTGTCATTGGGCCTAGTAGTCTGTTTAGGCCCACCTTTCTTCCTTGCATTATCCCTTTTTTCAACAGCCATCTTCCTTGCATTATCCTTTTTTCCAATAGCTTTCTTCTTACCCTTATCTCTTTTGCCACCTTTTCTCTTTGTTTTCTTCATGAGTTCTTCATCTTCAAAGCTATCATAGCTATCATCGATGTCATCCTCAAATCCTGGAGGTGGGGGTTTATACGCCTCGTCTTCAGCACTTTCATAGCTATCATAGCTATCGTTGTCAAAAATTGGTTCATCAGACAAGACCTTGGCCTCACTATGCTCATCAGTATCATCGCTATCTTCAAAATCAACATCTTCCATAATTGGATGATCAAAGAACAGACACAATTCATCCGTCTCTCTGTCCTCCCTCTTTTTGTCACACATCTCTCTGATTTCCTTGTCTCCATATATAGGATGTAGGCCTGCTTTATAACTAGGAGCTGTTGGGTCATACCAATACATCTTTTTGTATGCATGGTAGCCAAGTTCTTCAAACATTTTCTTCAAATCAAAATAATTCACTAAATCAAGATCCAAAGGAGGAAATCTCTTTACATTCCCATTAATGTAAAGTAGTTCACCCTTGTTATCTTTGACAAAACTTCCCCCATGTTGAAAGACAGGGATAACCCAATCAGTCATCCGCAATCCATAAATATGGAATAAAATGTCAAAACCAGAACACAAACTTATACAAAGCAATTTCATATTAAACAACAACTGCTCAAACTTTAATTTCCTAATTGTGATAACTAGATTAATTAATGTATAAAGTGTATTTACCACAAAATATTGAATCTTTTTAATGTTAAACTCATATATGCATGCATTACGTCACTTATCAGTAACTGATTTTCATAGTAATGAAGAACTTAAAAACACTTTCTTCAGTAACTAATTTCTACTGCCAGAAACAGATACACAAGGTAAACACATTCGAACAATTGCAACGATGATCAACTATACCATCCGCATCATAATAGAGAAAAGATATACTAACCTGACCGGTGAAGACCGATAGACCGGCAAAACCTTCTTCTACAATAACTTCGTTTGGTACAAAGTCTTGAGTCAACAATGTCAGCGAGGTCGTCGGAAGACTGACTACCGGTTCACGTGGTGGTGGATTTCTTTGTAAAACTTAGGGGAAGAGAGGGTGCTTGTTGTAATTTCGTTTTGGGGGAGGAAGACAAAAATGGACCTTTAAAGCCACTCAGCTAACGAAACGACACACACCCTCGTGCCCTACTCCCAAAACGCCGCGTTTAGCATCATTCAGAATAGGGACCAATTTGTCTTGATTGAACATGTGGCACTTAACGGCTGACTCATCACCTGAACGTGACACGTTGGACTCTACCGTTAGAATTTCACGGAGGAAACTAACAGAAGGACTAAAATGACAGACGTTTACAAAAGTTGGGGACTAATTACATAATTAAATTTTGTTAGGGACCAAAACGTCCACTTCAAAATTCTTTGGGGACCAATTTGGGTAAATACTCAAATAAAAAAGAATAACTTGTCATTTATTGTGGTTCTAGTTAGTGAATAGTGTGTGACTATATGCTGTGAGCTTCTATATTTGTGTCAAATTTTTTCTTTTTAAATCTGTCATCGTATCTCTCTTAAGATAATTATTTAGCTAAGCTAAGAATTTGCTTTAATTTGTGTGTGCCTTTTTTTCAAATTAAATGAGCATGCTGAGGTGTGTGCCATACATAGACCTGCATTGCATAGTATTACTCTTTCTGAATAATTAAATTCATAAAGAAAAAAGTAGATCTTTTATTAAGAGGATATCACATACCAATTATGAAAATTACAACAAAGAATAAATGACTATTTGTACTCATGAAAGATAAAAACGTTAACATTTATATTTATAGTAGATCGAAACTGAACTTGTACCCACGCTAGATGTCCTCCGTGTGACAAAAATGTCCTGTCTTAATTCTGTACTTGGTTCGTGGTTATCCAATCCTACGTGACACTCCAACCCTCTAAAACCCTATCTACGTGGAATTGAACGTTGCTTTTCACTAAGGATTTGGAAAAAAGAAGTGCATTTCTCGAGAGAATCTGCTGTACCCTAGCAGAGGTTTATCATCGCCGTTGCTCCATTCCCAAGTCGAAGAAGACGACCGGAGCACTCCCAATCCATCACCACGAATACATAATAAATAATGGTGCATAGATTAGCGAGCAGAGCCCTCGTTGACAGCGAAGACGTCAGTCTTTTTTATTCGTGAAGAACAGAGGTATGTCGTGCCACTAATGATTAATTTCATATGTCGTTGCTACTAGTTAGACAAATTCTGTTACCTTACCAAACCCTGTGATTAGATTTTATATGTTTGAGAATTGATAGAATAGTTGATTGAGGGTTTGTGTAAGCTGCAGTTACAGACAATATTTTTTTATTGTATTGTTTAATTTTACTTTCAGGGATAGCCACCATCCATATAACTCTGTCTATTAATCATAGATGACGATTTGAGAGAGGATCATGTGGGAAGGTTAGTTACATTGGTGGAAAAGTAATAGAAATTGAGAGGATTAACGTTGTTACCCTCAATGATTTTTTTATATCTGATTTGCTGAAGGACATTGGATATACGTCTATTACTGATTTTTACTGGCTAGAACCTGGGAAGGAGCTTGATCATGGGTTGAGGTTACTAAGGGTTGATATGGACATAGTTAAAATGTATGAGGCAGCCGTGAAGAACGGTAACAAAATTAATGTCTACACAGAGCATCCGATGGATCATCCTGTGCTAGTTGAGGAGAATGATATGACTCCATCAAAGATGAGAATAAAGAGCTGTGCTAAAAGGGTTCCAACTCCAAAGAAGAGTCCAAGAATAAGATTGATAGTAGTGGAAGATGATGACGATGCTGAAATAGTAGGTCATGTCCAAGTTATGAAGGAGGCCCAAAAAAGAGGTGAGGTCCAGCCCAGGAAAGAGGCCCATGAAGAAAATAACCAGGCTGATGTTAAGGCCCAAAATGAGGATGGTGTCATAATGTCCCAACAGATAGGAAATCCAACACCTTCATCATCCCATGAAGCAAGACAGATTTTCCAACTTCCTCCAACACCTGTCCTACCGGAGGAGCCACCATCAACTCAGTCCCAACCTTCCCAGCCACCTATTGAGCATGACCAACAACCATCCCATACTGATGGTTCAGACCCAGTCCCGCCCTCTGAAGTCAATGTCTCTGAACCTCTTGCACCTGAACAACTAACCCAATACATCCCACAGCTGTATAGAAATCCACTTTCACAGTCAATCCCTGAGTCAGTTCCACCCTCTAACTCCAATAGGACTCTCCAAAATAATCAAACCAATCCTTTAGATGAGGTTGAGGGATGGCCAAAGGTGAACGAGAGAAGATCAACAAAGAGGCCTCTCCCTACTAGACATGTCTGTGCTACTTTAGCTTACTAAAACAGAAGACTCGAAGAGTATGCACATAACTAGCTCACCATGGGTGCATATAATGCAGCGTATCAGTCTTCAATGCGTCCAGTTCCAAGCCAGGAGTTCTAGAAGCACCTTGACACCCTACCCATTATGCCATCACGGTACAAAAACTCAATTGAAAGACCTACACTCAAGAGAGACAAGAGAAATGATGTCCCTAAAGCGAAGAGTGACCCTCATAGAACAAAGAGGAGGATTGGAACTATTGTATGCAAATACTGCCTCCAGGTATGTGAATCCACCAATTTTAGTTGAAATTATTTCAACTCTATAATTATTGATTCTTGTGATCATACTGTGGAACTTGAGCTCTACCTGAAATTCATGTTGAATTTACAATGAGTACTTTGTTTTTTAGGCTGGTCATAATAAGAGAAGCTGTAAGAAGAGAAATGAAGCAATGGCTGAAGGGAGTGCTGCATCGCAAGTACCTGCAGGTGATGAAGATGAGGATATGCTGACTGAAATATATTAGGAGGAGACATTAGAAGCTGCAGAAGCTGAAGCAGCAGCAACTGAAGGAGAAAATGGTTCCGCAACACCCCAACTTGCACAGGTAAGTGCATTGCATTATTTAATTTGTTAATTTTACTTGTTTAATTATTCGCACATTTGATTTGGTTTTTCTTTGGAATTCAGCAACCTCAATCGATGTCACCACCAGCAATAATACAACCACAACCTCCAACAAATAATGCAACAACCAAAAAACAAGTTAAAAGGAGAAGTGTTAGGCGACCTCCTCCGACTGCACAAACACCTACACCATCTGCCAACCATCCATCTACAACCTCTTCTACACACAACTTTCAAACAACACCTCATTCACTGCAAGGTGCTAGTGCAGGGACAACCACACGATTCGTGCAGTTCATGCCCACACCTAGTGTGACTCCAAGTGCTAGAGGCCGAGGCACATCTGTTAGAGGCAGAGGTCAAGGTAGAGGTCGAGGCAGGATAAGTGCATCAAGCGGAGCAAAAAATGGTGTCTTAAGCGGGAGCAGTAACTCAACCCCAATTTCATAGACTATGTGTTTTGATGAGTGGGTGGACGTTCACAAGAGAGGAATTTGATACTCTTAAACTGTTATGTTTTCGTATTTTGATGTAGTCAACATTGCTCGTGGACTACTTATGGTTGCTTTTTGTTGTTTTAGCATACTAAAGAGAGATACAAGACTCTTGTATTTTGTTATACATTTCCATAGTCTGTTTAAGGGTAGAGTTAGTTATGCTGATTTTGAGGTTGTGCTTTGAGTTGTCAATATTTGTCTTCTTTAGTTTATGTGACAATCAATGGAACTTGCAGCAACTATATATAAGTGTTCTCAAACAACTTATTGTTAATTTTATCATTCTTCTAACAGCACCTTGTTCTGATTTTGGAAGAAACTCATATATTGAAAACCAAAACCATCAGGTTCCTATGTTACAGATTCAGCTTATTATTGGATCCTTAAGTAGAAAAGAGAGATTCATGTACATTTCGATTGGCATTGTCTAGAGATAAATTTTATCAAAATCAACTTAGATGGCAGCAACAAGTTCAAAGCATGGGTGTCTATGTTAATGTATCATAAATAAATAAATAAATAAAAACAGAAAAATGTAAGAAACACATCATGTCATGCTGATATCAGGAAAAAAATTCACTATCTGATGTTTAACAAAGATCCCAAATTATACAAATCTTATATTTTCATTACCAAATACAACTCACACAATAAACAAACGCTACCCCCAATGCAATGGTTGAAAGCAACACTCTAATTTTTCTGATTTCACCCCTAATTTCAACCCTAAATTTGTCTATCTTCCTAGCCAACATTGATGATGCTTGCTGGTTTTCCCTAACTTTAGTGACAGTTAATCCATCATCATGCCTTGCATAAGAATGCTCCGAATTTCTTTTGGCTAAACATCTTGCTAGGCCCTCTCATTCTTCTTCGATTTCTTCTACCTAAACAAAGTATTTGCAGTCTCTTATATGAAAAAAAAAAAAAAAAAACGCACCCAAATGTCAACTAAAATTCAAAAATAATTTTCTCACCTCAATAATAATAGCGTCTGGCCCTTACCGCTCATAAAGGACATCTGATGAACCATCTATTAGGGTTCGTCATCGTGCCAGACTCCATCAACGCAATCTCCCTCCCACAGAAGTATCTGCTGTCGAGCTTCTTCTCCTTCATCTTCTTCGAACTTGAAGAATTGCTACGATTTTCATCATTTACAGCAGAATTAAATCTGCGCAAAGACATTCCAGGAGTTACGAGATAATTCTTTCTGACCGTGGGTGCACTTAACATTATATGAAATTCAACAAGATTCGATTTTTGGGATATGGTTCGAATTAGGAAAGATAACTTGCTAGGGTTTCGATTTGATGCGTAGAACCCTATCCACTTTCATATACCAACGTTTCCTTCCACATAGATAGAATTTTGGAGGGTTGGAGTGCCACGTAGGGTCGGATAACCACGAACCAAGTGCAGATCCAAGACATGGCACTTTTGTCACACAGAGGGCATCTAACGTGGGTACAAGTTCAGTTTTGATCTAGTATAGGTACAAATGTCAGCGTTTTCATCTTTCATGAGTACAAATGGTTATTTATTCTTACAACAAATATATAAGGTGATAATAAATTTTAATTTGCAACAAACCAAAAAATGACTATATTACGTATACACTAAATTAAAATCAGCTATTAAAATTAGTCATTAATATAAAATATATGTTGGAATACAAATGTATATTAAAAATAAATTAAATCATATATATTTATACATAAATACATTAGTAACTAATTTTAGGGACTAATTTTAGTGTACAAATATCATTTTTAACCAGAAAAACATGCCAGTGCGAAACATATACGAATTTTTTTTTTCCGCCGGGAGGAGGAGGGGAACTTGAAGGTTGCTGGGTCACTCAATTTTCTTAATAATGTTTTTTAAAGACTGGCATGGCATAACAAAAGTGGTAGGTCATACTTTCAATGATACATTTGATGTTATGTAACTACCCATAAACCTTTTCAATGCCAGCTAAATGCTAATATCCTATGAGAACAACACAAGCCTATAATATACGTAGGCCTCAAACAAGAAACCTAAAATTGAAAGAAAATTAAACTACATAGCGGTGTATGTGTGTGAAATCTATAAGGGTGTATGTGAACCGTGGGAACATGATGAGAAAAAGCTTCTATAATGCTATTCCCTTGAAGCCCAATAATAAAAAGAACCCACCACAAACTCATTTAAGAGCTATGATTGCGGAGTAGAATGTTCAGTGGTCCATCCATTATATATATATATTCACAAAGTAGGGTAAATAGGAAAAGAAAGAAACAAAACAAGAAGCATCTATCTATTTGAGAGAGAAGACTTTGGTGTTTTTTTTTTTTTTTTTTTTTAATATTTTAATTTCCTTCCAAGCAAGCAATATACTCTAATACATAAGGGGACATGGCATTCGTGGAGCAAAAGCCATTAGCTTTTCTAGCTTTGCTTATGCAATTGTGGGTCCATTCAACGTTGCTTTGCTTCTTTTAGCCTCAACATAATTCTTACTATCAAATCTTGCATTGCAATGAGTAATGATATGCATGGCATGCCAATCAGATTAAGAATCAAGCTTAGCTTCTTCGACACTTATTACATATTGAAAAACAATAATTTTATGACAGATTTTTTATTTGTACAAATAAGTGAATAACAATAATTCAAGCAATGTAAATAGTATTTGATCCATTTATTTTTTTATGATTTAAAAGTCTATCATTCAAATTATTTGAGTTGAATATAAGTTTTGTGGTTCAATTTCATGTAAACAAGTATGATATATGATGATGAAGCTAGTTAATATATATTGCAAGAAACAGAAGAGACACTAGACTATAGGCTGTAATCAAGTATATATATATAATTTCTTAAAAATAATCCTAGGTTGTAATTACATATCAAACATGAAATTTAAAATTGAAAGCTAAGGTTGAACTCTATTATTTAATTCTAGCTCCACATGCGCATCGAATAATTTTATACACAATTCAACCATCAACTATATAATATAATATAATCAAAGTTGGTGTCTGCCTTCGGACTTTCACGTTAGAAAACAAAGAAGAAGAAAAAAATTGGTGGACGCTATGATCACTTGATCAGATCTGGGATTATACATGCACATATATATATATGTCTGGATTTCATTGTTAACATTTTCTGTTAGGAATTACTGTTTAGGTTTTGACCGAAAATAAAGAGTCTAAAGTATCAGAATATTATTCACTACCATCCACATACGTATCCATCATTACCACCCCAAAAAGAAAAGAATGACTTCAGTTCAGCAGACACACATAATTACTTCCATTAATAATCAGTGTGTATTAAACGTTAGAAACACATCCAGATTACAAAACCCAAAAATACTATTGTGCAAATCACAACACATTATTATGAAAATATAATATTTGAATGAATACATTTAAAAATACTCGATAATAATACACATTTAGAAATTGTGTATTACTTTTGATCCGTCACCTTATAACTCGATCTTTATTGTGCATTATGAGTTACAACTCGACGTTAATTATCATTCATTCATTACTTGTAACCGACACCTTCATCATCGACTTAATGACCATCATTTCAATCTTAATGACCAAACGGTCATAACATGGATATCATTTATCAATTTTATGCCTATAAAAGGAACCTTCTATATCTAATCTCAGGGGCAACATGATAAGTTCTATAAGTTCTATATTATGTCTTACATTCTATATTCATAGAATTATTATACACAACACATAATAACTTCTATTTCATGTCTTACATTCTATATTCATAGAATTATTCTTATACCTCTTAAACACTTACTGACTTGAGCGTCAGAGTGTCTTTTGCGAGAAGCTTGAAGACATTCATCGAGTGTCTTTTGCGAGAAGCTTGAAGACATTCATCGACGGACGAGCTATACACAGGCAGCAAGGACAACTTTTAATTAATTATTAGAACTATAAATATATGTGTTGAGACTTGAGATTAGAACATTTATTTTATATATATTGTGATGAGGAACAACATATTTGATTTTCTAAAGACTAAATAAATTAAATATAGATTTCATCACATATCAAAATTAAACTAGGATATATATTGGTGTTAATTTCTAGTTTTCCTTTCTTATCCCTGCTATATTAACTTTACGAGACTTTTATAATGATGATAAAAAATGTTGGTCCCTAACAGCACCTAACCTTTTTCGTTGTGTTATATTAGGCAAATGTAGGGAATCTGAACCAGAAATAATGCAGAAACAACCTTATTTTGCGATCCTGTATAATTATAAGATAAAACATTATAAACCAGATTTTATACCAAATTATCAGTGACTGATTATCGACGTGACTTGGCTTCAACTACTCCACTGACAATGATGCAATATTATAAGAATTGACCCACTAATTATGCATCATTCTTAATAATGATAATATGTATTTAATATGTTAGGTTTAGTAGTTATAATATTTTTTTAACATTACATTTTTAATCCTTATACAATACAATATCTGATACTAATAAATATTGGAAAAGTCTACAAATTAGACTATATTAAAAGGAAAAAAAAGTTTGAAATTATCATAAATTTATTGACGCAAAATATTTAAACTCATTTTCTTTAATAAAAATCAAAATTATATTTAAGATGAGTACAACATAAAGACCCCAAAAGTTAGCCGCCTTTAATTATTATTATTAAGACTGCAGTTCCATATATATGTATAAGACAACGACAATAAACAGGTAGATGAATAAATAAAATCGATGATATTATTACATGATTAGTTGAAATAATTCAACGTTAAGCAAGTTTCTGGATCGGAATCTTGGTAGATAAAATAAATTTGTGTTGAATTATTTTTATGCTATCCTATAATTTATGTTAATAAGCTAAACTGATTAGTATCAATAATAAACTCCAAATAATAATAATAATAATAATAATAATAATAGTAATAATAATAATAATAACTCGTTTTTTTCATTGGTAAATGATCATTTTTATTTTTTTCTATAATAATGAAATTTTAAAAATGGTCTAGAACGCATCTTTTATTTTCATTTGGCGTATATATATTAAAAGTAAAATATATGTTTCTAAAAATGTTGAGAGTGCGTAATTAATAGTAATCCATTTATTAATGCAAATAGTAATAGTTTGATCAATTAATTAGAGATTTATTTATTAGATTTTTTTTTCTTCTAATATTAATACACTCTAAAAAAAATAAGGAGCGTAACACTTTTTTAAAAATTAATTTTATTATTAAAATAAAAATATTTTAAATCATAAATTTTAAACTTTAAATTTGAATCATTATTAATATAAAATATAATAAATACAAAATTAAAATTTATTTAATTAACAAAAATTAAATAAAAAAATAATCGATTTTTACTAAGAAACATTCTTAATTTTTTAATGCATTGATTAAAAGTTGTTATTATTGAGAATTTTTTTAATTTTTTTAATAAATACAATTAAAAGCATATTAAAAAGTTTTATTTATTTTTTCTGTAAAATGTTAAGTACTGGTTTTAGAACAATTTAATAAGATTTTCTTAAAAAAAATGCTTGATAATAAGATTCAGAGTTTGTTTGGTGATCTTTTAAAAATATTTTCGATTTATTTTTTAAAAAAATCTTATAAAAAAATAAAAATAATTTTTTGTTTAGATATATATCTCATGAAAAAAAATTATTTATCAATTATATTTAAATATATAATAATATAAAAATATTATTTATTTATTTATTATCTAAAAATCTTTTTTTTTTTAAATCTTCTAAAAAAGTATAAATTATAATTTTTAAAAAAATTATTTTTTTATTTTTTAATATTTTTTTAATTATTAATTTAATAGTGTCCAAACACCTACCTAAAAGAGAAAAAGAGTATATATAATCAAAGGTGCCCTGTCAACGTTTTCATCTACCAATTACAAACACACACTCTCTTTTCGTTTCTTCGTCGAAGAGCTTCTTCTCCCTCACTGTGCTCAAGCCACGAGCAACATCGATCAATGGCTCCTACTAAAGTTTACATTGTGTAAGCTGTTCTATTCTCCCCCTCTCTCTTTTTCTTCTTCTATCTGATGCTATTTTCATTGCCTCATCATTCTTTCTAACCTTTTTATTCGCCAAGTCCAATAATTTCTCACTTGTTAGCTTCATCTGAATCTTGGGTTTCATCCAATTTCTCCTTTTTGACATATCAAGGCATCAATTTTATTTCTTTGATGAGAATCATCTCTCTGAAAACATGAGAAATTGAGGTGTTTGCTGTTTGTCTTGTTAGGCGTCGTTTTTTGCAATAGATTGAGAAATTGGACTATGTAGAATCAATTGAAGCCAAATTACAGAATCATGTGAACTAGATGACCTATAAATTTTAACCTATTTGAGCTTGTGGATAAAATTGTATACTATTCAGTCCTAGAAGTAGAAGTTTTGACACATACTCATGTCTGATTCTGGTTTAATTGCTCATTTCTTCAAGCTGTTATCATTTATTTCCCCTTTTTCTCATTTTGGGGAAACATGCAAGGTTGGATGTTAGCTAGAAAAAACTGAGGAAACATGGTTTTGATTTTGAGGAATTTGCTATTGGGAAAAGTGGTGTTTTTTTTAATTGGTGGGAGGGGTTGAAGGTCATTTTGCTGGATCTGCAAGGAAATTTTAAAAAAATGATGCTGAAGCCTCTTTACCTACCTTTTTTTCACAATAAGGTTGTAAAGAAGAGCAATAAGCCTTTGAAAGAATAGTGCAAGCCCCACACACTTATAGAGTGTGGTCCTATCAATTCATCATTATTGATGACTATTCCAGCTACATACACCTTGAAGATGATTTATAAGGATTTTGGCTATTTGGTTATCATTGCCTTGAATTTCTAATAAAAACATTTAATTTTCTTTGAAAAATGTTTCTTTAGTCCCAACCAATTTCTGTTGTTAATGCAAATGATGGAGCCTTTGTTAAATGGGTTCCTACTGTGGAGATGAGTGTTTGTCAATGTCATTATGTCTTGTCTGTTATTAGCATGCTCGTGTTTTTTTCTTAGTGATAGCATAGTGCCACCATAACCCTCTGTTCATGCTTTAGTGGTTGGCATTAGTATAATCCTGAATAGGTAAAATCTCACTTTAGTTTGGGTTGACTTTGAGCTTGGGTATTATTGACTCAAATTTCAACATTAAAGGTACCTTTGATTTAGGGGATATATTTACAATACAAACCACGTAGGTGCAATACGCAATCTAATAGTGATTGGAAGTGAGTCATACTATATGTGTAGTATTATGATCTGGCACTGGCATGAATCTGATTAAAATTATATGGCATGTTTAGTTACTATTCCATGTACGGCCATGTTGAGAAGTTAGCTGAAGAGATTAAAAAGGGGGCTGCTTCTGTGGAAGGAGTAGAAGCAAAACTCTGGCAGGTTTGTATTGAAAAATCTATCTTGTTATAAATCCTTTCTTTAGAACTCAATTGTTCTGAGAATTTTTGGGGAATTTGCATGCTGCAGTTATAATATTGTTAACACATGCAGGTACCTGAAACACTACCTGAAGAGGTACTTGGGAAGATGGGAGCACCTCCGAAGAGTGATGTGCCGATTATTACACCCAATGAGCTACCTGAGGCTGATGGTTTATTGCTTGGATTCCCAACGAGATTTGGACTCATGGCTGCTCAGTTTAAGGCATTCTTGGATGCAACTGGAGGCCTATGGCGTACACAGGCACTAGCAGGAAAGCCTGCCGGAATCTTTTACAGCACCGGTTCTCAAGGAGGCGGACAGGAGACCACCCCGTGAGTTTACCTGTCCAATTTTGCTTACATTACTTGCCATTTTCCCCCATGAGTGTCTTTTTAATGCTGGTTATAGACATTTGTGAACTACGTTGCCTTATTTTCTGCATACATTACACTTAGATCTTATCCCACAGGTAGATGTGGGAGTCAGATCTCAATCTAAAAATAAGTCTGATCAAACTTAATTATTAATTGTTTTTCCGATTGTGAAATTGTACAGATTGACATCCATTACTCAGCTCGTTCATCATGGGATGATCTTTGTGCCGATTGGATATACATTTGGTGCCGGGATGTTTGAGATGGAGAAGGTGAAGGGTGGCTCCCCATATGGTGCTGGTACGTTTGCCGGGGACGGCTCCAGACAGCCGACTGAGTTGGAATTGGCTCAGGCTTTCCATCAGGGGAAGTACTTTGCTGAGATTGCCAAGAAGTTAAAGGGATCTCAGTGACTTTCTATTCTCCATTCATCTCCCATTTGATATGTTTTATACTTAAGCAAAAGAGTGTTTGTGCATCGTTCAGTATCCAGAATTGTCATACATAGAATAAGTTGCTAGTGAAAAATGAGAAAAAGCAGGGGAGAGAAATAATTGTTGCTTTATGTCTATTACAGTTGTTACCACTCTTCATGTTGTATCCCTAAATATAGTGTTATTGTTAATGACAATTTGGCAATTGTTACTATTTTACATGATTTTATCACATGTTAGTTTTCATTATTGAATGTTTAGTATGGGATTGAGAGGCTTACAAAATATCTAGTCAATAATAAAATTCAATACATGATTTGTCATGTGAAATTTCATATTAAATAATTCATTTATGTAGAACAATACTAATCATTGAATTTGAACATATTCTATCTTTCCAATGCAACAAATTGATAGGGGATGAGTTGATGACCTTGATTATTCAACTAATTGCAAAATGATGACAATGAGTAGGACAGCCTAACTTTATTTGCGCAATTCTGTTATAAGGTTTCATTTATTCATCAATTTAAAGGAAATAAAGAAGGGAGGAGTTGGAAGCATTGCATTTTCTCCCGACAAAGGCATAATGTAAAGCGAGGACATGTCAATTCTCGAAGGGAAAGTATGAGGAGCCAATGGAATATTTATACAATATGTACAATAAAAATTTAAAGAGTATTATAGATATAATCATTAATGTTACCTATTGGAGTATTATAGATATAATCATTAATGTTACCTATTGAACGTCCAGTCCCTGTTACTTTTGGAGTTGCTTATGTTATTGACCTCTCATTTCAACCAATTTCACTAGAATGTCTAGATAAATTGCTTCAATCCCCATTTCTTATTGGTAATCCTGTTCTCATTTCCCAAGGAAGTTTGGCCATCAAATCAAGTTGTGTTATACATGTATATATATCGAGATGATTAGTTTTTGCATTTAACTAACATGTGTCCTACCAAAAAATACGTGTTAAAAGTTATTATTAGTGATTTTTTTTTTGAAAATAAATGTATAACACTGGGTATTGATGTGCTTTCATTTTTTTTTTCAGTAATTTTTTTAATTTAAAAAAATATGTGAAAATGGTAAAATTCTTTTTTTTTTTTTACTTCCACCTTTTGTTTCTTTTTACAAAATTTGAAAAATACTAAAAATTAAAAAAAATAAAAAATAAAAATACAAACCAAATGCACCTTAATTATTATATATTTTTCATAAAAAATTTTCTAATTAATAACTTTAACAACGTAGCTTTAACTAGAATCCTTGGATAAAATATGAAATTTAAATTAACTAAGTTCCCCATCAGATTAAATGCCAGAAGAGAGTTAATGGACTTAGTACAAGAAAGAAAGAAATGAGGCTAAAATATGATTTTAAATAAAGGTGACTACTCCAATGAAGATTTTATGATTGTCATCATGTGAAGATATTTTATTTTGACTATTGAATGATAAGTTGTAGGACTTGATTTTTATTTAAAGTAAAAGTGTTACTTTTGTTTAAAATATTGCTAAACAAATAAGTCACACTTTTTAAATAAAGATTATTATAAAAAGATATTTTTAGCATCTTCATTGAAATAGTTGACTTAAATAAAAACAAGAGTTTCCGTGCATACATCATGTCGTAAGTCGTAACCCCACAGGTTAATGTCTCTTTGCTGTTGTTCTTGTCTCTCTATCTATGCATTATGCAATGAGCGATGATGTATCGCCTCCAACGCAAACGTTATTTTTCCAATCCATCATTTCATTGTTGGTTATGTAAATAACTTGACGTAAGCTTCGATACTACGGTTGATCTTTCAATGATATGCCATTCTACCTCTTTCTTTCTTTAATTAATTTTAATTTTCTTCTAATCAATGAATGATACTCAGTATTTTAGGAGGAGCACGTCTAATAATGTCGTTATCAAAACCAATTTTGGTATTCATAAATCATATACAGGTTTTTATAACCCAAAAAAAAAAATAATTTGGTAAAGCTTTTCGAACATTTCGTTTTGTATTTCTTTGATAAATTAAAAAATTCATATGTTTGTGTTTGTGACTTTTAAAAATTAGAAGTATTTTTAAAAATTTATTTATACTTATTAAAATTAAAAAATCTAATATAACCTTATATATTAATTAATATCTAAATTTAATTCTTATATTAATGTCTATTATAATATTTTTTAAATTTTAAAAACTATTTTACCGAATACACTTATTGTTATTTGTATTTATTAAAAGCCATTTTAAATTAAATTTATTAAATATAGATGCTATTGTTAGAAACAAGAGACTGAGAGAGTAATCTGAAAGGTGTATTATTGAGTTGTCATCAAAAGTACAATATACAAGAGGTATTTATAGGTGCTAAATGAATCAGAGTAATAAAGGCATAGAATCCTATAATTAATATACAGATATACTACATAAATATAGACGATACTAATTGATCCTAATTGATGCTAATGATTCTCTAACATCCCCCCTCAAACTCAAGTGGGAGCTAAGGATACCAACTTGAGTTTGGAAAACGAGTCGGGTGATGAGCTTTCGTGAAGATATCAGCAGTCTGATCTAGTGTTCCAACAGCAATGAGACGAATAGCATCAATAAGGATACGTTGCCGAACAAAGTGACAATCAAGCTCAATGTGTTTGGTGCGTTCATGAAAGACATCATTATGGGCGATTTGAATAGCACTGCGATTATCACAAAAAACATCAGTAGGGGACGACTGAGGAGCACCCAAATCTTCGAGAAGCCAACGAACCGAGACAACTTCAGCAGTGGTGTCAGCGAGGGCACGGTACTCAGCTTCTGTGCTTGAGCGAGCAGTGAACGTTTGCTTCTTAGCACGCCAAGAAATGAGAGCGTCGCCAAGAAACAAACAGTAACCAGTAGTAGAACGACGATCAGTGGGATCACCAGCCCAATCAGCATCGGAGTAAGCCTGAAGAGATAAAGAGGAATGGGCAGAAAAATAAAGACCATGAAAGAGAGTGCCTTTGATGTAGCGAAGAATGCGTAGAACTGCCGCATAGTGAGTAGTACGAGGAGCTGACAAGAACTGGCTAAGTACATAAACCGGATAGGCGATGTCTGGTCGGGTGACAGTCAAGTAGACCAGAACAGTGCCATCCATAGGGGTAAATCGAACATTAGGCTCAAGAGGAGTAGACTCAGTGCGACTATCTGTAATCCCAGCACGAGCAAGAAGATCTGAAGCATACTTAGCCTGAGAGAGATAGATGCCATCATTGGTGGAGATGACCTCGAGACCAAGAAAATAGCTGAGAGAACCAAGATCTGTCATCTCAAAGGTACGGTGAAGTGAGGCCTTGAGAGCAGAGATACCATCAACATCATCCCCAGTGATTATCATGTCATCAACATACAAAAGTAGAAGAACAACTCCACGTTCGCTTTTACGAATGAAGAGCGCATTCTCATGAGGGCTAGAAGTAAAACCAAGACTGCATATGGTAGTGCTGAACTTGTCAAACCATTCACGAGGAGCTTGCTTAAGTCCATAAAGTGCCTTGCGAAGGAGACAAACCTTATCAGAAGGACAAGGATATCCCGGAGGTGGTTTCATATAGACTGTCTTTTTCAAATCCCCATTAAGAAATGCATTCTTCACATCCATCTGACTGAGAGACCATTTTTTAACCGCGGCAATGGCAAGAAGAGCTCGAACAGACGTAAGGCGAGCGACAGGGGCAAAAGTCTCTTCATAATCAATACCATACTCTTGCGTACAACCTTGAGCAACCAAGCGGGCCTTATAACGGTCAATAGAGCCATCAGAGCGAGTCTTGATCTTGTATACCCATCTACTACCCACAACTTCCTGATCAGAAGGAGGATCAACCAGATCCCAAGTGTGTGCTTTTTCAAGTGCTTGTAATTCTTCTTGCATTGCTTGTTGCCAATTTAGGTTTGAGGAGGCTTCTCTGAATGTCTTAGGTTCATGTTGATGAAGAATAGTAGAAAAGCAATGGTAATCAAGAAGATGAGGAGGTGGATTCCTTACCCTAGAAGAACGAGCAGGAGGAGGAGGCATGACGGTAGGAGCAGGATCATCGTCCGGTCTGGAATCATCGGGAGATGGAGAAGGCGGAGGAACAGGAGGCTGTGGAGGGTCACTCGAGATAGAACCTGTAGAATCATCACTAGGAAAAAGATCAACATTGGGGTTAGTAAACAAAGGTGACTGAGTAGTAGGAATCGACTCAAAGGATGAGAACCGAGAAAACATGTGGTGCTCCCAAAAGACAACATGACGAGATATACAAATACGTTTAGAAAGAGGATCCCAATAACGATAACCCTTGTGTTCAGTGCCATAACCAAGAAAACAACACATACGAGCCCGAGGTTCAAGTTTACTATGTTCATGAGGTTGAAGAAGAACAAAACATACACAACCGAAAACTCGAAGAGAACTGTAATCTGGGGGGTATGATAAAGACGCTCAAAGGGAGTAACATTACCAAGAACAGAAGAAGGGAGTCTATTGATAACATGAACAGCAGTAAGAACAGCTCCACCCCAAGTACGCTCAGGACACGAAGAGGAAAGGAGCATTGCACGGATGGAGTCAAGAATGTGACGGTGTTTGCGTTCAGCTCTACCATTTTGTTGAGACGTACCAGGACAAGAAAACTCAGACAGAGTACCCTGTTCTGCAAGAAAGGCTAAGAGTTTGGAATCACGGTATTCCATAGCATTATCACGTCGGAAAACCTTAATGGCCTTGGAAAACTGAGTTTTAATCATAGTAGCAAAGTTGATATAGATCTGAGGTAACTCATGGCGATTAGTCATCAAATAAACCCAAGTAAAACGGAAATAATCATCAATGAAAACAACAAAGTATCGAGCTCCGCCCATAGAGGCAGTGGGAGCGGGGCCCCAAACATCAGAGTGAATGAGATCAAAAGGAGAGCAAGCAAGAGATGAATTATTGTGAAAAGATAAAGCAGGTTGTTTGGCAGTTTGGCAAGAAATGCAGTCAAAAGATTCATTCAGAACCTGACCTAAAACACCCTGAGATACAAGAGGACGCAGTTTTCCTAAGGAGGTGTGGGCAAGACGTTGATGCCATAAGTGAAGGGTAGAGGGAGAAGAAGCAGCACAGAGATTTGGTACAGGAGGAATATGAAGACTTTCGAGTTCAAACAACCTTCCGACCTTACGTCCAGTCCCGATGATCTGTCCCGTCCGAGGATCCTGTACACGACAACCAGAAACAGAAAAGGTGACGTCAAAACCCAGATCAACAAGTTGACCAACAGAAATAAGATTGAAGTTTAATTTGGGAATGTAGTAAGTATCAGGAAGATTAAGAGATGACTGAGATATAGAACCCTTGTGTGTTGCATGCAAGAGGGAGCCATTTGCAGTATTGACAGAAGGTCCATTTGTAGTTGCAGACATGGACGAGAAAATATTACGCAACGGAGACATGTGATTAAAGCAACCCGAGTCAAAGTACCATTTAGAAGTACCTGGAGGGCTCGATAAAGCAGCAGGGGTATTACCAGAAACAGAGAGAAGACGCTGTAGAAGAGATGCAATATCAGATAGAGAGACAGTGGTAGGTTCAGTAGTAGCAGCAACAGCAGAAGCAGGCGCAGGACGTGGTGGACGAGTAGGACAGGTAGTAAGCAAATGTCCCGAGAGCTTGCAATAACGGCAGAACAACTGTGAACAATGGTAGCTAATATGCCCTTTCTGGTGGCATGTGCGACATTCAACAGAGGGACAGCTGGAGAACGGGTGCCCGAAATGGTTACAGTTGCGACAGAAGGCCCCCTTTCTGTCTGTGGCAGCAAAAACATCTGACTTTTCCATAAAAGAAGTCATAGAGAACAAGGAGAGGAGAGAAAAACTGCAATTTCGGAGCAGAAAATGAGGAAACGGATGGCAAAATCGGAAAGAGCTCACCAAAAAACCTTAGGGAGGGTCCCACTTGTCTGCCACGTCAGCGCCACGTCAGCAGCCACGTCAGCGCCACGTCAGGGCAACGGAGACACGTGGCAGCCCGTGAGAGGATGAGGAGGACGAGCTGGCGTCGAGGTGGCGGCCGGGTCAGCGCACGGGCCGGGTCGGGTCAGGAGCGGGTGCGTGGGTCGCAGGGAAGGCTGGTGGCGTGACACGTGGCGGCTTCAGGATCGTGGGATCAACAGCAAGATCCAACGGCTACTGAAGCATCTCGGGGGAGGATCAATGGAGGTGGACAGCGATCTTCCAGCGGCGCGTCCGGGGGCGTCTGGCGGCGATCTTGACGGCGTTGGAAAGCTGACGACGAGAGGATCACAACGGTGCCGGAGGTGACGAACCAAAGCGTCAGAAACAGGTCGAAAAAGGCGAGCAAAGAGGCACGGGTGGTAGCTAGAAGGAAGAGCAACCTGGTCGTGGCAGCGTATTTCGGCGGCGCGTGGAGGCGCATCTGACGGCGGATGGCGGTGGTTCTGATTGCGTTGGAATCACGGAGACAAGACGAACAAGATGGTTATGGGGGTGACGAACCAAAGCGTCGAAAAGAGAACGAAAAAGGAGGCCAAAGAACACTGCCGGAAAGGAAAAACAATGGGGCTATGAACTAATATTTATTGAAAAAAAAAAAAGGACCTAAGCTCTGATACCATGTTAGAAACAAGAGACTGAGAGAGTAATCTGAAAGGTGTATTATTGAGTTGTCATCAAAAGTACAATATACAAGAGGTATTTATAGGTGCTAAATGAATCAGAGTAATAAAGGCATAGAATCCTATAATTAATATACAGATATACTACATAAATATAGACGATACTAATTGATCCTAATTGATGCTAATGATTTTCTAACAGCTATAAACTATAATTTTTAAAAAGAGTATTTATCCATTTTGGTCCCAAAGAATTTTGGACCAAACACTTTAGTCGTCAACTAAAATTAATTATTCGACTGATCATTAACAATTAACTTCGTTAATCATTTGGTTCTTTTACTCCGTCAACTCTAACGGGAGACAAAATGGTCCCTGACAACTCTAACGGAAGACAAAATAGTCATTGCCCCCTGTTCGGAAACGACACCGTTCTCTACCAATTTCTATCGTATCTTGCATAATCCTAACATTAATACTCTCTTTCTTCACCTTCACAATTTTCTTCTCCATCTTCTCCTTCCTCCTTTTCAGCTCCAAGATCAAGCCATGGTGCTGTCACGCATGTCGCACCTACCTCAACATGTCATGAACTACACACTTTCCAAATTTCGGTGACTGATATACCCACCTCCTTCGCACTTCACCCACCAGAAGCATCCACCTCCAACCCCGGCAACGTTCAACACATCCTCAAGACTAAGTTCCATGACAACCCCAAGGGCACGCTTTTCTTCACTTTTCGGCAAGCAATATAGATTGTTAGATATTAGGATATCATGAGAAAATTCTCCTTCAACATCATATGCAAATTCTCATTTGGAATAGACTCCAAATGCTTCATTCCTTCTCTCCCAGAGACCAAGTTGGCAGACAGCTTCAACCTCGCATGCAAGCTACCAGTACAGCGAGCAATTTGCCATCACCGCTCATATGAAAATTGAAGTGATTACTGAACATTGGTTCGGAGAAGAAGTTAAAGGAAGCGATCGGAGTGGTGAACAATGTGCGTGGCCATGGAGATGATAAGGCAGAGGAGGAGGGAGATGGTGATGACGACAACAGGTCTTAACAAATCAGACTTGCTGTCTAGATTCATGGGTCCATCGAAGACAACAAGTACTTGAGAGACATAGTCATTAGTTTCCTGAGTATGAATTGGTTGAGAACAAGTTGAGGTTTTTTTTCTTCTTGTGAACATTGAAATTGTAGAGTGTACATTGTGTAGTTTGAAGTTGCAGTGTTAGACTCTTAGGGTTATGCGAGATAGGATGAAAATTGGGGAAGAACAGTGTCGCTTTCGAACAGAGGGAGTCAATGACCATTTTGTCATCCGTTAGAGTTGTCAGGGACCATTTTGTCCTCTATTAAAGTTGACGAAACAAAGAACCTAAGTGACTAACGGAATTCATTGTTAAGAATCAATCTAGTATTTAATTTTAGTTAGAGACTAAAATGTTTGGTCCAAAATTCTCTTTAAGACTAAAATGAGTAAATACTTTTTAAAAATTTATCTTTTGAAAATTAGCACTTATATACTTAAAAAAAAAAAAATTTATCAAACTAAGCCATAATCTACTACGGGTCAATGTTTTTTATAAATAAAATCATCGGTCAATGTGTTTTTTTTTTTTTTGTATTAACCATCAGTCAATGGTTATTAACTTATGATTCCCCCTTTTTCTTTTCTTTCCTATTCAATAGCAACAAACAAGGCCTTTGTACTAAAAATATGACCCCAATTTTAAAAACAAGGCCTTACATTTTTGTTTTTTATCTTTACTTGTAAAATTCCAATGGGACTTCAAGGTGAGGATAAGCGAGAAAAATTTTCTCTTGTTTAATTAAAAAACATGGGCCTTGAACCTGTTCATTTAGATTTTTTGTTATAAAAATTTAAAGCAGATTACAAAAAAAAAAAATAAAGCATCCTCCTAGCTTTTAGTCTTTTACCGAGAGTTCAATTCATCTAATCGCGCGGATGTGACCTTTAAGGCTTTAATGAAGAGGTTTATAATTCAAAATTTCAAATATCTCTTTGGACATAAAAAGCATTTTGTGGTCACCACCCGTTTATTCTTAAGTGGATGATCTGTGACGAAGAGATTAATCATTGTATTCGGTGGTGGATATCTTGGCAAACAAACTTTTTTTTCTCCTTTTTTTAACTCTATGGTTTGACACAAAATGCTGAGCAAAGTTTTGAGTTTGTTTTCAACCCCATCTTTGGTTTGGCTACAACTTATATCAATATTGGACATTATTCTTCCTTATTAATTATTATAATCACTTTGGGAATAATCAAATGTCAACTAGCATTATATTATATGGTTAAGTCAGTATCTGAACGTCTTTCACCCCAAACCAAAATCCTTTTTGTCTGCTCTCAAAACGAGAACATTTCATTCATATCTAACACGCATGCAGAGCTTGACAATACTAAGAGGGTATATATGTTTGGATGGAACACAATCAAGGATATGACACATTTACTATACTCGCCTCTAATTTGTTGGACAATGCTTTTCTCTTACTAGTCTAAATTTTCTTCCATCTCATTCAAATATTGTTTCAAAGATCACCTTTGTGTAACTTTTGATTCCAATAAAATATAAGGGTAATGAACAGTGCCGGAGCTTAGTTCAGACAAGGGGCCATAGCCCCCCAAACTTTTTATAAAAAAATTAGTAGTACTTTTTTAAAAGATAAAAAATAATTCAGTTGGTTTAAATCTTTACTATGACTTAAAATACCCAATAAGTTTAATAAACAACACTCTCTCTACCTTTAAGTTCAAATATAAAAAATTAGATATTTTTTATTTATTTAATTTAATATTATTTTATATTTTACTATTTATTTAATTTAATTTTTTATATAATAAAAAATAATAGAATATTTAATAAATATTAATATTATTGTATTTGTATAAATTGATAAAAAAAATTCAATAAATATTATAAATTTTAATATTTGTCCTTCTAATTTCTTCTTTACATATTCTACAGGATATATATTCAAATTTTTATATAAAATAATAATAAAAAATCAAAGAATTGATGCATTTTTTAAGAGGAAGGCTAATATTTTAAGAATGAGAACATATAATTTTTACAATATCAACACCTGTAGATAGTTCTTCTACTTTAATGAATCACGAAAAAAATGAGATGCAACTTTCAAAAGTTCAAAAAATTACATCTGATAAGTTTGACCTTAATTTTTTGGAACGAGACCCTGAAAAACGGCTTTAAATTTGGCAATATCACCCAAACCAGAGAGATGATATTAGACGAGCTTATCTTAAATGGGGTTTATATCAAAAGTATTTTAACAATTATCTTTTATGTGACCCCCCAAAATTTTGTTTCAAATTCCGTCACTAATAATGAACACAAAAGGTTTAAACTTTAAAAGTATACAATTGATTAAGATTTACATTCTAAACCAAGGATAGAGCTAGGCTGAAATTAAAAGAGGTGCCAAAAATTAATTTTACAATAAAAATGAGATTAAAATAAAAATTTTAAGATGATTAAACTAAAATTTTACATATAAATTATAACAAAAAAAAAAAAGTTTGGGGACCATTATCTCGTCCCCTCTAAAAAGCTCCGTCTTTATTCTAAATTCGTTTTATTTTCCAAATTAAAAATCATAAACACACTTTAGATCCCAAAAAAAAAATAAGAATAATAGATATATTCGAAATAAAAAATAATAAAATATTATTTTTATTCCAAACATTTAAATTTAATTTTAATGTTATTTATAATATTTTAAATATTTTACTTAAATGTCTAATATTTTAAAATTGTTATAATATTATCCTATCATTAATTTTGTTAACAATTCTATAATAGAGATGCACGCGCAGATGTTAATATGTTATTGGAAAGCAAAGAATAGGTGTGTCTTTGGGAAGCTAATAAGTCCAGCACTGCACTCGAGATAGTGCAAGAAGTCAGGTTTAGTGCGTGAACTCAATAGCCATACTTGGATACTGCTGATTTTTCTTTATTCTTACTTTACTCTTTTTTTAAGCTATTTATCTTCCAATCATATTTGGTGATAATTGAAAATACCCTGTTTCTTTTATATTTCTTTATGAAAATAATCTTATTTTATAATAATAAAATAATATCTATTTTTAAAAAAAAATCTACTCATATTATTGTTAATGCAAAAATAAAAAATTAAATAAATATAAAAATTAACACTAGCAATATAAAATACTAATTACATTTTGTTCTCTCATTTGCTAGTATTATTTTTTATTCTTTCACTAACCGCAATATGAAATCATTTTTCCATAATGAATTATAACGTCTATATATAATCTCCGCCAAAAATTAAAAAATTGAAGTGATTCTGAAATTAATTATTATATTATTAAATGAGTTTGACTAACATGTGTTTTAAAGGTACATAATAAAATTATTAATAAAATATTTTTATTTAATAAATAATAAATAAATACATTAAAAATTTAAATTTTTTATATTTTTTTAAAAAAAAATCTTAATTTATCATCTTAACATGTGCCTTATAAAGATACAAGTTAGATAAATCCTATTTAAATGATATTACTCGGCTTTTCCACCAGCCACGGAAGAATCTAATATTTAATATTTTGATTAATTAGCTAGATCAATGTTAATTGCTAACTCTAAGGAGCCATATGAGTGTGTGAATGAATGGTGGAAGATTGGATTGAAAGGTACCAAAAAAGAAGGAACCCTTTTGAAGCAGGAACAAATCTTGTGTCATAAGATATAGAAATAGATTGTCATTGATTGATTAGCCAAAACAAGGAAAAAAGAGAAAATTTTGTAACAAAGTAAGATGTGTGAGGAGTCATAATACATACTCTCATACTTTAATAATACCACAATGATGCCTCATATTCTTTTTGGTTCCCCCGCTTTATGAAATTCCTTTATGTACCTTCTTTTATATGTATTAAGTAATCAACCATAACTTTATATAGAAAAAACAAGATTTCATATCCATGGAGTACTCCAGATCGAGAGAATGGTAACAGATATGCTCTAAGGTAATGGTTATTTAGTTTAATAATTATCATTCGATCTCAATTGGGAAAAACAAATCATTAATAAAATTAAAGTGACAAGAGGGGTGCCAACAGATACCTATCGTCAATTGGATTTTTTATTACTAAAGTTGTACTTTTTTCATGATTTGTCACTTCCTATAAAAAGAATTCTTCAGCTTCAAGCTTAATTCTGTTTTGTTTAATTGATTATCAGCCGTAGAATCGGTCCACCGTTATTATGTGCAAGTCTCTTGTAGAACTTTACCAACTCCATTGATAGATACATATTCAAATTTATATTTTTTGAATTTTAATTATCAATAAATTAAGTAGTAATTTATATATTTTTATATTATTTGAAATAATAATAATAATAATAATAATAATAATAATAATAATAATAATAATAATAATAATAATAATAATAATAATAATAATGAGATAGTACTATTAAACTAAACAAATTGACCTAACGTTAAACATTTATTAATTTTGTAAGTTAATCATTTTGTTTACTTTTTCATATAGCATATACGCTCATTCAAAAGAAGAAATTGGATTGCATCATGTTCTTAACAAGTTTAGAGACAAAAATGGACATAATTTAGAGATATAGCGCAGTTATTTTTCTTGCTAGTATATACAACAGTAGTGAACAAAATCTTAATAAAACTATGGAGTGAATATATCAATGGAAGTTCTTTTTGAAAGTCTAATAAAGTGTACATGACTTGTAATTTGGGAGAACTTTAGTCCCAACAAAAAATTCCCAAAACAAAAAAAAATGTTTTAAGCTTTCCAATTTGAAGTATAAATTGAAGAATAAATGATTAAATTAGTTTCTGAAAAATTATTCGTTTTATAAATTAGTCGTCGGAATTTTTTTTAATCAAATTAATTCTTCAAATATTTTAAGTTAGTCATGTTAGTTTTTTCCTTACTTCTATTGATAACGGTATCAGAATTTACTTATGTGACATATTAAGTGACACTACAATATATCTAGCAGTCTTAATTGATGGCTAACGGTATCAGAATTTACTTATGTGACACATTAAGTGACACTACAATATATCTAGCAGTCTTAATTGATGGCTAACGGTATCAGAATTTACTTATGTGACACATTAAGTGACACTACAATATATCTAGCAGTCTTAATTGATGACTAATATGATAAGTTTATGAAATTAAATCAAATCGATTCTAAATGAAGGGATTCCAATACTTCAAAGTTTTTCAATTAGATTTTAATTTGATTTAATTTCATAATTTTATCATGTTAACAAAAAATTAAGACTTCTAAGTGTGTAGTGTAGCGTCACTTAATGTGCCACATCAAAAATTTTTGACACTATATGTCAACAAAAAAATGATGAAAAGACCAATGTGATTAACTTAAAATATTTAAAATACGAATTTAATTAAAAAATTTCGAAAACTAATTTAAATAACGAATAATATTTTAAATATGAATTTGATGATTTACTCATAAATTAAAAGGCGGTTTTCTTTGCACTGATTTCATTTTGACATTTAGTTAATCTGGATATAGTAAAATCTTAGTTTTTATGTTATAGGAGCTTAGATCGAGGATGAGAATCGGAACTTTATTGCTGCATTTATTGCTTATTTCTATAAAAGTTAAGGGTTTAATCA
Organism: Arachis ipaensis; assembly: GCF_059453495.1. NCBI lineage: Eukaryota > Viridiplantae > Streptophyta > Magnoliopsida > Fabales > Fabaceae > Arachis > Arachis ipaensis. Next base: position 122,114,463 of record NC_142437.1, read on the forward strand.
TCAGTTACTGAAAAAAATATATACTCATGCACACTTGAAACTGAAAGGCATGCTTTGTCTTAGCTTGCTTGCATATGATAAAGTGATATTATTCTATTTTTGACACACATTTAAAGGGGCAATTGAAAACTAAGTGGAGTTGTTTTTTTTTCAGATCGGATAATTGGTTTTGAGAATACATGCATGGATCCAATACCTGCCTTTTACTGAGTTACAGTTAAATAATATTACCTCCTAATGATATATGAGCTTTTGATCAGACATACAAAAATGACCTCTCTTTTTCTCACATATTTTTCTCTCAATACATAATATATGGTGAATAATGGTCTTTTGTTTGTTTGAGTTTGACAAAGAAAATCTTTACAAATAAATGACATACCCTTACTAAATTTGTATATACAATATGTTCAACAAGTAAACTTTTGGGGGAAAGAAAAGGTGAAACATCAAAAAAAAAAAAAAAAAAAGTAACCCATAAAATGAACCGGGAAAAAAAAAAAGAGCAAAATATTAAATAGTCAAAATTATTACCATATATATACTTCTTTGCATAATATAATTAGCATAGGTCCCATATCGACATGGTTTCAACTTTCACGGCTAGGCTAAGCTTTATAGATTTGAGACATGCATTTTGATTTTGAATTTGAACTATACAATTGAGCTAGAGTCTTTCAAGTTTAATAGTAATAATTTGAAAAAAAATACATATCATTTTTAATTGATAAAAAAATTCAGAGGAATACTAGGGGACAGCAATTTTTGTGATTTGTAGCCATCAAATAGCCATCAATGATGGTTTTAATGATGTGAGATTTCATTCAATGGCTCACTTTTCTTTGCTGGTTACATGGCCAGAATTTAACAAAGTTACTGCTCCTAGACTTTTCCAAAAATTCACATACAATAAGTTGTTATCTTCTTAAATTAAAAATTTAACAAATGGTTGAACTTGTATAGCATTACTGCATTACTTCTGATAATGATAAACAGGTTTATTTTTTTGTACAAAATAAAAATATAATTAAGTTAAACAAAATAATAATAATAATAATCAGTAGTAATAAAAGGAATGAGCAGGAACAAAAGGCAGCTTATTAACTACCCCATCTGCTAAATTCTGCCCCTCAACAACAACAAAGTTTAATAATATTAATATCTATAATCTAATGTTAATTGTGGCTGAATTTAGCACTTGTTCCTACCCCGTGTCACCGACCATATATAGTGATGGTGGTTATTAACCTTAAAATGTTTGAGTGGTCACTAATCACTTGGCAGGCTACATCATTCTGCTTGTATAGTTTGGCCCAGCATTTTGAAGGGTCACTTACTTTAATTTCTTGTTTCTTTCTCACTTTGTTGCTTTCCCTTCTTTTCTTTCTTTTCTTCAACAACCTCTCTCCGCTGCCTCTCACACATCCAAAATTGTTTTTTCTCTCTCTATCTTAGAAGTGCTCCTCCCAATGATAATGTTGGCGTCCAGAAATCAGCACTCACCTCCGTAGTAACCGGGAATGTGCTTGAAATTGGTACCAAACATAGCCCTCGGCTTCTCAAATCTCCTTTTGCCCCTTCTGATGACTCTTTCCAATCATTACATTCCTTGAAATACACCGCAACAAAGTTTCATCAGAATTTATTGTTTTTGACTATCAGTTAATTATCAATATAGGATAAAATAAATTATTAAATTAATAGACTAAAAAAATTGAATAATGATGCCGTTAGCATTTCTCTTTAAATAATACAAGCTATGATAAATAATTTAATAAGACAAAAAGTAAAGCATTATACATTAAAATACCTGATTGGGTTGAATGGAAGCTCCACTCTTCATATATGGAGTACTCAAAACCTGAATTTATTAAAAAAAGTGAAGGATTAATAATTGATTATCTTAATTGAGCATGTTTTTCGAAAAAAAAAGCTTTAATATAACTTGGAACAATTTACGTACGTCTATTAAGTTAACTAATAATGATTAGGGTTTTATTCAAATTACATACGCTGACTTGATCATGAAGAAACTTGATGTACTCAATGGCTTCGTGGAGAACGGATGCAGTGTCGGTCTGATAAGATGAAGAAACAAGAATACGGCATATATGTGCGGTCAGTTGATTTTTCCAATTATTAAATTTGCAGCTTTATTTTAAGAAAGTAAAGGTTGCAAATAAGTGTATGATATTATATAGAAGTAGATGCTGCTAGAAAGAAAAAAAAAAAGGTGAAAGAGACATGCATGTTGGGAAATTCACCTTTCCGAAAGGTGAAACCAGTTGCTGAAGAGCAGTAACTCGGTCCCCTAACTTCTCTTTCCGAACCTGTCCTTACATATATAAACTTGTTCGTTAAAATCTAGCCTTATAATGATTATCACGCTTGAATCAATTTTATTCTATCTTTTCTATGTACGTACCTTAAAAGTTGGTAAAGGGGGTGGAGTTTCAATTCTTGGCCTTTTGAATGGAGGTGGTGATGAGCAAACATTATTATTTTTCTTTACCGACTCCAGACACAATTCTTCGCTCTTAAGCTGTATTTTCAAATAATTAAATCAAATTGAAAAACCCTAGCTAGTTAGCAAGTAAAATTGAATAAATTACCTTGTTAAGTAGAATAATGGGGGAATTGGGTTTGTTGTCTTCTTCAAAAGGAAAAGCGTCGGAGGAAGCGTTCCAGAAAGGGGTGTTGTTGTTGTTGGAAAAGTGAAGTCCAATATTGTTATTGTCAGGATGCTTTGCCATTGGTGGAAGTAGGGATAAAGAAGAAGATGAAGAAGAAGAAGAAGAAGAGAGTTTAGGCCATGTGATTGGTGACAGTGACACTTCATCGGAGGCATGATGATAATTCACTGTAGAAGATGATGAATAGGACATGGAACGGTTGGTGAAAAGTGATGATGATGATGATGAGCGCTGTGGATCATATAATGTTTGAATCAGTGTTGATGAGGAAAATTCTTGGTTATTCATGCGCTTGAAAACATCCATGGTACTTGAAACTTCTTGTTGTTGGGTTCCAAAGTTCTTTCTGCTCCAATTATTATTCTCTCTGAAGAAGAACAAGTTAAAAAATGGAAAATATAAGAAAATTAAGGAGTAGAATCCAATAATAGGGAAAGAAAGATACATACAGTAGTGTAGTATGTATACCCCATATACATGCTTTTCATAAGAAGAGGTTCGCTTTTTACAAATGAAATCAATGAGAAAAAGTTAAGAGAAAACCAACGCTACTACTTTTTCTTCAATTCCATAGTGGAACCTTTAATTAATTTGGACCCTGCTGTGTGTGCACATATGCATCCACTATCACGCATATTTCTATATAATATTCATGAAAACTTACAACAGAGATTGATGATCCCAATTGGGTGAAGACAAGCCAAAACCCATCATTTGGAAGGTTGAATCGATCAAGATGCTTCCACTTTGTGATTCATTAGTACTAGTCTTGTTGTTGTGTGGCTTCTCTTGTGCATCATGAAAACCCATATGGTAATTATTATTATTATTGTTACTAATAATATCACACGCCGGTGCCTTCAAATCCATGAAACAATGATGATGATCATCACTACTTGGCCAAGTTCTAGTGTCGGTGGGTGGTGCCACGGAACAAGGTGATGATGATGAGGTTAGAGGAGGGAACACACTCCTTGTTGAATCAATACTCCTCCACCAGTTCTCACCGCAAATCCCTGCTGCACCTTGGAAATCCTCATCGTCAGCCATATTATATGAGAGCAAGGATTAAATAGGCTTTTTATAGGGTAAAGGAGGAGGGTTGTTAGAGAGAATTTATTTATATATGAAGCGGTTTGTGAAGAAGGGTACGGAAAATTGGAGAAGCCCATGATTGGACAAATCACATAAATTAAAGACACAAACAAAACATTGAATCTAATTCTAATTCTGCTCTTTTTTTAAATACATGTACAATGCATGTGTATGTCTATGTAATTTTATTTATTTGTTTGTTTGATTACTTTTCTTGGGTTATCTATCTTGTTTTAATTTTGTGAGAGAGAAATATTCAGTTCACTGGATAGCTATATATATGTATTAAATAATTTTGAATAATATGCTTCAATAATGCTTGGTCTAATTTCTCTTTTATATCTTTTTAAATTTAATTAGAATAATGTATCAACTCTTATCTACTCCTTTACCTAAAATAATAATTATTATAAATATATTGTATAATAAATCACAAGATTAATCCATGTCATTATAAATAAAATTTTGACTTACAATATAATAAATCCTAAGCATTTTATATTTAAAAGATATATCCACATCATCCAATATATATATAAAAGTATGATGTGTATGTATATATAATATATTAGAGTATGATGAGAAATAATAATATCAATTTATATTTTATTTAAATTATTTTATATTACACTCAATGATAAATAAGATATAAAGTTCACATACAATCTGAAGTTCATATATAGGAAGGCACTTGTTATAATACATTGCTTGTGGAAATTACTTGTGTTCCTTTTGTATGAAGGGATGTGGGTATGATGATATTGATGTATGTGATGAGATATGATCGTAGCTATATTCCAGCCATGTCATGATTCCAGAAAGATATTGATCATATGGTTCAAATATTTTAAATTTATGGTTTAAGAAAAAACAAATATCGAAAATATTGTAAAATAAAATATAACTAATTTAACTGTTGGAAGTTGAGCTTTCAAAAAGACATTCAAAAAATTGAGTGAAAATAAGAAAAACAAAAAATCACAAGGCTTTCTCCTCATTCAAAAAGGGAAATTATGAATATTAATTAAAATTTTCAATTGATTAAAATATAACTATTGTTCATATCATGGCCCAACACTAAGTCTCAGGTCCAAGATAAAGGCCCAATTCAATAGTTGCCCCCATTCGACACCGACCTTCTCTTAAGAAGTCGAGAGTAAAGACTAGCTGGCAGATGACACTCATTCGAATAAATAACTGCTCCTAGAATATCTCAACCCACTTCCAGGAGCCATATCTCAACTTCCCAAAGATAAATGGACGGTTATCCTCTTTAAAAGGTGGAACTACCTCAACGGTGGTTATTGGTTCACCACTATAAATACACTGACACCCCTCAGGTATCACTAAGTTTCAATACTCTCTAAAACTTGCTTAGACCCTTGCTGACTTAGACATCGGAGTGTCTTTGCAGGTACCACCCCCCATTCTTTCATACACACAAGTCGGACGGAGGTCCCAAGACGTACGGACGGAGGTCCCAAGACGTAAACCTGATCAGAGGCTTCCTCCATCAGACGATTGGGTCAATCCAACGAGTCTAGTCAATTAATCTCCGGTTACCCATCGTAACAACTACCTTTTAGGCACTCTAGCCTTTTTTTTCTTTTTCTGGTGATAACTTATTGACATGATAGACTACTATTATTATAAAATTTAGGATAAAGTATATTTTTTATTTTTGAAATTTGGCAAAAATTTTAAAAATATCTCCAAGTTTTATTTTATTTTAATTTTGTCCTAAAAATTTTCGATTTATATCGAATAACGGCTAAATTTTTAAAAAATTTAAAACCAATATAACAATAACACATAAAAATTATATTTGGATTGCTTGTGTTAAGAGTTATTCTTATGAAATTGTTGTTGAATCAGTCTTTAAATTTTTTGAAAATTAGCTGTCAAAAGCATATTTGATGTAAATAAAAAATTTTTACGATAAAATTAAAACAAAATAAAATTTAGAAATATTTTAAAATTTTTTGTCAAATTTCAAAAACAATAAATATACTTTATCTTAAAATTTAAAATTTATAACAGAAAAAAGTCACCAGAAAAAAATTATAACGGAAAAATATGTACCCTTGGATGAAATTGAGGACCATTCTAATGGTCCAAATGCTTATCATTGCAGACAATGTAGTACCAGGACTCGTAGCAGGGTCAATAACCTAGTTGCTAATGTACTAATGCTTCCATTTAAAAAGAAACAAAAGGGGGAAAAAAAGAATGGAACTTGGTTGGCCAAACCCAAAGCGCGGTATGATGGCGCGTGCATGCCACGTAAAAGATAATCCAAGTCTAAAACCCAACTTAAGAAACAAGAACTAAAATAATAATTAACCTAACACAACTGCAACACTGGCAGCGACCAAATTCGGATGTCAATGACCTTATCCCCTTTGAACTTATGACTTGTGAACATTTTAAAATTCAGATGAATCGTCCGTTTAGGTAGAAGATTTAGAAATATCTACAAGAATATCATATTATTTTTTTAATATATTATATAATAATTTTAATTTTGATGCATTGCTAATAACAGTGTAAATATAACGTGTTTAATGATTTTTAAATAATATGCGTGAGAATTAATTATTTTTATTTATGTCACAATACATGATTGATTATCTAAATCTAACTCTTTTATATTAATATTATAATATATTAAAATTAAATTATTATATGATTAGTATAATTTAATAAAAATTTTATAAATATTTCACAATGATAAATTGACCGACGAATAAACTAAACAAAACTAAACTATATATATATATATATATATATATATATATATATATATATGTGGGTCAAGTACGATTTTAATCTCTATGGTTTAGGTCGAAAATTTTTTTTATCTTCAATCTTTTTTGTAAAAAAAAAAAAACGTTTTCAAGGTTCAACGTAATTTTAAAATTGTCCTTCTTACAATTATACCCTCACTTCAATATGATTATCTCTATCACAAAAAAGAGAGAAACAGAAAGTTAGAGAGAGAAGCAAAAGCTTAGAGAGAGAGAAGGAGAGAAGAGAATAGAATAAAATCTCGCCGTCGTTGTCGTCGCCGCCTCACCCTCGCCCTCGTCTCGCCGCACCTCGTCCTCGCAGCGCCACGACTCGCGCCTTAGCCTCGCCAGGACGCGTTTGGCCCTCGTCCTCGTGTTTCTCGTCGTCATCAAAGAGGTGGTGGTGGTGGTAGTATTCCTCGTGTCCTCCAATAGTGTCTCTTCTTCTGGCTGGTGGTCGTGTGCGAAATCTACAACAAGAGTTTTAGAGAAATTTTTGGTAATTAGATTTATGAATTTTTTGTTTTTGTAATTGAAGATGAATTTGGAGATTTCTGATTATTGTAATTGCATCTGAATTTCGTTAATGAAAGAGAAAGAATTTTAGTTTTGAGTTTTGTTAATAGTTCTGAATTTTGACGATGATTTTCTTATTTTTCTGAGTTTTGAGGTCTGGATTATTGTTTTTATGAGTTCTGGGTTCTGAATTTTGATGATTTTCTTGTTTTTCTGAGTTATGGGTTCTTGTTTTTCTGAGTTCTGAGTTCTGGGTTCTGAATCTTGATGATGATGGCGATATTACGATAATGATGATGATTTTCTGAGTTCTGGGTGGGGTGATGCAGATGGTGATGGTGATGGAGTGGTAGTGGGTGGAAGATAATGGTGGTGGATTCTGAGTTTTGATGAAGATGACAATGATGATGATAATTTTTTGAGTTTTGAATTCTGGGTGAGGTAATTCAGATGATAATGAAGTGGCAGTGGATAGAAAAAGGGGGTGGTAGTAAAAAGCGAGAGAGGTATTTTTATTATTTTAAACTTAATTTGCTTAAAATAAAAATTTTAAAATTACGTTGAACTTTAGGAACGATTTTATATGTAAAAAAAGTTAAAAATAAAAAATTTTTTAACCTAAATCATAAAGACTAAAATCATACTTAATATATATAGACCACTTACATTATTTCAACAACTTATATTAATATCAATAACGAACAAAAAAAGCACGATTAAAGAAAAGCTCACACAATAGAATTAAGGTCAACCCCCTACCAGATTATTTTATTTTTTTTCAACTCCGAATTTGTTCTACCACAAATGTCACTATTTTGACAAATGTCTTTTTTGGAGACAAAATTTAGTAGGTACTTACCATTTTGATAGTAATTTTCAAAAAAAAAAAAATTAATGATGTTGATCGAATATAGTTTTATGGATAAATTATATTATTAAATTAATTAAGACTCTAAATTATACAATTACAATAATAAATATTTCTTTACATGACGAATTGTAGCGTTTTATTATTTTATATGTAAACCACATTGAGATGATTATTGTTTATCATTTTTTTTAAATATATATAAACTGTTGCATCCTACAGTGGATATAAGAATAAATGGCAATCTTTTTGTAGCAGTTTATACATAAATTTTAAAACTTCTACAACCTATAGTGATTTATGTATTTTTATGCTTTACTGGTAATTCATTATAACTTATCACGATTTACATGTAAAAAATAAATGATATTTGTGTGTAAGAAATTTTTATTTGTGGTAATTGTATAATTTAGAATCTCAATTAATTTAATAATATAATTTACTTTAATTTTACAGACATTTTTAAGTATTACTTTTATCTTTTTTTATTGAAATATATTATTTTTTATTCATTATTTTATAATAATAAATGGATATATTTAAATAAAAATATTATTTTTTAAATGATAATTTTAAAGTATTTGACATAAAAAGTTTTATTTTATTAAAAAATTAAAAGAATAAAACTAATGTATTTATTAAAAAAAGTTTATAATAACCAACATGAAAAGATATATATACATTAAAAAAAGCTTGTTATCCAAAATATATATAATCGATTTTATGATTTTTCGAGCACTGAAAATCAAAGTTAAATTAAAATATGATTAAAGTTTTTTTTCCCCATTACTATGAGATGACTAGTAGTAGTAGACTAGTAGTCCTTAAGGTAGCGTTTGTTTCGAGGTACTGAGACAGAGATTGAGAGACTGAGATTTAGTATTGTGTTTGTTAGTTCAGAGACTGATACTAAAATTTCTGTCTCTGTCTCTAAAATTTCAGTATTTCAGTACCTCCAAAAAGTAGGGACACAGGGGACTGGAATTTTTAGAGATGGAGACTGAAACTTTAATAACATTTTATACCTAAAATACTTTCATTTCAATTAATTAATTTCAATTTTATTCTTTGTGTAAATTAAATTAGAGTTTCATTCTTGTTTCAATTTCTGTCTTCCATTTTGCACCAAACAGAATACTGAGATTTATTTCAATTCTTATCTCTTAGTTTCTATCTCTCAATCTCAATCTTTTTGTCTCTGTCTCTCCACCAAACGCTACCTAAACGTTGGAAACTTGAAATTCATGGTTAATACTTAATATGATCAAAACTCAAAAGAGGACCTACCATAACAAGCATGCGCGCGTGCAGCATACACGCGGGCCCCCCTCGCTATTCTCACCGGGACTTGTCAATGCCTTCTTCTTTCACTGAATTCATTCGAGAATTTTCACTTCTCAGTTTTAATTTACTGCATGTTTTAAATAATGTACGTACGAGTAAAATCATTGTTCTTTGGTCTCTATATATGTGGTAGCCATTGATTAACTGTCACTTATGCCGTATATATGAACACTTGCTCAAATGAATTTAGCTATTATTAGGATCAGGGAATTTAACTTATAATTTTTTTTTTTACCAAAGATAGGAGATTTGAACTCGCAACTTATTAATTGAATATGGGGAGACTATGCCATTTGAGCTATAACTCATTGGCATTTGAAAAGATATGTGACTCGAACCCGCGACCTCTTAATTGAGTATGGGGAGTCTATGCCATTTGAGCTATAACTCATTGGCTTATTTTAAATTTGGAAAGATAGGAGAATCGAACCCGCAACCTTTTAATTGAGTATGGGGAGTCTATGCCATTTGAGCTATTACTCATTGGCTCTTAAAATTTGAAAAGATAAGAGACTCGAACCCGCAACCTCTTAATTTAACTTTTATGTTAGTTAATATTATTCCATTTTAATTAATTTTTCTGGTAATCATGACGTGTAGACAAAAAAATTAGCTATCAAATAAGTCATTTATATAGAATATATATTAAAAATAAATTAAACAAATATGTTTATATAATGATATATAATGTTTGAGTTAGTAGCTGATTTTATATGTATATATATTATTTTTTTTTAATTTTTATGTTTTGGAAGATTTGAAATTTAAAATATAGTGTTTAAAATTTAAAATTTAATATTTAAAATTTATAATTTTAAGTTCAGTAAGAAGTGAAATTCTGGTGGTATTAAGGAGCAGTGATTAAAGGAGGAAGAAGAAGAAAGATATAAAAAGTGAAATGGTAAATAAAATGATAAAAAGAAAAAGGTTCCCAAAAGAAAAATTGTAAATAACATTATAAAAAAAAAATAGCAAAAATTGATCATTGTTAATAATTTTATCTTAAGAGCAAAATTGAAATATTTTTAAAATACTTGGAATAAAATGAAAATTTTAAACAAATGTTTAAAAATATTTATAGGTGATGTTTTTTCCTTGTGAAAGAAACAATTGAATTTGTTTTGTTGATTTTTCTGAATACATAGGACAGGGATGATGATGAATAAACAGGTGAGAGTAGATTGCATTATTTGATGAAAATTACGTCTTATATGTATATATCATCAGCGTCTATAACTTTTTGGAAGTTCTCCCTCGTCTTCTTTTGCTCCAAAATGTTCTAAACTACCAGAGACATACTCTCAGGACCTATTATTGTTCCTCTGATTTCTGTTCAACTTGACAGCCTAATTATAATTTTCTTGTACTTACGCTATTAGCTTCTTGTAATCAAATACTCTCATTCGTACCAACAAAAAAAAAAGAAAGAAAAAAAAAAACATCTATATTTGACTATTTGGATTTTGGTATTGATCATGTTTCTTCTTTGTTACCATGTTTAGGTACGGTTAGTTATACGTATAGGATATATTGTGATGTCATGCTTTTGTAAATGTGACAACTTAATAGATGGAACGGTTCTGCTAAGTTACTAACAGCATATCTGCTAACTTCTGCCAACTCTTATTTATAATTGTGTTTCATGGAAATGTATTTGTGGATGTGTTTAATAAAAATATTTTTTTATAGCTGTATTTAATAGAAGTGTTTTTATAGATATATTTTCTGGATGTGTCTCTTTATATATATATTTAAAATATAATAATTATTAGACATATTCACGAACACACCTCTATAAAATATAATTATAAATAAGAGTTGGCAGAAGTTGACAGATATACTGTTGGTAATGTAGACTTTTCTTAGATGAAAAGGGTAAAAAGTAAATTAAAGAGGGGGTAATTATTAGGAGGGAAATTGTGTAACAAGCAATCACGTGCCTACGCACTATTAATGAATCATGATGGGTTCCGATGTAAAAGACACGTATTATGAAAAATGATTCACCTCTCATGGTTCATGATTATTATGCACATAAATTAAGATGAAGAACCGAAGAAGAGAAGAAAAAAGACAGCTTTGTGGCCACTAATTTGAGTTTAAGGAGTTTCTTTAATTAATCAAAATTCAAAATGCGTTCGTGTAGCTTTACGAGTCAACCCAAGCACCAACACCACTCTAACTATATTTTAAGGCTCCTTAGTAGTTAGACACGAGATATGTACTATAGAAAGAGTTTTAAGTATACTGAAAATATCGATTTTTTAGTTATTTTAACTGTTGATCTAAATTATAAAAATATATATAATATATATTAATTAAAATCAACACTTAAAATAATTGAAACATCATTATTTTTTGTATATTTAAAATTTTTTCTATACTATAATATATAAATTATTTATTTATTGATCATATTACATACACATAAAAAATAATTACTACTATAAAATATATATTAAAATATAAAATATTAATTAAAAAATATTAAATTATATATATAATAACTGATTTAGTGATTGATCTTTTATTTGTATACATATAAATTTTTTTATTTTTCCTTTATGTACCTCTTTCCATTTCCTTAACATTTTAAAAGAGATATTTCATGTTAACTGATAGTTTACGGTATTATTAGAGTCATTTTAATTAAAAGTCTTAGAAGTTAGAATTGCATGTATTATTTTTTAAATCTATGTACTACATACTTCATATACTGCTTGAACAAGTGTGGCTCTCCATATTTTTTTAACTCGCCTAGCTAGGTGGACAACACATTAGTTTAGCATTCTAATAATGCGTAACCAAATTTAATGATGAACAAAATTATTTTAATTAAGATAATATAATCAGAGTATCGGATAATTATTATTACATACATTCAACACAAATGAGATTGTTTTAATTTTCTCGTGTTCTAAGGTAAAATTTTCACTTGCAACATATATGAAAATTCTATATGCATTCACATTCGATATGGAAATATCAAAATTCACATCAAGAATTATTCTAAGATCACCAAAAAACAACAACAACAACTAAAACAACTAAGTGTCACAAGTCATTTGTTAATCATTGGGTTTCTGGAATATGTGGTCTGATCTTGCCAAATTAGGCTTCGTGGTGGTGGGATGACATGGAAATGGATGGTTGACCCGTAACTTATTTATTTATTTTTATGTGATACTAATTTCTTTTTTAGGGACCAGCACTTTTTTAACAATTTGGCCAGCACTTAACTATAAAAAAAAAAGTGAGTGATCTCCCACAATTGGATGTAATCTCACACCATTAAAAACACTATTGATAACTAATTAATTGTTACAAAACATAAAACTTGCTGTCCCCTAGCACTTCTCACTTTTTCTCCCTTTTTTAATTTAATATATTTGAGATCATGACCTCATTGCCTGGCTTGATTTTTCACTTTTAAGTTTTAAGTCTAGATCAGTTGTGACTTTGAAAAGCTACTAGAGAATAAAACACTTTAAGGTTAGGTAGATTTTGTTTGTATTTATGTTTGATGGTAAACTGAGTTGAGTTATGACAAAGGGGTTTAATTATGTTTAAACGAGAATAAACAATTAAGACAAATATTTGAGAACATTATTTTTGTTTGCATCAAGAGTAAAACATATAAAAAGAAGGAATTATTCATAGCAAAATTGCACATATTGTTCAACCAGCAATCAATTTCGAGTCTATTTCTTTTTGTGTTTTGTATCTCAGATTTTGCTTCTTTTTCTGTTTGTCATTATTATTGTTCTCCGCAGAATTTTTACTTTGCTCACAAACAAACACACCCTCCCTTCTTTTAATTGTTCATTTTACTTCATAATTTAGACCTTAATTGAGAATTTTGAACGGAAAATATAATCAAATATGCAACTCCCAATGATGAATTCATCAATGAAATTACATAGATTGAATACAAATCAAATGACATAAAGAACTTCTTCAAACGTATTACTTCATCGGACAATTTTCTGTTATTAGACTCAAGCTAGATTGTCTTTTAATTAAGACATTAAGTAATAAGTACGAATTCCTCTTAATACCAAAAAAGAAAAGTACGAATTCCTCTTTGCAATTTATATATCGGAAAAGCTCTGCATACAAGCCATTAGGGCTTGTATGCTTTACAAGCTCATTAAACAATAAAACGAAAATACGCGCTCCTCCACATACGTTGATTACACGCGCTATATAAGATCCCGCGTATATCTAACTACCAAATTCAAAATATTTGTTTCCTTCTTCGTTTTCGTTATTTTGAGATTTGGTTGTTCTTCTCGCGCGTCTTCTCTCGTTCTTCTCCATCGTTCTTTTTCTCTCCTTTTCTCACTGGTATGTTCTTCGTTTACGTTACTTTTTTCTCTCTCTGCAACTCGAGCTTTGTTTTCTATTTTGATTTGTTGTTTTCTGAAATCAAAGTTTGAACTCGTTTTGAAGATAATGAATCATTCAACCTCAGATTGTCAGCTGAATCCAGGCGAAGTGGATTATGAATTTGAATCTAACGAAGTTCCTGAGGTTTGATTTACATAATGAATTTTCTTTCAGTAACAGTAATTTGTATAGGATTGTGTAGTTGAAAAATTGCTGAACATTGACTGTGAAACTAACACGTTAACATGAATCTATCGATTCAATGTATTAGTTGTGATTAATTACCTGGAATTTATAGCAGACGTTCGGGTGTAGATCAGGTCTTTTTTTGGGTGTATTTTTGCTAGAAGTGTGGGTGTATTTACACTTTACTGGTTTTTTGTTATTTTAATTGAGTTGTTGTTGTTCAGGTGTATTATATCAGACATGATTGGGTGTGTTTTTAGTTTTTGACATGGTGTATTCTGCAGCCTGTGTATTTACAGCTTATGGCTTTAAAGGTCATTGTGTAGTTGAGTTGTTGCGGCTCGGGTGTATCATATTAGGCATGATTGGGTGTATTTGAATCATATCTATGGGTATATTTACAGTTTCTGACACGGTGTATTGTGCAGCCTCTCTCCGTTGTTGATGATGAGCTTGTTCCGAAGGTTGGAATGACCTTTACCACCCTTGAAGCTGCTGGAAAATTTTACAGGAACTACGCCAAGGCTGCGGGTTTCTCTACAAGAGTTCGGTGCACAAATAGGAAGGGAAACGAGATTAAGAATCAACTGATTACATGTAGCAGAGAGGGAAAATGGAAATCTAAAATATCTCCGACCGAGAAGACCAATCCGACAGCCGGTCTAAACTGTCCTGCAAGAATTTATATACACACATTGAAGGATGTCGGTGCTTGGATCATTTCAAAGGTTGTGCTCGATCATTCACACCCCTGCTGTCCAAGCAAAGCAGAGATGCTCAAACAGCACAGGGAACTAAGCATGTCCATTCGTCGTACAATAGAGAATAACGAGGAGGCCGGTATCAGACCAAGCAAAACATACCAATCATTTGTTGCAGCTACCGGGGGTCACCGCGAGTTAAATTTTATCGAAAAGGACGTGAAGAATTACATTACGAGGGAAGTGCGGAATGTTTCCGAACAAGAAGATGCAAAGGAATTCGGGAAATATTTGTTAAGAATGAAAGAGAAGAATCATAATTTCTTTTTTGAGCTCCAACTCGAAGAGGATCAATCGATTAAGCTGGCTTTTTGGGCCGATGCAAGAAGCAGAGCCACCTTTGAGTATTTCGGAGACGTCATTTCATTCGACACCACCTACAATACAAACAGGTAACAAACTGCCCCTGTTTATGATGCTAAATTAATTTATTTTTACGAATCTGCATCAGAGGTGTATATTGGCTGTTTCATTGGGTGTATTCGAAGCATTTGTTAAGGTGTAACTAATGATTTTGCATTCTGGACCATGGTAATTTGTTTCAGGTATAATTTGGTCTGTGGTTCTTTTGTCGGGGTGAATCACCACGGTTAGTCAACACTTCTCGGATGCTCTTTGATGAAGAACGAAGAAATTGAATCATTCAAATGGTTATTTTAATGCTGGCTTCGTTGCATGGGAGGAAACGCTCCGAAAGGGTTTCTCACCGATCAGTGCGCATCAATGAAAAGGGCTTTAGAGGCCTGTATGCCAACGACAATTCACCGTTGGTGTATTTGGCACATCATGAAGAAGATTCCAAGCAAATTAAACGGGTACAAGGGACATGCCGATATCGAACAAGAAATGAGTCAAGTTGTTTGGAACTCTCATAGCAAAGACTCATTCGATAGGAATTGGAATGATTTTCTGCTAAATTTTGGTCTTGCGGACAACAAGTGGCTTTCAGGTAATGTCTTTTTAAAATCTGCAGCAGAGGTGTAAATTGCATGTTCCCTCGGGTGTATTTAGATTCTGTGTTTGGGTGTATTATGCAGATCTGTACGAAGACCGTCACATATGGGTTCCTATCTATCTGGATCACTACTTCTGGGCAGGGATGAGAAGCACACAAAGGAGCGAGAGCATGCATTCATTTTTTAACAAGTATATAACCCGGAACAGCTCGCTTATTCAGTTCGTCAAACAATACGATAATTGCCTCGGAAGCAGGGAGCAAGCAGAGAGAGAATCAGATGCTGCAGATTTTCATACAGTCATACCGTGTGCAACCAACTCCTCCATTGAAGCTCAGTTTCAAGAGGCGTACACTCACGCAAAGTTTAGGGAAGTCCAAGCGCAATTCAGAGGAAAGGCGAATTGCATCACCAGATTAAAGAATTCTGCTCTAGGCTATTCAGTATACGAAGTCGGAGAACAAGTTTCCAGCTCAATATTCAACAAGTTCGTGGTTACTTACGACTCAGTTGCAGCCGAGGTAAAATGCCAATGCTTATTATTCGAGTCGAGAGGGATACTGTGCCGTCACGCACTAAGCGTGTTAAGCTTCGAACAAGCAAGCCAAGTGTCACCTAGATACATACTGGAACGATGAAGCAAGAAGGTAAAGAGGCGACACACACACATCAAGAGCAGCCACGACGAGCCACTAATGGAGCCAAGAAGCAAGAGGTTCGACCAATTGGTTTTTCGTTCGCAAAATATTTGCGAATTTGCCTCCGAATCGGAGGAGCTGACTGCAATTCTGCACCGTGCGTATGATAACGTCATGGCCGAGATGGAAGCATTAAAAGCCAAAAGGAAGGGGACATCTTCTTTATCCCACGAAGACGCCAACTTGGAATCCGTTAACGAGCTTCAAAGCCCGCCAAGGATTCGAACAAGAGGACGTCCAAAAAACAGGCTAGGTTCAAAGCTGGAGAAACAGATCGCAAATGGCACAAAGAAGAAGAAGACGAAAGTTTTAAGCGAGGTAAAAGTAATGTTCTTTAAATTTGTGGCGATTGAGTTTATTTTTCTCGTTAATAGGTTAGCTAATGTGTGAGTGTTATATTCAGACAAACCTGTTTGATGCTGCATCAGCGGCGCATTCAAATTCCAGCCAATATCAAGGACACGTTATGAATTATCAGTTCAGGGTACCAGCAGCAGGGGATAACTCTTTGGGTGTATAGTTTTATAGAATATGGGTGTAAAAGCACCGTTCTTTTGGGTGTATTTTTGTTCATTGACAATTTACATATAGACACATATATAGATTCATATAGAACAAAAGCTCTAAAAATTCGCAGGTTATGGGTGTATATTTGATTTGATGTTTTTCTTCATATTTTAGTACATGTAATTCATACATTTTGAATACAGCACAGACAGTTTGGGTGTATATTTTATGCAATCTTGGGTGTATTATTAGACCTGCGTTGGGTGTAACAGTTTATAATTTGCGTTTATATATGCCTTGATTTTTTCCTTCATATTTTACCACCTGTAATACAGCTTTTGAATACATCACAGACAGTTTACCAGCACAGATAGTTTAACTATGGGAAAAAATATACATGGAATAGAAGTTGTTGATAAATGGCAAATATTTACATCATTTGTTCAATTTACAAACTACCCAGCAGTTGGATTACGCAGTTTCTATATCAGCAGAATTAATCTGACAAAACGGACTCAATAATACAGAGGATGGCTTCGACAGCCTTATAGCACTACTCTCCCTAATTGCCCGATCTCTTTCTTTATTCATCTCACTGAATAGTATCCGGGAAGCATACTCCACTCTATAGTGGTCCACCTCCTCCTACAATTAAAAAGGATATTCTGTTTAAACAGCAATATTAATTCAGTAAAGTAATACAGAGTTATATAGTTCTAAACACAGTTACCTGTGGCCAATTATCCCATTCATACTTCCCCTTTTTAATGTTTTCCGGCTCAATTAACTCCATCCACTTCATAACATAGATAGCGCAGTCATAGCTGAAAACGAAGAAAATAAATTACAAATCTCATTTACGAAAGTTTAATGTTCAGACTCACAAATTTATACCTTATTTTTTGGTCTGATATTTTAACATATGATGATTTA
Organism: Arachis ipaensis; assembly: GCF_059453495.1. Classification (NCBI taxonomy): domain Eukaryota; kingdom Viridiplantae; phylum Streptophyta; class Magnoliopsida; order Fabales; family Fabaceae; genus Arachis; species Arachis ipaensis. Next base: position 122,132,198 of record NC_142437.1, read on the forward strand.
ATTTTCTTCTCGTTCTCCCCTTTCTGCAGAGGTTCCCCGCCGGCATATGTTATCAATCTTGAAATTACATATCCCTTAAATAGCAAAACAAATCAGTAATACACCCGAATAAATGCACAAGATACACCCAACTGAATGGACAATATACACCCAACACAACTAACGAAATAGACCTAAATATTAAAGTAAAGAAGACAGAGGCAACTTACAGTGAATTTATTAATGTCCTTTCTCTCATCGCTTGGAGCTTTTTTGTGTAGCGGGTCAAGTATATGACATTTCCACTTTGTTGTATTTATTAGCCATAACCACCAATGCCTCGAGTGGCAAACAGGAGCAAAAATCTGAAGGATTGCCACATTTCAACAGTGTGTTATTTTATTTGGCATATAAGTAAATAAGCGTACTAACAAATTTAGCAAACGAAAACTTACATATGGATGCGAAGTTAATTTTTTTCTATCTATGAAGGGAATGAAACTCGGGTAGGCTTCCACCCTAAATTCCTTTTTCGTTTTCGGTGATATGAATTCCCCCTTTGGGTGATCCGAAAGTGCCATGCACTGCAAGAATTGCGAAACAAGAAATGAAATACTAAACTTACACCCAATTGAACGTAAAAAATACAGCCAAATCAATACATAAAATACACCCAAAGTTCGTAGAAGTAACACTTACCACAATATCGGGGCGAGACAGTATATTTGTTCTTGAAACCTCTTTTCATTTTTCTGGTTGAGGATGAGGCAGATGGCAGATACAATCTAGAAATATATGCCGAAATCAATTTTACATTAATAAGCATTGCAATTGACTTTGGTGTAAAAACATTAATGTTATTCTAATATTACCTGAGATTCTATATCACTTTTTGCTTGGAGGGATACAAGGTGCATTCTCATCAAAATGTATTCTCCTTGGCCAATCAGAGTGCACATTTCCTCATACTCGTTAGTATTGCCATCTGCATCTTCCTTCAGTCTCGTCCCCCAGATGTAGCACTTTTGTTTCATATCATCCGTAATCTGATATAATCCCCCAGGAGTTTGAACTTTGCAGAACTTTCTCCCCCAGTCTCCCTCTAAATTTGTGGACTTTTGTTTTTTCCCTTCGCCGCACTGCTTGCTATTTTTTGGACCAAATCGTCCAATTGTTCTATCAAATTTGCAGATTCAGGAGATTTTGCCCTTTTTGTCTCCTGCGTTGACGCCCCCTCCTGGCTCGAATCACTCAATCCAAGGCTGAATGATGGCACCCCTGGATCTGTTTTAGGAACATAGGATGCTGTCCATGCCATCATCAACAGGGCAGCAGCGTCTTCTGCGTCTGGATGACTGCGTCATCATGTATAAGAATAAGAATAAGAATAAGAATATACGGATGATAAGCAAAGATTGATTTTATTCTGATGAACTTACATTTTAGTTGGAGCTGGGGGAAGCGCGGGTGTGGTCTCTTGAAGTTGTTTGGGGGTTTCAGGAGTGCTGCACAGTTACAAAAAATTAATCACGGCGTAAAAAAAACTAATCAGGAACAATATACACCCAAACTCTAAACAAATATACACTCAATACTATTTCTTACGTTTCTGTAGTCCCTTCAATCTGTAGCATAGGGGTTGGTTCAAAATCTGTCTCAGTGGTTGTTTGGGATGCCGGCACAAAAACCTGAATCGGGACTCTAAACAAGAAGAAAAATGAAAGGTTAACAACGCCTTTGAAAATAATAAGCTTATAAGGTTGAAATATTCTTGGAAAACTCACACTGCAAGCGCATCCGACGGTGTCTGTTCCCTCACAACCATCATATTCGAATCAGCCGGACTCAACCTAAAATACACCCAAAGAAATTCAAGAAATACACCCGAACAATTCAAAAAGAAGACAGGCTTTGTTTTTTTGAGAACTTACATACTTGCAGTTTTTGCTTTTTTTCCTGCCTTTTTTTTCTTGAATAAAATAATAAAGGGCTTTTTTTTCTAAAAAAAAATATATACAGAATTAGAAGTAGAAGGGTAATAGAAGAACAAAAGTAACGGTTAGTTGAAAGAGAAATTACATGCTCTGTGACGGCTGGTTTACACTACTCTGTTCTGTGCACCCTTGAGAGGAAGGACCATCACTTCCCAAGTTCACAGCCGGTATTCTAAAACAGATCTCATGTTATTCAGACAAAACAAGATACATGTATAAAATACATCCAAATGAATGCACAAGATACAACCAACCGAATGGATAATATACACCCAACACAACAAACTTAATATCCCAACTTATTAAACAACATACACCCAACTTGATCCACAAAATACACCCAAATCATGATAGCAAGATTTTATTAAATAATAAAGTTTCTTACGTTTCAGACGACACATAGCGACCTTCTGTCGATCGCAGGTCAGCTCGGTTCTCCCTGCGAAACAAGAAACAATTATTAGCAAACAAAACACACCAAAATCTGAAATACACAGCCCAGTAAGACATACCCCTCTGCAGCAGATTTATCAACATTTTCCCTTAGCCATTCATCTAGTTCGTCATTTGATATTTCATATGTCTCACTACATTCATAAAAGAAGATGTTAACAAAAATAATTACGATGATAGACGGTAATATAGCTTACGAGGTACTGTACCCGTCAAAGTATTGATCTTCTTTAGGAGGTGAATCCTCCACAACAACTTTTTTCTTTTTTGGTTGTGTTCTGGGTGGAAAAAAAGGAGTACCAATCAGAAATAAAAAATTAATTTTATCACAGAATATTATGCAAAGAAGTGCTTACTTTTTTGGTGTTGTTTTTGTTTTTTTCTTTTTCTTCTCCTTCTCTGCAGGTGATGATTCTTCGCTCCTATAAGTTAATAATAGACACTTCAGTTAATACACGAAATCTTTATAATGAAGCCAAAAGAAAGGAGTAATAATTTCAGGACATTACTCATCACTTGGTTCAGATTCAGATTCTGAATCAGAATCTGACTCCTCTTGCCTCTGCTTTCTTTTTCTGGAGTCCATTCTGGAAGGCAAACAACCATTATTTAGAACATACTAAAAATACACCCAAATGAATTCACAACATACACCCAACTGAATATACAATATACACCCAACACAGCACTCAGTATGGTACTTACTTTTTCCCCTTTTTGCTGGGGTGTTTTCTTCCTAAATCCTCTGAGTCTTCTTGAGTCTCAGACTCAGAGGTAGAAGTGTCACTGTCAGTAGCTGTTTCTGTTTCCAAAGACGATGTTGGACTCGCCTTCCTTTTTTGTTTTTTTGATTTCTTGTTTTTTTCTTTTTTTTTCTTTTTTTTTTTCATTTTTTCTCTTGCTCTTGTCTCCGCCATCTTCACAATCCCCTGAAACATTAGATATTTTAGCTAGCAGCATTCAGGTAAATAAAATACAAGCAACATATTATGTTTACTTACCAAAATTTCCTCTCTTTCTGCAGTCATTCTTTCCACCAACTGCTCCTTAGTCCAGTTGGCAATCCAAGGCTTTGGTGGTCTTTCAGCCCTCTTCTTGCCTTTGTTTTCTGAAAGATGAAAGTATATTATCATCAGGGCAAAGAGGCAGCCATCAATTGCCTTCTTCTTCTTCTCCTGGTAGTCTGTGATGCCCTTGATCATGAAGGTCAAAACATGCCCCCCCCAGTTTCTCTCCGATATGCCGTCCATCTTAAAAATTGGGGCCAGGTGCACGGGTGATATTTTGTTTATCGTCGTTGGCAAAAGGAACGCCATCTGTATGTAGAGGATGAATATCCTCTTGAACATTGTAACACCCTAACTACCAAAGTTCACACTTCCGGCTGCGCGACTCTGATAGCTCGGACATTACGACGACACTTATACTACTTAATACTAAAATATGAGCCTGTTTAAAACTTTAAACCGCAATACCGCTCCCAAAGATACTTTCGTTCGATAACGTACATCCATAAATACCATTCAACTTACAACAACTCATAAAGAGTACATCCATATATATATACATACATATATATATATATAAAATATTACAAACATAATCCAATACAATTCCTATCCCTCTTACAGAATATATCAAGATAAAGGCGAGGGTACAATAAACCATAACTAAAATGATACAGAGCATCTCAACAACAATAAAATAAACTCTTCGTAACTTCTGCGCCCATATCCTGAAAGGGGAAAAATGTAGGGGGGTGAGAACATCATCCTCGAAAGGGTTCTCAGTAGAGGGTTTTTGGGAATTACTGTAATAGGATACATGAAGATAACCGCACCAGTGATTCATAACCTTCTTATGCCTCTTTTCAAAAACAACGGTTTATAATGAAAGTAAAGTCGGAAATCTTTTCGGAAAGAAGAACCGTTCAATTCTCAAAACTCAAAAGCCTTTCAAAACGGTTTGTCTATGCGGAACCAAAATAGCCTTTCATAATTTTATTCCAAACCAGAAACACAACACCGAAATCAACCGTCAGTTCATCTCTTTCCAACCACGGCCCTAGGCCCAAACAATCCAACCAACAACCAATCACCACAATCCAACAGAGTCCCAGATGCAAACACAAATAGGAAGTTCAAGCACAAACAGTTATTACAAGTAGAACAGTTAGCAATTAATCACATAGGCAAACCAAGTATAATATGCACACCCAACCAATGTCACACAAATGCATATGATGCATGCCTGTCCCTAGTGGCTGATGATATCATCTGTCGGTTATAGAGCCAACCCGACAAGTCCTGGTAGCTAACCATTGGACTGTCCCTCTGTCGTGCATCCCCAACTCGAGTTATACTCATCATAAACTTGATCATAATCATGATCCATATCCATCACCATCACTGGTGAATATTTATCCATCACCATCACTGGTGAATATTTATGGGGGCGAGCTCATCCGGGCCTTTCACAGTGCCCGGCCACACTTACGACATTGGGTTAACAGAGCTTCGAGTCTCAACCTGGAGCACATGGTGGCTAGCCATTGCTACTACCCAGGGAAACCCTCATCTCCAATAGTGGAAGTGCAAAAATCACAATTATCAATAATTCAGCATATACATGCATTCATTCTCATCCATGGATCAACATCCATCTCAGCCATCCGGCTTACGGTTCAGTCCAGAACCAGCCAATATTGATAATCACACACAGCCATTCCGGCTCACGGTTCAATCCAGAACCAGTCAATATTCATAATCATACATAGCCATTCCGGCTCATAATAAAACAGCACTTCCACATTCAAAATCATCAAATTCATGAAATCGGCATTTAAACCATAAATCATTTTCTCAATTTATTTCACTTTGAAATCAAGTTTCAACTCTTTTCAGCCTTGGATTTAAAGATCTCATTTCTCAAATTATCTCAGGCTCATAAGCCAATTTTACTCAAGGAAAATTCCCTTTTTGAAATAAGCCACTCTCGGCTTCCTCTTTCCAAAACTTCCAAAACCATGGAAAGTTAAAGATTCCTTTTGAATCATTCAAAATCACCCATCCAACAATGAGATTTTTGTAACGAAAGTTCCTCAGCAGAGTCCCAAGTCCTTAGGGGAGAATAGCATAACTCATTTCGCCAAATTCATTTAAAATCATTAAAACCTTGGCTTTCCGATTTGAGTAATAAAATAAGATCTAAGCCAAACCGAGTCACGTAATCATTTACTTCCTTCAAAGCCGTTTCCTTTACTTAGGCAAAACCAGCTTTAACCCCCATGACAAATTCTAAAACGTTTCAACTGTTAAAAATTGTTTTAGTCTTGCAAGAAATTCAGAATTCAAAGAGTACTCAAAACCTTTCTCAAAACATTTCAAAATGAAACTTGTCAATAGACACTCAGGTTCTTTCAAAGTCATTGAAACTTCTTTAATTAAAATTCCCAAGTCAAATTCAAAGGCATAAACCCTTTTCACATCCAAACAGCTTTAAAACACCAGTCTCATCTAAGTAACTTTCTTCTGAAAGAGATACAATGCCTTTCTTAAGAAGCAAGACTAAATCACAATTTCCTCTTTATTAAATTCATTTCGAAAGCATGAATCATCCTTTTCTCGTTAATTCAGATAAAATAGTAGAAGTCCTTAACTCATCATTTTCCAGACAACATTTCAATAAAGACTCGGATTTTATAGAAATTTCGGCAGCACCTCCCCTAAAACTTGGACTTTTGCCACCCGGTTCGGGTCCCAACTAAACCGTCTCTCATTCCTTTTCAACAGCTCAAAACCAGAAATCAATTCAAAAGCAAGCAAAATCCAACAGTCGCCTTAATGGCATACCTCAAGAAAATCATTTCAAAAATCAACTCAATATCAACCGATTTAACTCATTTATAAAGCTTTAAAGAATCGGTTCAGCAATAAATCATTTATCAAAACCAGAGCAATTAAAGCAACCCAGGCTGAATTTCAAGAGCATTCTATCTTTCACATCATCAAAATAATTGACTCAATTCAAACCAATCCTCAACGGATTAAACTCATTTCAAATATTTAAAGAATCAACTTCAAACATTACATTTCACAAGCCACACAACAATTCAGCCAAGCAAACGTCCATAATCATTCGAGTCAATCAAATAATACATAAGGCAGATACAATCACTAATTACACCATATCTCACATCAGTATCCATATGTAATAATTCCAATAATAAACTGTAGTTTTCAGAAAGAGCCCCTACCTCAAAACGCAATTCCATAACCCAAACGCCTCACAGAGTCCTTTTTGTCCTCAACTCGAAATCACCGGCAACCAAAACCTCGGCTCTACTTGTTACAAAATCAGAAACAGCTACAAGCGGCATAAGCAAACCGGATTCAAACTCCTAACACAATAATACCGCAAGACCTTAATATACATAACAAGACATTAACGCGGAGGTTTCGAAACGTAAAATACTCACTGAATTAACAAAACAGCCGCAGCTCCATATCAACCTGGTAGCAGCTCCGTCAGCCGCCTCAAGCGGCAGCGGCAATATAAGACTCCGACAACCGCGACTGCACAACAACGTCATGACGATAAAGACCCATGAATAGAAAGGAATGAAGACCAAATGCAAGGACCCTTACCGGCAGTGGTTTTCCGGTGGCTAAGCTGCATTCTCCGGCAGCAGAAACGGCAAAAGCCTCGGCGGTGGTTTTAGCAGCGGTGGTAAGAACAGCAACCCAGGGGTGACGGCGACGCGGCTCCACCACCAGTGACCGAGGAGCGTGACAGAGGCGTTTCCCCCACTCAATGGCGTCCTCTCCTTCAAACCGGATCGGGGCAGACCTCCAGTAGTGGCGAGGCAGCAGCTTCGAACAGCAAGCCACGGTGATGGAGGACTTCGACGATGGTGGAAGGGCAGCGAAGGACCCGCGACGGCGGAGGCACGGCCGCAGAACAGGGACCCCCTTTTCTGCCGTTATCTCTCTCTCTCCTGCTCGGGCTTCTCTCTTCGGCCCTCCATGGATGGCGAGGACTCAGACTTCGCGGTGAGGAGGACGACGACGCGAGCATCACGGTGGCGGCGGCGAGCTAGTCGGCGACGAGGAGGACAGGGAAAGCCCTCCACTTGGCCTCTCCCTCATTCCGGCGCTACTCGCTGCGAACCTCCTCTTCGTCGTGGAATGGCGGCAGCGGCGCGGATGGCAAGGCCTGGCGACGACAACGCGACGGCGGTGGTGAAGTCCGACGTGCCGGCACGGCCTCCTCTCTCCTCTCCTCTTCTTCTCCTTTGATTGCTCTTTCTCTCTCCTCTGGCTTCGCGCTCGCCGGCAGTGCCGTTGGGGAACACAGAAACAGCGGCGGCGCCAAGTCCTTCTACCCTTTCCCCATTATGCCTTCCCTTGTTTTCTTTCCCTCAAATAACCGTGTGTGTGTGTGTTTAGGTTAGAGGGGCAGCTGCTGCTGCTGGTTTAGGGAGGGGAAACGGGTACCGGGTTAGGGTTTCAGGGTTAGGATTTTTCTTTCAAAAATTAGGGTTAAGGACATTATGGTAATTTCACATAAAATTGGGAATAATATAGTAATTGAAACCCAAATTAAGTCCAACACTAATTGTATATAGGAAATACAATTTGCTCATCAATTTCACAAATTATTTTCAATAAAATGTCCAAATCAAATAATTAGAAGTAATATACTTAATTTCTTCATTTTCCAAAATAGCAGTAATAATATTTAAAATATTACTTATCTAATCCAAATCATATAAAATTCTTATTATTTCATAACTATCAACCTTATACTTTAAATATAGAAAATAATCCAATAATTATAAAATTGGATAATAATCATAACTTATCTCAAATCCAATAAATCAAAACTTGCCTTGATTATCTTTAATAAAATAATTTCTGAAATTGAGGCTGTAAATAACTATATGATTTGAGACTTGATCATAAAAAGACTTTTCAAAGTCCTGGGTCTTACAAACATCAGGCGTTCCTCTTCGTTGCCAACGCCGATTTCCATCATTTCATTGGTAAGACTTTTGAGGGTCTTACCCTGGAATCTTCTATAAATTATTTTGTCATCATCAGAAAGTTGCTTATACTCAACTTTCTCAGGAAACAGATTTCCTACAAAAAGGAAAACAACAAAGTATCAAAGTCGGTTCAAATACACCCAAGCATCAACCTTAAATACACCCAAGCATCAACTTAATATACACCTATAATTTTGAGCTAGTTACCTGTTGCATTGATGCCAAGCGCATCAGCTATTGTTTTTGGTGTTATTTGGAAAGAACCATATCCTGTCTTCAGTCTGTTCTCCCCAAGTTTAAAGTTGTTTGCCAGTTCCCTTAAGAGTTGGTGATCCACCCTTAGTGGTGGGATGTGCATCAACCCACCGAATCCGAGATCCCTCACAATTGCCTTCTTCTCCTCAGTCATGTTTCTGAACTTATCACTCAGGAGATGTGTGGCACACTTAAGGTCTTTCGTTTGGTTTCTTGCTGCCATTTTCTCTGAAACGAAAAATACACCCAAAGATATCAGTAAGATACACCCATATATAAGAGTCAGATACACCCATTAATAACAGTAAGATACACCTACAGATATAATTTAGATACACTCATTGATAACAGTGAGATACACCCATAGATATGATTCAGATAAATCCATATATATCAGTCAGGTATCACTCAAACATGCTTCAATATCAAATTAATTGAGATATCAGTAAGATACACCCACATATATGATTCAGATACACTCATTGATAATAGTGAGATACACCCATAGATATGATTCAGATAAATCCATATATATCAGTCAGGTATCACTCAAACATGCTTCAATATCAAATTAATTGAGATATCAGTAAGATACACCCATAGATATGATTCAGATACACTCATTGATAACAGTGAGATACACCCATAGATATGATTCAGATAAATCCATATATATCAGTCAGGTATCACTCAAACATGCTTCAATATCAAATTAATTGAGATATCAGCAAGATACACGCATATATGAGTCAGATACACTCATTGATAACATTAAGATACACCCATATGTAAGAATAAGATACACCCATTGATAACAGTGAGATACTCCCATAGATATGATTCAGATATAGTATCCATATATATCAGTCAGATATCAATCAAACATGCTTCAATATCAAGCCACATTACAAGTTCAAGCAGTATACACCCCTCAATCTACGGAATAAACCCCCAAAAATCAACAACAATAGCAGCAGAACTTAGAACAAGAACGTAGAACGACGTAGAACTTAGAACAGTGTAACAAAGAAGCAAGAATAATAGTAAACCCTAGAAGAACGACGTAGAAGAAAAGTAAAATATACAGGAATCTTAATGAACTTACGTTGAGTATTGTTGCTTTGTTTTCTCTTTAGATTCTTCACGGAGAGTTTGATGGTGTTTTGATGGAGGTTTCGAACAACGATTTGTATATTTTGAACTTTGATTTTCGCTCGAAAATGGGAGGATTTCCTTGTTTTCGAAGCGCTTTGAGAAGTGAAAGAAGTGGAAGAGTCTGCCATACGTAACCGTAGTGTTGAGCGCGTGATTTTGATGCGCCATGTTATCTCTCTTTATGCGCGTGACTTGTGTTTGGGCTGGGCCAACTTGTAAGCTTGTATGTGTAGCCCAGCCCTTTATATATATCCAATAGACCCCTTTCTTTTGTGGTCAGTTTAATTTTCATTCAAAACAATGTTTTGCACGCAACACATACAGGAAAGTAGCCTCATATTATTATATTATATGGGGAGTGTTAGGGGAATAATAAAAATTTTGAATAACATGAACAACCACCAATCAAATAAAAATACACTATACTCTAATTTAATGTTACTAATTAAATTTACTCTTTTAACCCTATTAATTCACATTGTTTAAAAATCTTATTAGTTACCTGTACTTTTTCATATTATATAACTAGAAAAAGGTCTTCGAAAGTAGGGATATGCTCCAAGTAACTACCCTAATTGATAATAAAGACAAGTAGACAACAAAGGGATATATACAAGTACAACTTTTTTTTTAAAATAGTCTATTAAAATTGATTTTTGAAAATAACTTTTTTTAAAATTACACTACATATATTTAGTTAATCAAACTAAAAATAATTTTAATAACTATAAATAATAGTATTTAAAAATATTTTTGCTCTTTTAAACTTAAAAATTATTTAAATAAAATTATAAAAAAATAAATTAAAGACATGATGTTACCATCATCTTCTTATTCTAAATTTCTAATATTTTAAGTTTATCATTCCCAATAATAAAAATTGTATTTTAATACTCAAGTAAGTATGAATCGCAAAAAAAATCTAAATGTACATATTTAAAATAATGCATATCACTAAGTTTAGTTGATTTTAAGTCGACGAGAATTACCTTTCTTTATGAACTAGCATTTCTTTACTCAAAATACTTTTTTTATATATCTTTTTTATGACATGCTCTTTTTTCATCAGTCTATTTTTATGAGTTACCTTTTAGATTTAGTTAGTTTAAGAGAATGAACTTTCTTCTCACATGTTACTTGATGTTTTGTTGTGGTATCATGCATTGAGTCACATTCTTTTAGATACATATATAATCAATTGGAACTTTCTCTTCTAAGAAAAAAAAAATGCTCGTTACAATGTAGATATATTACACTCATAAAATGAGTTTTTTTTTTTTTTTGATAACTAACAATTCACTAGTTTCTCAAAAGGAAGTGAGGTACAATAGAAATCAACAAATACAATACATCCAAAAAAAAAGAGAAACAACCCAAATTAAAATAAAAAACACACACCACAACCGCAACAACAATCAAAAATATATAACACCTATGCCTACCAACTTACATTCATCCCATTCTTTAAGCCACATCTTATAGTCACTACAAAAAAAAGGTATGCGATCACGGTTAGTGAAAATGGTGACCATAGGTTTATGGTTACAATTTTTTTATCGTGGCCTATTCTCTTGTAGTCATAGATCTATGGTCACGATTTTTTTTATTTATGGTCATAGTTTCTATGGTCACGGTTGTAATGTTCAAATTCTAGTACTTTAGGTCGCGTTTTTTTACTATGACCATAGTCTTTATGGTCACCCCTCCCCAAAACCGTGACCATAGTTCCTATGGTCACTCCTCCTTAAACCGTGACCATAGCCTTATCCATGGTCACGGTTTTTCACCGTAACCATAGCCTTTATGGTCACCCTACCTTAACCATGACCATAGCCTTATCTATGGTCACGGTTTTCACCGTAGCCATAGCTTATCTATGGCCACCCTATTTTTAAACGGTGACCATAGCCTGTTTTATGTTATGAGATTTAATTTTTTTAAAGAATAATCACATCCCAAAATGATGATAATCACAAAATAAATCTATGAATGAGAAATTTGATAAATCCAAATCATAAAAATTTCATTAAAAACTAGATATCCATTATAACACTAATCAAAATAGGGTGTAATTTATCTATTACATATAACATCGGATAAAGTCTCTTATCAAAAAGTAAAGAACACATCAAAATAATACATTTAGATAGCCAAACTAATTATAAGACCCATCCCATCTTATATTTGTATAGAACATATTTTCTTCACATCATCATGTCCTCCTGCTAGCAAAAGAAATAAACATGTTAGAACAGAGAAAAAATATTTTTGATGATGCAGTACAGTTGAATAATGAATATGGAGCACAAATTTAATAAGTCAATCAACATGAAAATTTCATCCACTAAATAACAAGGAGCATTTGCTAAGGTTTTGAACTAAATAAAAAAGACATACTAGGTATAATAAAAACTAGTAATCTTAGGCCAATAAATCAACAATAAAGTTAACATTAAACTATTTTATATAACAAGTATGATATAAACTTACTGTTTAGTTCCTTCATTTTGAGATGCCATTTGAAGTTGTTATACACGATACCACAACAACTAGTCAACTCCTTTTGTCTTTACAAGTCCAAAAAAATTATCCTGTATACAAAACAAAACAAAAAATTCAAGAGAAGGTAAAGAACATTCAAGAGTAGGTAAACAAAATAATCAATTAACAAATATTAATCCGAATTAATATAAAATACAAAATAATTTCTATTTTAAACTTCTTGAAAATAATCAATCTTAAAATGAGACATAATCAAGCATATTCTAGAAAATATTTACAGTTTAGCAATTGAAGATTTTACATATCAATAATTAAAAAATATCTTAAAAAATACAGAGCTATTTGAAAAATCAAAGAAAATAGATACAAAAACATTTAAAATTTTTACATACTAATCACATAAATAAAGTTGATGCATGACCTCTGGAAAATAAATAAAATTAAAATTCCTAATCTATCATTAAGACAAAAAAAATATAGTCATCAACCAAGCCCACCACCACTATAATATATCTAATAACTAGCTCAACAGTAATCAACCAATAACATTAGGATTCACTCTCAGCAATTATTTATCAACAATTCATAATTCACACATAATCAATCAATCTCATAAAATCAACAAGCTCAATCATATTCAACATCCATATAGTCAATCAATTATTTACAATAATTAAACCCATTTGCAATTACTCAATAAACCTTGTGGGCATTCTTAAATTAAAACCGCTTAAATTAAACCCCCTACCTTGATGAAGCAATCGCATAATTTAACGCAAAAAGCTCCTTTATCCCCAATCATGGCAGCAGCAGCAACAATTCCAACGTAATCGGAACAGAGACAGCGACACCAACTATGATCACACTCGCAGCAATAATTTCGACATTTTCGGCAGAACACAGCAGTACTAAAACAAATATATTGGCTACCGTAATTAAAATAAGAATATAACAGAGAAGCAATGCTAAACAGAACAAGAGTGAAAGCGTTAAAGGGTTTTGAACGGGAGAATCGATGTCAGAATGAAAAGGATGCCGCAACAACTTGTCTTCTCTGGTGACAAGCTTCAACTGTGATAATTTCAGCAAACTCAACAGAGTCAAAAACATCAGAAGCAAGCGCAAGGTTGTTACAAAGCAAATAAGGTTCAGAGGTGGTGATTATGGTAGCTAGGCACGATTAACTCTCCTGAATTCCGGCGGCGACCAGGAATTCTAGCGGCGGCAGAGGAACGGCTCCTCCTCTGTTGCGTCACTTCCTCACACGCGTTGCTTCCTTCCTTTCTGCGGTAGCATCAACGACGACCTCCTCTCCCTGTTTGGTTCCTCCCAACGATGGTGGCGGCTTCCATCAACGACAACGGCGGCAAGGCGCGGCGACGGCGGCAACGAAGACGAGCTCCTCTTCCTCGCGTCGCGTCTGTCTCCCTCAACGCCTCTGCAAAGCAAATCTCTCTCTCCTCTGGCGCCTCAACGACAACGGTGACGGCAATAAAGACCCAGCCGCGTCGTCCCCTCCTCTCTTCCCTTCTTCTCCCTCGAGCTCCCCCTTCTCCCTTCTCTGTTTTTCCTTTCTCCCTCACTTACTGAGTGTTGTGTGCGTGTGTTTAGGGATTTAGGGTAGTAAATTGGAAAATTTTGGGATATTAGGGTTTTTATTAGAAATTTTTAGGACTAGTGTAAAATATACACGAGCAATATAACAATTTTACAAAATATTTGAGATAAAATAATAATTTAGAATTTAAATATAATACTATGAAGATTATTTTCAGAACACATAAAATTTCATTTATCAAGATATCATTGAGTTCAAATAATTATTTCTAATTTAAATTATAAAATAAACATACTAATCACATCTTATAAAATACTGTTAAACTCGAAATATCAATTACCTAAATTAAATTATATGTGCTTTCATTATTTTTTCATTATAACTTTAATTTCAATTTATATAAAATAACCAATTAAAATAAAAGTTGTACATAAGTATTAATTGACTTAAATCTAAAGTATTTACAAAAATCTATTTAATCATTCTTAATAAATTAATCTCTAAGAACTCAATTTAATAAAATAAACCATAATTTATTCATAATAAAAATTTCTTAAATTTAATTATATAACACTTTTATTATGAAGTTATTAAATCATTTTTTATATTATTAAGTTTTAAATCTTTTTTTAATTTAAAATTAATAGTATTCAACTTAATTTTTTATTTATAAAATTAAATTTAAAATTTTAATATCAATAAATCATATAAAATTATTATTAGCTTTTAATTATTAGAATAAATGACCATTTGTATCCATAAAAGATGAAAACACTGATATATATACCTACACTAGATCGAAACTAAACTTGTACCCACGCCCTCCGTGTGACAAAAGTACCCTACGTGACACTCAAACCCTCTAAAGACAGGGTACTTTTGTCACACTGAGAACATCTTGTGTGTGTACAAGTTTAGTTTCGATTTAGTGTAGGTACATATGTCAGCGTTTTCATCTTTTATGGGTACAAATGGTCATTTATTCTATTAAAATTTTTAAATTTTAAAAAAGATAAAATATTTAAAATTATAAAAAATACATAAAAATCTTAATTAATTTAAACTCAAATGATTAAAACTGCGACCATAGACCCCTTTAGGTCACCCCCCAAAACCGTGACTATAGACCCCTTTAAGTCACCTCCCAAAACCGTGACCATAGACCCTTTTAGGCCACCCTTCTGAAAAACCGTGACCATATACACTTTTTGGTCACTGTAAAAAACCGTGATCATAGACCCCCTTTAGGTCACCCCCTAAAACCGTGACCATAGACCCGTTTAGGTCACCCCCAAAACCGTGACCATAGACCCCTTTAGGTCACCCTCAAAACCGTGACCATAGACTCTTTTAGGTCACCCTTCCGAAAAATCGTGACCATAGACCCTTTTAGATCACCCTTTTTTTGAAAAATCGTGACCATAGCCCATTTTTGGTCACTATAAAAAATCGTGACCATAGACCCCTTTAGGTAACCACCAAAACCGTGACTATAGACCCTTTTAGTTAGAGAGAATTCGTGTGCTTGGGAGTCCCTGATAATTAAAAAAACCAAGATTTTTCCATAACTGCAATTTTAGAGAGACGCGAGAGTGAAAGCCTATGGGGTCGCTTCTGTAACTGGATAACCAGCACTGAAAATCGTCTTTACATTGGATGGTTTGGTGTTTTGATGATCCCTACTTTATTAACCACAATTTCTGTATTTATTATCACTTTCATTGCTGCCCCTCCAATAGATATTGATAGTATTCGTGAGCCTGTTTCTGGATCTCTACTTTATGAAAACAATATTATTTCGGGTGCCATTATTCCTACTTCGGCGGCTATAGGTTTGCACTTTTACCTGATATGGGAAGCAGCATCTATTGATGAATGGTTATACAATGGCAGTCCTTATGAACTAATTGTTCTACCACCTCCCAAAACCGTGACTATAGACCCCTTTAGGCCAGCCCCCAAAACCGTGACTATAGACCCCTTTAGGCCAGCCCCCAAAACCGTGATCATAGACCCTTTTAAGTCACATTTTTTTTAAAAACCGTGACCATAGATCCCTTTAAGTCACCCCTCAAAATTGTGACTATAAACCCTTTTAGGCCGCCCTTTTTTAAAAATCCGTGACTATATGTACTCTATGGTCACCCTTTCCAAAAAAACCGTGACCATAACTATTTTTTTCTGTCATTCTAAAAAATCGTAACCATAGAGAATCTATGATCACGATTTTTTTACCGTGACAAAAAAAATCGTAACCATAGACCCAAAATGTTATAGTGAGTGCTCAATTCAGCTTTTTAATTTCTCCATATTTAGGACTTTTTAATTAAACTCTGCCTTATTTTCATCCTCCATATACTCCATAGCATGACAAAAAACAAGACCATCCACCCCACTTTTGATCTTCTCGACACATAACATATTGACCACAAATTAAAACAGTCTCTGTAATCTTCTGGCCACACCCAAGATAATCCAAAGGAGTTTAAAAAATCACCCCATACCTTTTAAGACATTTCACAGACAAAGAATAAATGGTGAATACTTTTCACCTTCATACCACAAAACACACAAAACGCAAAAACTTGATCAATGATACTATATTTACTGAATTTATCCCTCATTAAATTTTTTCAAGATAACAAACCAAGCCATCTCAATATGAGGTGTCACAAGACTTCTCCACAAGTTCTTCGAAATGTTATATATATTTGGCTCCTCCTCTTTATTTTTATAGAAAACCTACAAAAAAAAAATTCACAGAAAAATTCTCACTGTTGTCATATTTCAAACATAACCTATCAATTCCTTTCTCATAAAAGCCCACTCTTAGCAAAATATGTTAAAAATCATACAAGGTTAGCGCCGTTAAAATGGGTCAAACCTATCGGACCAATCTATTTATCCATTTAAATAGGTGGACTTTGTCTCTAAAATTAAGTCTTGGGCTAAACGGACTAAGCCTGATTAATTCAAAAAAATGACGAGTTAAACGGGTTAATCTGTAGGCTAAATGGGTGGCTCGTTTATTTTTTTTATATTTTTTAAAAAAAAATAACACTTTTAGCCGATATTTCTTCCGATCCGATCCAAAAATCCGACCCACCAACTAAAAAAAATATTATTTCTTAATTTTTTTATTTAAAAGTGATATTTTTTATCAAAAAATAAAATAAAAAGATAAACGCACTGACCCGTTTAACCCACCAAACTGACCATAAACGGTGCGGATTGAAAAATTAAGATCCGTGAATGAAACGAGTTTAAACGGTCCAACTTATTTAACTCACGAGTTTAACAATCCGGACCTGAATGAGTCAGACTAGCCCATTTGACCCCGGTGGCTTCTTTCTATCTTTTTAACGGTTTTTTCCATTGCAAATTCTATACCCACAATAAGTCGTTCCGCAATCCATATTCGTTAATAACGTAATTTTTATCAACAACTAGCATAAACAACTCTGAAAATAAATCTTTTAACCCCCTTAATGAATTATTAGGTATTATGTTAATTAATGAAGGATTACTATTTATATTCATAACATTTTCTATGAAATCTTCTTAGAATCTTAGATCAAAACTAATTCTTTTTACGTACTCTTTAACTTAATTCTTAATAATAATGAGTTTAGAGAATATTTCAGAACAAATAGTAATTATATTTGGTAAAATATTTTTTAAAATTTAAAATCATAATAAATATAAATATAAAGATAAATTTAGATATTATTAATATATAATATTATATTTTTTAATTTTAAAAATTATAAACTAATTTTTAAAAATACCACTAACTTTTAAAAACTATAAAAAAAATACGTAATTTTTTTCTATCAAATACAAACCAATAAAATATTTATGCTTTAAAAAATAGAGTAAAGTATCGTTTTTGTCCCCAACATTTGGGGTAAGTCCTATTTGTGTCCCTAACGTTTAAATCGTCCTATTTATATCCTTAACATTTATAAAGTGATTCAATGTTATCCTACTATCAATTATACTAGCAAATCAGATTATATTTTTCAATTATTCTCACTTGAATGTATTCATTCTCAATTAGGTCTCACTTGGATGTGTTTGATTTTAATATTATACCCATTATTTGTGTTTAGATTCAATTATGTCCCTAGAAAAGTGAATTATGTAAATGGTTGTAGGAATTAGTTTCAACATTTGATGAGCTATTTTTCGGAGTAGATCATCGATTCTATCCTAGACATTTGTATTCTAACTTCAAGAAGAGATTTTTAAAATTCAAACTAAAGCGCTCATGATGTGTAATTGACGGCAGGATAACATTGGATCACTTTTACAAAACGTTAGGGATACAAATAGGATTTACCCCAAACGTTGGGGACAAAAACAATACTTTACTCTACAAAATATTATCAAACCAAGTCATATATAAATACTAAGATTTCTGTGTTAAGTTAGCTCAATCAAAATCAATTAGACCATTAATATATAGAAAGTTAGATATGTGTATAAAACTAACTAATAAATAGAATATTTTTTAGAAAGTCACTTTCACGGAAACGTCAAAATATGAAAATATTTTTGCTCCTTCCTTCCAATTACTACATTCCAATTTCCTCACAGCAGACGGTTAAACTGCTCCTTTTTCTATCATTTAATGATAAGATAGTCTATGGGGCGAATAGATAGGTCGACCTCATTTGATACAGATTAATTAAGGTACAATAATTTTTGGTACAGCACAGCTAAAAGAAATGGAGGTAATCAACATATCTAAAGCAAAGATAACATTAATTTTTTGGGTAACAAGATAACATTAATTCAAGACAGTAGTAGAAAATTTTAGGCCGGTGTTAGAATTTAGAATATCAGAAGAGCTATTGAAGGTGATCTATGTATATAAGTATATTGCTTCAAAACGCAACATATTGCCTCAATAAATACACTGTAGTGAAGGCATTGAATTCAAGGTTTGGTGTACTAGATTTATTTGGCGGGGTTTCATTGTTCTTGGCTTCCTTAGTTTTCGTTTTGTTCTTTTAATATATTTTTATAAATTTAATTAGGTGAAAATCTAGGTACAG
The DNA here is from genome assembly GCF_059453495.1 of Arachis ipaensis. NCBI lineage: Eukaryota > Viridiplantae > Streptophyta > Magnoliopsida > Fabales > Fabaceae > Arachis > Arachis ipaensis. Next base: position 122,151,200 of record NC_142437.1, read on the forward strand.
TCAACTTCACGTGAAGTTAACAGTTGAGAGACGTTAAATAATTCGAATAATTTGACTAAATTTTTATCTAACGGTTCTCAATTATCAATTTAACGTGAAGTTAACTGTATAAATTTTTAGGACATATGTTAAGATTATTAATTTAAAAATTATAAAATTTAAACTTTTAATATATTTATTAAAATTCTACTCACAATAATTATTATCGGTGGAATCAGCTTCATGTTTCGGGTCTTTTACACTGTATTTGGAACAAAAGAAAACTAAGAAAGAAAATAGAGAGAATGAAAATGAATAGAAAACTTAGTTTTTCTTTGATTGGATGTGAAAGGAAATTGGATGGAAAAGAAAAAGATTGACGTGGGACTCATGTTTAAGTTTTCACTTCACTTATGCAAGAAAATTGAAAAAATTTTGTACATAAGTATAATATTACAAATTTACTCTTTATGTTATATTAATATATTATAATTTTTATATAATATAAATAAGGATATTAATGTAATTTTATTTAGGTATCATTTTCTCTCTTTTTATTTTTCTTTCTATCCAAACAAGAAAAAATTTTCTTTCTACTTTCTTTCCTTTTATTTTCTCCTCATCCAAACAATACAAAAAAATTAATTTTTTCTTCTATTTTCTTTTCTCTCATTTTCTTTTCATCCATTTTCTTACCATTTATTTTTCATTTTGCATCCAAACAAATCCTTAAGGAAATGGTTTTTTTTTTTTTTTTTTGTCAATAAAGAAATTGTTTTTGAAATCCAAATTTTAATGTAACATGAAAGCACACAGAAAAAATACCTTCGAGAAATAGTGGGTTCCAAAAATCCAATATCAACCAAGACAATTGGATTCGATTATCCTGTGACCTAAAAGTTAGCCCATAGCCCAAAAGAAAAAAAGTGATCCCACATTTTTTTCTTAAAAAAACTGAGTTTGTTTATTTCTAATTGTATAGAATATTATTTAAGAGCCCCAAAAAAAAACCTATTCAGGATGTAACCTCAAAAAAGATTTTGAGGCAAAAAGTTCTTTTAAATTTTAATGTTCTTTTTTAGTTGATGCCTAGATCAAATGGCAAATTAGATTGCTTCTGAATATAGTTACACTTACACAGTTACACTACACCCCCGACAAATAAAAAAAAAAAAAGTTACACCAAGTTTAAATCTCATCACTCGGATAAGGTTTAAAAATCTCATAGTGTGAGTGTGGGAGTTATATAATGATAATTTTTTTTTTCCTTTTTAATGAAAACTAAATATGTACCTAAAGTCCTAAATAAATATTTAAACCCAAATTTCATGTGTAATCTTGGGTGTAGATTCAAATAGCTAACATTTAATTTGGATATATTGAATTCATTTTCCTATATAGATGCATGTATGTATGTACTATGTACTATGTACTGTTTTATTGAGGTACTCAACACCTCACTTTTGCAACTGAGCAGTAACTAGACAATGCTGATTCTGCTACTACATCTCTATACGCTTTAAGCAGTCACAGACTCTTCTCACTTTCTAACCCAACATCATCGTGTTTTTATTCTATTTAATTATTAGAAGTAACTACCTATAAAATTTCTCTAACTAGGAATATATATTTAATTTGGTCATTTCGCTTCATTTTTATTAACGTGCTTAATCTAAAAAAACGGACTTTAATTGGAGGAAAAATAAATGAGCTTCTTGTAGTTTCTGAATTCTCTGCTAACAAATTTTATAAATTATTATTGCAATAATAATAATACTCTCTTAATAAGTTAATTCATATCATGAATTGATGAACAAATGAACAAGTAAAAATGTCAATAGGTGTGTGTGGAGTTGATAATATCTAGCATCAACTCTTTGGTTTGCTGAACCACAAGGGCTTCACCATCCATGCCCTGAAGCATAAGATTGTGAGTAAGGTGATAGAGCATAGTTGCTGAAATGAAAGGAAATAATGGTAGATGACTACTCACCTGTATAGAAGCTGTGATCAAAAGTGCTCCTTTCATGGTTGTAACATTTGTGTCTATGAGCTCTATGCCAAACGAATGAATGGCATCCATCAACTGTGTGAACCTTCCCTTCTTCTTCTCGATGATCAGCTTCAACCACAGCTTCTTTCCATCAATGTTGGTCACTCTCACCTCTTCCTGTAAAACAACATTATTATAATTGTACTTGTAAAGGTGCCAATTGGAAAAAGCTAAGGTTAACCTTTATCCCCCATTCTTTCATGGCTTCACCATTGTTAGTCTCATTAGTCTTTGGTTCTACAAGTGTTGTCTCCGATGTTGCTTCTATTTCCTGAAGCTCTCGGGTGAGACTGTCAACTTTGTCTTTAAGGTTCTTAATGTAAGTGATGGCATCCTCAATTATTGTTGCTTTGTTCATCTGAAGAAATCAAAAGCAGGCTTCATAATGAGCAGAGAATTACAAGAAAGCATTGGGTAATTAAAAGAGAAGGGTTAAGGTGGTTGCATTTGTGATGATGGGGACTAAGGAGCGCAGCATCAAGAGCCTGTCACTCAGCTTCTGTCTCCTCCTCCTCTCAGTCTCAAGGTTCTTGGATTTGTACACTACTGTGTCATCAGCATCATAGTTCCTCCTTCCCATCCTCCCCCTCTTGTTGATGCTACTGTTTTCAGCATTGAAATATAACTCATCTACAGACACTGTTAGCCTATTATCATATAGGTTTCCCATTCTTGGAGCAACTTTTCTTAAGAAACAAATTAAAATGCTTCTCACAAAGCAATCATGTCAGATCAGAGATGTTGTTGTATATTTTGGCGTGTGTGTGTTTTATGGGGGGATTTCATTTGGTTGGTCCAAGAGTTAACACACCTTATTCTTGTGAGAGAGAGAAAAAGTTGTTTTTTTTGGGTCATAAAAGTGTCATGAGAAATCAAATTTATTTTAAAATCAATGTACACTTGAAAATAAAAAATTGTAGAGCTTCACAAGGTAAAAGTATAACATTAGATCATTAATGAATTAATGCAGTTTAGTTAGTGGCCTATAGATGAATTAATTTATTTGTGGTATTTGTGCATCTACATGAGCAAACAAAATGTGAAGTTTGGGAACTGAGTGATGTGTGGCAGTTAGTCCTTGTTGACTGCCAAAGTACGATTGACTGAGGTTGTTAGAGCAAATGGCCACATCCTTGATGCCTTTTGCTTCTTAGAAAGTTCCAAGAATTTTTGTTAAGTACATCAACATGATATAACCCCAACTTGTCATGTGCTGTACCTACTGTGAGTAGTCTCCTTAGCTTTCCTCTCATGTTATGCTCATGTTATCCTCTGTTGGGCCAACACTCTGATCTGAGCCCAATAAGAAAATCAAAATGGGCCTTAACATGATATGATCCAATACTCATTTACTGTGAGACTGAGACCTAACATGAGTTCTTCCGCCACCCTCCAATTCTTGTAGCGAAAAACGCTCCACGCTCCACGGCCATGTATCGTCGCGTTCTCCACCGCAGCCTCTGCACGGCCACACAATCCGCCACCACCTCCTCCGCCGCATCAACAACCAGCATCAAGGCAATATCTCAGGACCTGTACAAGGAATCGAACTTCAGGCTACTCGTGGAGAAGTTCAAGAAGGCCTCCGACCTTGAGCGCTTCCGCAAAAAGACTGGCATATACGAGGACACCGTTCGCCGCCTCGCCTCCGCCAAGAGATTCAGCTGCGTCCGCAACATCCTCGACCACCAGAAGAAGTACCCGGAGATCGACAAGGAGGGCTTCTGCTCCCGCATCATCACGCTCTATGGGAAATCTCGCATGTACCGCCATGCCCGCAAGTTGTTCGACGAAATGCCCCAACGAAACTGCACTCGCACCGTGCTCTCCTTCAACGCCCTCCTCGCCGCGTACCTTCACTCTCGCAAGTTTGACCTCGTCCACACCCTTTTCAAGGAGCTTCCCAAGGAGCTCTCCGTGGAGCCTAACTTGGTGTCCTACAACACCCTCATCAAGGCTTTATGCGAATCTGGTTCTTTCGATTCAGGGTTGGAGATGCTTGACGAGATGGAGAAGAAGGGAGTGAAGCCTGATTTGATCACTTTCAACACGCTGCTTGATGCGTTGTATGCAAATGGTCGTTTTGAGGATGGGGAGAAGCTGTGGGTTTCGAAGCGTGGGAAGGGTATTGCACCTGATATCAGGACCTGCAATTCGAGGTTGATGGGGTTGGCTCTGGAGAAGAAAACAAAGGAAGCCGTTGAGTTCATCGAGGAAATGAAGAAGGATGGTGTGAAGCCTGATGTTTTCAGCTTCAATGCCTTGATTAAGGGGTTTGTGAATGAGGGCAATTTGGATGAAGCAAAGAAGTGGTTTGGTGAGATTGGGAAATCTGAGTTTGATCCTCATAAGGTCACTTATGCCACACTTGTTCCTTTCCTGTGTGAGAAGGGTGATTTGAAAACAGCACATGAGGTGTCTAAGGACATCTTCAACCATAGGTTGCGTGTTGATGGGTCGTTGCTGCAGCTCGTGGTTGATAAGCTGGTGGCCGAGTCTATGGTTTCAGAGGCGGAGGAGATTGTGGAACTAGGGAAAGCAAATAAGTATTGCCGCTATAAGCTAAATTTGCCTGGACCAGCAGAGGAAAAGAAGAGCGAGTAGAGTAGAGTAGAACCCTTTTGTGTGTGTGTGTGTGTGTGTCTTGTGTCTACCGTTAATCTTGCACTTTATTTGATGTTCTGTCATAAGTGGTGAATTTGCCATTGCCACTAAAAATGGCTTAATACGTTTTGTTTAGCATTCTGAGATCAGTAAACTGATTGCTTGAAAATGGCCTTTGCTGTGCGATTGCGCTGCTCCTTTTAGGTCCTTAGGTATTAGCCATCAAATGAATTATTCATGCGAACTTGGCCTTATGAGTAATTGGTTATGTCCCAAAGAATGAAAATGTCTTCAGTCTCGTGGCTCTGACATATGGCTTTTTTACACCTACAAGAGCCAAAGTAAGTTTGTCTTCATTGATACACCATATATCCTTATGCAGTTATGCTATCTCTTAACATTTTTCTCTACTTGGCATTGGCAAAGATGCAATTCCATGGTCGTTTCTTAGCTCCCTCACTTTGTCTTTCAGTCGAGTTGAGTTTCCAGCCTTGAATTTTGACTACAAGTCTAGAAGTGATGGTTTATGTTCAGAAATATTCATTTAAAAATAATTTGGCAGATATTAGAGTTTTTATTTTTTGAGAATGCTCTTTTATAATTATATTATTTTGGTCTGATATCGGCTGGAGAAGAATAAGAATCTCGTTTCATCTTTCAGCCGGAGAGTAAAGGCTATCGTTGATTAAGATAAGAGATTACCATAAAATTATTTGGTGGGTTCCACAGTAAGATAAGTTATTGAACAATGTTTTTTGTTTAAATAAATACTGTTCATTTTTTCTGCATTTTCATTCATCATCCTTTGTAAAGTTAATGCATTTTACAAAAACTAAGGAATCTCAAATCCGTCCTTACCAATCGCAAATCTAACAACCCAAATTTTGTCTTTAAAATAATAAATCTTTCTAGACCAACATAATAATGATAATAATAATCCTTTATAATTCATGTATATACCTTGTTTTTGGTCCTGATGTATTGCATGGTCCACAGTGAATAAAAGACCAAGATAGATATTGATGTATTTCATAATCTTCAATGTCGTGTGTGACGTGCCCAACTAACTATAGACAATAGACATTTCTTTTATAATTCTGTGCATTTTATAACAACCAAATGAAGAACTTAAGATTGCCTGCGTCATCATTGCCAGGGTAAGCGGAGCATGACCCCACGTGGCATTACAGGAGGAGTCAACCTGCATATTAACTATGGGCAACAATCCATTGCCCAATTAAAATAAGGATGTTACAAATATTTGTCCTAAAAATATATTTGTCTAAAGATACTATAAAAAACATTTTTATTATTAAAAATATTGTAACAAATTTATTATTATATTTTAAAATAGATTTTTAAAAGATAAGAAAATATTAATTTTCCAAAGAACTTTCATTGCTTATTTATTGTACATGGCTCTCGAAACAATTTACAATACACTTGAGCTTATATTTACTGTATACTTTTAGAATTATTTTATTCATGGATCAATCTTTATCCTATGGTTGCTTCAGGCAACAACTGTGGCGTGATCTTGTGGAGGAGTAGCTTGTAGGTTAGCACCATTGTAGAGCAAGGACTTGACATGCTCCTCTAGCTTTGATGGGCTATCGCCATCATAGCTGTACATGAGAGGTACCATGCGAGCAGCATTGAAGCACATTCTAACAAAAGACGATGGTAATTGATTTTCCGGTGCTAGCAATTCCTGGTTAAGTCGTTTCCATTCTTCTGAAATTCGATGACTGATATGCTTTCGTGTCTCTTCAATTGAAATTCCAGAGTGATCCTTTATGTAGCATTTTATGTACGATCCATCACTAGTATCATCTTTGTTAGATTCCTGCAGCAGTGAAAAATATAAAATATGTATTGATAAAGAGAAAGAGAGAAAACAGAGTTTATGTGATGGTGGTGATAATTACGTTGTGGCCTTCCAAGTCATCACATAGCCTAAGAATTGTGCTTAATGTGGATATAATGGTTGGGAATTCATTCATTAGAGTCACATTGTGATTGGTTAATCCCTGACCCATGGAAAAGAAAGCATGGACAAGGATCACGTGCACCCCTGTACTCACTCTACCAATTTTCAAATACTCCTCAGCACTTGGTAGATTCCCTGACGCAAACCATTTTGCTTCTTCCAGGAATGCATTGAATAGTTTTACCCACTGCAACATTATCATGCATGCAATAATTAATAATTAATTACTTGTATTTTCGTAGCAAATAATTAATATTTTATTACCGATTTTACTAAGGTGCTTATTGGATTCAATCCGTGTTTGATATAGGTCTTGAGCGCAAACTCGTTAGTCACTTCGTAAAGAGCCTTAAAGCACACTTTCATGCAATTTGGTAATTCTTCCATGGCTGCCAAGTCCCACCTACATATCAAATAATCGTGTTTTAATTCTATATATATATATTGGTGAAAACTTAAGTGTCGACTTCACAAGTTGATAACTGAGAACTGTTAGATGAAAATTTAGTCAAATCAGTCAAATTATCTAACAGCTTTTAGTTATCAACTTTACGTGAAATCGACTGCACCTGAGTTTCTACCGTATGTATTTGTATAAAACATCATGTACATATACCTCTCGACTGCATGAGTGAAAAGGGTGAGTTCATGGATGCTTCCACCATAACAATCAAAGATATCATCGACGATGTAAATTAAGGACAAAGGTTTAGTGAGGTCAACTCTTTCTTGTGAGAAGCGTGGACCAGAGAGACATGCCATGGGCCACATGTACCATTTTATTGCTTCATCTCTAACAAACTTCAACTCCTTCGCCAAACCCAAATCTTTCCACCACCTATATTAAAATGACAATTACTATGTATGTATATAGAGTAACGTGAATTAATAGAAAGCAAAGGGAACTGACTTGGAAACTTGGAGAATTTCCTTGAGATGCAAAGAGTTAACGAGTTGGGTATCTATTTGAGACAGTTGTTGTAAAGAAGTAGTCCACGGTGCATTTCCAAAAAGTTGTAAGGTTTGAGGAATGAATCGTGGAAGAGTTCTATGAATTGGGAAGCGCAATGTGTGTTGAATAGATTTGGCTTGAGGATGATCATGAAACCTTGAAGCAATGGACCATAGGTACTGCCGGCTAAACTCCTCTGCTTCATCAAGAAAATACTCCCCTGGAATTCTTAGTTGAGATGCTTCGAACAAAGCAATTAACTCATCTATGTCCTCGTATAATAACGTATGTTTGAGCTCGCCTTTAGTGTTACGGTATTCATCAAACACGTCTATAAGATGCAACAACATGCATGATTAGCACCACCATCTTAGACTAGCATTACAACATTAAACAATATTGTCATTGCGGATAAATTTTCTAGAATAACATATACGGGGTAAATTATTCAATTTTTCCTTTTCTTTTTTCATATTGTCAGATTCGCGACGAATTAGTTCTTAACATGTTGGGTTGGGCGATACATTAAAAAAAAAAAAAGACTAATGAATAAAGTAGTGAATAATTAAAAGCAAAAGTAAGGAGACAATCATTTTTAGTAATGTGAAAGGAGACAATCATTTTTGGTTAACTAATATTAGTATTTTTTAAATTTTAAAAAATTATTAATTTTTGAAAAATTTAAAATTTTGAATTTATAATTTAAGAATTTATGTTTAAAAATTTATGATTTAAGATTTAAAATTTAAAATAAATAAAATAATTTTAAAAAATTTCTAGAGTAACATATATGTTTTTTTTTTCAGAGAATCATTTTTTTTAAAAATTAATAACTAAAAAGGGAAAGTAAGGAAAAAATATTTTTAGTTAATTAATATTTATATTTTTAAAATTATAAAAATTATTATTTTTTAAAAAATTTAAAATTTAAAATTTAAAAATTTATAACTAAAAATTTATGATTTATGATCTAAAATTTAAGATAAATAAAATAATTTAAAAAATTAACCGAAGTAAGTTGAAAAAATTGACTCTCTAACATTAATATTTATATTTTTTGCTTTTGTACTTTAAAAATTTTAACTTTTTAAGGGAAAAACATTTTGAAAAAATCCCTTTAATAACTAAATAATTGAGTAGGAAAACGTGTGTTGCATGGCATGGTTCCACACCTCAATAATTTGACTATATTTGGGATAATTAAAGTCATTTGATATGTTGGCTAAAAGTAAAAGTTATGGCTTAAAAGAGTGAAAATGACATCACTAAGTAACCTGTGGGAGCGTAGTAGCCTTGTTGTCTCAACAAACGAAATTGAAGCGCAACTCTTGACAGCTTTTGACGACGATGATATTCATTGCTTCTCTGAGTTTGAAGATATTTATTTTCAATTGTTGCTGCAATCTCATCTTCAAAGTGGTGCTCAATGCCTAACCTTTGGATGGAGTCCACCATTGACAAGCATTCTTCTGCGTTGCTCATCATCAGTGCACGCTTCACTTTCTCCACCACTTCACCATGTCTCACTTTTACGCTTTCCTGAAACTTATAAATCTCTATCAAATGCAGAAATGAGGAAGGAGTCAAAAAGAAGTTTAGATCTTTTCCAGAATTTCACTCTAAATAGCACACATGAGTAAAAGAGTTGTATATACTTACATATATTTTTTGGATATATGCACTACTATTTTCTTTTTTGTACATTTCTGTTTTAGATTTTTTAATTTTTTTTTATTAAAAGTGATTTATAAGAAGGGAGAAAAAAATAAACTTTTTTATCTTTTATAATATAAAAAGAAAATATAATTAAAAAATGCAAAAAAAAAAATGGTACAAACATCAATTTTTTTTTTTTTTGAGTCATCACTTTTGTTCCATGATACAGATCAGTGAATTAATTCATTATTTAAAAAGATCGAAGATTAAGAAAAATAAAAGGAGAAAGTCAATTTAATTTACCTTGAGTTTTAAATTTTCCGGAAGATTATTTATAGTTTCGTTGAATACGATAGTAAAATGGGTTTTACTACGGCAACGGCTCCAATAGTCATGGTTTGGTTTGTTGGGTGAAAATGATATCTGATTGGAGAAACCAAAGGAAGAGTAAGAGATGGCCATAGATATATACTATATTAAGGTTTGTGTATTAGTGTATATAAAGGAATTCCAGGAGTGCAGAAAATAAGGATACATAGATACCCTATTTATAGATCTGCAACCAAATGGGTACATCATGATTAAAACGTTTTCAAAATTTTCAATTTTTAGGAAATAAAAAAATAAAGGACGATTTAAAGGTACATATTAGTTTTGTTAACTAACTTTTTTTTCTTGAAAAGTATAAGATTTAATTTTTAATATTATTGTGTGCTTGTTAAAATATATATTTTTTTAATTTTACTAATAATAACCTGAACACATGTGTTCTTAAAATAATGTTTGGTAAATTCATTTATCAGTTATCAACTAAAATCCAATATATGTAATGACGTCATCACTCATTATGATGATCGGCAGACATGAAGGTTTGCATGGGGAGCCCGCATATGGATGACAAATAATAATGGAGAGCCATTTCGTATGTTTTGCTAAAATCATGATATTTAGAAAAAGAATAATTACTTTTTGGATTCACAATATCTATCCCTTAAATTTTTTTTTTCTTATTAGTTTACGTACATTATTTGTCATTCTAATATTTGAAATATAAAATATTTATTAAATATTTCTTATTTTTTCCTGTATAAAATGGTAAGTTCAATAACAATAAATATTCGCACCACATATAATAAAAGTATTTTATTTGGTAAATAATTGAATTTAATAATTAATTATTGATTTTAAATATTTTTAAATAATATACAAATAACTACCGCAACATATATTATTATAAGCAAGATAAGATATTTGTGGCGGAGGCGTATTGCTTGAGTTTGGTAGACTTTATATCAAGACCTAATTTATCTTGATGTGCTGTTTTCGGAAGTCTATTAGAGTTTTAGTAGATTGCAATTTGCATGCACGATTTGTTTTTCGAAGAAAACTATTATTTTTAGAGTTTAAATATTTTATATAATATTTAATTATATTTATTTTTTTAGAATTTAAATTATCATGTACATAGTTAATATTAAAAATAATTATTTTTATTGATACAATATTACATAATAAAATATATGATAGACTGCTTTATATTAAAAATGCAATAAAATTAATTTAGAATGTTTATAAATGAATAAAATAAGTTTGTATTTATGAAAAATAATTTGTGTGATGAAAAAACTCAAATATTAATTTTGCTATTGGTAAATTTATTAACACTAAAATTTTTATGAATAAAAATAAATATTTATTTTTTTATAATATAAAAATAATTTTATCTTTTTATAAAAATATTTGTCAATATTATAATTTTTTATGAATAAAAACAGTTTATAAAATTTTTCGTAATTTTAGTACATACTCCTGTTGTGATTGTACTCGGCTAACAAAATGCTACGTGTACAAAATCAAAATGTATATATTTACATTTGCATTTGCATTGTTACGCAGTTCTACAATAGTCATACCATTTATGTTGATCTTCCCTTATTAAAAGAAAGAGGGACCGTATCCATTCTTATAGCTAGATGACGAGAATACTAAATAATGTGAATAATGAATATATCGAATGTTCAATTTAATAGGTATGTAAATGATTATGTTTATTATTTTTAATTGGATGATTATTTCTTTTTATTTAATTTATTCATGCACAGTTAATAATAACTGAATGTTCAATTCATTAAGTGTGCAGATGGTTATCTTAATATTAAAATTTAGAAATTAATTTAAGATGGAATATTACTTTATTAGATCAATTCTAAAATCTATTATTCAAATTGTCTACACAAATTATTCGCTACCTACCAAAACGGATAAATTAAATATTTGAGAACTCTAATTCAGTTATCCATCTCTATTCTTCACTTATGCTGAGACCTAAACAGGCATTAGGCATGTTAGATGAATAGCTGAGACATATTTCCGATTCTGACCTGCTAATTAGTATTATATGATATAATCCATTGTTGTGTGTAAGGGATTACATAAATCCCACCAGAAAAATAGCACATTAATTAACTACGACTACTCTACTATACGTACCTAATAAGATTTTGGCTGTTATATTGTGTGGTTAAAATGAGCCACATAGAGCTTATACCTTAACAACAGGATATTCATTCTTTCTGTGGTGTTGGTCTATTCGAGATTTTCTACGACAACGAATGGCTGACTGGCTAGTATATATAGTTTCTAAATTGGTGTGCCAACAGTGACAACACGTACAATTGTCACTTATTATGGTGGAGATCCAACACCTTATTAGATTTTTCTTGCAAATAAAGGAAAGCACATGCATTACATTACGCTACGTTCCGGTTAAGAGAAAAACAGAAACTGGTGTGCCGCACCTATAGTTGCTTCCCGGTTAATCTGTGAGTCGGTCATCCCTAAACTTCCATTATACATATTGTACAGATATTCCATTGGTTATGAGTACTTATGGTTGATTGTTTCATATTACCGCTTACTAAATGGCCCACACGAACAATGTGATTGCGTATATACTTGACTAATCAATATGAATCTTAATTTGAAATTTTGAATGTTGTGTCTTCATCATAGTACATATATTTATTTGCTTCATAGTTTCCAGCAGATAGGGACAAAATACGGTTTGTTAGAAGCAGTAAACGAACGGACCCAGTACAGTAGAGGAAAAATGGCACATATTGATGAAATGCACCATCCTGTCACTACTATTTACGTACTTGCCATATGCACGTGTTCTAATAGGATGTGTCAATTAGTTTTTATTAAAATTATTTAGCATATCTAAATATTTATTATAATCGACCCCACTTAGTGGGACAAGGCTTTGTTGTTGTTTGTTTTTGTATCTAAATATTTATTATAGGTCTTTATGATTTCGATTTTGTAAATATCTTTTTATATTGTATCATTCGATACAACTTAAATACATATAAATTTTTTCTCAACTGCTCTCTCTTATTCTCTCTAACGGAATGAAGCCCTTCTAAAGTGGAACTTATATATCATAAAAATTATAAATTCAATGGTGATTAATCTCTCAATTTATTACTAGCAAATCTATCTCTATATTTAAGAACCTATTAGTATTATTGTCGGTGCGTCCATGGCCCTCAAATTCTAATGGTTATTGTAGTGTGTAATATAGACTACAAGTATATCTGTAATTCTGTATATATAATAATAAATACGCTGTATACTTAATTTTATGTTATATTGAACATTACTTCCCTTTTTCAAATGCATGAAAGAGATGTGTTCCAGGATAGTTAGTGAGTTTTCAATTTTGAGAAGCACAGAATCACAGATTAGTTATTTTTTATTTTTTTTAAAAAAAATTGTTTTAAATTGAGTATAGAATTATTGAAATCGAGACTAAATAATGTTACTAGTTCCTTCCAAATATAAGCAAATGACAACAAATTGTGGTTGGTTGATTCAGAAATCTATGGATATTTAATGGCAGACATGCATGCTTGCGCAATGGTCTATTATTCGCTTCTATATCTTTTTCAATAAATTTGTTCTGACGAGACTGACAGTTTTATTTAGATAAATATAATATGTATTAATATCTTAGCTATTATTTTTACAAAAAGATATAAGATAAAAATTGTTGGATAATTTAATAGGTTGATTAAATCACTTAACATAATACGTTGCAATTTCTTAATTATTATCTTTATGGAAAAATATCTTCAATATGATTAGTTACTTAATAACAAATCAAATCAATTAAAGCATGATTTTAGATATTTTTTGATGGTTGTACTTGAATTTGAGAAGGGAATTGAATCAAGTTAACTTAAAATTTAAAGTTTCAAACTCTGTATTCACTGAAGCTGGAAATGCAGAAATTTTTTTCGTTTTGTCTTATGGGCAGAAAATAAACGGAGAAGGGAAGAAGAGAAAGAGACCAGTGGTTTAGATTCCAAGTGCCATGAATTCTACGTCCAGTCTCCACCACAAATCATGGTGGAATCTTTATTATAATCCACTGATTACAAACATAAATACTATTGAATTACAACCTAATTCAACTAGTATCTATCCCTAAGCTTTCTTCACCAAAGTTTAGTACCCAAAGTACTGTCTCAACTTGGAAGGAGAATTCAAACAGATTCAAACTGATCACCAAGTGTTAACCCAACCTGGCAAGGGGAACTAGTCCTAGTTCAACTTCCATTTACACAAGAATTTAGTGGCTCTTTTGCATCACTCTTACCTTTTCTCTCTTGGCTTTTACAACTCACATTATTAGCCTTTTTCTCAAAACAGAAAATGACACAAGACAACCATAACAATGAAAATCAGAAATTAAGTTTGAGTAAAAGAAAAAGATTTTAGCTCAATAGTTGAGATGATACTCTGAGTTTGTGCTCTCTTTTTCTTGTCTTCAAATGTTAGAATGAGGTTAGTTATATATCTTCAGCTTGTCTTCAAATTTTGCCTCTTCCATTTCTTGTACCAGCTACCCGTTGGAGTTGTCTCAGCTGGCATGCAGTCCTTTTTTATTTCGCTCCACTATCTCTGCTGCTTGAGGAGCCCGTACACCACCTCTGTGGTCCTTTGCTTTGCTTTCTTCCTTGACATGCACTCCTTTTTCATTTTATTCCATTTCTCTGCTGTCCGAGGAGCAGCCCCACTACCTCTGCTCATTAGCAAATTTGTGTTTTGCTCTCCCATACTCTGAAGTTTGCTTTACTGATGTCCTTGGAGTGGTGGTAGTATCCTAACTGTCCTTGGTGTGTTGTTTCTTCTTTTTTCTTCCAGCGTCTTGCTTTGTTCATGATGTAGACAACTGCCCTTTTTCTTTTATCAAATGGATAGCCTTTTATTTTTGCTTAACGGTACTATGTTAGAGTGCTTTGGACTTGTGCATTAACTTGAAGCAGCAAGGGAATTGGAATAAACCAACTACATTGTTTGGCTGTGAAAGTGAGTATTTAGGCCTGTAACAATAAAACACACATTAAACAATATTGGACTTTTAACCCAACCAATATCTGTAATCATTTATTTGCCCAAAATCAAACTAAGCTCAACACTTTTGTTTTACAACATTCTTGGTAATTACATAGCTTGATTTGTTACTTTTAAAGCCTTCACATACATTTTATATACACATATGTCGGCATAGTGAAATACACAAGAATCTGTTTAATACTTAGATAGCATCGATCATGTACAAGCCTTTCAATTAATTTTTTACCCACATTCCTAAGTTCATGATTTATGCACAGACGTCCTTGCAAATAATTACACTTCACAGGATTAGCCCAAGGTTTCTATAAGTTACTCATTCTATTCAAGAGACACTACCAGTAAAAGTTGCGCATTTGTGCATACATGATTTACATTTGTTAATCAAAGGAAAAGGATCAAGTTTGATGCTTGAAAGAGGAAAGGCAAGGCTTAATTTGGAGTCCCATATATGGCAAAAGGGAATTTTACTCAAGCTAAGTGATATCAGTTGCTACCATCATCATCATGCATGAGATAAAGAGGTTATGGGAAAGAGGAGAGATCGATACAGAGAAGCCAAAAATAGAAAGAGAAGAAGGAAAAGATGAAACATACGAGGCTAGGGGATAGCTATTTATCTCTTCGACATTTGAAATTCAAGATGTTTTAATAATGGATGCTCATTAATAATACAGCAAGTTTGGGTTGAGTGGGTTTTGAAATTCTTATAGGAACAATGTTAGTAGTACCCAATAACCCACCTTATCAACTAATAAAACTTAGTTGTGAATTAGTTAATCATGCAATAGACCTTCAAATTTCTGGTGTGGTAGTTGTGAATCAAGTAATAGACCTTCAAATTTGATCATGTTTCTATGATCATAAAGAAGGTGGTCAGCCGTACAATGAACTTGTTTTCAACAGAAAGCATACACACAATATGAATAAACGCACCATATATTTACCATACAACATGGATTCTCTCCATACAACATGGATTCTCTTCACCAATTTGAACAATTTCCAGCTTGAAACTGTACCATCATCACCCAGATGTCATTGAATTCAGCTTCTTTTCATACATTTTGGCACGTCGAAGAGCGTCCAAGGCTTCAGCTTGTTTTCCTGAACGTTTCAAATTAACCGCCTTTCTTTTTTCATCTTTGATTCTTTCTTCTAACTGAATTCTTTCTTGGTTAGAGTTTTCACCTTTAGTGACATTGGATTTCACAGGCTCTTGTCTCTCCGGGCCTCTTGATGCAACATTAGCATCTTCAATTCCAATAGCTTTCAGAGCAGATAAGAGTTGAGGATCAAGAAAATCCTCAACAGTCACATCTTCGGCTGCATCTGGTTTATTGGCATCATGGGCTGCCAACTCCTCCAACTGGGTTTCGATCGCCTTTGCCTTTTCAAACTCGGCTTCTGCTTCCTCTGTGCGGCCTTCCCTCCGTAGTTTTAGGGCTTGGCGTTTGTGCCCCAGGGACTCCTGTTGCAGCTTGAACCGATCACGGCTACTCAATGGTTTTGAAGCAACACTTGTTGACTCTTGCTTCGCGGCAACACTTGTTGACTCTTGCTTCTTTACAGCATGAGATGCATCAGGAACATTGTTTGCAGAAGAAGTAATTGGCTGCGCACTTCCATCCTCCAAACTCTTCTCTAACAGCTTGGCCTGCCGGAGTTCTTCTTTAGCTTCTGCAAGTTTCCCTTCTCTTTTCAAAGTAACTGCCTTCCTTTTATGAGCTAAAATATCTTGATGTAGGTGGTCCATGGAAGCATAATTCTGAGCAGCATTTAACTTGCTAATGTTAGGTTTTTCATTTGTGCCAGTCAATTCTCTTTTCGTGGTAACACTGTTTTTGAGTTGCTGATCTTGGCTGAGATTTTCCGAGGAGTCCAAATGAATAGGATTACTTGTTTGAGATGAACTTGTTGAACCATCACTAGTAAGTCTATCTATTGAATGCATGGAGTGGCCAGCTGAAGTGCTATTATCAGTTGTTTGTGCTGTGTTCATCTTTTCTGCAAGATTTTCCCTTGAAGCACTCACCTTGGCTGATAATGAATCCTTATTTTCGATTGGCTGAGAGGGAGGAAGCACTGAATTACCTGACTCCCTTAAGAATGGAATATTTGTATCTGAACCTTTATCCACTTCAACAGTTGATCTTAAACTCTCAGGTTTTTCCTGTAAGTCAGATGATTCAGGCATTACTGATTTTTCATCCTCCATTTGAGCTTCCAGACTCTTGGTCATTCTTAAAACTTCCTCAGCTTCTTCTATTTCTCCTTGGCGCCTTAAAGCAAGAGCCTTCCTTTTCAATGCTAAAAGTTCTCTTTGAATCTCACCCTTACTCCTAGAAGCTTTAGCAGGAATACCTGAAGACGAATTGTGTATATATAGTTCCTTTTTAGCTGGCTCTTTTTTTACAGTCACAGGTTCAAATTCATCCTTCCACCCCAGATTGACGAGCATGGAATTCAAGGCGGGGTCACGCATATCCTCTTCCGAAACAAGAGTATTGCTTTCTTCATCAATTGCAGATTCAACTGGAGGATTTAAGATTTCATGTGTCATCATAGTAGCCTCAACCCGTGCTTCATTTTTTGGTGCTTCCAACTCTGAAAGCTCTGTTTCCAATGCTTTAGCCATGCTTAGCACTTCCTCTGCATCTTCAGCTTTCCCTTCACGCCTGAGAGCAAGGGCCTTTTTCTTTAATCCCAAGAGCTCCCTCTGGATTTGACCCTTATTTTTTCTTGGTGCTCTAGAATTCTTAGTTAAAGAAGCATCACTGACAGGCAGAGAATGATCATTTTCTTTCTTCAAAAGCTTGCTTGGAGAACTAGAAGGTTCATTACTGTCATCATTCCAACCCAAGTCCTTAAGGAGTGAAAGATAGGCTGGATCAGACATATCTTGATCTGTCACATCATCTTCACTTCCTTCCTCAACTTGCATATTTCTATGAATATCAGAATGCTTTCTTGATGTATGCAAGACATTGTCTGTGGTACTACTTATCTGAGGTGCTTTGAGATTTGAAGCCTTGTCCAACTCTGTCAGCTGACGCTCAAGATCAGCCCCCTTTCGCATTTCTTCCTCTGCTTCGTTCAGTTTTCCTTCCCTTCTCAAGGTAAGAGCCTTCTTTTTCGAGCTCAAAAGCTCTCTCTGAATCATCAGTCGGCTTTTTGATGCCATTTTTGAAGCAGAAGTATTAGTGGCATTAGTATTTCTCTCATCAAATTGAATGGAGTCTGATCCATTACCCGTAATGTCAGAACTCATATTTTTCTGAACAGCAGTGGACTTTTCAAATATGGTGCTGTCTTCCGACTCAAAGCCCCTTTCTAATAACTTCGCCTTTTTTAAGGATGCCATTGCTTCTTCAGTATTACCTGCCCGCTTCTGATTAAGAGCTTCTCTTTTCAAATATTGAATTTCACTAAGCACTGCTTCTTTGTCAATGGTTTGGGACTTTATGAATGTTTGTTCAGGTTCAGTCCAACCTATTGATTCCAAAGCAACAGCTAATTCAGGGTCCATCATATCCTCTTCAGTCACTTCAAAATTAGCACCAAGATCATCAGAAATATGAATAAGGCCATCAAGATCAAAACCTTTCCCATGATCATGCAGATTTGAACCTTCTTTTTCATTATCCATGCTACGGATAAGCGCTGATAGTTCATCATCAGAATCTTCAGCTTCAGCTAGGAGTTCCTGTTCTTCCAGCTGCTTTTCAAGAATTTTAGCTCTTTTTAATTCCTCTTTCGCCTCTGCAAGCCTACCCTCACGCTTCAACGTAAGAGCCTTTTTTTTCAGAGCAACAACCTCAGTCTTGTCAATTCTGCTGCCCTTTTCTTCACCAGTCTTCGGACGGACTTCTCCAATGATTGATGACAGTTCACCCTCCAAACTCAAGCTTGCTGGCTTTCTATCTTCACTATGTAGATCCATATCAGACCAACCCAGCTCTCTAAGTTCAGACATAAGATCATCCTTTTCTTTACCCTCATGAGGAAGTGACTTTGTTTTACTGCCAACCTCTTCTGGACTACCTTTGTTATGCATGTCAGACAAGTTTCCAGAAGATAACATCTTCTTACGGTTCTTCCTTAACTGAATTTCCAAAGAATCAGCCTGCCTCTCAAGTTCCTTTCCTCTCTTAAAAGATCTCAAGGCCTCCTCAGATTTCCCTTCTCCTTTCAGAATTTTGTACTTCCTTTTTTCCTCCAATGCTTGCTGACGTAACTCATCAGGAGTGGTGGATCCAACATCAATGCCCAGAATATCAGGCTTATCATTTGAGACAAATTGTTGTATTTCGCTGTCATCAGAATTGGAAAATCCCTTAGCACTTGAAGATGATGCAGTGCCACTTGATTTTTGACTGCTGGGAGCTTTTTCCTCTCTACCAGAACCAAGAATCTGGCTTAAAACTTCATCCTCATCTCTAGAAGTTGATTTCACGTTCCCTGGATGAATTGAAGTGAATATTTGAAAATATGGAACTGAAGTGATAAAGAAAGAAAGAACATAATTGACAGAGTACAACTCCAGGGTAAACTAGTACACATACAAAAGATTTTGTTTTTCAAAAAAAAGGAGAGAGAAAAGAAAAACACCTCTTCCCAGTCTGCGTCCCTGTCTCAACTCAAACCGTGCTGCCTCTTCTAGCTTCTTACATGGTTCACAAATACGTACAGGGGAATCACCTTGTCCACGTAAAACCATTCTTTGCTGGGTACAACTGTTGCAAAACAAGCCCCCACACCTTCTACAATGATGCTGAAACATGAAAGAAAACTGCCTATTAAATTTTGGACAATTATTGCTAACATAGTTCCAATAAGACTCTTATAAGCAAACATGGAGAAGCATATTCCGGCATATGAATCCCATTTTTCAATTTCCACAGAAGACCAAAATACTGACTTAACCCATCTCATTGTGTTTATTGAGACCAAAATTCCATTTGACTATAACAGAAACATTGAATTACCCATCTCATTGAAAATACAGATGCAATGCAGAAGGGAAGTGGTACCAAAAGATCAAAACACAACCACATGACATAGACAGATGTTCTTTTCTACATTTACATAAATGAGTAGGAAGTAAATTCGCACGTATTCTCCCAATGGGAAAATGAGCAAACGAACTACTCTTGTATTCATGGATCAATGAGAAAAGCACAGCATTTTACTGTAGTTTTGACAGTTGGAAATATTGTAATGCAAAGCCAATAAGTTGAGATAGTCATTTAGTTAGGATCAACTAAGAAGCAATCTAACACATAATTATACACATACAACAATATCTCTTATAAGCATGGCATTTACATACAATTAAACCATGTAATTGAAAATTCAGTCAGCTTAACCGGATTATCCCAGAAAAATCACTGACGACTAATTTTCAAATCACTTTTAACTTAATGGGAACTAACTATCCGTGAACGTAACAACATCAATGACAAAATTTCAATCGATCATGAAAAATCATGGGCTTTCTCCCTAAAAGCAAAAGTTTCAACATTTGCTCATAGAAGAAGAAAAGAATGAACAATCGGATCATGAATAATATGAAACAGAACCCAAGAGAATACAATAAAATAAAAAGAAGAAGAACCTTGCGATTGATGAAGGTGAACTGAGAGGAACATCCCTGGCAGTGTGAGGAATCGACGACCCAAGTATTCCCTCGCAGCGAAGGCTTTGGCGGCAACCCGATCTTCTCCAACATGTTGCTCCCTTTCTTTTGTGAAGAGAAAAAAGGATGGGGAAAGATAATTAGTCTGGTTTCGTGGGAGAGAGAAAAACGATGAAATCGGTGAAGAAGAAGAAGAAGAAGAAGAAGAAGTAGAAGAAAAGTGGCGATGGTTGCAAGCTGCCGATCCCGAAACGCGTACGTGACTCCGGTTCTTGTACGCCGGGTTTAGCCAGTTTCACATACGCGTTCAATACTACGTCGTCGTTTTGCTTTTATTCATTTTTCAGATTAAATCAATTTTTGGTTCCGGAAAGTATTATTGTGATTTTTTATCATGCTAGGCCAAATATTTTTAAACTATTTTCATGTGTAATGAATAAGAAAATTAATTATTTTGCTAATAAATTTTGTTATGAAGCATGCACCTAACAATTTTATATCACATTTGATTATATCAAATACTATTATATAGATAAAAATAATTAACTTACACATTCATTGTTTATATATAACAAAAGGATCAATGTAGAGATTGATCTTAAGTCAGAACATGTGAGTGGAGTAACATACATGCCTTTATAGTTGGAAGAATAATTCCCAAGTATTTCTTCGAACATATACTGCTGGACCAGTTCAGGATACTCCACAATAATATGAATAAGGATGATGGTGGTACTTGAAATATTTGTAGGTGTTTTTTTTCCTCTTGTTTGTTCTAATCTTCAAATTTATGCATTACATTTCCCTCATTTATATTCATTTCATCAGAATGATATATTATCTTATTTGTTAGGAAGCATCAAACAATGTTGTATTCTCGATTTAAAGGGTCCTACTTTCATATAAAATGAACTGCAAGTTTCCTTTCTCACTATTACCCTATAAAGCTAGAAGCATAAAATCTTTCTTTCCAATGTACTTTTGAGTTTTAAAATCTAAATTTTGCTGAGCAGGTCACTGATTTTGGGCTTTCCAGACCTCATGCTTCGATTGTCCGAGGAACTTTTGGATATCTAGATCCGGAGTATATGTCTACAAGAACCTTCACTGAGAAGAGTGAAGTTTATAGTTTTGGTATGCTACTCTTTGAGCTTATTACTGGCAGGAATCCACAGCAAGGTCTCATGGAATATGTAAAACTCTTTGATAGTTTGATGTTATGAACTTGGAAAGTATGAAAGTTAACCATGAATTAATCCATATTTTAGTAAAGTAATTAACCATGAACTAATCCATCACAAACACAGTAGGAAATTGACAGTAATAAGCCTACTGTTTCCTTGATTTAGGTTATTGTTTAAATTAATACATCACACTGGACTTCAAGAAATGGCTAGTTATTACATAACAAGCGTAAAGCATGCTGAAGGCATTGGATTTATCAAGATCTAGTTCTTGAGGGCACCCTTAGTCTTTAAGTATTCCACAGTCTGATCATAAATTTCTTCAACTCCATACTTGAAACTGAAGCCTTCTTTGATAAGCTTCTCAGAAGAGACGATTAACTTTGTTTTGGAGGGGCAATCATTGAATCTGCAATTACAAAATTGAAAATGAGTTGAAAACGGTATACATAATAAAGGCTTCACATAAAAGTGCAATATGAAATCAACAAAACATGATTCTCAAAAATTCACACCAAATTTCAGAATTAGAAGCTTACTCAGTTGGAACTTTATACTGAGGGTACCGTTTGTTAAGAAACTTAGCAAGCTCAGGAACACTAGTGTTGTGGCCACAGCAAATGTATCTACCAGAAGCTGATTCCTTCTCTGCCACAAATATATGTGCCCGGCAAATATCCTCCACATGAGTTATGGATATTGAACCTGACAGCATCTGCATTCCTTTCAAACCATTTATGAGGAAATCGTTGCCTGCAGGGTTTCAAAGAATACCATTCTTGAAACATGAACGAACTCAATTATTATTAGGAGTATTTGTAATGTTTTTTGAACCTGTTATAAGGCATGTGGCAAGGCCAACACTAGATGGGATATCTGGGGTGAGAGAAGGACCAACTGTGAGGGCAGGTATGACAGTGATGAGATTAATGTGATTCTCTTCAGCAAATTTCCATGCAGCCTTCTCAGCTAGTGTTTTGGATGCTGGATATCCCTGAACATTTGGATTACCAACTTCACTTTTAGTATCTATCATCATTCAATAATATAGTTTGGTTTCTATATACATTACCCAAGTAGGTGGCTTTGCAGTGTTCAAGAATTCAATATCAGTCCAGTTGGTTTCATCCATGACCAAACCTGTCCCATTGAGTTGGTTTATAGTCACTGCAGCTGCCGATGATGTCAGGATTACTCTTTTAACTTGTTTTGCTTTTGAACATGCTTTCAACACATTCAGGACACCTTTTATTGCTGGCTTTATCATGTCATTCTGCAACATGTCACTCTTTTTTAATTCAATCACTCATTCACACGTTTAAAAGTATCTAATTTCAATGTAAAATACCTCAGGGTCTTCAGAAGCAAAGTTCACAGGGGTAGCAAGTTGGAAGACTAGTTCACAACCTGCTATTGGGGCATCAAAATCTTCTTCCACTGTTAACTCTGCTCTAAATATCTTCAACTCTCCCACACTTTTTAGTGCCAATAGGTGAGATATTTTCTTAAGATTATCTGCACACAAATTTTGTTCAATTCAATAGAATAAAATGGTAACTTTAATACATTTTTAAAATTTATTGGAATAACCTGTTGATGAAACGTATTATTAGAATGCATGGTAGAGAGTGAATAGGCCAACCTGGGTTTCTAACAGTGGTGTTGACGGCATAACCTTTCTCAAGCAACTGCTTTATGAGCAAAGAAGCCACAAAACCAGTTCCACCAATGACGCATGCCTTCTTCTTATTCTCCATTTGGTTCTCGATGCTAGCCATGTTCAAAGATGTAATGGGATAATGGAGAGTTATACATACTTGTTTGCTCCTTAAATAATACGGTGTTTCATTTCCATCAGTTACTTGAGCACGTGACCAACGCATCAACAACAAGTCCTATGAAACTAGCTGAACAAATCTATCAATTTAGTAAGAGAGATATATATTAGAATATCAAAATCAGGAAAATATTAAAGAGGATTAAAAAAAAAATCAATGTAATTTATTAGGATATTATTTCATAACGAGCGTACTCTTGATCTTTATATTAGTAAGAATCTTGTAATCACAGATAAAAAATATGAATAATAAAAATAATACTTTTCTAAACCTCTTTGATATTTGTCTGATTTTGTTTCCTAATTATGATATTCTAATAATATATTCATTAAAGTTATTTAACCTTCATATATTCATTTCAATATTTTTAATTATCAATTCCCACCTCACCTTACAGACTCACATGATTCATCTACTATTCTAACATCTAACGTTTCACCTGCACAAGCATATAACAATAGCTAAAGGTGGGGAGAATTCTCATCCTCTATATATATATTGCTATAATTTTTATGATAAAGATATTACACTTTATTTTTAAGATTGTTATACACCTTATTTAACATTTGAAAATTTAACATTTATTTTTTTATTATATGATATAATTAAAAAATTATTAAATTTATTTTATCTTAATTATCCTATAATTAATGTAGTCTTTATTGAACTTAATAATTCATGTGGGACTCGGTAACGCTGTATTCCCATGGAGAATGGAGATGTATAAGAACGTTTTCCAATCATGAAAATTGAAGGTGCATAATATGGGTTGAGAAGCACGTTTTGGCTCCGTGTATTGCCATCTTTTTTTTTTCATGGTATTTCACTATTTCTCGATATGATAGGTTAAGAATTAATTCGCGGTGAATCTGAACATTTACTTAAATCGACGAGTGAACTGATGTTTAACAATATAATAACCGAATTTAGATTTTGAGCACTTATTATTCATGGCTGTTGGCTTTTGTGACCTAAATCTAATCACTAAGTTCTAAGTGCTTCCACAATGTTAGTGGAAATATACACAAAATTTCACTGGATTTCTCATGCGATGTGAGGCACCTAACTAATTTAAATGTGAGAGAATGGTAGTTAGGTAGTTTGATTAAAATTTTTCCCCTGTAATTTACTGCAAATGTCCAATGCTTTAAATTTCTTTAGTTAATCAATCAACATTTCCATGCTCCATCAGATAATGCTTTTTCTGCTCCCTTTTTACCAGCTGATCTACTAAAAACTATATATAGAAATTAGAATAGATGTCAAAATCTATGGCTATATTGGCTTACTTCTTAGCCAAAAAAGACGGTGACATCTTCCTCATTTTCATGTGACAGCTAATGGAACATGAATTAGGAAATCTGCTATGCTGGGGTTTCAAATAAACCACTTAAGATTTAGCAATCCAGCAGTACATTCAATATCAGAAACGAGGCATTCAACTAACGATGGGAATCATGAGAAGTTGAGAACTAAAGCCATAGCAACTTCCAGAAAAGAAAATAACATCGTTGGAAACTATTTTTGCCTAGTCCACTGAGTGTAAAGTTCACTCTGTTAAGAAGCAATAAATATTACCAAGAACTCGCTCTTTAGCATTAATCAAAACATAATTTTTCTTGGTACTTGAAAGCATATTCTGTCTCTGAATCACTGGCCAAATTGAATGATATCTTTATTTGCACTATTTGGGTTCAATCATCATTCTCATCTAGTAAATGCCCGTAAATTTTGTTCCAACGCTCTGAAGCTTCTTCTGGTGTGCGGAAAGTCCAAATGTGAGGCTTTGAACTCTCACGAGCTTCCAGAATTTCCTGCACAAAGTAATTCATCTTATTACCAGAGCTGAAAGCTTATTTTGATCCTGCAACTTGTGCAATGCAACAATGAAAAAGCATGAACATGAATGAGGCCATTCCATAGCATACACATACCACATGAAGATTGCAAGCAATAGACAAACAATGCAAAGAGGAAGAATACCAAAAAAAGATCATTTGAAAAACATAGCTATAAGCATTCTCAGACTCCTCATAAATTATAATCAAGCTGCAGAAGAACTACCCCTCACATAGCATTGATATCTGCCTTCACTTTTCCATTACTGCCAACTCTAGCATAGGATTGATCATGAAATCGAATTCGGTTCTAACTCTAACTATGTAGGCAGCATGACAGCAAAAAAATTGCAAAATCTAATGTATCACTTAACATAATCAGAGATTTGGGACCTGAGAATAGTAAAACAGATTTGAGGAAATCAACACAAAGAAAATGTTTCCATCATCTATAAAATTAAATATTCATCCAATTACAGAGCACAACACACGAAACCAGAAAGGATGAGGAGGCAACCAACCTGGACCTCGGATTCCCTCTTCGTCTTGAGATTTAAGCAATCAAACATGGCTTTCCATTGCTTGGAACAATTATCAAGAACACCAACCCTGTAATATTGCTGCATCTGATGAACGGGGGCTGCGCGTATTCAAACAAAAGTAAAAACGGTGATAAAAATTCAAATTTGATTAGTAGTATTTAGCTAACCAGATTGAGAAAATAGGGTTAAAGACAGTAACGGAAGAGGGATGAATGGAATTACAATAGCAGAACCAGAGAGCATCGAAGCAAGCGGAGCACTTCAATTCGCGCTTAACAGTAGAGCCGCGTGGATATTCCTTCTCTTCCGCCTTAGACATAACAATCTGAGATAAAGTCAATATTTCTTTGACAGTTGCCAAATTTTGGAGCTATGATTATGAATTGATTGCTGAAAACCGAACAAAAATATAGAAGCAATGAAATAATGAACCCCCGTCAGCAATGTAGAAACCAAACCTGTGGATTTTCGGAGCAGGAGGAACGACGATGAGGGGAAAATGGGGAAGTGAGGTGGAGCTTAAAGATTTCTTAAGTGCTTCGGCGTTGCCCTCTCTTTTCAACGGAGACCAGAAGATCGTGCCTGGCGGAGCACGCAGTAGCTACGGCGGTTCCTATCTTTCTCTTTTTTTTGGATAATGGGTATAGGATTTGGGCCCCTTTGCTGGATTGGGCCAGTCAACGGGGAGCTGGCCGAATAGTAGTTGACCATAAGAAAAGGGACTTGATACTCGTCATCATCCAATTAAATTCAATGCAGAAACTAACTTAAGATTGGTTGAGTCCGTTTAATCTCGCAAGTTTGAATTTTACTTTATACATGCAGCAATTTATTGATTAATGACTGATCTTAAATGAAGTTCAGATTCATGACTGGATTGGTCCTTGGCTTAAAAAAAACCGTGGGCAACCAAATAAAAAATTCAATGCAGAAATCTGGGGAATTATTAAGGTTCTCAGCATGGCTTGGACAATCAGCAGGACAGCAGCCCCATAGAAATTCACTATGATGTAACTTGGTTTGTCACTTTCGTTTCTCTTTTTTTTTCTCTTTTTGTTTCTGTTTGGGCTTCGGCCCCCTATGTCACCAAAAATGCATCTTTTTTTGTCTGTTTTTTATATTCTCTCCATGTGTGTTGAACTATTGATGTGGCAACTTTATTGCCAAGAAGATTAAGATAACCGAGAGATGGATTAATTATATAAGTTTTAGTAAAGTTATAGTATAGTAATAGACTACCGTATTATCCAATTCATAAAATGACCATAAATGATTAAATTATATAAAAGGCCTTCACAGTTTACAGTTTACAGTTAACAGTTAAAAATATCATTTTTTTTTATATATAACACGAAGTTTAAATACTACACTCCCAAACCAGTAATCACTTTATGTTTTTTTTTTCCTCCCTTAAAACTAAACTCATTACAGGGTTTCTCAACTACTTCAAAGATATACTGAAATTTTAATTGTTTATATGCAATTCAAAGTACTTATTTTATTATTCTAGGAATTTATTTATTTTTAGTTAGTTTGTTATTTTTATGAGTATGCTTCAAAATCGCTTGATACAAAATAATGCAGGATCCAAAATCTGGTTGAACGGTTGACGATATAATTCAAGATTTGACAACTATAATTTTTGGTACTAAGGACGTTCTTAAATTAGGCAGATTAGAACAATCAACAAAAAGGAAACAATCAAGGGATAGCTTCATTATACAAGGTCTGTAATCTGTATGCATTTGTGCTCACAATAACCAAGATAAATACTATGTATACATATAACACAATGATTATACCTGAGTATGTTTCCATTTCATGTCACCTAACACAATCTCCACCAAAAATAATATTCAAATCACAAATGTCAAAGATGTTTCAGTTTACCCTTGGCAACAGAAGCCTTAAGATGCTGCATATGACATGAAGCTTTCTCAGGTCCTGTCAACCCAGAGCAAATGTCACTGGCTCCTAATGTGACAGCAAAGTAAAGATAAACACTACAAAGGAGAACTAGTAGAACAAGAGCTGACAAGAGGAACCGGTGCCTCTCCATGAGTGTTGACCAACTTCCCAGTTCATTCTTTGTGAAGGGCCTCCTGAAAGATGGTGACCTCATCGGAGCTTGCCAGAAGCTGCATGTCATGTCAAACATTTGTAGTTTGTAAATATCCAATACACACATATCTTTGGCTTCACAGAAAATATAATGAAATGATTCATTTTTATTTCTATTCTTTTGGGGCTTTGAGAAATGACATCAGAATCACATTCCACTCAAAACTTGAGTTCGGAAAATGTAGTGAATTGTCTTCTTGACTTGGCCTTAAATAAAGAACAACGGGATGTTCATGCAACTAAATATGAAAGCATCCATAGCTCAATAAAAGCCATGAATCACACTCATTTCATTGGTGTACATCAAGCAAGATGATAGGAAAATTGAAAAGCCTAAAACTACACAATTTCAATCTCTAGTGAATTACAATCAGTTCTCAAGATATCAATGCATGAGACCGCTGAAAGTAGATTCAACTAGTTACACATCCATCGCTTTGGAAATTCAAAATATTTAAGAATTGGAGAAATCCGCATATGTTGAATAATGTCAAATGGCAACCAAACTGGAAACAGCAGCTTTCAAGTTCAACCACAATGGAAAACAATATGGTAAAAGTAGTCTATAAATTTCATGCTAGAATAAATAAAATAAACAACGATAGCAACATCAATTGTCATAAAACAGAGAGCCTCAGCAAAATATATTTTGTCATTAGACTCTAGAAGAAAATAGACTCCTCCAGATTTTTCACCAGATGACATAGGCCAGCCTGAAGTTTAACAAAATCGAAAATAATATTTCCACATTAACATAATAATAGTGCAACCCCTAAAAACCACTGGAACATTCTTTTCAGTGATACTTCAGCAATGTAATGACTCAAGAACCAAGAAAAGAAGACAATTTTCCCTCTTGCAAAACTGGTTCCTTTTCTAAATATATAGAATAGAAGGTAAACCATTTTTCCCACTCAGAAAAACATGTTCAAATATTATATATGATTATATGAATTGTTATAAAGCAAATATGCTGCAGAAGTAGCTTATAATTTATCACAATTTTCCTGTTTCACTTCTATTGTTGGAACCCTGATCCTGAATTGTATCAACCACTATAATAAGTTGATAGATACAACACAGCTGTGATCACAAGAAGTCAAAAGTGGGAATATAATTCATAAGAGAATTGTTGATTGCAAATTGCAATAATAGCACCTAATCAAAAGTGTAACTACTCTTAAACTCATCATACAATGCCAGTAGGCTTGCAATGGAACAACATAGATCTCACTATGACACTATCTATAATTCTATACCAAATGGCAATATCATTTTTTACCTATTTTCTTATCCTAGCAAGATCAATGAAATAGCCACGGCAGGAAAACAGATACACAATCCAAGGACCAATACTGTTGATAAACAAAAACCATCCACTCTCAACCAAGGTCACACCAATGAGAATAATAGTTCCTTCGCAAAATTCAGGATGAGAATATTAATTAATTTAAGCCCACAAATTGAATCTACCGAAACCCTACCCCGTTTTAGTTGCAAATTAATATGCAAATGCAACATCAGATCTGAAAATTCAAGCAGTGAATACTAAGGCAGTATCGAAACATGAATTAAAAGTCTCATCTAAGCAAAAGTTACTCCACGCTCATACAACAAAATGTTTTTTTGTTAAAATTTTCCGGGTAACATATACGTATACACAACAAAATCCGAGACTAGAGATAATCCAAGACACAAAGCAAAGCGAATCAAAACCAAAACCGTAGATGAAAACACAGATCGAATAAAAGGGAAAAGGAGAAAAGGCGTTACCGTGAAAATGGAAGGGCGTGCTTGATTTAAATTGAACTGAAGGGGAAGAATAGGGCGTGATGCAATTCGCGATGAAGAGCACGTAGCTCAGCAGCATAAACTAGAAGAAGATTAGAAAAATAATAACGGAAATGTATTTATTGTTATGTTAGGTGAGAAAGCATGAGATCCATCAATGTCAAAACTGATGCACACAGTCTAATATGCCGCGGGGATAGACAACGATTCGTCGCAACTTGCAACTTTAATGCAAACACAAAAGAAAACTTCTTTAAATCCTGTGGTTGCAACCTTCCCCGACTCTTCTGTTCTTGGCCTGTATTTTCTTCTTAATATTTTTTACGTCACAAGGCTTTAAATAAAATTTTTCTACTTATAAAATTAGGAATTTGTGATTTTTATTTTCAATCCTTAAAAAAAATTATGGTGTTGATTCAAATAAATATTATCATTCTTTCCAGTATCAATTATTATGTTCACACCCATATTTTAAAGAATAATAAATATGAATCTCTTAAGTTGCTTTGTATGTGTTGAATAATAGGAACTACTTTGAAAAGCTACAATATCCATTTTCTTTTAACACTATTTCCTTAACGAATAAAATAAATTTTAGTTAAAAGGTCATAACTCATAACTAACCTATCAAAATTTCAGGGAGTAATCCTATGCCTATCCCACATCACCTTGTTTAACTTGAGGTTGTCTTGATGCACATTAATTTGGCCTATAATTATGAGATAGAAGTCCAAAGCAAATTACAGCCATGCGCACATGATGACATTGCAAAAGGCAACTCTAGTAGAGTAGCAGTCTAACACATACTTACAATAGAAATGACGAAATTATCGCTTTCAGAATGTTTCAAGTTTTCTTCACATTAGGAGCTATATATTGTACGAATAATCCAACACAAAATCAAGTAGGGAAATGCATTCCTTGGAGAATATATTACAAATGCTTCTATCTCCCCTCCTGAATTTTCAGTCTTCACTCTTCATTTTTTTTAAAAGATGTTTTTAATTTTAATACCCACTATAACAAACACACATGACTTCTACATTTGACAAACAAGTCCAGTACAGGGTGCTACACAAATTCATGTCCCTTCAGAACAGGAAATATGAAGAACCAAGAACAGATGCATGATTTCTTCCCAAGTTGCGCCCTCGGAGGCATTCCACATCAACAACATCCGAGTGATCTATGAAGAGATTCACCTGAAACATATCAAAGAGGTATAGTATATGTTTAATATCCCAATAAAATAAAATGAATAAAAAAACCCTTAATATCAATAGAAGATGTGGTATGTAAATAAACATATAGTAGAGAGTATTCATTTACATTTGGACCATATTGTTTGATAAACCACTCGGATGTTCTCTGATTTGATGCTTCAAACATAGTCTTCTCAATCCCAAGCCGCCCTATGATCTTCGCTATAAGGTCTGCGCGCATGTTATCAGCATGTTTGGAAAGATCATCAGCATCAATCATTATCATGTCCGCACCGGCTTCCAAACATCTCTCAGCCCTTCTGATCAAGAGATCCACATCTTCCACAAATTCTGTGGCAAAAGTTTCAACACAAGTCAAACTAATATTTTGTTGTATGGTGATTTTGGGTGTTTGTGTGTCATTAACAAGTACAGAACATTTATATCATCATACTCTGCCCTTACAACTTACATCGCTTATATCACCCTTAGATTTTGGTATAAACTTCACTTCAACACTCAAACTCTTATTTTTCAAATTTGATCACGATGGTTATCCAATTGACATCCACATTATATGCTCAAATAGCCCTCAATCCAAAAGGATTGATACCATGTGCACCACCAGTAACTACAAGCTACTGCTTTCTAATACAGCATTCAAATTACTGAGGAAGATGATAATACCATGGTAAAATATGTTCTGCATCATCCTTTTGATTTCATACACATTCTAACTTTGAAATTTAAGAAAAGAAAAATTAAATGAATAAAAACTTATCTTATTATCTGCATTCATTCATCTGCTTAAAGACAATTTATCATCCAAATTGAACTCACAGACATTCTGAATTTCAATATTTCATTTCATTTCAACTCATTGTACTCAGCAAAATTAGAAAAGGAAGAGCATAGAGCAAAACAGAGACATGCTATATTTATTTTTCCCTCCAAAAAGATACGAGTTAACCATTTTATGAGGTAAAAGCTGAGCTTCCATTTAATTATGAGGTAGAATGAGCAGGTATCGGACAAGTTTACATCTCAAGATAAAATTATAAAAACATAAATCATAGACACACACACGCGCTTGCGCGCATATAAATATGGTTACCAGATGATCTGGGCGCTGAAGGAGGAATATAAGCCCCAAAAGCCCTATAAGGACCTCTTGGAATATCAGACTCCTTAATCTTGACCTCAAAATGGGGCTTAGCTTTCATGCCACCACTCTTAATCAATCTGACAAATCTGAGAAGAGTCTCTTCGGGAATCCCAAGTGAGCCCACATTGAGCTCAATTGTGTCAAAACCCATCTGCTTGCATTCCTGTCACAAGTCACAGCAATAAATCATGCAAATTATTATTGACCTAGCACAACAATAACAAACAGCTAATTAGAAACCAATAGAGAGAATTCTCAGACTCAAACCTCAACAAAATCTTTGAAAGCAGAAGGACCTTTGGGAATGGTGTGCTCAGCCCAATCACCAGTGCTAACGTACACATCATGGTGATGAGCCATGTCGATCACTTCTTTGAGAAGTGACTTTGGCATCAAGCTGTGAGACCCTCCAGAAAACTTCAATCCGTCAACGTACTCTCCCATTGATTCAAATATATCCTAAAATTAATCAATTAATTGATTAATTAATGTAATCTCCACTTAAGCCTTATATAATTAAATTAGAGGCACGCAATGCAGTGCAATGCATGATAATGTTAACCTGAAGAACATTGTGGTTGAAGAGAGAGTAATCAGGGCTTCTCATCTCGGTGACGCCGTAGCGGCGAGGCTTGGAGGGGCGGTCCTCGTTCTCCTCGAAGCTCTTCCATCTGTACGCTGACATTTCTCTTTCGCGATGAGATGAGAACTCAAAAGAGAGGAAGCGGGGAATTGAAGATGGATTCTTTTGGGATTAATTATTGAATCGAATTTCTCTCTGCAAATATCCAAATGGAAATGGATGCTGATTGTGATCGTGATTGAGTTCCTTCTCGGAGCTGAAAGAAGGATGCAGTTCCTTCTAGAAACACGGTTTATTCATATTGCCACGTGTTCATTCATGGTCTTTTTTAGACAATAGAACTTTGCATTTACACTTTGGATAAAAAATAAAAATATAATAAATAAAAATTTATTTTACTAAAAAAGTAAAAAAATTATAATAAAATTAAATTATATTAATATTCTTAAATCTTTTATTTTTTTACTAATTAAAGGATGAATTAATAATTATGTTAATATTTATATTTTTTTTCTTTGTTTTCTGATTAAAAAAATAAAATTTAATGAGTTGTACGTTTTTTTTTTTTCATCCAAACAAAAAAAAATTTCTTTTCTTATCCATTCTTCATTTTCTTTATAAATTACTTGACCAATAACACTTAATTTTGTTGAAATATCTGGTTTGTTTGTTATTATAATTTTTTATAAAATATTAGGTAGGATTTTAGTTTCTAAGATATAGGTCAAAAAATTTTTTAGTCCCCAACTTTTTCTTCATACAAAATGGTCCCTAAGATTTAACTTGGTTTTAAACTTGTTCCTAAGGTTTAACTTAATTTTAAATTTTTGACGACCAAAATGGAGGTAAAGATGGATAGTGGACAGATTCTTCTTCTTCTCTTCTTCCTTTTTTTTCTTCCCTCTCCCCTTAATAGGAGCAGAAACACTCCTTTTTTTAATAATTTTTTTGTTATAAATAATTTGATCCTATATTTTAAGATTTAAGTAAAAAGAACGATTTTAAATTTTAGATACGATTTTGTATAAAAAAAAAAGATTAAAAACAAAAAAAACTTTCGACTTATACTTTAGAAATCAAATTCGTACTTAACCTATAAAAAATTTTAGTATGATATTTAGATGAAACAAACCAATTCACTCGTTATTTAATAACTATTGTAATACACACATATAATATATATATAAAACTCATTGCCATGGGGGTGTTTTTATTTTTAATTTAAAGAAACAATAAAATAAATTGTAGATACCAGTCATACCACCAATAAGTCAAATATCTGCCCTTCACGATTGAATTAGTATGAGAGGGTAATAAAATTCATATGAAAAGAAATATGTGAAAAATATATAACTACCATTATTTTTTATTTTTTTAATCAAGTCATATCTAAAAGGTAAAAACAGTGGTTCTTTCGGGTTCTAATAAACCAATATCTTGGAACATGCAATGTTCAATTTTTTTTTGTGACTGAACATAACATAAAGAAAAAAGATCTAAGAAAAAGAGTAGTACTCTTCTCTAATAATAATGTCTAAATTATTAGAAGGCAATAACCACTCTACATACACCTGCTTATTTAAAACAGCAGTCTTAGCCATTAAATCAGCCGCTCTGTTTGCTATTCGCTGGATGAGCACTAAAGTAGCTGTCCAATTGCGTTGGAGCATTTCTTTGATTTTGTCAAGCAGATCAGAGTCATTCCTAATCATGCTGGTTGTGCCTCGCGAAACAAGAAGAAACGCATCAAGATTATCAGTTTCACATATGACCTCTTTGCACTCGCAATCCCAAGCCATAACAACCCTCTCCAAATAGCATAAAGCTCACAACAGAGAACACTAGAAAGAGGTATACTGGCAGAACAACCTTTTATCCAAATTCCCATGCTATCTCTAATAATACATCCAAAGCCAGCTAATTGCTCATTTTCAAAAACGCTTGCATCGCAGTTCACTTTACAGACATTCATTGGAGGTGGTTTCCAGTTATATTTCAAAGAAGAAGGAATAATATGTTTTTGGTTGATAACAACATTAGAGAAATCTCGAGCAGCATGTTTAACTAAGTGAACAATTTTCTCCTTACTCCATGGATCATCTTGGTGGAAGATGTCATTGTTCCTATCCCTCCAAATCCACCAAAAGGCCGCTGCAAAGAGAAACTCATTTTTGTTGAGGTTAGAACGAATCCAAGACACAAAATCCAAATTAGAGTCCTCAGCGGTCATTCCCAAATTTAAGCTAATCCAAATTTGACGAGCTTTTTTGCAAGTCCTAAAGAAGTGGTTAATATCCTCTAGAGCAAGATAACATCTCTGACAAAAATCAGAAGTAGAAATACCTCTTTGAAACCAGTAACTAGCTGTGGGAACTCCATTGTTGAGGCAAAGCCAGAGCAGACACTTTATCTTCTCCGGTATTCTCAAGCGCCAAAGCCAAAGCCAATTTTCATTATCATTCCAGCCAAATTTCTTCTTCAATAGCCATTCATACCCACTTTTAGTCGAGTAGGTGAGAGTATTTGAGTTTGTCCAAAACCAACCTGTTTTATCTCCTGCCTGCTTGATAGGATCAAAGAGCATCAAATCAAGTTTAACTTCTTCCGGAATCATTGTGCAAAGAATATCCCACCGCCAATGCCCAAGGTGCCAGACATCTTCTAACTTCAAGTGAGAATCAGAAATGTGTACAAAAGGAACCAAAGGAGCTAGCATTCCGCATGGTCGCCAAGCATGATACCAAAAGGATTGAGACATCCTGCCTGTACACCAATCAAAACCATCACGAAGCTTTTCTATTGTCTTATAAATCGCTCGCCAAGTGCTTGAAACATTATTAGAAAATTTGGGTGAAAAGCAAGAACTCCCAGATAAATATTTTGCCAACATAATTCTTACCCAAAGCTTATCTTTATTATGCAATAATTGCCAAACAAGCTTTCCGAGTAAAGCAAAATTTACGCATTGAGTATCTCTAATTCCCAAGCCTCCATATTTTCTTGGAGTGACAACTTTGCTCCACTTGACCAAATTTAAGCAACGCTCCCCCACCTTTCCCTTCCACAAGAATTGTCTAAGCACAGAATCAATCTTTTGACAAACCGAAGTAGGAAAAAGAGTCACTTGCATCTGATAAATAGGAAGAGAAGAAGCAACAAATTTGATTAAGCAAAGCCTGCCTGCTCTGTTAAGGAGCCGACCTTTCCAACTAGCCAGCCTATTCTTGATCTTCTCTAAAGAGTCCGAAAAAATAGATCTAGCAGCTCGAGGATAATTAAGGTTCACCCCCAAGTATTTGCCTAGGTCACTAGTAAAAGGAATATGAGAAACACCAGACAACATTTCCTTCCTTCTATTAGAGATATTTCTAGAACAAATAGCTTTAGATTTTTCAATGTTAACCTTCATACCTGAAGCTTTACAGAATAACTCCAAGGTGTGCACAACATTCTGAACTTGACTTTTCTTCGCTTTACAACAAAGGAGGAGGTCATCTGCAAACATCAAGTGAGAAACTCTAGGTCCCCCTCTAGAAACAGCCACACCATCCCAAATACCCTCGTCAACTTGTTTGGAAATGAAGCACGCCAATCTCTCCATGCACAAAACAAATAAATACAGAGAAATTGGATCTCCTTGCCTGAGCCCTCTGCGAGGTTGGAAGCTATCCAATCTATTCTCATTCCAAAGGATGGAAAGATTTGAGGCCTGAACACAATTCATTACAAGCCGAATAATTAGAGAAGGAAAGCCAAAAGATTCAAGAGTGTGCTCAAAAAAATTCCAATCAACTTTATCATAGCTCATTTCTCCAACTGATTTTTTCGTATTTTACAGAAAATAATGAAAACTAAAAGTATAGAGATTAGAGAACAATATTGGTTCCAAGAAGTTGAGTAGCAATACCCATGGATTTGAGCTTTCCTTGCTCATGAACCTCTGGTTTTCTTGTTCTCCATGAAAGAAAGGAATATTAGAAAGGGAAACAATAAAAGAAGAAGAATAAAGTAAAAGCAGCTTTTACCCCTCTTAATAACAACTAATAATTGCTCTCACAGGAGTAGGGATATCAATGGGGCAGGGTGGGGGCGGGGATGCCTCCCTGCTCCCCATCTCCGCCCTCATATTTACTCCCCATCCCCGCCCCATTCCCCGCCGTGGGAGAATATTGTTCCCCATCCCCATTCTCACGGGGCCCCATTCCCCGCGGAGACTCCATTCCCCATCTACATAATAGTTTTAACTAATTATTAATTTTCATATGAATAGAGCTGCAAGTATCTATCTTATACAAAAACTGCAAGATTTTATACAAAAAATTTAAATGACACGATGGTGACTTCTTTCGAAATAACGCAATGGGGGGACGCAACGACGAGCCAAAGGACAAAGTAGTGGACGAGGTGGGAGACGCGGCAACAGAGAGGAGAATGGACACGACGGCAGAGTTACGAAAAGGAACGCCGCAAATAGAAATTATGACGCGGTAAGGGTGATGGCACGGTGAGGTGTGACGATGCGGTGAGAAGGGTAACGAGGGGGTGGCTGCAGAGAGGTTGGATGGAGTATGGACAGCCTTAGAGATCTCTGAATTGAAGAAGGGTTATGCAAATAAAGATTAGGAGTTTTGGGTTTCTATATATATATGTGTGTGAGAAATGACTAAAAAACATATATGAGAAATAAACTATTAAGGATAATTTAAGAAATTCATAAATTTCAGGGAATAGCGGGGACGGGACGGGGATCCCCGCTCGGGTCCCCGCACCTGCTTCAGGGGAATTTTGTCCCCCATCCCCATCCCCGCGAAAAAAATTCCCTACAATCGGATCCCCATTCAGAACAGTCCCCGCAGGAATGCCCACGTCTCAGAAAATTTTGCCATTCCTACACATGAGATAATTGGCAACAATCCTGGCTCAATCTTTATTCTTATGTTGGTGTGTGCACATGCAATTGCTCACTTGCTTGGAAGATGCATTTGCATTTGGTAAGTTAATAGCCCTTCATTTCACTTTAATCTTCAATTCTATGCCATAAACTTTAAACTTGATGTGAATGATTATCATTCTTATTGCAGGATCGTATTAGGGGTTGCATTCTCGATGTTCATCATAGGCACATTAGCCAACTCAAGATCAAGAGAATCTTGTGGGATATCAAATAATCGGTTTGGAGTAAGTATGGTTTTGGTCCTTAAAATTTTTTGTCAGAATCAAATTCGTCCTTCATCTAATTTTTAATTTAAAATGGTTCTTAACGTTTTTTTTCGTATTAAAATCGTTCTTTTATTTTTTTTTGGACAAAAATACCCTCACCACTACTAACACAATTACCTCCTCCAACACCAACACCACCAACACCAACACCACCGCCACCACCACCACCACCACCACCGCCGCCGCAACCACCACCACCACCACCACCACCACCACAAACACCACCACCAACACAACACCAACACCAACTAACACCAACACTAAATTCAGAAATCAACAAAACCAACAATTCAGAAATGAAATCAGATTCAACAAGAACAAAACCAACAATAATTCAACAAATCAAATCAGATTCAACAAAATAACAAATCAAGAAGCAGAAGAAGGAGAAACAGAGATCGAAGCAAGAAGCAGAGGCGCGCGAGGAGCAGCGGCGAGGCGGTGAAGAGCAGCAGAGCGGAAGCCGACGACGAGGAGGTCACGGCGGTGACGACGAGGGCGAGGAGGAGGAGCAGAAACGGCTCGAGACGAGGGCAAGGAGTGGCGTCGGCGAGGAGCGACAAGGAGTGGCGTCGGCGAGGAGCGACAAGGAGTGGCGTCGGCGAGGAGCGACGAGGAGCGGCGGCGGCGACGACCCCTTCTCTCCCCCCTCCTCCCTGTTTCTCCCGATCCCCCGCTTCTCTGTATCCCTTTCTCTCCTTTCTTTCGGCGACGGCGACGGCAGCTTCAAGCTTCGCCGGCGCCGGCGCCGTCCCGCTCCCCCCTTCCCCTTCCCCCTCCCCCTCTTCCCTTCCCCTCCCCTCCTCCCCCTTCGTATACCCTTTTCTTCCCCCCCCCCAACATGCTTTACACGCGTTTTCTTTTTTTTTAATTTTATAATTTTTATTATTAAAATAGGAATATGGGTAGTTTAGGAATAATATAAAAAAATTATTAAAAATGACGATTTTAATACGAAAAAAACGTTAAGGATCATTTTAAATAAAAAATTATATGAGGGACGGATTCGATTTTGGTGAAAAACTTTAAGGACCAAAACCATACTTACCCCTAATCGGTTTCTATCCATCGGAGGGATTTTGTGTTTTATTCATGCATTGTTCAATGTTGCCTATTATGTTTCTGTCACTGCTTCAAGAAGGGAAGAGAAGAGGCAACAAAGCCCCAATTAATCATTCACTTACCAAATGTTTCAGATACAATGCCTATCATTTCGCCAAACATTTCGATTCATAGAAAAGAAATGTACATGAACAATTATTTTTTCCTTTTCACATATCTTACCTCCTCTTCCTTTTTGCTCATAACTCATAACTGAAGTATTGACAAAAAATTATTGACATGTACTTGTCACGTGAAGTTTGAATTAGGATTTTGTATAAAGATAATATAATTTGTATGTATTTTGGTCCCAAATATCATCCACAACTCTTTTTCTTTTTCAAATTAGATATTTTATATATATGATTTGTGAGTGAAAAAGTTTGAATAATTTAACCGTCACTTTGTTACATAAACTATTTCAACAGCTCCTCAAATAATTACTTAAAAAGAAAAAGAAAAGTGTATTTCACACGCATGATTTCTCCTTTTATTTAAGTGGTTGTGTTTTTATTTTTTACGAAAATAAATAAATTTAAAAGTCAATACTCATTGTGTGATTGATACAATCTTACAAAAAAATATGTAAAAAGTAAAAAACTATTGATTAGCTGTTTTTATTTATAATTTTTATACATAAATATGTTTTTGAAATATTTGTATCATTTATTTTTATCAATATACCAAACATAATCCCATTTTTTTTAACAGAAAAAGGATGAATATAAATCTTCATTACTATCAAATAAAGAAACACATAAATTTGGCTAATTATGAGATTGTGATAACAGTCACCATCTTCCACATTTGCAAACTGTGATGGAACCAAACTTTCATTGTTACACTAACATGATTTATACTAGATTTAGTACTAGAAAATGATGATGTTTCAGTTATTAGTCTTTTTTTTTTTTTTTCGCAAATTCGAATTTTACAAAGATTCATCGGTCATATTCTTTTTGAAGTAAAAAGGTTCAACACAATAAAATGGAACAATAATAGAACAAAAAAACTAAATAGTAAGTATAAAAATTAATCCATATTCATTACCATCAACAATTATTATGATCAACTTCGTTTTACTCTTTATAGCTCATAAATGACTTGTTAATAACTTCCGCAATTTCTGCTTCTTTGACTCCTCAAGATTTTGTTATTCTTTTTCTATTCATATGTGCCAAATAATAACAAAAATATCAATTAGCCACCTATTACTCTCCTCCTTTTTTACTGTCGTTCATGTTCAGCTCTCAAAGTGTTGTTTAATTGTCCCTAAAATAGTCTACAATTTACCATAGTCAAATAACTATGTACACCATATCTGTCAAGTAAACTCACAATGAAAAAACAAGTGGTGAAAGTCTTTTTACTAATTTTTAATTATTAAAAAATATTTTTTGCTTTAAATAAACATCAAAGAGACTTATTATCCTATAACAATCCTTTAAAAGAAGGTTTATGCCATAGTGATTAATCTTACGTGGCATCCTCACGATTTTTTTCAAATTTTTAATGTATGATCTTTGTTACAATAACACCCCATTATCAAACCATCCTCATTCCACATTTTCACTACTCCTCTGAACATTGTGCCTGAGTTTTCATTTTTCCTTTAGTTTTTGATGTCTTGGCTTTTATATTTTCAGAGTAATTTAGGAACTAAGGCAAAAGAAGGTCTTGCTGTGTAGCTACTGTGGAAGGTTTGCATCCACCCACTCTATTGAGTTTTTATTAGTTTTTTATTTGTTCAATTGCTTAAATTTATTTTTTGCTTTTGCTTATTATTATTCTTCTACTTATTATTACCTTATCTATCCTCCTTCCTCTCAAGTTTGGCTATGTTCTTCACTCTTCAGGGTGGTAGTTTCAATTCTCAATTTTTGGGTCTTTTTCCTTCTAAAACTGGGTTAATTTTTTAGAGAAAATTCTCCTTTATCGCTGTATCTGAGATATTATACGTATATATCTTTTCATTCATAATTAAAGCTTATTTGTGAAAATAGTATTATCCTATGGACTACAATTTTTATATTATGCATTTGAATAAGATTTTGAAGTGAAATAAGTCTAAGTTATGTTGTATATATGGCAACGAACACACTCCATTTTAATCATCAAATATTAATTATAGACATACTATGCTTAGATTCACCGTCTTTAGAAAATTTGTTGATGAACTAAATTCCCATTTTTGACATGGTCGAGATTGAACCACTTATTATTGTCCTGCAACTTTCAAGTCTAGAAAATAAAATGGTGATACTAATTACTTTTGGTATGATTGGTTAATGCCTTTCTTTTAAGTCTTAACTTTGGATGGTTTGTTCATCATAAATTCATAGACTGTTTTTTCTTGAATTCTATTTTTTTGGCTGTCCTTAATGATTATGAGTCTTTTTGGACTATGTTTATGAGTTTGTTTAACTTATAAACTTAATTCTTTTTGAACAAAAATCCACGTTCATCTCTTTTTTTCTTTTTATTTTTTTACATAATTAAAATAGTGTCTAGAAAATATTCTTGGTGCTTTTAGTTTTTCTTTATTTCGTGTATAACTTTCAAGTAAGTATTTGCCTTGATTACTATTTTGATATCTATACAGTATATCCAAAGTCCCAAAAATTACCAAATAAGCCTTTAACTTTTTTTTGTCTTCTCCGGTGGTTAGCTAGACATGGAAACTACTTACCACAGTTGTGAAAAATAATTTGTTTATTGGTTGGAGTTGTAGCAATAACTTTCGGTTAATATTTAAGACATATCATACCAAGTTATCTTTTGGCAATGTCATATAATACAACTTAAAATAGTTCAACAGAATAATTGATTATATGTTGAATCTGTTTTTGACCAATTTTTGGCACATAATATATTTATTTGAAAATTGCATAAGATAATGTAGGTTATCAAGTTTCTAGCTTCCCTTTTATTGCTTTTTCGATTTTTTTTTCCAAATTCATTTGACCCTTTATATGATATTAATAATTTCATTAGTTGATTATAGAAAGACAAAAGGTCAAACTTGATGGTTTTAAATTCCAATCTCTTTGAGGAATGGCCTAATTTTATTGCTTCTCAATTTTAGTATTTGTTTGAAGAATTTTTTTACGCATGGAGGTGTTGGAGTTAAATTTTGATTTATTTCCTAATAGTGATGTAAATGTTAGTATCACTACTATCTTGAACATATTATATATAAGGTATTTTCATAATTGCTATTCATTAATTTTTCTTTTTCATGTTCTTTATTGTTCATTATTTTCTTCTGATTTTGAACTTAGTGTTAATTCTGGTCCTGATAAGATGCTTCTTGGTCTCTAATTTTTAATGTAGGCTGTCTTTAGATTGACATAACTAGATAGAGTAACAGAGTATTTATCACGATATATTAGGGAGCATCATGAATAATGAGTAAGTTTAATTCAATGATTAGTTCTCATCAACTATGGCTCTTTTCATATTTATGTGTGATGGTTCTTTGGAAGAATCTAAATTTCATTGTTGATTAGGTTTATATCGATTCTTGATTTTTTTTTTGAGAAAAAAGTATTACATAATTATTTTTTTTTCTTTGGATATCATTACTCTGTTCATGATTTTTGGAATGGGGTACTTTTGTTGTCTATTGGGTGCCACAAGCTTTAATACTATTTGTTGCTATGGTAAATACAAAAAACTAAGCTTGGTGGCTAGAGAGTAGTAATAATTATAAGAATTTTGTTGTTATTTTTCATGATTAATTTTACATCTCATTCTTAGATGTGTTTCTAGGTTGGTTGATATGGATTCTATAGCATAGCCATACCAACATCGCTCACTTTTAACTTAATTTTACACATTTTTTTACATGTTTAATTTTGCACCTTTATTTTGATATTAATAAAGTATAGATAGATGTAATTGGTCCTCTAATAATTACTAACTGAATCATTTTAACTTAAAACACTTCAATAATAGCCCTAAAATGGGCCTTTAAATTCTTCTAATCAATTAAAAGGGCATTTGGAAGTTGGAACCACCTAACAGGAACAATGCATACCAAATTCTTATGGAATCTCCTTCTCGTCGAGTTCTTAACTTCATAGTTCACATCTTTTTATGGAGATATTGATGACTTAGTGTAACTATCAGTTTATGACTTAGTGTAATTATCAGTTTTTGAATCAGCTTAAAAAATTAAGAAACCCTTTCTCTCATATTATCTTTTGTTTACTACTACTACTAATAATAATAATTATAATAAATATGATTATTAATTAATATTAAATAAATATTTCTCTAACATCTTTTTTTTTAGTATTTCTCAAGGTATGATTAATAAGGAATTTATACATTTTTATTAATTAGAATATTTTAAAAATATTGATCTTTTTGGTAAACAATTTTCACATAAAGCCTTGCTTTTTGTTAAAGTTTTTCGACTTAATAGCAACAATATTATTTCATTAAAACTATCATCTTGTTTATAAGGTAATATCAAGTTTGACAATGGTTAGAAAGAGTTCTGCAAAGCATACAAGTTGGAACAATTATTTGTTACATTATCAAGGGTCAAATAAAAAAAGAGGTATTATAATTCTTAATCAAATAAAAAAAGCACTATAATGCTTATTCAAAACAATAGTTTGATGCCCAACAGCAGTACTATAAAGTTTAAATGTAGTATTTAACAGAGGTCTTTAATAATATTGCATGATGTGATACTTAGCTTTATTTATTTTTGTTCACATACAGCGACAATGCACGATATATTTTGTCATTTTTTCATAATTATATAAGCATATTTCTTTGAAGTAATGAAGATAGATGGTTAAATCCTTTTTTTTATGGATTACGGTAGTTGGTTAACATATTTTTATTTAAATCACAAACTCAAATTTCATTCTCATCTTCCTTCTGATTTGATACTTATGCCAATCTTTTATAATATTTTTGGTATCTTGCGACTCTTTTGAATAAAAGTTATATACATATAGTTTGTGAAATTACTTTTCACTTTGTTCGTGTCTTTTAGTAAGTGCTTTGAATCTAAATATCATGGTTTTAGACCTTTTTTCAATAAAAAAAAATAATAACTGATAATAAGAAGTAATCTTCTTAAGAACATACCCTATTAGTTTTGATGTGTCA
The DNA here is from genome assembly GCF_059453495.1 of Arachis ipaensis. NCBI lineage: Eukaryota > Viridiplantae > Streptophyta > Magnoliopsida > Fabales > Fabaceae > Arachis > Arachis ipaensis. Next base: position 122,195,208 of record NC_142437.1, read on the forward strand.
GAATATTTACTCTTCGTTTTTAAAGAAAAAAATTGATAAAAATTAATCTCATGTTTATATGTCCAAGTAGTCATATTGAAGATTAAAAAAGGATAATCATTTTCATCTTATAGCAATTTTGTTTGATTGAATATGATTATTTATTTTTATTATTTTTTATTTGAAACTGTTTTTCAGCATTTGAGTTTTTGATATCGAAGTTTTTAAAAGGTTTTTTTTTTTTTTTTTGTCTTAAAAAGGAGAAAAATTAAAAAAGAACAATGAATTTAGTACATAAGAGTTTTGAAACAAATATAAAAATTAAAAAATAATGAAAATTATGGGATTATTCTGTATAGTTTTCATTATTTGAAAAAAAAAATAACTTTATTATTATAATGCAAATTGAATTGTATTTTAGCTTTAGATTTTTTTAGTATTTGTGTTGATTCGTAAACTTTTTTTTATATGAGACTTTAATATTAAATTATTTTGTTCACAACTTCATTATATAATTATATTATAATGTATTTATTATAATTAAGTCATATTTTTATTTTATTTTATTTATTTTTGTAATTTTTTTTAAAAAGTAAAATCACATATTCTTATTTTTATGATCTAATTTTATATATATATATATATATATATATATATATATATATATATATAAATAAAAGTCTATATCAAGTCCTTAATCTAATAATATTTTAATATTAAATATTTTTCATTATAATTATGATACCCGTGCATCGCACGGGCACTTCTCTAGTTATTACTAATTTTTTGTTTTGATCATAATTTTCTTTCATGCTCATATAGAAATTGAATTAACTATGATTTTGAAATAACTAGTTGCCCACTCTATGCAAATTGCAAAACTTGGGTGGGCTGAATGTACCAAATCACCCTTGTGTGGGCCTTAGCAAAAATAAAAAAGACGATTTTTGTTACGAGGAAGATAACCGTTAGTTTCAAATTTGAATTTATAAAAAAAAGGATTATTTCTTTATTTTATTTTATCGTAGATGATTAGATCAACTGGGTGAGTTAACCGCGCCACACCCAAATTCAAATTTCACGCTCCATCCACAACACAACGCAACACCCCGCTCTCTTCGTCTTCCCTTTCCCACAAACCCTAAGTTCCCAAATTGACCCGACCATTTCCGAAGCCAAACATGGCTTCTCGAAACCAGAACAGGCCTCCTCGCAGCCCCTCTCACGTAAGTCCCCATTTCCCCCCTTTCATCTAATTTCAGCATCGATTTCATTCACTGATAGTGATAATAATTTTCGAATCTAAGGCAATTTCTTCTTCGGATTTTTTTGTTTGTTTTATTTTAGAAGAAGGTGGGTTCAGAAGAATTATTCTCGGATAAGCGTCGAAGGATCGGAGCTGACAAGATGGAGAGACAAGGAGCCACTGGAGGTAGGATAAGGACGCCATTTTCCTCCGTTAACAACCGCACGGATGCCGCAAGTGAGGCCGGAAGCGCCGAACCCTCTGAGTGTGATACCATTGAGTTCACCAAGGAGGACGTAGCGGCCTTGTTGAATGAGAAGATGAAGAAGGGGAATCCTTATGATAATAAGGTACTTTGACAATCTTAATGAATTTGTGTTATCTGGGCGGTGGATCTTATTTGGACAATTTTTTTTTGCTGAAGTACTTAGGTGGTTGTTGTTATGCTGGTGTTTTAGTTTCATAGTGTTTTCCCAACTCGTTTTGCAGAAAAAGATGGAGCAGATGACTGACCTGATAAAGCGGCTTAAGCTTTGCGTTCGCTGGTTTAAGAAAATTGAAGAAGGAGATGCCCAAGAAAAGCAGAGGCTTGGTTCTGAACTAGAGGCAGCTCAGAAGAAGTGCAATGATATTGGTATTGTGTTTCTCTCTTGACTATGTGGACTTTTTCGGTGACAACTGATAAGTTGATTGGATGTGTTGTTGAAAATATCTGATTTTTGTTAAATATGTGGTTGAATGCTAGCTTCTTTGAATTATACTATTATTACGCTGTGGCATCCAAGATGCAGAGTATTATCCGTGAATATGGATGTCTTTCTTTAGTATAACTGTCTAATGATTTCAAATTCCTAACAAAATTTGATGTTGAAGAAAGCTTCAATTTTCTACCTTGTTGCTTTGGCTGCTTTTTCTAAAAGTCTACATAGTACTTACATTTCCTTTGACATGTTATAAGAAATTGATACCATTAGACCAACCATTTATTCATTAAATACTCATGTTTTTCTCAGAGATTGAGTTGAAGAATATGATGGAGGAATTGAACAAGAGAATCTCTGATTTAGAAGAGAGAATTGCAAAGGAAGAATCAGATAAGTTGGTAAGAATGCCTGGTTGAATATCCCAATTGAAGAGTCTATTTTTGCCCCTCTTGCCTAATGGCCTAAGTTTTCTTGGATTTAAAACCAGGAAGCAGATAATCGTTATAGAGAAGAAAAGGAAGCAAGGAATGCGGCTGAGAAAGTTTGTAAAGAGAAATCCACTGAGCTTGAGCGGATTCAGGGCGAGAAATCAGCTGCTGAGCGAAAGGTAATACTGTGCTATATTCTAGAAAAGATAGTCATTGATAAACTGGTCAAATATGTCAGGCAAAAATATTTCTCTTGGGTTATTCCTCACTTGATTTAATAATGCTAGTCAGTTATTTGATTCCTGGTGATTCCCTCATTGTTATTTATTTATCATTTTTTCTTTGAAACTGTTGAGTTTTGCAGGCAAATTCAAATGAGGACTTGTACAAAAGATCACAGGAGTACAATATGAGTCTGCAGCAGTACAATAGTCGTCTTCAGTCAGATCTTGAAGCAGCTAAGGAAGCACAGAGAAAACTTGAAACAGAGAAAGCAACTGCTGTTGAAAGCCTTAGTCTTGCTAGAGGTCACAATAAGATACTGCAGAATGAGTTGGCGACTCTTAAAGTAAGTTTTTTCAGTCTGATCTTTCTTTCTTTCACCTGCTAATGCAGTTATGCTGTTTTCTGTGCTGGCATCGTTCTTCATGATGGCACTGGAATTCAACTTGTACTCTGATTCCTAACATGTCATAAAATCTTATTGTGAAAATAGGAAATACTTTTGATTTGAGCATTACGCTGTTACGTGCTTTTCAATTATTGGCATTAGCTTCCAGTTGTTGTCTTTGTATAGCATTCTAAAGTTTGTTCACTCCCTTTTTCATATTTGGTTTTTCAGGCTTCACAGAGTGAAGCTCTAAATGAGAAAGAAAAATTAGCAAATGAACTAAAATGTCTTCGTGAGGAGTTAAAACAAATCAGAGATGACCGTGATTGTCAACAGAAGCAAGTAAAGAATTTAACAGCAGAAGTAGCAAAGTACAAAGAATTTACTGGGGAATCATGTAAACAATTGGATTCCTTGATAGATAAAACAAACGCCCTTGAGGTTTGTACAGATTTCCAGCTTTGTAATTTTTTATCCTTTTTATTAATTATGTGCACTCCTGTGACCATAAGTCACAATATCATAATAGAGTGGGCTTTCTTTATAGGAGACTTGTTCTTCTCAAAGGGAGAGAATATTCACACTCGAGCAGCACCTGGCAACTGAAAGGGAGAAGTTAAAGGTAAGGCAATTGACTTATATGTATCACATATTCTTACCTTTGTGGCTTTGCTAAAATTTTATCGGAAATAATTAAATGGTATTTATATATATAGTCCTCATTTGATTACTAGATTTGATGCTAACATCTATTTTATTTCTTTTAGATGGCTGATATGTCTGTATCAGAAACAAGAACAGTGTTTGAAGATCAGAAAAGAATCATACGTGAACTGCAGGATAAATTAGCAGATAAAGAATCTCAAATAGTTGAAGGAGATAAGCTGAGGAAAAAACTTCACAACACCATTCTGGTAATACTTTTTTGCCAAGTAATTGGTATCATCTCCACATTCCCTCTTCAGTTGTGAGGCAATATATTCTAACCAATGGTCATTATTCTAATTTTCAAATTGTAGGAGCTAAAAGGAAATATTCGCGTGTTCTGCCGGGTGAGACCTTTGCTACCAGATGACGGCACAGGAACTGATATGGTCGTTTCTTACCCTACATCAACAGAATCACTTGGCCGGGGAATTGAATTGGTTCAAAATGGTATATGCTCAAATTTCTTTGCACCATTCTCTCTGTTATGATTTTCACTTAGTGTCTATGCTTGCCAAACAAGTATAACAATGCCATCGTTGATGATCAACAGGGCAGAAGTACCCTTTTACATTTGACAAGGTGTTTAATCACGACGCTTCTCAGAATGACGTATTCCTAGAGATATCCCAGCTGGTGCAGAGTGCACTTGATGGATACAAGGTTGATTTTTTACTTTGACATGTCATACTCAACACTTATCTTTTCTTTTTGGTACAAACTGCATTGACAAGAGGATCATGGCTTGTTATGGCAGGTGTGTATCTTTGCGTATGGGCAAACGGGTTCAGGCAAAACTTATACAATGATGGGCAGGCCTGATGCTCCAGATTTGAAAGGGTTGATACCACGTTCTCTGGAACAGATATTCCAGACAAGCCAATCTCTGAAAGATCAGGGTTGGAAGTACAAAATGCAGGTTGGTACCTAGTATACTTCGTCCTGGTTTTCATGTGGTTATACCTATGAATGGGAGCTGAAATATTTTGTTAACATTTGTAGGCATCAATCTTGGAAATATATAATGAGACCATCCGGGATTTGTTATCAAATAGGCCATGTGGGATTGACCAGACACGAACAGACAATGGTGTTTCTGGCAAGCAGTACAATATTAAACATGATGCAAACGGAAACACACACGTTTCTGACCTAACCATTGTGGATGTTTGTAGCGTGAACGAGATTTCCTCACTCCTAAAACAGGCTGCCCAATGCAGGTATGGTTTGGTTTATATATGTTGGATCCTCCAATATAATGCAAGAACCTGTGTGCTCTTTCACATGAATTGCAAATGAAATATTGTTCTCTTCCAAGTTCCAGCTACTCATATACATAATACATTTTTGTTCTTGTTCTACAATTTACTTATAACTTAAGATTTTTGTGCCCTCTTTCAGGTCTGTGGGAAGGACACAGATGAATGAGCATTCATCTAGAAGCCATTTTGTCTTCACTTTGCGTATTTGTGGGATAAATGAGGTACTTGACTCCTAATACACATTGATAAAACTTTTATTTTTCATTCTGAGACACACTTCTAAATCTTTGTACTGTTTTTTTGTCTTAATACTTTATTTTCTGATGCGTGTAGAATACTGAACAACAAGTACAAGGTGTCTTAAATCTGATTGATCTTGCTGGAAGTGAAAGACTTTCAAGGAGTGGGGCAACTGGGGACCGGTTGAAGGAAACTCAGGTATCAATTTGATTTGCATTGTTCAACAAAACAGTAATTAATGCTTGTAATAAAAAAGAGATAGTAACTAATTTTGTTTTGCTGCAACATTCAGGCTATCAATAAAAGTCTATCATCTTTGAGTGATGTAATATTCGCTTTGGCAAAGAAAGAAGAGCATGTTCCTTTCAGGAATTCAAAACTTACATACCTTCTTCAGGTATGATTCTTAAATTTGTTACATACTACATAGATGTCCATACTACTTAAATTTCTATGTTCTATGTCCATACTACATAGGTATGATTCTTAAATTTGTTACATGCTACTTAACTTTCTATGTTGTATCCATGTGCATTTGCAGCCATGTCTTGCTGGTGATTCAAAAACATTGATGTTTGTCAACATTGCACCTGATCAATCATCAACCAGCGAGTCGCTTTGCTCGCTTCGTTTCGCAGCCAGAGTCAATGCGTGTGAAATCGGGGTTCCAAGGCGTCAAACTCAGACAGCCACATATCATCCATAACCCAAAAATAAAACTGTTATTTATATATTAGTGTTTGGAAAAAAAAATGCTATTCTTTCATGGTGCTTTGATAGATGTAAGAGTGTAACATTTTAGAGAAATGGGGCTTGTGTAGTTTGTTTGTAAAGAGGCTTAGATTTAGCCTCCAAAAGAAAGTACTAATGATTTGTATCATTTAGCTGACCATAATAGTCACCTTTTCATTATTTTAGCAGTGTTGACCATTCTTAAAATAAAACTTTCATCCTGTGAATTGTTCTTGAGGGAAAGCTCTACATAGAACAACACAAATCCTTACTCCTTTTCTTCTGCCTCTTTTTTTCTAAGAGGGATGAAACTTCGTTTTGAAGAAAATTGTGAATAAATAAAGGAATACGGATGATAGGAAAATAAGAAATAAATAAATACTAAGGCATGAACTTGTGTATATTAATAGAGTTGAATTTGAGTAACTGTCAATTCCGTGAGCATTTTTAGTAAAAGTATTTAATCTAAAGAAATATTCCTTCCATTAAGATTAAGATTATTAAAATGAATAACAATTTCTAGTCTTTTAACATTTTATAAAAATATGTATAAAGCCTGTTAAGACTTGTTAACATGAATAACCTATAAGAAATAATTGAATGTTAGAATTTAAAAAGAAATATGACTATTAACTTTTTTTTCCAATTCATTACTAAAATTTATAGCCTACTTTTAGGTATCCCAACATAAAAAGATAATAGTGATATGTGGGTAAAATGGTATCAAACGTCAAAGAACTGAAATGATAATCAATTTGAAATATATGTTAACCTTAAAAAATAAAAGAATATAAAAAGAATAAGAGAATCTGAGATACCATATTCTGTTGTGAGCAACAGAACCGAGAAACGTAAATTTTTCTATTTCTTGAATTTACTCATCCCTTCTTTCTTAATTGTGTTTAGGTACTGTACTCTCTTTTCTTCAATAAGAATTTCTCTAACGAAATAATGACAAAGTTACATTCATGTGATTCATCTTCCCGGAAGCTGTTATATGTTATTGCACATGGATATTACATGTCAGAATATAATAGCAGTCAAGCCTATGCTACATATTAATTTCACTCTCATAAGCTTGGCTACATTATCTATCTTAGTAATTTGTTTCCGTGACTCTCAGTAAGTCCAAAATTGCACTCCATGTACCATGTATGTAATTAAAAAAAAAAAAAACTAAGGTTATAAAACTGAAATTCAGCATGGTTGGTTGAACCCCATGTATTTCCCTGACTTGTAGTCCTTCCAAATATCCATGGCTCCAAAGCTAGTCATTAGGACATTGCTGAGTGTCATCACTAAGCTAACAGAAAATACTATCAAGGATGGTCTTCCATATTCTTTGATTGCTCTATGCAGCACTAATAACCCAAGGAGTGATGCAATGAAACATATTATGGCCAATGTTACTGCTGTCTCTATGTATTCCATTCCCAACATTACATATTGCAATGCTGACATGGTAGATGAGAAGAACACCATGAATGAGCATGTTGCTGCTGTTACCTGCACAACCAATATATTCGAAATTAAAACTCCGAACTCAGATTAATCATAATTAATGTCATAAGTGAGATTTACCTCAGGAGGTACTCCAACCTGAATGAGAAGTGGACTTATGAGCATTCCACCACCAATTCCAAATACACCACCCAGCATCCCTGCTAGTAGTGCCATCACTGGAAAAATCATCTTATTTGGTTGCCCACTTCTGCTTAGGCATGGACCCTGCATAATCAAATTTCAAGGGAAGTTGAGTAACTTAGTTGAATAGAGAAGCTTCTATTCTAAATTCTAATGTGATGTTCACTAACTTCTTTTCTAAGCACAATCCAGGCAGTGAAAACTATAGCCAGAGGTACTTGAACTGATGAGAGGATCCAAAATCCAACACCACATGCCTCCATTGGAATTATACTCTGCACAATTTCACAATTCAAAGTATCTGATTAAATAAATCTGCTAGAGCGAAATTGCCTATGGCTATAATAAAAAGAGTGAAAGAAACTGTTACCTGTCCATATTTATTGCCACGAAGAAGATAGAGGAAGAAGAAACAGAACCAGACTAAAAGCAACACCCCCACTTTCAACCAAGGGATACCAAATTTTCTATTCTCTTCAGCAGCAAGAAGAGGCTCAAGACTCTTCAACCCTTCTTCAATCTCTTGTTTGTTCTCCTGAACTAGCCTCTGGCCTTCTTCATCAGCAGCATTATCCCCATTCTCAACTCCCTCAAACCCTTTCTTCCTAATCTCTTCTGACTCGGCCTTCCAAAGCAGTACCCCATTGATGCAAGTTTTTGAGGTACACCAAGTGAGAAAGATGGCAAACAACAAAGTGATCAACCATTCTGGGAACACAAGGTTACAGATAACTCCAATGCTCACTCCCAGCAACATACACGGTTCTGACAAGAGGGCTATATCATAATCAATCAATGATTTGCCACCAAATCTAGTACTAGTGGTGCAGAGGAGGTTGCAGAAAACGTTTGCAATGGAGCCTCCAGTGACCATGAAAGCAGAGAGAGACGAAGCTGTTTTGAGGTCTAAAGAAGCAACAATGGTGAGTATCGGTATAAAGAGGCCACCACCACCGATCCCACCAGCACTGGATATGGAAGAAGCCACGAAACATAAGAGTGATGCAAGAAGCATGTGGCCTGATAAAGGTACCTTGGCATGTTCTTGTGATCCATTATCATCATAGATTTTCTCCACCGAACTTGTTTGTGATTTTGCAGAGTTGAAGGCTACGATGAAGATGAGAAGGAAGCATGAAAGAGAAGCGTGGTTCATGATTGGAATCAGTGGTGTGTGGTTTCTGTGTTGTGGGGTTTATATAGTGACACAATTAAAGGAAGAGGAAGCATATGATAAAGAGTATGAATCCAAGTGAGTAAAAAACAAATAAACAATATTGGACCGAATTCTTTAAATTAGTTAAAACAAGATTTTGCTGTTAAGGATAGTATAAATTAATATTAGCTAATCTTTTTTTTATCTTTATCTTTTAGAAGATTTAGAATTTTTAATTTAAGTCAATGATAACAACAATGGATGGCTGATCATAAAGGGTAAAATTTTGATATTAAGAATGGTGTTGGAAAGAAGAAAAAAATATGAATTAAAAAAATTAATTTCTAATTAAAGTAAAAAACCGTGGAACTTTTATATTACTCGATTTTTTTTTTTTGGTGACTGAAATAAATTAAACAAAGAAAAACAAAAAAAACAAAACAAGGAACTGCTTAAATAGAGGGACAGTCCCGTTTAAGACTACTCTTAAACTCCTCCCAAGGTGAAAGAAGCTCCACATGCGAAAGTTGTAACTTCATCGCCATCTTTGCCATAGTATCTGCCACCGTGTTTGCATCTCTCATAATCAAACGAAAGTCAACACGCCAATTCCAATGCATGATATCTCTTATTTTGAGCACCAGTGGATCAATAAACCCAAAACCATCTTGAGTAACAAGATTAAATGCTTCCACACAATCTGTCTCACAAATAACATCTCGTTGACCCACATCCCAAGCTAAGAGATATCCTCTCCAAATAGCAAACAATTCTCCTTGAAGAATACTATTACTCTCAATCATTCCCAAACACCCCCTTTGCCAGCTCCCATTACAATCTCTAATAACACAAGCAAAACCAACACTATCACCCGAACCAAAATAACTAGCATCACAATTAATCTTAAAAGTACCAATGGATGGGGGATTCCAAAAACCATTTAGAGTAGAGGGAAGGGACATACGTTGTAATTCAAAAATATTTCTAAGCTCCTTTTCTGAAGTTAATGCCAGACAAATGACTTTTTCCGGTATATTACTCGATTTGATTCCGCACATAAGTAGTGGTTTTGATTTTTGAATTCAATTGTCGTAGGAAATTAGGATTTGTTAAATGTCGAAAAAGAAAAAATCTTTTACTTTCATATTAGATATTCCTTTTTTAATTTATTGAATAAAATAAATATGACCAGAAGACTAGAACGTAAGAGTATTTCTAATACTAGTTTTAATTATAATTTTATTTTAGATTTTATAAGATAGCACATAAATATTTGTGGAATCATTTATTATAAATAATAATTTAAAATTAAAAATAAAATTTATTTTTTTAATTTTTAGTCTTAATTCAATCAAAATTTTATATTATTTTTAATTATTTTATAGATATAATTATACGAATGATAAAATTTTATTAGTTTTTTATCAAAGTGTACCATATCTTTAAGATAATATTGGTTTTATTTCATCAACTAACTTTAATACAAACTTAATTTTAAATGAATTCACTTTTTAAAAGTACCAAAAATAATACTCTAAAAATATTGCTCTAAAAGATTAAAATATTTACTAGCTAATTAATTGCATATTTATTTTCTACATATTAATTAAAAGGATAGATTAGGATTGCAAAATTAATTTATATTAGGTGAGTCAAATACTCAAATGGATAGTAGTAATCTATTCGTCAGACTCCAATAAACTTAGAGTTTTGCTCAATCACTTTGAAAATAGAAATTTTCAATACAAATCCTCTTATTATTTTAAAATAATTTTAAATTAAACTTAATTCTTTAAGAAATCTAAATTATTAAAATAAGTCAGTTTATAATTTATCAACGTTGAAAAATATATATGGATAATAGAATATTTTATTTTCGAGACTTTCAGCTTTGATTTTATTTGTTATTATATATAGTGACATGCAAGCTTTTTAATTATGTTTAGTTTTCTCCACTCATGCAACAATATATTGGAGGAAAATACTGGTCGAGATTAGGAGTCACAATTGGTAAGGTAAAGTAGGGTAAGGTTTAAATTCAATTTTCTATCGTTAAGTTGAAATTTTTATATAAATTTAATTTTAATTTATTTGCGAGTTGAGAATATTTCAACTCTAATTCTATCCGTTCTTAATTTGCGGATACTAGATCTTATCCACAGATTACTAAAAAGATGCAACATTATTATATAATTTAATAATAATTTAAAATAAAACTAATTTTTATGTAAAAAAATATTAAATTATCAATTAATAATCTTCTCTTAGTAACTAAATATCTTTTATATTTAATGAGAAGTCTTTGATTCAATATTCATTTAAAAGATATAAAAGAAAAAACTTATAAAAAAATAAAAAGAGAATAATACTAAAAACTTACTTTTTTTCAATTAACAATATTATTCGATTAATAATATTAGTCAGTCTTTTTAAAATTATTTTATTTATCTTAAATTTTAAATTTTAAATTATAAACTTTTTAAATTATAAATCTAAAATTTTAAATCTTCAAAAAAGTAAAAAAATTTAAATTAAAAAAGATAACTAATATTAACTCACTAAACATTTGGTCTCTATTTTTGTTTTTAAATTAAATGAACCGGTGAATAAGTTAGAGTTAAACTAAATGCATACACTTTTATGTCATATTTTAGGTTAGAATCTATGATACATGACTGTGTATGATATGCATGAATATAAATAATGATGACTATACAGTAATTTTCTTTTTAAAGATGATTAAGGACTGTGACAAATGACAGCTTGATTTAGATTGAGTGAAGATTAGGTTCAAGCTTTCATCTTTGGTAATTACTATAGGAAACATTTCAAGTGCATCGGAAGTACCGGTGCTCCAGTTGTTTTAACCGTTGATCTGAATTATAAAAAATATATATAATATATATTAATTAAAATCAACAGTTAAAACAACTGGTGCATCGGTATTCTCCGGTGCACCTGAAATGTTTCCATTACTATATATATCCTTGTCAGATGTCTAAAAAGTATTGTCTAATTACTAAAATAGGTAAAATAATTAATTTTAAATTTAAAACTATAAAAACTAAAAAATTTTAAATATTTTAAAGTTACTATAAAAAATAATTTAGGCAAAAATTAGACACCAAACAAAAGACACTATAAAATTAGCCATTACATAATTTTGAAAAAGGAATCTATCGACATAGGATGGGTCGGCATCAATCCAATGAACATGAACACACATGCCAAGATTCCAAGCTCTTGGTCTCCGTAAATTTTAAGGGTATTATTATATTATTTAATACAGAAACTAATTAATACTGGAATAATAGATTGTGAAACTTAATTAGTGAATGTATAATTGTGCTAAAATTTCGGCAAAGGCATAATAGAGAATAATATCTTTTTGATAATCTAGAAGAAAGAATTGGTAAAAGCCCTTTCAGCAGCCTCGATCTCTTCATCAGTTCATCATTTGCTTAGGTGTTAGTGGCAACATTATTATGTGAGATTAAGTGCATGTTTGGGCGTCATTATTTTGTTAAAAAAAGATCTTTTTTTAATAAAAAAATATTTTTTTTTATTTTTTAACGTATTTGGCAAATTTCTAGTAGTAAAAATAAAAGCACTAATAAAATCAAAAAAAGATCTTTTTTGAGAAGTTGTAATTTACTTGTTTGGGTGAGCTTTTTAAAAAAGATCTTTTTTCGAGTTATCTTTTTTTAAAAGATCTTATAGAGAAGTAAAAGTAATTTTATGTTTGGATATCTCATATAAAAATGTCTTTTTATCAATCAATTACGTTTGGGTATAACAATATAAAAGTACTTTTTTGTTTATTTATTACATGAAAAACATCTTTTTTTTAAGGAAAAAAGATCTTTTAAAAAAAGATGTAAATTACAGCTTCTCAAAAAAGATCTTTTTTTTATTTTACTAGTGCTTTTACTTTTACTACTAGAAATTTGCCAAACACGTTAAAAAATAAAAAAAGATCTTTTTTCATTGAAAAAAGATCTTTTTTTAACAAAATAATGGCGCCCAAACATGCACTTACATCTTTTTTTAAAAGATCTTTTTTTTTAAAAAAAAAGATGTTTTTTATGTAATAAATAAACAAAAAAGTACTTTTATATTGTTATACCCAAACATAATTGATAGATAAAAAGATTTTTTTACATAAGATATCCAAACATAAAATTACTTTTACTTCTCTATAAGATCTTTTAAAAAAAGATAACTCAAAAAAAGATCTTTTCTTAAAAGCTCACCCAAACAAGCCCTAAGTTAAGGCTTAATTTCTAGGTTATTTACTTGGAGATTGGTTTCCATTTGTAGCGATGAGCGCAGTTAGTTGCATAAAATGTCTATAGAGGCTGATTTTGGCTTTCCATTATTGTTAACGATAATATTAAATTAAAACTGACTAAAATTTGTCTTATTTAGTATTTATTAATTAATATAATAATTAATAAATATTAAATAAAATAAAATTTTAATAATTTTGATTTATTTTTTTTATTGTTAAATATTTTTGTATTATTAATTGAGTTAAGCCCCACTTTGGTTTTTGAGATTGGCGAATTAAACTGATTTAGTCCTCGAAATTCCAATTGCACTAAATTAGTCTCCCAAATTCAAAAAAGTGTACCATGTTAGTCCTTCTCCCAATTTCTGTCACCGGAGCACTAACGCCGTCAGTGACGTGACAATTTCTTGCCACGCTGGACAGAATGAAACGACGTCGTTTCTAATTTAGCGCTAAACATCCCTTTAAACGATGTCGTTTGTATGTAATGGGAAATAAAACGTTAGGCACCCTTTTTTGTTTCTACTCTTCCTCTTCTACTTCTCCATAAACGACGCAGAGAAAAAAAAAAGCTTCTCTTCCATGAGTGACCCAAAGTAGCAACAAGTGGCTGCAATAGAATTTGTCGAGACTATTGGAACACAACGTTCGCTGTGCAATTATTGGAAGAGTTCGTTTGCCACTATAGAGATCTTCTGTGTCGTCACTAAGGTTAGTGAGGATCAACAGTTTTTTTTTTTTCAAATTTAATGGAATGCTGTGATGGTTGTTGATCATGATTAAGTGTTTTGTATATTGTCAGTTCACAAGTTTTAAAGCTGATTTTGTGATAGGATTTTGTTTTGATGTTTTGTGGGACTGTGTTTAGAATTTTTTTTTATGCTCTGTTCTAGTGGTGGAAGAATCAGCAAGGTGTCAAGGGGTTGGTTCAAGATTTGGTTAGTCGAATTTCACCCTAAATTGTTCTTGTTGAAGAAGATAGCTTCCATATATGTAACCTGTAGTCTAAGCATGACTTATAATTACTTTTTGCTATGTGCAGACTTGCTTTCTAAACTAACAAGACGAGAGATAGCAGCAAAAATTAAACCCGACCAAGATATCGATATATACATGAAGGTGAAAGGAACTAACTCCATGCTCCACTGGAAAATCTGCATAGCAAATTATAAAGCATTACTATTTCTATAGAAATGAACTTCAGCAATTGATTCTATTATACATTACCACCTTAGCCATACTCTTTCCTCTTAAGTTCAGTTAAACTGTTAATTTTAATTGATACACAACCTTTTAATCTTATTGCCTTTCTAATAATACTAGGCAACAGCATCTGAAGGCCAGGAAGCAAACCAGATGATAACAGAATATATACTAAAGCTGACATCTTCAACTTCAAGTAGTTCTGAGTTCTGATTTCTCACAATATTGCATCATCACAAATGCAAATACTGTCCTTATGGTTTCTACTATTTATCTAATTTGTGATTTACAGATCTTGGATTTAGAAATATGTGCTGATACTCTAATAGGGGATGAAATGTTGCGCAGGATATCCGAAAGACAAAGAAAGCGTGTTACCACAGGTAGTGATCAAACTCAGTCCATCAATTTTATGTGTAATTCTATTTCAACTTTTATGAGTGACATGCAAAAGGTAATAATTTTTATTCATTCATTATATTTATTTCCTTCCATGGTAAATAGTGTAAATAAACTTGTTGATTTCTTGTATTATTTCTTGTTGGTAATAATCTGAATGGATTCTGGATTATAAATAGTGTAAATGAACTTGTTGATTTCTTGTTGGTAATAATCTGAATGGATTCTGGATTATGAATAGTGTAAATGAACTTGTTGATTTCTTGTTTGTAAATAATCTGAATGGATTCTGAATGGTAAATAGTTCAAATGAACTTGTTGATTGGTCTGAATAGGACTTACCAATAACTTGTTGATTGCACAATCAGCCTCATCTTGGATATTATTTTATTGGAATAGGCACCACCTCAAAGGCCATCCAAGTTGCAGACCAGGAGGAAGTCCTCACCACCATCAGGACTGGTCACCATGGATCCACTGCAAGGAGCAAGCTCAGCCACATCTTCCAGACTGGCCAACTTCTTAAAATTTGTCCCAACACCTGGTTTCAAGCCCCCGAGAAAGAAGGAATGAAGATGTAGTTGAATTAGGAATCTTTTTGTGAATCATACTTTTGTTTTTTGGCTTCAGTATATGACAGTAGACCAATTATTATATTTGAAAACATTGTAAGCTTGATGGCACTATCTGTCTTTGTTATTGGTGTATTTTGGATCAAGAACTAGCTTTTAATTAGGTTGGGGAGGTGTCACTAATATGGCAGCTGTTTTGCTTGTTAATACTCATGCTGAAAACTCATTGTTAAGTTAGCATCTTATTATTATAATGACAAATTGTTCTACCTTTAATTATGCTACTAACAGGTTCTTCTTTACAATATTTTTTCTATCATTTTGTTGGATGACAAAAACAGAGTTCTTGGTTTATATTTAGAGCAAGACTACCAACTTCAAATAATTCACAATGACACTTTTTCTTTTGTCTACTTTACAATAACTCTAAAACATAATCATCCTCAAACCTTAAATACCAACATGAAAACAGCAACAAACATTATAAACAGAGCCAACAATAACATGTACAATCTATGGGTCCTAACTTCAACTTCTAACTTTCCAATTCTCTAGGCCAAATTGACCCTCACTTCATCAACATTCTCGGTAGCAGTCACCCTTTCACCCCGATGTCTTCTTCTCTAATGTCAGCCCAGACAAACAAACCACACCACCTTTTTTCACTGACATTGTAATTAGGACACCCAAAGAATGACTTGTTAGAGTTAACCTCTGTTGTGGACCACCGGAGAACAGGGCAGCATCCACACTCACACCACTCTGAAAAACTCGATGCTCTATTGGTTCCTCTGGAGATCCTTCTGCTTGACCACATGGAACTGTGGCTCCCATTTGCACTCATGATCCTAAACCCAGAAAGCTGCACAGCGAGGAAGAAGACAAAGAACTAGGAAAAGTGGGTAGAAGAAGAAGAGGAAGAAGTTAGGGCAGAAATCTTGGTTATAAAAGGGGACAAGGACTAAATTGGAGCTAATCAAATTTGAGTGCCATGTCATCTAATTGTTGCTGGGTCCAGCGTGGCAAGAAATGGCCACGTCACTGACGGCGTTAATGCTCCGGTGACGAAAATTGGGAGAAGGACTAACGTGGTGCACTTTTTCAAATCTGGAGGACTTATTTAGTGCAATTGGGATCTTGAGGACTAAATCAGTGCAACTCGCCAATCTCAGACCAAAGTGGGGGCTTAACTCTTATTAATTACAAGAATCTCATGAATATATATATATATATATATATATATATATATATATATATATATATATATATATATATTGTGATTTGCATGCAAACTTAGTTTGTACAAAATAAGGTCAATATTAATACAACAATGCTAGGGAACTAAGAGGGTATCAACAAAAAATCAGTTAAATGTCTTTGGGTAAATCCAAAATTTTTACATAAATGGTGTTTATGTTAGGTATTAGGATGTTTTTTCTACTAAATATCTGAATGTTTCTTTTTTATACTAAGAATCAGGATTGTTAGAAGTTCCGTGATCTCCACCCCTATTCTCCAACATATCATTCAGAATTTTAATTTGGGGTGAGAAGCAATTAATATCAAATATTATAAATTAAAAACAAATAAAATTAATTAAATATAATTATAAATTAATTAAGTTGTTTACTTTTTGGCTGATCACTTTTTAATTCGATATACTTTTCCATGTTAATATTGATGCTGGAACGAAGTCGGGTTATGTTATAGTGGATGGAGAAAAGCTTCCCAAACAAGTCTTTATTTGTTTTTAGAATAAATTATGGATATTAATTATTTAATTATTAGATAAGTAATTTGATATATTTAATTAAATTATTTAATATAAAATATATTAGATATCTTTATATGCATAACACCATACAAGGTGCGTTTATTTAATGGACGTGTCTACCCAAGACATAAGTACATTGGTATATATTTGCTATTTGATTGTGAGACAAAATCTTGACAGTTACAAAAAACGTAAAGATACATAAATATTTTTATTTTAAATTTATAAGGTGAAAACTCAAGTGCAGTCGATTTCACGTGAAGTTGATAGTTGAGAGCCGTTAAATAAAAATTTAGTTAAATCAGTCAAATTATCTAACTACTCTCAACTATCAATTTTACTTAAAGTCGATTGCACCTGAATTTCTACCAATTTATAAATCCAAAATTATGTTTAAATTATGTTTAGATTCTTCTTCTTTTTCCTTTTTTTTTCCGCTAACACTCAAAGCACAATGAGTTTAACCTCTTTTTTTCCTTGTTAGTCAGGCTATCACGGTCTCTCCTCCCTTGCCATTAGGCCACCGTCGCCTCTCTTCTCGGTGTGCCCTCAGACCACTGTTGCCTCTCCTATTTTCTTGTTACTAGCCTATTACCATCTCCTTTTTTGCTTCCCTTCCACTTAAATCAATGTCGCTTCTCCTTATATTAAATTTGTTGGATTAAATTTGTTATTTAGTTTTAAATTGTTAACATAATTGTTTAGTTGAGATAATAATTAATTGTTAATGGTAGTAACTTAGTTAAGATGATGACTGTAAAATGATAGTACTCTGATTAAGAATAATATTAATATTTTAATAAAATTGTGATTTATGTGTTTTATTTTGTATTTATATATCAAACAAGTTAAAAAATATATCTTATTATTTTTATGTATTTATATATCTTAATATTTTCATGTGAAGGGATGCTCAAAACAAACGCAGCCATACTTAATGGCAGGTAAAGCAACTTATAAAGCCAAATGAGGAGTTGATTGTGTTGATCTTCAATTATATACAAATAAAAATAATACAACCTCATTAATTTCTTATTGACCATTGATCTTTAAATATAAAGAAAATATTAGGAAACAATAATTTTAATATACAATGTGTACAATAGATAACATAGAAAAATTAAATTGTAATTAATAACTAGATTTTTGATTAATTTTAAATTTTAAATTTTAAAAAATTAAGATTAACAATTAAACCTTTAAATACGTACAGTTACTCAACATCTCATTAAAATTTCACACCCATTGGTATCTGACGTTGACGCCGCAGCGATTCCCGGCCGACCGTTATGCCGCTGCCGCGTGGTTCTGGCCGACCAAAACCGCACGTGGTCTCTCCGTTGGCGTATCGGATCCCTCGGCAGGTCCTTCCTTTCTTCCCCGTCGCCGCGGCCACTTTCGGTTATCGCGCAACTAGCAACTGTTCAACACTGTACTCCCTGAATCCTGGCAGCCGCGCTCAGATTCAACTCGCACCCAATGGCCTTTGTGAACGTTCCGTTACCCTTAGAAAGTAACAGAACTTCGTCGTTGACTTTCAGGAGGTCTTTTTTCCACACCTTCATCACGAATGCATCACACGCGATTCTGTCCACGCCTTTCGCCTTCAGCTCTGTTGACTGTTGGACGTGCTTCTGCAAGCAGGTTGGTGTGAAGGGCTCCTGGGACGGCAAAAATGATGGCTTTTTTGCCCTTCGTTAGGTCGGAAATGATGATGGTTTGAACTTCGCCGGCGTCATCTAGGTAGGAGAAGGTCGCTTCTGAAAAATTTGAGATAGATCTAAACCCAACAAACAATCATCCAGATATCTATTAAAATAAACATCCGACTACCTAATGAAATGAACATCTAGTATTTGTTAATTATATATACTTAAACTAACCATCCTCGTAAGAATTACAATAACCATTTGCCAACCTATTGAACTGAACATCTATCAATGGACATGGATGCGACTGTGGGACTACGAAATTAAAATTTAAAATTTAAAATTGGGGAATTTAAAATTTAAATTTAAAATTTAATGATTATTTTATTGTATATTTTGAAAAATTTGGTAATAGGTAGAAAATAGTTAAAATTTGAAAATGAAGATAAAAATTTTTTGTTATTAAAATTTAGGAGATTTTTTTTTTAATCTACGGTAGACCAATAAATCAACTCATTGTATACATTGTCTCTCATAAATATAATAGCGACGTGAGTCATACATGAGACAAAAACAATATATATTAGAGTAGTAGGCAACTTGCTAGAGATTTCTTTCAGTACCACGCGGCGGCTGAGTGGCACTTCTAGTCTAGTGCTAATTCATGGTGACAAATGTATATATGTTTGGCACTGCCACATTCTTGCAATATAATTATTCAAAGGCTAAAATGATTATGTTTATGGTTATCGGTGCCAAGCTCTCCATCATTCTGCTTTATTGCTTTTAATTAGTAATCACTTTCTATCTATTTCCTTCTCTAATTTCCAGTTGCACAAACGTCCTTTCTATCAACATGTTTTTGCCAATCACATGATCGATCTTATCTGTACTTATTCATAGTTAAAGACTCATATGTGACCTAATTATCTCACATCCATGCATTATTTATGATAAAAACTTCCTCTTGAAATGTTTTGAATACCACAATCATCATTTCTCTTTTTCTTTTTCCAAATATGCCAAAAGTAGGGATAAGTCATTGTACTAATTAAAGTTGTGTTTTACTCCTATACATGTGCCTTGGTTACATTCTTCAATGATTTTGAATACTTTTCATTATTTAAAAGAAAATAATTTTTTATTGTTGAAGAAGATACTCAATTATGTAAATACATGAAGTGAATTTTGGTTCTGAAGAAGTTACAGGTTGGAGATGTGTGCCTTTTGGTGCATATCAAGTGACAAGAAACACTTTAGGCCTTTAGTATATAATTAAATAGTGATTAGTGGTAGAGTGACAGGGCAATGCAAGTGGCCATGAATTTCCAAGCCCAAATCAAATCACTGTGATAATGTGTCTAGTTTTGTTAGTCAAGGCAAGATTTTCAGTGGTGGTGAGTTGGTGACTGCCACAACATACAACCACTTAATTAGAAGGATTTGGACTACCGCCCACTGATTTTATTATTAGAACATGTGACTGAAGTCTGAACCCTTCATTGACACCAAATGGCAGAGAATGTACTATATACATTAGTACCGTGTTGTTGTAGCCAAGTATTTCCATTTGCCATAACAAGTTAGAACTAGATATATACACATCAAGTATGCTTGGCTTGTGTGTGTTGATTGCAGTCAATGGCATTCTTCAGGAGACAAGATAAGAATTTGTTCATCGAATCCATTCACAAAAGAGATGATTAATCATCAGGGAAATCAGAAAAACCATTTGATACTGTGCATGGAATTCTTGCACAGTTCAAATTTAGAATTCACAATATGTTGATCACTACAGTAACAACAAGGATACAGCATCATATATGTAACTTGTACTTTATTTTCATTCACATCCAGCAAAGCTTATTTATAATATATATCTGAATTCATAAGTAACCTTATACATACTAATTTCTTATAACTCAACAATTTCACTACTATCCGTAGTAGCAGAAACAATTTCTAATCCCCTGGCAAGCATGTCAGAATGATCAATAGACTCATGCTTCTCTTCCCATACATTGGTCATGCTGTTGTAAACTTGAAGCATTGTTGGCCTATCATCTGGAAAAGGCTGAATACACTCACAAGCAACTTTGACAAGAGTAAACACTTCATTTTCAAATCCTTTCCCAATAAGAGACTTGTCAATTGCATCATAAATAGTTGAAGGGTCAACAGATAAGTCAGCAGTGTTAGATAAACACACCAATTCCTCCAATGTTTTTCCGGTGACCAGCTCAAGAAGCACACTACCAAGATCAAAAACATCCTTCTTGCCATCCTCTACATAAAATGCCATGCCTAGATCATCATGCTTGTTGGGGTTCATAAACTTAGCCTCTCCAAAATTTGATAGTTTTGGTTCAAAACTCTCATCAAGCAAGACACACTCAGAAGATACATTAAGATGGACAACATGCCAATTGCAAGTGTTATGAAGCCAAGATAAGGCTCTAGCCATACCAAGTGCAATCTTGATCCTCTGTGGCCATGTCAATATCAGAGCCTCAGATTCCACAGGATGCAACCATTTGGAAAGTCTTCCATTTGATGTATATTGGTACACCAGAATCCTTTCCTTATTATCCACACAGAATCCAAGCAGAGGAACTATGTTTCTGTGTTGAAGCTTCCCAAGAATCCTTATCTCTAAAAGAACTTCTCTCTCAAACAGTTGAGAATCTGATAGCCTCTTAACAGCAAGGTGCCAACCATTAGCTAGTACTCCCTCATACATTATTCCCATTTTTCCCACCCCTATGGCATTGTCAATAGAAAAGCTTTCGGTAGCATCATTGAGTTCTTCTAAGTTCATAGTGGATGTCAATCTTTCCACTAGTACCGCTATCTGTGGATTCAACTCAAAACAGTCATGATTTTTCTATGAAAAGTGATGAAGACTAAGTTCCATTCATTTCTTTGGATACTATAAAACAGGACAAGACAGAACCGAACACATTTATTTTGGCAACCCATTACATTCCATATTCTTATAACATGGCAAGATGAGACAAAGGGGGTGGTTGAGGGAGTACCTGTTGGGTTCCATTGTGTTGCAAGTGCAGAGGTAGCAGTTGGCGTATGTGATAAACAAGCGGTCGCATCTTCCACCTTATGAGGGAACAAACATATTTCAATGTATCTGGGTGGTTGAATTTGGCGGGCTTCATGTGTTTCCTAGTCCTAGAAGAAGAACGGAAGCACATAGTGCGCACAACAACACAAACGATGAAGGAGAAAACAAAAGCAAGGAGGAGGGCAACCTTAAATGTTAGGTGCAGGTGCAGGTGGAGGTGCTTGTGCGAGGAGCACGGTAACAAAGAAGGCCCTCCACAAAGCCCTCTATTATTACCATAGCTAACACTTCGACCACTTGGGAAGTTAGGTACTGGTCCTGACAACTCATTATTGGTCAAAGACAGTGTCTTAAGCCTGCGGAGACTCGCAAATTCTGGTGGGATTCCACCACTGAGCTTGTTGTCATCAAGCTTGAGATAATTCAGGAAAGTGCAGTTAGCCAAAGATGGTGGAATCTCTCCGCTGAACATGTTACTTGAGAGATCAAGGGTGGTAGCATAAGTGAGGATTGATGATATATCAGAAGGGATGTGTCCCGATAAGTGGTTTATAGAAAGGTCCAAGCCAGTCAAAGATGAACAATTCCGAATGCCCCGCGGGAACTCCCCCTTGAGACCCATGTTCGATAGTTTCAGATTGAGCACTCTATTTTCATCGGGATGCCAGCAATCAACACCAGTAAATCTACATATGAAACCTTCGGTGTAGTTGCTGAAGTCCCAGGATTGTAAGTAGTTATCTGGATCTTCCAAGGACTCCTTGATGGATTTCAAACAGAATATATCTGTGAGAGTAGCATGGCCTGGTGTGAAAACGGTGGCGAGCAAGAAACACAAGAAGGCTTGGATGATGTACAGGAGAATAATACCCATTCTTTTATTGATATCTTGGTGACTGTCTCTATGTAATGGAATGTAGGATTAATTGATGAGAAAGTTCTTCACAAGGGAACTCACATGATTACATCAAGTTTCCTACCTCATTGCTTGGACTTGGAGCCAAAAAGAAAAATACACTTCTGGTTGACTCTTGAGTCTTGACCAAGATACATATTCCATCCTAGCAACGCAAACGGACCTAAATTCGCCGGACTGACCCGCGTAACCCGCGTAACCCGTCAAAAAAGGCGGGTTGGCCTGGAAAATTGGAATTATCAAATAGTAAAAATCTGCCTAACTCGCACCGCTTAAATCGCGGACTTTAGCAGGCTTTGGCGAGGCGGGGCGAGCTTTCTCGCTGGACTTAGTATTCTTTTGGCAAGAGGTATTTTTATAATTTTTTTTTGCCAAAACCCAACTTACAAGAGAATGAGGATGAAAATTGAATGTTTTGGATTATGTTTATTTTGTTTTAGAAACAATATTTATAATTACAAAGACTTTAATGTTTGTGAATATAAAAATTATAATTTGTTTATATTTTTAAAAATTATAATAGTTAAAAGTAAAAAACATAAGAGATTTTTTTATGCATTTATATATATTATTTAATAGTTAAAAGTAAAAAAAAAAAGAGAGAGAGAGGATATTTGGCGGGCTTAGCCCGCCGGTCCGCCAGCCCGCCGTTAGGCGGGGCGGGCTGGGATTCTGGAACCACCTCACTAGACGGGGCGGGGCGGGCCAGCCCGCCAAAGAGCAGGCTTCTCGTGGGACGGGACAGGCTTCCCCGCTTGCCACTATATGTTTTCTCATTGTATCTTCCAATAATGCTTCTTTCTAGCTCCAACTGTCTCATAAGCTGATAAGCGGCCCACAATCGTCTTTCCTTCTAAATTAAAATAAAAGTGACTTTTAATAAATATAAAAGGATAAAATATACTTTTTATTTCTTAAAATTAGGCAAAAATTTTAAAAATATTCTTAAGTTTTAGCTGTTGGGGGTATATTTCATGTAAATAAAAATATTTTAGGACAAAATCAAAATAAAATAAAACTTATGAATATTTTTAAAATTTTTGTCAAACTTCAAAAACAAAAAATATGCTTTACCCAATATAAAAAGTAATGCCACTATACTATCGACAAAATTTATTATTATTTGTCTATTAAATTTTAAATTTTAATATTTAAATTATAAATTCTAATAATATAAAAATTAAAGTGTTAGTTTAAAGTTTGATTAATATTAATAAAAAATATAAATTTTGTATTATAAACTTGTTTGGGTATTATTAAATTGATAGAAAAAAAATTTTGAATAAAAAAATACTTTTTCTTTTTTTTAATGTGTTTTACAAAATTTTAGTACTAAAAGTAAAAAAACTAGAATAAAGCATTTTTTTTAAAAGTTATAATTTATAATTTTTAAAAAGATTCTTTTTTTACTTGAAAGAAAGATATGTTTAACATAATAAATAAATTAAAAATATATTTTTATATTATTATATCCAAACATAATTATTAGATAAAAAATATTTTTATATGAAATATCTAAATATAAAATTATTTTTATTTTCAAAAAAAATCTTTAAAAAAATAAATTTTTTAGTGTCTATAAAAATTATGCCTAATTTGTCTAAAAATAGAGATAAAATAAGGTGAGACCCACCTTTTATGTTTGAATTATATGAGTGAAATATAAGCAGTTAAGCACTATAAAAGATACCTTTAAAAAAATCACTTGAAAAAAAAAAATCTTTTTTATAAAAATTTATCTAAATAAGCTCTATTTCCCAAATAATAAAAATTACAAAAATTATGTTTAGTAGACAATTTTAACATTTAAAATAATTTTAGTAAATATAAATACTTATTAATAATAAATTTATATTAAATTGTTTAGCATTCAAAAACACAAATTAATTTTAAAAACTATGTTCACAACCATTTTAAAAGGCTTCTTAACTTTTGAATGAGCTTCTTTTTTTTCCAATAAATTGATAGCTACAGCAAATAGCCCAACAGCGGAATAAGTCCACACGCGCAATTGATATATTTATGTCAGTCAAATTGTTAATGTCCCAGAGTCTCACATTGTTTGATATATAATTGATATTAATTAACTAACAGAAAATGGTGCGAAATATTGAGCGCTATTAACTAATAGAAGTAGTCACCAAAAAAAAACTAATAGAAGAGATATTTTTTAAATGCAATATACAAGAAGGATAGAATATATTTAGCTCTAAATATACTGTTACATTTTTGCGCTCTAGTTATACCCGCTTCATTCTGTAGCGTTAGTGGTTTAATTAATTTTCTATTAGCATGGTTAAGAAAGTTATCAAATGCTATAGATTTCGATATGATTGTACTCCGTACTCAAAGAGAATGAGAGAAGGAGAAAGCGGGGGCGAGCGGTTGAGGGTGAAACAGGGTGAGAAAGATGGTCATGCCATCGGAAGAGATAAGGGGGAGAGCGTGGGTGGGTGTGTATCCGGTGTTAAGGAGGATTCTTCTCGAGAGGGGTTAGGAAAGCCATCCAAGGTTTCTTTTAGAGATAAAGTCATTGGTGCAGAAAAGTCCAAGGCCTTTGCATTAGTAGGGTCTTTATCTGGGGATGGTATCGCGACGGTGACAGGTAAGCAGGGTGATTCTCGTCCACCAAGTGTCAGTTTTACCAAGGAGGCAAAGAGCTGTCTAGCTGAACCTTATAAGGAAGCCATCGTGACCAAGGTGCTGGATAAGTATTATGGCTACACGGCTCTCATGCATAAGCTCCGGATAGTATGGCGCATCAAAGGAGGGTTTGATTTGTTGGACGTGGGATTTGGATATTTTTTGGTTAAATTTGATATTGCTGGGGATCGTGAGAAAGTCATTCTTGGTGGTCCGTGGTTGATAGACGGTCACTATGTTGCAGTAAAGCCATGGGATGTGGATTTTAGGCCATGCTAAAAATCCTTTGGATCAATGCTGGTATGGATTCGAGTCTCGGAACTTCCAATTTGGTGCTACCAGGAACAAGCAATGCTGCGAATTGCTTCTGTAATTGGGATTCCGGTGAAAGTAGATTTGGCTACTAAGCTTGCAGAAAGAGGAAAATATGCCCGAGCTTGTGTTCAAATTAATCTTGAGTTGCCTGTAATCAAACATATTATAGTGGAGGGTGTGACTTATGAAGTGGAGTACGAGAGTTTACAGTTGATTTGTGCTACTTGTGCACGGTATGGGCATGATAAATCGTTGTGCATGGAGAAGGAGTCCTTGGAAGGAAACATAAATTCCTTTGGTGATGGAAAAAATAATGAAGCCCCAACACTAGTGCCACACAACAATCATGAGATTCAAAAAGAGGCTGAATCAGAAGCTCGTGATTTGGGTGAGAAATTAGGAGTTGTTAAAGGGAAGGATGTGGTTACGGAATCATTGGCTCCTCACATGCCTGATGGTCTTGTTAATGAGGCATGCATGGATGATGGAGAGGGCTGGCAACAAGTGCTGCGTAAGAAAAAATTTACAATGGGCCAGTCATCAGGTTTGAAGGATCAAGATGGAAAGCAGCACAAGTTTGGTTCGAGAAGGGTCCAAGGCCCAATTTGCATGGTGATGGAGGCAAATCAACTGGCATTAGGATGGGGAAGCAAGAAAAACATGAAATTGCGCCATCTCCATCGCGCAGAACTCCTGCACGTCGTGGAATTTCTCTACGGAAGCGTCCTCGGCCTTCCTCCTTGCAGAACTCGCCAGTTGATAAAAATGGTGGCACAACGGAGGAAACCTTAGTAGATGGAAGCATGGCAAGTGCAATGTCAGGGTGTCCAAAGGTGGCAATTATTGAGGATCAGAGTGTGCCAGTACCGCAGGACAAACCACCTATTGAGGTTGGTGATTCTGTTTAGAGTTTATGTTCTTATTTATTCTGTCCCTATTATTTATGGATAGTTTAAATATGATTGTTTGGAATATTAGGGGTGCTTCTAATAAGTTAGCCCGGGTGCATTGTAAGGAACTTGTTAGGAAATTTAGATCTGTTTTCTTTATTGTGGTTGAAACTCACTCCCCTTTTCAGCATTTAAAATTATTTTGGGAAAGGTTGGGGTATCACTCTGTTGGTATAGTAGAGGCACAGGGGCACAAGGGAGGTATTTGGTTTCTATCCTCTATGAAGGGTGTTTGTTGTAAGTTCATTAATGCTTTTGATCAGGGTGTTACTGTTGAGGTTCACTTTGATAATTTAATTTGGAGGTGTAGTGGTATTTATGGCAGTCCTCAATTTAATAAAAGGGTTCTCCTTTGGGATTATCTTGTTGCACAATCCATGGTTTTTCAAGGACCTTGGATTGTTCTTGGTGATTTTAATGAAGTCAAATTTTCTCATGAATCTAAGGGCTGTCAATTTTCTCATCAAAGAGCAGACATGTTTGCTACTTCATTAGGGGATAGTGGTTTGTTTGATCTAAAGACTATCGGGAGGCAGTTTTCTTGGTACAGAAGGGTGAAAAATTATGTTGACGTGGCAAAAAAGCTTGATCGAGTCTGTATAAATAGTAGTTGGTTATCTATCTTTCCAGAGGCTTATGCAGAAGTTTTAAATAGGCTTCAGTCTGATCATTGCCCTATTCTGGTGCGTTGTAAAGGTCGTCCTCAGCCTAAAGGGAATCGACCTTTCCGATTTGTTGCTGCTTGGGCTACTCATCCTGGGTATAAAGATATTGTGAACCAGTCATGGTGGTCTGGTAATAGAGGAATTCATGGCAAGCTTTCAGAAGTACAGAAGAATTCACTAGAGTTTAACTCGAAGGTATTTGGTAACATTTTTGTTAAGAAATGTGAATTAGAGCAGCAGATTAATTATTTACAAAAGCGTTTGGAAGTGGTGGATAGTATTTATTTGCGTCAGAAAGAGCAACAGTTGCTTGATGATTATAATAATACTCTAGTGCAAGAAGAGCTCCTATGGTTCCAAAAGTCCAGAGAGCAGTGGGTAAGGTTCGGGGATAGGAATACAAGATTCTTTCATATTCAAACTCTTGCGCGAAGGAAGCATAATAAGATTCATGGCCTTTTTCTCAAGGATGGAGTGTGGGAAACTGATCCAGAGGTTCTGAGTCAAGAAGCAGAGTCTTTCTATAAAAGCTTATTATGTCATTTGGATGATGTTGATTTGGGTTGCCTTGGTGATGTGCCTCTTCCTTCTCTGAATGAGGAAGCTTGCAATAATCTTACGGCACCAGTTACTATGGAGGAAGTCAAAACAGCTGTTTTTCACATGAACTCTTTTAAAGCTCCAGGTCCGGATGGGTTTCAAGCTTTCTTCTTCAAAGAATATTGGGAGATCATTGGTCTTGATGTTTGGAAGATGGTTAAGCAGGCATTCTCCGGTGTTACTCTTGATCCGAGAATGTTGGAGACTTTACTGGTTCTCATTCCAAAGGTTGAATCACCAGTATCTATGAAAGATTTCAGGCCGATTAGTCTCTGCAATGTAGTTTACAAGATCATCACGAAGGTCCTTGTTAATAGGCTTCGTCCTCATCTTGCGGAGATTGTTGGCCCGCTTCAAGGAGGATTTATTCCGGGACGAGGAACTCCTGACAACATCATTATTGCTCAAGAAGTCCTCCACTTTATGAAGAAGACTAAATCAAAGAAAGGTACACTGGCCTTTAAGATTGATCTGGAGAAAGCTTATGACAGAGTTGACTGGAGGTTTTTAGCTCATACCCTTAAGAGCTTTGGTTTTCCTATTCCTACACTTAATTTGATTATGAATTGTGTCACTGCTTCTTCCTTATCTATTCTTTGGAATGGGAGTCGTCTGAATGGCTTTACTCCTAGCCGAGGTCTTAGACAAGGAGACCCTATGTCACCCTATCTTTTTGTATTGTGTATGGAGCGACTGGCATGCTTTATTAGTCATCAGGTTGATTTGGGCTTGTGGGAGCCGGTTGCTATTTCTAGAGGGGGACCAAGAATATCCTATTTAATGTTTGCGGATGACTTGCTTCTATTCTGTAAAGCTACAAAGAGACAAGTGCAAAATGTGATGTTGGTTTTAGAGACTTTTTGCAAAGCATCTGAGATGAAGATTAATGTGGAGAAGTCTAAAGCACTTTACTCCAAGAATGTCTCTGCAACAAGGAAAGAGGTTTTCACTGGGGTATCCTCTATCAGATTTGTCCAAGATTTGGGCAAGTATCTTGGAGTTACCCTTAGCCATTCTAGGGTGACTCGTTCAGCTTTCAATGGTGTCCTGGATAAGATTCGGAGTAGGCTAGCAAGCTGGAAAGGGAGTTTACTCAATCGGGCTGGTAGACTCTGCTTGGTTAATTCTGTTGCCGCTGCTATTCCCACGTACCAGATGCAGGTCTCTATTTTTCCCAAAGGAATCATTAGTAAATTGGAGTCTATGATGAGGAATTTTCTTTGGAAAGGACAAGTTGATGGAAGAGGATTGAATCTTGTTAGTTGGAAGGTACTGGTTACTCCAAAAAAATATGGAGGTTTGGGGATTAGAGATCCTTATTGTGTAAATATTGCTCTTCTTGGGAAGTTAGTTTGGACTTTTTTCCAGCAGCCAAACAAGCTATGGGTCCAATTATTGGATGCCAAATACCGATCATCTCTATATGACTGTTTTAGTTATCCTAAGAACAAGGACTCTCCCATTTGGAGGTGTCTTTGCAAGGCTTGGAAAGTGTTGAAGGATGAGTTTGCTTGGTGTATTGGAGATTTGAACCAGAATTTTTTGTTTTCTAGCTGGAGGAGAGAAGGACGGTTATCTAATGAGATGGATTATGTCCACATTTCTGATTCGAATCTCCGGATACAGGATATTTGGTCGGTTGGTAGGTGGCATTTGGATACTCTTTATTCTCCTTTATCTCAAAATTTGAAAGATAATATTCTCTCTTACAATCCAGATGAACAAGCAGGTCCGGAAGTGGGTTGGTATTGGAGTGGGTCTGCTGCCAAAGTCTCTGACTCACGCAATGGTTACTTGTGGTTGTGTAAGCAGCTGTTTGGTTGGGAGGAGAGGGAGAATTGGCTTTGGCTTTGGCGTCAGCTTGTTCCGGAAAAGCATAAGTTTTTGGCTTGGTTGTGTCTTAAGGAGGCTCTTCCTACTGCAACTTTTCGCTTTAGAAGAGGGATGTCGTCATCGGATAGATGTCCAAGATGTCTTTCTAGCCAGGAATCGGTTATACATTGTATTCGGGATTGTCCAAAAGCTCAGCTTGTCTGGCAAAGGTTGGATATTCCTTGTCATCCTTTGGATTTGAAGAACTGGTTCTTGTATCATAGCAGAGAGCACCCGTTTAAGTTCTTTTCGGGACTTTGGTGGATATGGCGAGCAAGGAATAACGACATCTTTAATCCCATGAAACTTGGCCTCCGGAAAAAGTCATTTGTCTGACATTAACTTCAGAAAAGGAGCTTAGAAATATTTTTGAATTACAACGTATGTCCCTTCCCTCTACTCTAAATGGTTTTTGGAATCCCCATCCATTGGTACTTTTAAGATTAATTGTGATGCTAGTTATTTTGGTTCGGGTAATAGTGTTGGTTTTGCTTGTGTTATTAGAGATTGTAATGGGAGCTGGCAAAGGGGGTGTTTGGGAATGATTGAGAGTAATAGTATTCTTCAAGGAGAATTGTTTGCTATTTGGAGAGGATATCTCTTAGCTTGGGATGTGGGTCAACGAGATGTTATTTGTGAGACGGATTGTATGGAAGCATTTAATCTTGTTACTCAAGATGGTTTTGGGTTTATTGATCCACTGGTGCTCAAAATAAGAGATATCATGCATTGGAATTGGCGTGTTGACTTTCGTTTGATTATGAGAGATGCAAACACGGTGGCAGATACTATGGCAAAGATGGCGATGAAGTTACAACTTTCGCATGTGGAGCTTCTTTCACCTTATGAGGAGTTTAAGAGTAGTCTTAAACGGGACTGTCCCTCTATTTAAGCAGTTCCTTGTTTTGTTTCTTTTGTTTTTCTTTGTTTAATTTATTTCAGTCACCGAAAAAAATGCTATAGATTTCAATAATGTTTTGTAAACAACTCAAATCAAACAATTATGTAGACAACTATATACATATATAAGAGAGAGAGAAACATGTATGTATAAATATAGTAGAACAGTAGAGATGTGTATCGAGTCAGAGAGATATCTCTCTCCTTTTTTATTAGTTGTTGATAAGAAATGTTATTATAGTATTTCCCTATAATTTTTCTAAAAAATAAACAAATAATGCATATGCGTAAAAATAATTGCACTTCACTTTAGATTGGCTTTTCACTTGATTTTATTCGTCGTTTTTGATAAATTAATAAACATATATGTCAATGTACCAACTACCAAGTGCTCCATAATTTGAAATTAATTAATTTCAACTAATGAAAATGAAAATAAATCATATTATTGTACTGCGCGTATCATTACAAACATAGACACATATCCAAGCGTTATATAGCTAGAGAATTTGGTTTTTATCCCTAGATGGTAACAGTACTAAACAGAAGAGTAAGAGGAACAGTGAAAGTAATGTTTATTATAGAGATGACAAGCTAAGGGGTATTAATTTGTGTGTGTAGTAGACTAGTAGTAACTATTTAGTACATGCTTGTGTTGATCCAATCCTCTCTACTTTATTATAAGAAAGTAAAAAGTAGAAATATGTATTATTGATGTAATTTTTTTCTAAATTATTATTTTATTATTGTGGATTAAAAATTATATTAAAGTTATGGTAAATTATTATTGAAATATTCATATAAGTGAAAAACATCCTAAGCCAATTAATAGTGAGATTTAAACATACAAATTGGGCAGAGTTGAGAAAGTGGAGGGAACACTAGAGAGAGAGATCCTGAATGTGATGGTGCTATGCCTTCTGAGTTCACTGGTGGAGTATTGCAAGATCGAGAACAAGTTTTACAGCAAATGGGGGCCAAAATAAAATAAATATTATATTATAGGAAACATTTCAAGTGCACCGGGGAGTACCGGTGCACCAGTTGTTTTAACTGTTGATTTCAATTAATATATATTATATATATTTTTTATAATTCAGATCAACGGTTAAAACAACTGGAGCACTGATACTCCTGGTGTACTTGAAATGTTTCCTATATTATATATTATATATATACACAATACGACAACTATGGTTATAATTCAACAAATTCATCACGGTCAGTAGCAGAAAAACTCTCTGATCGCGTGGAAGTGTTAGAATCACCGCAAAGTTCATGTCCCTCTTCCCATAGACTGCTCATTTTGTTGTAGACTTGAACCATTGTTGGTCTTTGTTCTGGAAAAGGCTGAACACACTCGCAAGCAATCTTGATGAGCATAAACGCTTCACTTTCAAACCCTTCACCAATAATAAACTTATCAATTGCACTATAAAAACTTGAAGGATTAGGAGATAGATTAGCATTGTTACATGAATTCTCCACCAATTCCTCATATAATTTTCCCGTGACCAACTCAAAAATTACATTACCAAAATCATAAACATCCTTCTTCCCATCCTTGATATAAAACGACATGCCTAGACTCTCATGGTTGTTGGGGTTCAAAAACTTGGCATCTCCAAAATTGGATAACTTGGGTTCAAAATTCTTATCTAGCAAGATACTCCGTGAACAAATATTCAAGTGCACCACATGCAGATTGCATAAATGATGGAGCCAAGATAAGGCTCTAGCCACACCTAGTGCAATGTTAATCCTCTGTGGCCATGTCAATATCATAGCCTCAGTTTCCAAAGGGTGCAACCATTTCGAGAGTCTTCCATTTGAGAAGTAGGGGTACACCAGAATCCTTTCATCGTTATCAATGCAGAACCCAAGCAGGGGAACTATGTTTCTGTGTCGGAGCTTACCTAGAATCCTTATTTCTATAAGAACTTGTCTCCCAAATTG
The DNA here is from genome assembly GCF_059453495.1 of Arachis ipaensis. Lineage (NCBI taxonomy): Eukaryota > Viridiplantae > Streptophyta > Magnoliopsida > Fabales > Fabaceae > Arachis > Arachis ipaensis. The sequence continues at coordinate 122,227,698 of NC_142437.1, forward strand.
TTGAGAATCAGTTAGTTTCTTAATGGCTAGGTGCCAACCGTTAGCCAATGTTCCCTTGTACATTATTCCCATCTTTCCAAACCCAATTGCATTGTTTATAGAAAATCCATCTTTTGCATCATTTAGTTCTTCAAACTTCATAGTGGATGTTAATCTTTCCAGTAGTAGAGCTATCTGTGAATTCTGTTAGGATTTGGTTGAATTAGTCCCACATTGCTCAGGATAGCAAATGGAGTGGGTGGCCTAGGCTATAAATATGAGGCTAAGTTCTCCATTTGTTTTTGCACCAGTCAGAAACACTTTAAGCTTGTATCTGATTTTTCTTTTTCTCTGTACTCTTTGATTAGAGAGTGTTGTGAGGTGTAGTTAGGTATTTGCTTTGAGAGAGTGTGGGTGTACTGGGGTGCCGGTGAGAGAAAGAAGTCTATGTGTTGTAACAATTTTCACATAGTGATATTCTCTGGTTGTCATTTGACAACGGCCGTGGTTTTTTCTCCGGTAATTGGAGTTTCCACGTTAAATTCTTGTGTTGTGATTGTGTCTATTTTATTTCTTTGTCAAAGATGTTTTCTCAAGGGGGAATGGTGTTTTATTCCCAACAAGTGGTATCAGAGCTTCGGTTCGGTGGGATTTATTCTTAGTATGCTCTGTAGTTGCAGTCTAGTCTGACCTTCCACATCAGAAAAGAATTTTGTCCTGTGGCTTGAGGTTGATCTTTGGTTGCTGTTGTTGTTGCTGGAAGGCAGTGTGATACTGTGAGAGTGCAATTTGGAAAGGTTCTGGCTAAGGAAAGACCTGGTATTTAAGTGTGTCCATTGTGACCCACCTCTCTTTCCTGGGGACCCTTCCTAGTGCACGGTCTACAGTTGAGTTATACTATTCCAGTATACGGTTGCAACAATGTCAGGATATTCAAGTGCTGTGAAGCTTGAAATAGAGAAATTTGATGGAAGAATCAATTTTGGCTTGTGGCAAATACAAGTCAAGGATGTGTTGATACAATCAGGTTTGCACAAGGCGTTGAAGGAGAAGATCTCTGGTTGCTCTCTCTATGAGAGAAGATGATGTTCTCTAGAAGACAAGAAGTATCCTCATGGTATTACCGCACTGCCATGGATAAGGATGAGTTGTGGCAATCGGGTCCACAATTGCACACGGGCATTGGTTGGCGTTGAGATGCAAGATGTGTGGCGGAGTTAGGTCGATGGCTGAAGAACTTCCAGGAAAAGCCAGTTTGGAAGTTGCACCATGAATTTTCAGCAAGGTTCCGATCTGTACCAAGGCGAAATTCTTGGAGTGGTCTAATTCCAAGTGAGTATACTTTCATGGTGGAGTATGATAGTTCTCTGAACTATGATTGTCGGTATAGACAATGGCAGCGAAGAATTGTCGGTGTTGACAATGGAAGCTGAAGATGTGTGACTATTTCAATCAAGGTGGAGATTGTTAGGATTTGGTTGAATTAGTCCCACATTGCTCAGGATAGCAAATGGAGTGGGTGGCCTAGGCTATAAATATGAGGCTAAGTTCTCCATTTGTTTTTGCACCAGTCAGAAACACTTTAAGCTTGTATCTGATTTTTCTTTTCCTCTGTACTCTTTGATTAGAGAGTGTTGTGAGGTGTAGTTAGGTATTTGCTTTGAGAGAGTGTGGGTGTACTGGGGTGCCGGTGAGAGAAAGAAGTCTATGTGTTGTAACAATTTTCACATAGTGATATTCTCTGGTTGTCATTTGACAACGGCCGTGGTTTTTTCTCCGGTAATTGGAGTTTCCACGTTAAATTCTTGTGTTGTGATTGTGTCTATTTTATTTCTCTGTCAAAGATGTTTTCTCAAGGGGGAATGGTGTTTTATTCCCAACAAGATTCAACTCACAACTATCAATGAAATTATCTAGATAATAAAGCTATAGAAATTCACTTAATGTTTGCATTCATGAAATGTAATGAAAATATAGTAGTCTAGTATATCTCTAAATTCAACCGATAGATCTCAAGTCATTTGGTTTGAGTTGATTCAGTTTATTACTAATCTTAATGTTTGGGTCAGTCAAGCAGCATCAATAATGGGTGTGATCGAATCAATATACAAGTAAATTAAGATCAAAAGGCAAAATAGAAAAAGCAACATTAACAATCTTCGCCTCAAGTGTGAACTAACACATCGAGCACATCAACTCCCCCTCTTCTTGAATATTCCTTTAAAAGAGAACATAAAATGATAAGATACCACATCCAATTCAAAACCTTAAAATACTAAGCTAATAGGTCTCTCATCTTATAAACTTCTCACTCTTCTTTACTTTCTTCAATGTTAAACTAATTTCATACACTTTTCACACTTGCAGCATTAACAAGGCTGCACTCATGTAGGAAACTAACATGATAAATGTATAAGTAGCTAATTTCATTAACATGAAGTCCCAGCTAGCTAAGAAATTATATGGATCTTCCAAGGAATCCTTGATGGATTTTAAACAGAATATATCTGTTTCAGTAGCATGAATGCAGAGCAAGATTTGGGTGAAGATGAGAATAGTAATAGTAATTCCCATTCTTGTTTTAGGACTCATACTTCCTTGCTTCATTTTGAAGATTTCCAATGGTCATATTTAGCTGTAACGTAACAAGAAGTGAATTAGTGAAGATTTCATCTTGGTACTCTTTCTTCCTCACAACTACTATATTTTATTATTTTATGAGTTTCCGCATTCTGACTCTTGACTCTTCTTGGTATACTTTATCCCATTCATTTTTTAGTAAATTAAGGAAATATCAATGTTATATGGTTTTTTTTTTTCTAATTTAGATTATGGTTATTTCATTATAAATATCAGTTTCCTTTTTTTTGGATGATATGTTCGTAATTTCACGGAATTGTAATTGTGTTTAGTCCGTGTTATTTTTAAGAGTAAAATAATAAATAAATCTTGAAAATTTATATTTTAGACAAATTAATTTTTAAAAAATATATTAATAAAATTTTTTATAATAATAAATGTGAATAAATTAATTTAAATTAAAATTTTTTATTCTAATTATAAGAATTAATTTAAAAATAATATATCTACACTTATTATCTTAAAAAATATTTTTAATTAATTTATTCAAAATATAAAATTATTTTTGTTATGAGAAAGAAGTTGATGTTTTGGGAGGATATTGGAAGGTGGGGTGAATTATCGGCGGTGGAGCTTTCGGTCAACACGCAGGGGGCGTGGTGTCTCTGCTGTCAGCAACACGCCGGGGGCATAGTGACGCGGCGTGCAAGGATCTGGCAGCACGCAGGGGCGTGGTGGAGCTGGCGGCGCGGAGTCTTGAGGTGCCTGCACCACGGGAGGCGTGTTGCAGTTGCTGCCATGCAGGGGACAGATCTCACCCTAATAAACAGCAAGTGGCCTAATGTTGCTCTATATAAAGAGCCTCTCCCAACTGCAATGTATACAAAGTGTGTTAGTGAGAGAAGAAAATCATTAGTGCATTACACCAGAAACAGAGGAAAGGGGGGTTGTGATTTAACTAAAAGGGGAAGGGTGTTGCTGCTCCACAAGGAGAAGGGGTGAAAAAATAGGCAGAAAAAAAAATATTATTTTGTATTTATTTTAAAAAATGGTTCGTAATTATAGTGCTTTGAAAGAACATATTATAAATTATTTGAATTATCCAATTTATATAAGTTGTTAAGTTATATTTTTATTGTGTATTTAAATTTAAATTTCTGTTATTTTTTGTTATTTAACATGTTAAAATATAAATTTTTTGTTAATTTTGAATTAATTTTATGTTATAAAAATACTAAAATAAAATATACATTATACTATATAATATACTAAAAATCTTTTAAAAAAATATATTTTTCTATGATAAAAATATAAAATAATACTATAGTAAAATAAAATATATATTCTGTAAAATAAATAGATATGTTTGTGGAACATATTCAAAATTTTAATATATAAATGTTACAGTAATAAATACATATTAGAAAAATATATACGTTGTTATTAATAATATTAGAGAAATATATGCTATTGATGCACGAAAAAAAATTATTTTAACTATGATACTGATAATGCACTGCACGTTAATTATTTTAACAAATAAAATATTAAAATAAATAAATATATAAATAATATTATTAAATGAAGTGATCACATACAAATAGATATGCTAATATTTGTTTATCAATAAATATATTTTTGTTGATGCAGCTTAACAGAAATTTATTGGTGCGTAAACTGGATCCGCCACAGAGTTGAAATCCGAGAGTCGAAAACTACTTACGCGCCACGGGATTCTACCACTTATCTAGGATTGGGATGATAAGAGGATTTCACTCATTGTTAGCTGCCCTGGTTGAAAGGTGGAGGCCGGAGACTCACACTTTGTACAAAAATATTTTGTGGTTCTCATCTTGTGCAACAGCGACCAGAAGTGTACCTTTGTACTTTCCATATAGGTGTGTTCCGTCAACCTGAACTAGGGGTTTGCAATGCCTAAATGCCCTAATGCATGGATTGAAACTCCAAAATACGCGATAAAGTATTTTTACCCCTTGCGCCTCTTCATTCCCATTGTACAGTGGGCGTGTTTCTATCTGGACAACTGACCCAGGCATCTTCTGAACTATAACCGAGAGCCACCACGGCAAGGCTTGGAAACTCTCCTCCCAATCACCGAAAACTTTCGCTATAGACTTCTGCTTTGCCAACCAAGCCTTTCGGTAACTGATGGTATAGTTGAACCTTGACTGGACTTCGCCTATTATAGATTTTACCTTGATGGACGGGTCAGTCTCGACCAATGGCCTTATAGCCTCAGCAACTGTATCCGAGTCCAACTTGGAATGATCCTGTGAAATCACTCCCATTGTGCACGTGTGCCTACCGTTGTATCTGCATATCTCCCAACAACCTTTTTTTCCGTATCAAGATGGCTTGGATAAGCCAGTCGCACCCACGCCCATACATCTTGCATTTTGCATAGAACGTCTGTGGCTCAGACTCATACACGTCGTAGTCAACTCCTCTAGCGATAGTGTAACTTCTAATTGCTGCCACGACCGACTTTCTAGAACTGTATTCCATTCCAATCCAAAACTCTCCGTCCTCGGGATCAGCAACGCCTACAGAAAGTGCCCATCATCGTTTATTAATCAATCTAAAGTATAGATTAAAGAAAACATATTATTCGGTCATCACGTACCTATGTTTGAATATTCCGGAAACTCCGGTGCATGCATGGCGTCGAGATCCAACTCACGCATAAAATGTGGCACGTTCATCGGTTGACTGATTGAGGGCTGAACCACTACATTATCCGCTGCTGTCTCAACTCCCACATCACCATCCTCGTCTTCGTCGCCGGCTTCATAAGTGGCTTCGAAGTCCTCTTTGCTGTCACTATTCATTCCCTCGTACATTGTAGCTCTATCATCCTCCACCTCTAAATCATTTTGAATCCCTTCCGCCTCTATGGTTTCAAACTCAACATACAGCTCAATCTGTGGCTGTCGCATCTGAGTCTGCTGGTGAATTTGAAACATATTATGCATAGTCACTTCGTCAGTGATTGGCATGGTATCAAACTGTATTAGACCACCAAAAACTACAACCGAATTCCGGTACAGAATTCTGCTCACTCTCATTAACGTACCGTTCTCCATGCTTTGACAGAGACCGTTCTGAAGTTCCATAAACGTCATGGTGCATGGAACTACAAACGAAAACGGATTCTGGCACACAAACCTCACTCCCTCATGAGTATTACGTATTATCTCACCGTCGCGATACACTACCAAGTTTGCGGTACCTTCCATTACACCAGAAACACTTTCAAAGAACACTCATACGCTTCCTCAGAATGAAAATGGACCCGAACACTGCCTTATATAGAGAGTAGCATTCACCATGCCCCCCACGTTTTGATTGCCTCAGGCCAATCACGTATTGCCACGTGTCAGGATGCCCCTGCGTGTTGACTCAGCACACCCCCACGTGATGCCTGCGTGTACCACTCAAGCTCCGCCATGTCATCATCACGCCCCCACATGCTACGTCAGCACGCTCCCACGTAATGCCCCCGTGTACCACTCAAGTTCCGTTACGTCATCATCACGCCCCACGTGTAGCAGTCAACACGCTCCCTGCGTGTTGATCATGCACCCCAGACGTCCACCATTGGATAAAATACAATGTTCTTCCATTTCTGGCCAAATCACCACTTTCCTTCTCATATTTAAATTCTTGAGCCATTTGAAAAATTTATTTGTGAATTTACTCTTTATATTATATGGTACCTAATCCTTTCGTCAAACTGGTTGATTTGTCTCCAGTAGACTTGAAGTACAGAAGTAGCATGCATCTATTCAATTGATAATTTATGACAGGAGGCAGAATAAGTCCACACATGTGAAACTCATATTCATTGTACATGCAGTGTACCATCTCTTGCGTAATTTCATATTTAATTTAGCTAACAGAACAGAAAATGACGTGACAGTGTGCGAAAAATTCAGTGCTCTTGTCTCATAGATAAAACATTAAAGAAAGACTAGAGAGATTTTAGAATGCATGTAATTTGTGTCTCTTTTATTTTTTTACTTTAAATTTATAAAATAAAAAATAAAAAACAAATCAAAATATCAAATACACAATTAAAAAAGACAATACATTTGGGCCGGACATTCTAGCTAAACAATTTCCTCTTTTGTGGTCTAAGGCGAAATTTGACTTTTTAGTTTTTGGTCAACAAACCAAATTCGTCTATATATACAAGAAACATCCAAATGGATTGGATTGGAGATCAAATAATAATGAAGCTTTACAAAGCAAATCTCGACCTCCTCCTTTTCCCAATCAAAGCCCAATATTGCTTGTCCAAAAAAGAGCTAACTGATGATGTTTATGTTTTTGGCTATGGATCTACGATTATTGAAATACATCAAGTGACAAGTCCAAAAAAAAAAAAAAGTAATACATTCAGTGAGGGCGCTCCAATCCATCTAACCTAAAAAAACACAGAAATAAAAATATTAAAAGGAAGGTGAGCAACATATGGGATTTTATCTTTACTTATTTCATATCAATTATTTTTAATTTTAAAAATTTAATTTTAATGTACTATCACTTATAAAATATCTTATACAGTCGTTCAAATATATTAGTTCTTTTGAATAACTATTCACGTAATTAACATAAAAAGTAGTTACGTAATTAAATACATGTGTAAAATTGTTTTATATTAACAGTGTATTAAAATGAATTTCTTAATTTTAAAATTTAGATGTTCAAAAATAAGATAATAATAAAATAATAAAATAATAAATTAAAATAAAAAATTAATTACCATTAATTTTATAACTTCGATTATATATGAGTTTCGCTATATTGGTTTAAAATTGATTACGATACTTTCTCACTTTATCAATTATTCTCTCACTTTAGAAGATTTTGAACCTTAATTTTAAGACTAAAAATAAAAGGTGTATTAGAATATAAGACACAAAATTAAAGTGATACATATAGTATTTTTTTCGGTACAATATAATTGTAATTTTATTAAATTAACTCAGAGTTTTACAGTTTCATTCATATTAAAACTAACCATCAATATTAGTTATTATATATATATATATATATATATATATATATATATTATTTAATTTATTTTTAATATATATTTTATATTTTAATATATGTTTTATATCGCTGATAATTAATATTGTTGTAATTGATATATATATATAAAAGGTTGACAAAACACAACGTGTCTTGACTCTGGATATGTTGAGACAGATCGATGGTACTATATATAATCTGTGAATTAAAATTGTAGCATTGACGACTAGGAAAAATGTTAGATGATTAATAACTTTATTTCTTTTCTATATATATTTGAATTAATGCTAACAAAATTTCTATTTTATATTACTAAAAGTGTAGTGACATGAATAAAATGCATCTGTTGTCTAAGCTTTAGAAAGTGCTTATTGAAATGAAGAGAATGGTAGAAGCGAAGCAGCAGCAAGTATAAAAAAAGAAATCCATTATTAATAATAGATGGAGCAAGCAAGGTAGGTAGGAAGAGAAGAAAGACGAAGCAGGAAGTAAAGTATTAAAAGAAAAGGATGATTACATGAGTATAAGCAGCAAAGAGTAGCGGCAACCACTATCCTAAGCCACATTTTATTTAACATTTGAAATCACCGTAACCATCACCATATACTAACAAGCATACATGATACATGCATTTAGTTGGCAGTTGGAGGCCAGTGGCCGTGATGAGGTGGGTGTGGCTTGTATGGGTGTGGATGTGGTTTGTAGTAACCGTCAGTCTGCTCATTCTCTGCCGGAGGGTGGTGACCGCCGTGTCCACCACCTCCATACGGTGGCTTGTAAGGACGAGGCTGATGGTGTTGTGGTGGCTTGTAGTACCCATTAACCTCAACCTTCTCTACTTGCTCCTCCTGATGGGGTGGCTTTCCATAGGGTGGCTTCTCGTGTGGTGGTTTTTCATATGGTGGCTTCTCATGTGGTGGCTTCTCAAAGGGTGGCTTCTCGTGTGGTGGTTTCTCGAATGGTGGCTTATGGTATGGAGGCTTCTCATAGGGTGGCTTTTGGAATGGAGGCTTGTCGTGAATAGGTTTAGGGTATTCATCAGCAATGGAGACTGCTGCAAAGAACAATGCAAGTAGCAAGACTGAAAGTGTGTATTTGAGAGCCATGTTTGTTTTGGATGCTGAAAGCAGGGAGGAGGGAGTGGGGTTTTATAGTGGTTCCATGGCATGCATGATGGCGTCATGGCACTTGTCATCTCTTCATTCTTTAGTCTCTTAAGTCCAATTGCTAAGATTTTTAGTGGAATTTATTCAGACTTTGACAGAGACGGATGTCTCATCTGCCTTGTTGCCTCATATTTTATCTTGAAGAATGTTAGGGGTCAGTAACTTTTGTAATTTGTAGCCATCAAATAGCTATCAATGATGGTTTTAATGGTGTGAGATTAGTGTGAGATTTCATCAAATGACTTACGTTTTTTTGCTGGTTACATGCTGGCCAGAATTTAACAAAGATGCTGGCCCTAGACTTTTCTTTTTATCCTTATGTAATAACTAAACCTTTGGACTGTTAGGAATAATAAGCTGCACCAGTTGAAATCTTTGACTATTTTGCTCAAATAATAATAGGTACCAACTTTATTAATTTCGTTAGGTAAATTATGTTATCAGAATCATAGGTAAAATTCGTCAAAAGTAATGCATATGCTTTTGTTTTCCGTCATCCACGAATAATATTTTCCGCATATTTTATTTGTCGCCTCGGCTAAGCATCATACCGTTAGTGCCTTCTTTTTTTTTTTTTTTATCTCAGAGAATGATAGTATAATATTATTGCACTAGCTACTTCTAATTTTGTGTAGTTTTAGAAATAAACTAGATTAGATTTTATCTATGTTTATATATATTAAAATTATATGGAATTGAATATATATTGGATTATATATGATCACTTTCCATCTTAGTTTAATATGGAGAATATATATGTAATTTTCTTCTTTAGATATAAATGTAAATGTCTTTTTGTTATTTGTAAGTGTTGTATGATTATTTTATGAATGAAATATTTGTTCCATTTAAAAGTTAAAACAATAATTTGTTGGTAAGATTTTATATATTCGTTTTGTACTATATATAATGTATAGAATATAGTTAACATCATATGTATATACAAGTCTTATGTCTCACCTAATGGTTAAAATGTCTATACGAGTGGTTGGGTAGGAGACAAAATGTATTAATGTAATTAACAAGATCTATCTTGAGCAAGAATTTTTTGTCCACGTGCGTTGCTGGTTTGCTCGGCATCCACCTACTAATTATTCTACATTATTCATTCAATCATTCATTAACTAAATCTCATCCATCTCTCATATAGTAGAAAACTCCGACACGCAACTCCCAAATAAATTAAGGTAACTCAATAATCGTTTGTTCTCACTTTTTCTTTCTAGAAGTAAAATAGGGAGTCAAACTTTTTCTATTTGTCTAAATTAAAAAAAAAAAAAAGAATTTTATAATAAAAAATTAACTAAAACTGTTTAAAAAATATTTTTTCTTAACTTTTTTCTTTCGAAAATAGTTAAACAACCAGAAACCCAATGTCAATTTGCCAAAAGGAGGTTGTTCCATAAGAACGGGTAAAACGATCTTTTTATAAAAACACTTATGTATCCTATTATTGGACGTATGAATCGATTATTTTTTAATTTTTTAATAAATCAGAATAAAATTAATTTTTTTATAATAAAAATAATAAATTCAATTGTTATCAGATTCAGTCGAATCGACTAATTTATAAAATTCATTGGATTATAGTTTTTTTATTTTTTTAAATAAAAATCAGGAATATATTTATTTTTTTATCAAAAAATTTAAACATGATTCAGTTCAGATTGTATAAATCGATCGGATCTAATAATTTTAATACGGACAATTGAGTTTATTATTGTTACTATAATAAATCGATTTTATTTTGATTTATTAAAAAATAAATTATTAACCGGTTTAATAAAAATGTCCAATAATATCATAAGGTTTAATATCTTTATTAAAGTGGTCTCTTTTGCGAAATTCATCAAAAAAGTTGATTGGATGAAAATTTTGAACTCGTCAGACTTCGTAAATTTTGGTGTGTTGGGTTATTTTTTTAGGATTATAAGAATATATACAAAAATTAAAAATTATAATTTTTAAATACATTTTTTTATTATTTTGTTATTTAGTTTTTTTTGTGATCTAACTTATTTCTTAAAATAAAGATATTTTTTGTTTTTTTTATCACAATTTTATTCCTAATTTTATGTTATATTGTGTTGTAATTTTTTGTTCCAAAATTATTTGTTAACTGAAAATTAAGTTTAAAAGGCCTTTTTTTTATTCTTTGTAATAATTTGAAAATGATGAATATTATGATGGAAAACTCTTTTGACGTTGAAAATTTGTGTTATAATTTAATTTTTTATTTATATTTAAAATATAATTAGATTTTTATTTATTATATTTTTTAAATTAATTTTTATTAGTTTTATCTACTTAATATACTAAAATTGGGTTTTCCCCCAACTAATGAAGGTGAGGTGTCGATCCCTCGTGATTCCATTTTTTCTCCAAAATGAATACACATTTTTCTATTTTAAATTATTTTATACAAAATATCTTTATTATAATTATATTATAATTAATATTTAATGAATAATACATAATTATATTAATTTAGGAACATATCTTCATTATAATTATATCAAATCAATATTTAATGCATTATTAAACTACTTATCAATTGTCAATTAAAAATATTTTTAATTATTTTTAATAATAATAATAATAATAATAATAATAATAATAATAATAATAATAATAATAATAATACTTTTAATCATCTTTATTATAATTATATTACAATATTATAATTAATATTTAATGAATAATGCACAATCATATATACTAATTTAAGAAAATATCTTTATTATCTATCTATTATATTATATAAAAATAAGATTTTTGCACTTAATAACAGAACTGATGCGACATGCTCTTAAGGTGTTTCCTGATTTATTTTATTTAATTCGTTAAAGCAAATCAATTATAATTAATTATATCAATTAATTATATCAATTAATTAATTTAGTTAATTATATTAATTATTTCATTTGATTGGAGTAAATATCGAATTATTTAATAAATAATAAATATGATAACGAAATATATAAATTAATTTAATTAGTTTATTTTTCTCAATACCCTCTATTTATACAAGATCAAATATTTTTTACTCATTCGTTTTTTTTTCTCTCTCTCCCTCCCTCCCCTGTCTCTCTATGGTGTTTAGGTAAATTTTTGTAATTTATTGAATTTTTGTTTCTTTTATCTTTATTTATATTTATTTTTTTATATTTTTTAAAATTTTATTTATTTTAATTGCTTATTATTAGGTGCACATTTTTTTTTTATTTTAGCTTCTGATTAACAAAAAAATATGTGATTTTTATGTTGTTTTTAAATAATCTTACTATAATTTTATTTTGTAATATTCTATTTTGTCATGTGTACTTCAATTCATATATATATATTATCTTTTTTTTTTGTGATTCACAATTAATATATACATTGTTTGTGTATGTGGTTTATATATTAATATTTTTATTGATTCTCTTTATTTTTTTTTTTTTTGTGTCTCTTTGTTTCTCTTTATTTTAGTTATATATATTCATTAATTTTTCTGTATTGATACTCTTTTTATTTGAAATATTGTGACAATTTAGAGTGTATGTTGTGCCCCATGTGATATTCGTTAATTTGGTATATCTTTTTAGATGGTTTATGTTATAATGTGTTTAAGGAGTTGACTTAAAATTATAATATCATATATAAATTTATAATATGATTTATAGTATGCTAAAATATTAGGACATTATCATATAAATATTTTTTTATTTGTCCGTTAGATTTAACTATATAGGATCTTTAAACTTATGCAATTATGTAATTAGTTATTTTTTTATATAATTATTGTATTGATCATTTACATTAGTGAGACTATTTTTAATATTATTATTTATAAATATGCTATTATTTGTATAATTAATTATATCGGCTTATTCGTTTAAATGTAATTCTATTGAATTAATTATTCAAGATGTAATCACTATTTCTATTTTTAAATAATTTTTTTAATATTATTTAACAATTATAATAATAACAATTAAAAAAAAGTAAGACGGTACAAAATTACAATGACGATAAGATTGAAATACCCGTGATAAAATTATGTTGATAAATACACTTGGGTATTACTGACAACTATGTTAGTAATTACTTAAAATAAATAACAAAATAAGTTATAGAGTATTATTTTATTTAAATTATTAATAATTAAAATAATAAAAGGTCAGTAATTATTTTTAAAATAGATATTAAATTTAATTTTATGGTACTAATTTATTTGAGTTGTTAATAAAATTTATAATTTTTAGATTTATATCTACTCAATTTATATATTTTATTTTATTTTACTTTAACAAAAAATTGAGACATGCATTTTTAATTATTTATTTAAAAAGTATAGCGAAATGAGTTATATCAATTATAATTAATTATCGATAATTAATATCAATAAATTAATTGTATTAATTTATAAGATGAATAACCTGTAATAAATGTTGTGAAATTAATTATAATAAATTAATAATTAATAAATAAAAAACTAAAAAGAATTTTTTTTAATTATTTTTTAATGGATATACATTTTTATAATTTTACTTTCTCTTTATCTCTTCCTTTCATATTTATTTCTTTTAATTTATTGAACTAAATCAATTATATTAATTATTTGTATTAACTAATTCAGTACTTTTTAATGGGTTATTATAACTATGCCTTTAAACCATAGGTTAAAAATATTATAAAAAACCTTTTATAAAAGTTGTTGCAAAATAAATATTTTTAAAATGTGTCCTTAAGACACAAATTAACTAAATTATTTGTCAATTTAATACGTTTGATTCATTCAATTGTATTAATTATAACTAATCAATTATGTAATTTTATTTGATTATGATAAATATTTCATCATTTAATATTTTATTTGATTCATTAAATTACATTAATCATAACTTCAAATATTTAATTTAATTAGAGTAAATATTAAATTATTTTAAATTTTTTTGATTCACTAAACCAAATTAATTATAACTAATTTATTATTTAATATGATCGAGATAAATATTAAATTATTTAATAAATAATATATAAAGCAATGAAATAAATGAACTCAATTAATTCAAATTATTATCTTATTATTTTATATATCCATTTTCTTTCTCTTTATTTTGTTCTTCAGCTAAAATATTTATAATTTTTTTTTATTTTTTTTCCTTAATTTTGCTAATATTTTTCTATAATTTTGTTTTATATTAATTTTTTTATTTATTTTGATTAATAATTCTTAAGGGTATTATTATTTTATTTAAAGATAATTTAAATTTTTTGTAATATTTTTATAAAAATTGATTAATAGGTTATTTTTTAAAATATTTTTTGAAATTTTTTTAATAAGATCGTATTTTGATTTTTCTCTTTCATCCTTTTTATTAATTAATTATATTAATCTTCTATTGCAATATATTTTTTATCTACTCCACACATTATTTTTTCTATCTTTTAATTTTTTTAATTACTTTTTTTATTTTATTTTTAATTATTTATTTTACTTTTACTTCTCATATATAGATTTATTATAATTCATCACAGGTTTTTTTTTAATTTAAGTGATTTTTTAGGTTATATTTTACCATTGATGTTTTTATTTTGTTTAGTGTATTTTTTTAGTTTGTGTTTAATATAATAATCTGTAAATATCTATTCTATTATGTAAAAATTAAATTTCTGCACTTAATGATAAAACTGTCGTAACATATTTCTGATGGTGTTTTTTGATTTATTTCTTTTAACTCATTAAATTCATTTTATTATAATAAATTAATTATATCAACTAATTGATTTGGTTAATTTTTTTAAATATCATACAATTTATTATAATTTCTATCAATCAATTAATTGTAATTCAAATTGAATCATTATTTTGTTACGAAATTATTATTTCCTAATCTATTTATGGGCAATACATATATTAATTATAATCGTAAATTAAGCTATTTTACATTAAATGACTTATATAATGGTCATCTCATTTATTATCATAAATACTAAATTAAATAAGTCATTATTACTTTTAATTTAGAATTAAATGAGAATAAAATAAGTGATACTATTTTATTTGGTCTTTCGGGTTTAATGGGTGTGACATTCAAATATAAATAGTGATTTCCAGATTTTTGTCTCCAATACATCAAAGCCATCTCCGTAACTCTTTTTCCATAAAAGGAATTTCGATTCAACTCTATCAGGGATACAGAAGGTTTTCAAAGAACAAAGAAATGGTTTGAATTTGCACGAATTCTAAATGTTCGAACTTACGACGTTGTTTCAGTTCGTAGTCATTACGAGAATAACTCTAATCTATACGTATCTAAGGATTAGAATAGATTAAATATTATTTAAGTAATTTATTTCTAATATTGGTATTTGATTAAATTAGTTTTAGGGAAATTTAAATTGTTGACTCAATTTATATATTACGAGTATTCTTTTTGAATATTTTATTTTTATATTTTTTAATATAAAATTTCTTTTTTCTGATTTTTAAGTTTATTTTTTTCTCATTTTATATTTTAGATTAGTAATGTAATTATTAAGAAAAATATATTTAAAAAAATATTAAAACATCACTATTTAAAAAAAAGAAAGATACGTGAAAAAAAGGAAAATAAAAAATTAAAACATCACTATTAGAAAAAAAACTGTTAATATGCGTATGAATGGAGTCGGAATTGAGGAATATATATAGATATAAAAAATAAAAAATTATTACACGATTGTAGAATAAAAAATAATCATATATATAAAACGAAATAATTATAACAAAAAAACAATTAATATATGTGATTTAGATATTTTTAATAACCGGTAACATAGAGTTTAACAAAATATAATTCACATATTTTTTATTTATGTATATATATAGAATTATTTATGTATATGTATATATATTAAAAAAAACTACCGTAATATATAATGATTTAACAAAATTAATATATAAGGTTATGAAAAGTTCTATCCAAGTTTGACAAGAACAAGACGACTTACATAGAAATGGTTCTCATGGATAGTAAGGTAAGTTGATTATTTTTCATGATTCTTTCAAGTGATATTAGGTCCATTTTATAAATATTTTTGGTTCATATATTTGAATATTTTTAATAACCGGTAATATAGAGTTTAATAAAATATAATTCATATATTTTTTTATTTATGTATATGTATAGAATTATTTATGTATTATATATACGTATATATATTAAGAAAAACTACCATAATATATATATATATATATATATATATATATATATATATTATTTAACAAAATTAATATATAAGGTTATCGAAAGTCTCGTCCAAATTTGACAAGAACAAGACGACTTACATATAAATGGTTCTCATGGATGATAAAGTAGGTTGATTATTTTCCATTATTCTTTCAAGCGATGCTAGATCCAATTTATAAATATTTTTTGTTCATATTTTAAATTTATTTGATAATTAAACCATTGCACGCGAACAAAGAGAGTGCAATTTTATAGATTTATAAGTGCTAATAGCCTTTATATTTTATTTGTTTTATAGTTTGATAATAACTAATATATTTATTGGTGGATTTAACTATTACTATGTTATTTATAATCACATTCAATATATATGTCTGATTTATTGAAAAAAATAGATTATTAAAATCGATTAATAACTATTTTAGAGTTAATCCAATTTACACTAAATTTTTTTAAAAAAAATAATACACAACATGTTACTTTTTTTAATCAAATTATTATAATTCAAATTAATTTTAAAAAATAATTTAAAATTATAATTTCAATCTTACTACGTACATGACACGGATAATTATGCTTGTTATTAAAAAAAAAAATAGGTGGACTACCCACTAGCCCTCCAATCTTTCAACAAGCCAGATGAACTAATATTTCAGGCAAAGTATCAAAAATCAAATTGGTGATCGAATCGGTAGAATTAAAAATTTAAAATTTTAATCGTTTAATTGATATTCAATTAAAATTGGTCGATTTTTATCATAAATTAGATGAGTTTGATAATCGATTTTTAGTTAATTCAATTAAACCAGTCGATTCAATATGATTTTTCTCAAAACGATTATTTTAGATCTATTTATTTTGATGGATCGAAGCGACGTCAATTTTAGATAGGTCTCCTCGTGATAAAATTCAGAGTCCACTTTATCATGTCGATAATTTATTAGTTATAGAATAAGAAAAAAAATTAATTATAATTAATTTACTATAAAAAAAATAAAAATTTGATTAAGAATAGAAGAAATAATTATTTTTTGAAATTTAATTGACATAATAATTATAGATATCTGAAGCTTCTCAACTTAATTAATTTTCTTTTTCATGGACAAGTGCTCATTATATTTGCTTAGAATTTTATTAGAGAGCCCATAAATAATCTTGATAATGTATATAATAGACTGTTATTTTGCCGCTGGATAATTGCTGCTGATTATGAGGAGAGAGAGAGGACTATGAGGCGTAGAGTGAGTGGAGGTAACAGATATAAGATGATGGCTCGCTCTACTAGGATTTAGATGTAGATATCATATGTAGTGTAAATAAATTTAACTACTATTTCTAATTTTTTACATTTTAAAATCTAAATTTAAATAATTATTAAATAATTAAGTAAAAATCTAATTTTTTATTTTTAAAATACATTTCTTTTTAAATCTATTGTATACATTATACACTAAAACTATTGGGTCACATACTTTCTCATTTGCTTCATACCAAGGCAGTAATTTGTTGAGGGATTTTAAATCCGAATAAAATATAATAATGTATTTGGACGTATAATAATAAGAGGTACATGCATGATGCATGAGTCATTTTCCACTATATGCAGAGTGTAGAGTGATTGAATCGTTTTTCTAATAATGCGGCAAAATGCTTTTCACAACACGCGCTGTGTTGCCGGAGTAGCTGCTTTATGTCTCTCATCTATCTTCATCTTCATCTTCCTTAATGCCAAATGCTTTGCAATATCTTATTTAATTTATAGAGGAAAATTCGTTACTACTTTAAACAAGCGTTTAATTTTGATATATTGAAAGAAGATTATTAATTACATAATTAAGTGGCATAGTGCATGAGGTTTAAAATTAATAAATTATGATTATGATGACACATTGTCATATATATCTCAAAATAATAATAATGATAATAGGACCCAAGCCATGTTATAAAAGCTACGATGTTCCATCACTTGCATGCATTCTAATTAGAAAACATAATGATGGACATATAGGACTAGATGAGTTACAACGGACAATCAATGGCAGAATAGTCTTCAATGGCGTCTGATGTTCACACTAGGCCTCTCATGCAGAAACGTGTAATTGGTCCCAAAACTTTTTCACTCAAGTACTGTACAAATTTCGTCTTGCAATAATATTGTCTTCTTCCCAAAGTAATTAATTATTAGTTGAAAAGTTCACTACAAAGCTTTTGGAATGGAGAGACAAAATTCTTTTTTTCTTATATATTATTAAATACTTATTTATTTATATTTTATGGTAATAAAGTACTAATATGAAAAATATTACTATGTTTTCTTACTATGTAATAAATGCAAAACAAAAATAATATTCATACACTAAATAATTTTAATATTCGTATAAAAATACAATTTTTATTAATTAATTATGTATTTAAATTATTTTTAATTAATAAAATAAAAATATATATTTAATTCTTAAAAAAATATTAATATTAAAATGGTATTATTAAAGAATATAGATATAATAGGATTGGGTATCGAATGTCTCACTATACTGCATAGTCATACATGTAACTTTCTTGAGCCCACTCTAAATTCCTATAAGCGAACGTAACGAACATTCCCGATTAATTGTTAGGTAATCAATTAAAATATCAGTTAATTTGAATCACTTTTTAAATTTTAAAAAATACGCATTGTCGCTCTACTAAAAAAGAAACATTCAATAATCAACATAAAAAAATTATCTATTTACTTTAAAAAAACATCTAAAACTATAAAAGAAACATCTACTTAATATAAAAAAAAAAACAGTTAAAGAAAAAAAAAACAGGCATGCACCTCCCAAAAAAAAAAGGGTCATAAAATCTAAAAAATAAACATTCAGTAATTTACATAAAAAATTATAAAAAGAAACATATATTAGAAATTCTGTAAAAAAGATCCAAAAATTAAAAATAGTTAAAAAAAACAGAAACCTACTGCAAGAGAGCGCTATGGTAGGAGAACCAGAAAGGAAGAACGTAAATAGGAGTAGAAGAGAAAATAGGAGGTGTGCAATTATTTTTTTTATTTTAAAATTAAATTTAAGGGTGTCTTTTTTGTCTAATTATATCTTTTTATTATAGCTCACATTATAATCAGTTGAAATTGGCTAACACCCTAGTGGTTCCTAGATTTTTTCATTCCCAATTATGTGCGACCAGTAAACTTTATTCAGCCAATAAGGTATAAATGGCTATAAAATTTTAATAATATTTAAAAATATATATAGCAAACATTAAGATTATATTTTTAGTATTTAGTAATTTTTTTAATTTGATTATCTTTTAAATTAAAAATAATACTAACAAATAATAAAAATATTATTTTAATTTAAATTATTTTGTAAATTATTAAGATTTTAGTCATCATAATAATTGTTACGATGGGTAACCGGAGATGGTGGGCTGGACTTGCTAGGTTGGCCCAATCGTCTGAGGAAGGAAGCCTTTGAGCGGGTCTGCGCCTTGGGGGCCTCCGTCCGACTTGTGAGTATGAATGAATGGGGGGTGGTACCTGCAAAGACACTCCGATGCCTAAGTCAGCAAGGGTGTTAGCAGGTCTAGAGAGTCTTGGGACTTAGAGATACCTGAGGAGTGTCAGTGTATTTATAGCGGTGAGCCAATAACCACCGTTGAGGTAGTTCCACCTTTTAAGGTGGATAACCGTCCCTTTATTTTAGGGAAGTTGGGATATGGCTCCTGAAAGTGGGTTGAGAGATCTTAGGGGCAGTTACTCATTTGAGTGGGGATTTATCTGCCAGCTAATCTTCGTCCCCGACTTCTTTAGAGCAAGTCGTGGTGAGAACCGACTTCTTTGGGGGAAGGTCGGTGAGGGGTGAGGCTCAATCCTTTGGAATGGGTCCTTTCGTTTGGGCCTGGGCTTTAGTGTTGGGTCAGGGTATGAACAATAATAATCATTATATTGCATTCAATCATAGCATAAAACACTTATGATCCTCAGACACTTTACTGATTTGTCGTGTTTATCTGTCGGATACGTTTTAGACATGATATTCGTCCAACACGCGTGTCTGCTGTATTTAACCGTATTTAAAAAAAAAATTGAAGACACATCTAAATATCATCATGTGTCAACATATCTAGTCTTATTCTTAACATATATTCTTAAAATGAATGTAGAAATAACATGTATTGTTATTTATCAAAACAAAAAATATTTTAAATACTTTATATAATTAAAAAAATATATTAAAAATAATTAAAAAATTAATTTATAATTTAATATTAATAAAATATCAAAATATTATTATAATTTATTTAAAAAATACGGTATATTTTATATATATACGTGTCTCCGTATCTTATCAAATTTTAAAATTTGTGTCTCTACATACATATTTCGTATCGTATCTCGCATTTTATGTCCAAATCTGTGTTAATATCCATTCTTCATAGTAAAATACATCATATATATATACAGTATATAAGAAATGGGAATATGCTTGATTTCACTAACAAATAGATAAAAAAAGAGTAAATATCCTTTCCGTCTCCTGTCCTTTTTAAAATTTGACTACCCGCCCCCTAACATTTATAAAATATCAGATCGGCACCTGTCCATCTATTTTGTGAGACCAATAAGCCCTTCCGTTGATTTCTCCGTTTAGAGTCGTCAGAAAAAGTTGAGATGTAACGTGCAGCCTGTGACATGGCCTTGGGACATCCTACGTGAAATGGTATGTGTTGGTTGAGACCATTAAACCCTTGTACAGTCAGCAAAACGACATCGTTTTGCTTGCCTCCCCTTTTGCGTGTTATTGTGAAATCTCATTCTCCCCCTTGTGCACACTTCAGCAACCATACATTACCCTCATTCTCAACACAAAATTACGAGAAAAACCTAAGAAAGCGAAACGTTTCCATCCAAGGCAAGCTGACAGAGACTTCCAGGCGGGAGGTGGTGATGGTGTTGCAGACGGAGCAACTGACGGCGCTACTAAGGTTAGTGCCGCTATCTGATTTTGTAGCTTCGTTAGTTGGTATTGCTCCAATTTTTTTTGCTTAATGTGATTTTTTTAATGATGCTGTCGCTTAGTGATCATCCCATGCATGGTCTAATAATTATTGTCTTTAACGATTGAAAGCTGATTAAAGTAGTTATTTTAGTTCTAATTATTGCACATTGATGTTCTAATAGATGTCGTATGAAATAGTTCATGTTTTTCACCATGGGGTTTGGTTTGAACAGGATGAAGATCGTGTATTATACTACTATGACGGAAGTGTTCGTACATTTCCTCCATTAGACATAGATTATGTTAATTTCAAGGATTTGGAGAAAATGTTCAAGGGTTTAGGGTATACAAGCTACAAACAGATGTATTGGTATGATGGCAGTGCCCTTGATTTAGAGTCTGGGCTACATGTTCTCAAGGGAGATAAGAAGATCAATGAAATGTGTGATAAAAAGATGGAGAATGTGGAGTCAGATTTGCTGGTTATTTATTTTGAGCATGATGTTAGTCAACCAGAATATGGTCCAGATGTTGTTGAGGTTGATTCTTCTTCTTCCGATGATGGATATGAGACCACTGAAGACGAGCCTTACAAGCCCCCTCCCACCTGGATTCGAACCTGATGGAAGTAGTAGTAGTGAGGAAGTTAATGTAAAGAGGAAGAGTTTGAGGAAAAAGGAGCCTAGTGTGAGGATGAAAGACGCGTTGGGTGCTGGACAATCCAGTACTAAGAAGGAGAGTTGCGTTAGACAAAAAACACTTAAGCAGAAGAAGAATGTGCCTCCTGGTAGAGATGATGATAAGGACATGTCTCCTAGGACTAAGAAGAAGAAGGCAAAAAGGTATGTTAGAAGAAAAAAGAAAACATATCCTGTCCCAACAAGAAGGAGACAATGTGCCAAATAGTGGGCCTAGTGGAGAACAAGGTGATGGCCCTGGTGAGGTTGACCCAATTGCTGAGGCAAGGGATAAGCCCAATTCAAATCCAGTGGGTGAGGATTTGGACTCAAACCTGGACAAGCCATATCAATATGAGTCTAAAGAGTTTAACTCTCCAATATCCAGTTCAGATGAGGAGCATAAGGCAAGATATCCTTACTTCAATGACGAGGCCGAATATGGTGATGTTCAGTTTCAGGTAGGACAACAATTTGAGACCATGACAATGTTCAAGCAAGCACTTAAGGACTAATTTATCTTTGAGGGTAAAGAGCTGATGTATTTGAAGAATGAGCCAAAGAGGATTAGAGCAAGGTGTGTTGAGGAGGGTTGTCCATGGCTAGTGTTACGCTCTCATAATAGTCAGAGTCTATATTTCTAAATCAAGACATTCATTGGAGAGCACAACTGTGGCAGAAATTTGAGCAGTAACATGGTTGATAGAGCTTGGGTAACAAGTAAATTGGTGAAAAGGCTGCTTACTCAACCTCTAATGACTCCCAAAGAGGCACTGGACCACATGAAACAAGACTATAATGTCCATATACATTACAAGATGATTACCAGAGCTCTGAAAGCTGCTAGAGAGCAAACAATTGGAAACGAGTGAGAACAATATGGAAAGCTCCATGACTACTTGAATGAAATTCATAGAAGCAATCCAAGGTCCACTGGTATGATTGACGTAACTCCTCAACCAGAGGATCGTCCACTGTTCAATAGGTTGTACATTTTCCTAGATGCTTGCAAGAAGGGCTTCAAGGCTGGCTGTCGCCCTCTGATCGGATTGGATGGATGCTTCCTAAAAGGGTACTTCGATGGTCATCTTTTGTCAGCTGTAGGGCAGGATGCCAATAACAGTTTCTTTGTAATAGCATTTGCCGTAGTTGAAGTTGAGAACATTGATTCCTGAAAATGGTTTCTTTCAATCCTACATGATGATCTTGGTCCAGTGGCAGCCAATGGGTGGAACTTCATGTCCGATCAGCAGAAGGTAACATGCATTCAGTTTCTTTGTGTTTGTTTTTGTGTTGTTTTGATTTCTTAATTCAATATTCGGTTGACATGTTATTGAAGAGGTTGGATATGGATTTGCATGAGATAATGCCACAAGTTCATCATAGAAATTGTGTCCTACACATATGGAAAAACTTCATCAAACACTTCAAGGACAAGCAAACAAAAGGACTTGTTTAGAAGGCTGCTAAGAGCACAACAATGAGAGAATTCAACGGCACAATGGAGCTTGTGAAGAAGGTGAATAAGGATGCTTGGGAGTATCTACAGAAATTTGATCCCGGTGCATGGACCAAGGCTTACTTTATCCACGGTCCCAAGTGTGACAATATAACCAACAACATGTGCGAAGTTTGAAATGCCAAGATCGTGTAGTATAGGGCCAAACCAATTTTAACTATGTGCGAGGACCTTCAAAGCTACATTATACGAAAGATGGTAGGGCACAAACATAGATTAAGCAAGTGCAATAGTAAATTGGCTCCTGTTCAGCAATTAAGGCTGGATGAGTACATCATCCCTAAGAGTAACAAGTGGACGGCAGAGTGTGCTGCGGATGAAGCCAGAGTCTTGTTTGAAGTCCAGAGATACCAAACAAGAGTTGCTGTCAATTTGCAAAGACAAGCATGTGCTTGCAATGTTTGGCAACTAACGGGTTTAATGATAAATTTAGTGTCTGGTATTGTATCTTATGTTGTAGTAATGTGAATTCAGTAAAATTTGATTCATGTATCTTTTTCTGACAGGGTTGCCATGCAAACATGTAGTAGCTGCTATATCAAGACTAAGGAAACAACAACTAAGGCCAGAGAATTTCGCACACAAATGGCTTACCATAAAGGGTTGTTGATGTGGTGGCTGAGTCTCAAAGCCACAAGGTCACAAGGTGAGGAAGTCATTTCAAGTAACATGCAGTAAATGTGGGCAAAAGGGACACTACCATAGGACTTGCAAAGGCACACTTGCAAACCCGAATTGGCAGCCAAAGCAAAAGAAGGCAAGGCCACAACAAAATGGAAACCAAGAATCACAGACACCTGCAGATCAACCTCCAGCACAGGTTAAAAAGGTTCTACTTGTTTTTGTCATATTCTAGTTATTGTTATTTGCATAAAATGAGCAGAATAGTTATAGTACCATATGCATGAAAGTAGCTGAGGTTTTAAATTTTTTATTTGCACAGGCCCCCGAAAGAGCTCAATCAAATAACTCCTAGAATGTTATTGCCACAACACTGGACCCAGTGGCAGCCGACTGTCTTACTACCTATAGTTATTTAGTTTTTTTTTTTTTTTTGTTTGGATGAACAACTTTACTTCTCTTGTGTACTTCACAGGCTAAAGCAAAAAGGAAAAAGAAAAAGGTTCCAAAGAGATCCACCACTATTTCAGTTCAAGAAGAGGCAAGAGTTGATATCCAATATTCACAGTCTGCCCCACCACCTACAGAGGTAATTTTATTTTTCAGATTGTTGTGCACACTATACCATATTTTAGCCCAAGTGCATAGACCCTAAATTCTATTGTTTTTCTGAAATTTAGGGTGTGAATTCCAACACTGAGCAATCAACCCCTACTAATCCAACTACACTCTATCAGGGGCC
Source organism: Arachis ipaensis (assembly GCF_059453495.1). NCBI lineage: Eukaryota > Viridiplantae > Streptophyta > Magnoliopsida > Fabales > Fabaceae > Arachis > Arachis ipaensis. Next base: position 122,252,257 of record NC_142437.1, read on the forward strand.
AAATTTTAAGCCCAAGCAAGTAATAACTAGGCCACCAGCACCTACATTTTACCACCCTCAACAGCAGGCCACACCTCCAACAGCTCAGCACACTCTGTAGCAGGCCACACCCCCTACACTTCAGCCACCTCTCCAGCAGGCCATAGCCCCAACCACACAACCACCAACTCAGCAGCAACACACAACTGATGGAGCAACTAGTTCAGTGACTGCCACAACTCGCTTCAAGTTTATCCCCACACCAAGCCTAAATGCACCCCACAGCTTCAAGCAAACATATGGGTTTAGGCCACCAAGACTTTAGAAATAACATACTTGTAGTCATAGTTATGGAGACTGAATATTTTTGTGTAAAATTTTTTGGTTGTCAAGTTACAATATGTAATAGACTTAAGGCTACAATTATGGAATTTGGTAGACTACTGAAACATGTTTTTTGTTTTGTGAATTCAGACATATGATGATATTTTTGGCTGATACATCAATAAACTAATGCAGGCCTTTGTGCTTAGCAGTATGAATATAAATATTATGCTTTTGGCTTATACATCATTGTGCAAAATTATTATGGTTTCACACTCGGGATTCTTCCAAAAAAAAATCCCATTCCATTTATGTAGAAGCTACAATTACAGAGCAAATTAACTCATGTCTTAACCTTGTCCATATATCACTTACAGCAATACAGTTTACCCTAAAACACTACATACACAATTGCTGTTAACAGAATTAACATTGCCAGCATAACAAATACACTATAGTGATTACTACATTTCTTTGATTTTCTTTCATATTCATGCTTAATCTTATATCCCAGTTGCTCCAATCTATTCTCCAACATCAGCATTCTTCCTTCAACATCATTGTCATCTTCATGCCCAGAACATTTAGAAATCAGTTCATCCAACCAAACAAAATAGTTGCAGTGACATTGCTCTGCCTGCAATTGCCATTATAATGAATACAACTTGTTAAATCACAGAAGAAGTTGATTACATAAATGGAAGATAGAAGCACACTTACGCGATAGTAGGAACAACCGAGGAAGATTCTGTCTGGGTTCTTCGATGTCCCAGATTCTTGCATGATTTCATAAGTTCCACACTTGCATTTAGGGTGCTGGAACTTGGCCTTCTTCCACTCACTTGCATTACTACTCGAACCCACCATAGTCTTCCTCCGGACACGGTGTGTGTGAGAGGTTGCAGATTGCTCTGGATCGCTCATGCTTGAGGCTAGAGTTAGGGTTCAGTAAAGGGGGAGAATAAGATTTCACAATAACACGCAAAAGAGGAGGCAAGCAAAACGACGTCGTTTTGCTGATTGTACAGGGAATTAATGGTCCCAACCAACACATACCATTCTACGTAGGATGTCCCAAGGCCATGTCATAGGCTGAATGTTACACCTCAGCTTTTTCCGACGACTCTAAACGAAGAAACCAATGGAAGGACTTATTGGTCTCATGGAATAGATGGACAGGGGCCGATCTGATATTTTATACATGTTAGGGAGCTGGTAGTCAAATTTTAAAAAAGATAGAAGTTGAAAAAGGTATTTACTCGTAAAAAAAAAAGTATGATACAATTAAAATATAGTCATAATATGCATCATTGAAAAAAGAATATCAATATCTATCATTCTGAGTTTTCTTTTATCTTTTTTCTTAGATATAAAATTATTTTGAGTGTTTCTATTTTATTGTGCTAACTGTTTTTTTAGTAAATAAAATAAATACTAAAAATATATAATAGACACATTAGAATTTATTTATATTTATAAATTTTATTACATCTCTTACTTTTAACATAAACAAATTAATTATGAACATATCTCATCCTCAAGATAGACAAATTAATTCTGAATGTTTATGTTTCAAGAAGTTTGATTTGTACTAATACTTTTGTATTAAATAAAATATTAAAAAATATTTTTAAACATATATGTCATCCACGTCATAAATGAGATATATTATGTTCCACTTGATTTTTGGTAACTTCGACAGGATGTCGAATTAAGTTTGTATCAAGATCTTAGTTTGGGAAGCAGATATGATTTTTTTGAAAAAGATAGATTCGACCTGAAAATTATTTAGTATTTGTGTCGAAACAAACAGTGTCGAAATGCTTGTAACAATGCAAATTGTAACGAATAAAAAAAAGTACACAAATAAAATAAATGAAGGCTTTAATAAAATAAAAGAGTAAAAGAAGCAAAATGCTCAAAGAAAATATAATAAGTTGACAAAAAAAAAGAACAAAAGAAATAAATTAAAAAACACACAAACGAAAACAAAAGAAATAAATTAATAGTGGATCCCTATATTTACATATACTTGCACTTCATGATTTTTTTTTTTTTTTTTTGCATCAGTATGACTTGAATTTTTGCAAAATTTTTGTGATAATGAGATGTTTAAATTGAAATCCTAGATTTCTTCTAAATTTTTCCTATTTATAGAGCACAAAGATAGATTTTACATATTGTTTCTCTTTTCACGATCTAGATTTCTCCTTTTTTTCAGGGGTTTCATGACCCACGACATTATCTTAACCATAAAGAATCTTGACTCCAAAGTTTGATATTTCACATCTTCTCTTACCTTGGTCTTCAAGCCCCACGTCCTTTATAACTCTTTTGGATAAAATCATGTGCAATTATCACATTTAGACTTCCTTATGGTCACGTGTTCAAGACTTTCAATATATATTAATCCATGTGCTATAATATCCCGACTTGCACAATACTCCGACTTTTATATAGATTGGTCAATATTTTGTTTTACTGTGGTCGAACTGCCTATATTTTGTCAAATTTTATATTAACACATTCAAAACGATTGCACTATTTTATCTCATTTGCAGACTAAAAACTCTGTTAATAATTTTTTACATATTTTATCTATAGTATGAATGAGATATATTCGTAACAATCTTGTTATTATTGAGGACGAGATATATAATAAAATGTATAAATATAAATTTATCCATGCATGTCTATAAGCGTAAATTTAGTATTTATTTTGTTTATTTATAAAAAAAAAACGTCCTAACTGCTATCTTACTTTTTTTTTTTAATTTGTTTTTAATTAGTGGTCCAAAAGAAGCATAGTTGGATGTCAATGCTTGTGTTTGGTTTCAGTTTTGGGTTACCAAAATTGGGCTCTCCCGTAGCCCGTAGGTTTAAGTCGATAACAGTTCCCTTCGTAAGGCCCTCCATAGTAGACCACGTATTACAAAACCTCTACCCGAACCCTACTTATTGTTCGTCATTCAGTACTCATTTATCTATATTTATGTTTATCTGTACAAAGTGATGTATGTGTATTTCATTCCAGCGGGCCCAAAAATCAAGCTAAATAAAGCATGCCGTTATTTTCAAATTACGGTTTCTTGAATCCACAGAATCCGGAGTGAAATTCAAGACTTATTTAAGGCTTCCCCATGACCGAAAGATAAAAGCACATTTTGTTGTAGTCACTAGTTTGGAGCAACATTGAATTCTTGGGTTGGCAGGCATGGCAACATTAGCCACAAATGGTGATGAGAACGAAGAGAGGCATGCTACGATGGATTGGGAGCAGCTATCCTATGCCGTAATTCCAACGGATTACATGTACGTGATGAAATCCAATCCAGACGGCACCTTTTCCGATGGAGCTCTCGTACCATTCGGAACCATCGAAATCAATCCCCATTCCTCTGTTTTGAATTACGGACAGGGATTGTTCGAGGGGATGAAGGCATACAAAACACCAACCGGTGAGGTGCAGATATTCAGGCCGGAGGAGAATGCCATTCGCATGCAGATGGGAGCTGAGAGGCTTCTGATGGCCTCACCAACTGTTGACCAGTATGTTGATGCTGTCAAACAAGTTGTCCGTGCCAACATGCGCTGGGTATGAATATGACTTTACACGTTTACCCTTTTTTTTTATTTTTCAATTTGACGAGCATGCATGCATGCAGGTGCCTCCTCATGGAAAAGGAACACTCTACATTAGGCCATTGCTATTCGGAAGTGGATCTGTCATGGGTATTGCACCTGCACCACAAACCACTTTCTTAATATTCACCAATCCAATTGCCAATGCCTACAAGGGAACCTCTACTTCCTTGACCTTGTTGGTTCATCATTCACTTCCTCGCGCCTTTCCCGGTGGAACTGGCGGAATAAAAAATATAAGCAATTATTCACCGGTAACTTTAATTGTTAGTAGAATTAATGAATGTTAAATACTGCAAATTCTGACTGAAACATTTTTGCATATATAATTATATATAGGTATTCCAAGTGGGAAAAGAAGCAAAGGCCAAAGGATTCTCTGATGTGCTGTTTCTAGACGCAGTAGAACACAAGTATGTTGAGGAGGTTTCTTCATGTAATGTTTTCATAGTTAAGGGTGACAAGATTTCAACTTCACCCACCGCTGGAACAATTCTCCCCGGAGTCACAAGGAAATCTATCCTTCAACTTGCTCTTGAATTGGGCTACCAGGTCCTGTTACGCTGCCCAAGTTATAAATTACTCCAATGTACTAATTAACATGCTTATAATTGATGTGATTAATCACGAATTTGTGTAGGCCGAAGAAATCAGAATTTCAGTGGATGAATTTCTTGAAGCTGATGAGGTCTTTTGCACTGGAACTGCTGTTGGCATCTCTGACGTGTGCAGTGCAACCTACATGGATAAAAAGTAATTCTTGTTCAAATTAGTAATTTCATCATAGTATATAGTTAGTAACAAAATTAATTGATACTCGTTAATTTGCTTGCGTGCAGAGTTGAATTCAAGACGGGAGAGAACACAGTGACGAGGAAGTTGTTTGAAACGATTAGAGGGATCCAAAATGGTCTAACAGAAGATAATAGGGGATGGGTAGTCAAGATTGATTGAGCTATGTAGGTTGACTTTTTTGTTCGTTATTGCTCCCACATTGCATACAAACTCCACAAATTGGTAGTTGTTATTATTATTATTATTGTGATTTTCTTTTTAAATAATACTCTAAACCAAGTTAATTATTCAATTAAGTTTAATCAAAGTTAGTATAACCTAATTAATTGATATCCACACGCTATTATTTCTAATCATTTTTTGGCCAAACAAGTCATTATATATATATATATATATAGACTTTTTGACTATTTCTTTTTTTGCGGACTTTGTTTTCTTTTTAATTTATCTACGTTCTTCTCATTCTTCTCATCTTTAATATTGTTGTTTTTTCTTCTCTTCTTTATTTTTCTTTATCTTTTTCTTTTATTATTGTCGTCGGATAAATGATCAAATTTGTCTCTCAAAGATCACTCATTCTCCAAATTAGCCTCCAAAAGATTTTTTTTTTTAATAAAAGTCGTCCTTCAAAGATTTTAAATTAATCATATTAATCATTCTGTTATTTTCTTGGTTAACGATGCCAAAATTTGTTAATGTAGTATGTTAAGTGATACTACAATACACACATAAGAGTTTTAATTGACTATTAGTATGAAAAGTTTATGAAATTATATCAAATTAAAGCCTAATCGAAGAAAGAACTTGAGACAATAAAATTCCTCAATTTAGAGTTGATTTGATATAATTTTATAAATTTATCATGCTAACCGCCAATTAGAACTACTAGGTTATAATTTTATAAATTCCTCAATTATAATTTTATAAATTTATCAACAAAATTTGATGTTGTTAGCAACGAAAGTGACAGAAGAACTAAAATGACTAACTTAAAATCTTCGAATGACGAATTTGATTAAAAATATCATTTGGAGACTAATTTAAAAAATGAGTGATCATTCGGGTACTAATTTGACCATTTACTCCATCTTTCTCCTCCGTTCTTGTTGTCACCACCACCTCCATCTCCTCCTCCTCCTTCTTTTTTTATTTAAATTTCTTCGATCTCTTCCTTCATTTTCGTCGTCCTCCTTCATCATCATTATTATCATTATCGTTATTGTTATTGTCATTATTGTTATTTTCTTTATATATATATATATATATATATATCAGAATGCACTGAAATTTTTTAATAATAATGACACACAAACAAATTCAATTTAAAACAAATTAAGACCAGAATACACCGAAATTAAATACAAAATGTGTCAAAATTTAAATCCAAAATGCACCGCTCTTTCTCCTTCTTCATCATTATTATCATCTCCTTTTTTTCTTATTCATCATCTTTTTATTTTATCTTCTCATTATTATTCTGGTTTTACTTTGTTAACAAAAATTAAAAAAAAAATCAAATAAAGAAAAAGAAAAAACTCATTATGCTGCAAAATTACTAGGAAAAAGAGAAAGAAAATAAAAAAACGTAGTAACAATAACTATAAAAGAATGATGATTAGAAGGAAACATGCGAAGAAGAAGAATGAATGCAAAAAAGAAGAAGGAGAAACATGGAGAAGAAGGAGAAGAAGAAGAAAGAGGTGAAAAAGAGAAACGCAAGAATATTTACATAGTTGAAGCGTGTATTTACGTTACTAATTGTTATTGAGCTTAGATCAACTTAGTTAGACTTAGTTGTCAGAAAGTAATATGACTCTTTGTTTTTTTATCTTCACGAAAAGAACAAAATTGTTGTACGGAGATCAATAATTTGATCAGTACATGGAATAATTAAATCAATTAATGATATACATCATTAAGACATACCGCTCTTCATCTTCATGTATATGTGGATGTTGGAAAAACCAAAAGGGTCAAATTAAAAATGTAAGAATATTTTACCCAAGTTTGCCATTTTGGTAGTTGGCAGCAATGCACACCTAATTACTCGCGTGACTCTGACTTGGCCAATAAACAATTCAGAAGCCACCGATGAAGTGAGGAGATCATCAATTTTGCAACGAAATTGTAACTTGACACTATTCTTTATACATTTTCTATATACAATACACAGTTCGTGCGAAAAAGTTATACAAATATCCAATGATATCTAATAGTACGTAAAGTGTTTGATTCTCATCATAATCACTTTTATAAGTTTTAAAAATGGTAGTATAATAGGTGATTGGCATGCCACTTTGGACTCCTTCAATATTAAAGGATCCTTTACAAATACAAGTAATAATGGAATTTTGAATATTTCAGTATTTGATGCATATATATAAGGTCATTGCTACGAGGCATAAAGTTGAACACAATATGGATCCTCCTCCTATTCTAACATCCTCTGATTCTGCTGCTACCAGGTACGTTATGAAAGCCATTAATTAAAGACTATTAACTTTATGTATAGAATTTGTTTCCAATTCTCTTCCACTCCACATGTAGTAGTGCTGGTGAAGAAAGGCATGCAGAAATCAAGTGGGATGAGATTGGATTCGGTATAGTTTCAACTGACTTCATGTATGTCATGAAATGCTCAAAAGGAGAAGACTTTGGAGATGGAAGCCTCATTCCCTATGGAAACATAGAGCTCCCTCCATCTGCTGGAATCTTAAATTATGGACAGGTTAGAAATTAAAGGACACAGTATACAACATATAATAATCCTTCCTCTATCATACCTTCATTCCAATATTATGTAGGGAGTGCTTGAAGGGCTAAAGGCATACAGAACAAAAGATGGGAGTATAGTGCTATTTAGACCAGAAGAGAATGCAAGGCGCATAAAGATAGGAGCAGAGAGAATGTGCATGCCATCTCCATCAGTTGAACAATTTGTTCATGCAATCAAGAAGACAGTAATTGCAAACAAGCGTTGGGTACCTCCATTTGGGCAAGGTTCACTTTATATTAGGCCATTGCTTTTGGGAACAGGAAGTGTCTTAGGCTTGTCTCCATCACCTCAATACATGCTTCTCATATATACTACTCCTGTCAAGAGTTACCACAAGGTTCAATTCCCTTTTTCTTTACTCATTGTACAGTTAGGAGTTTGGACTAATAACTTCACCTTTTTTTTTAGGGTCCATTGAACTTGGTTATTAAAGATGAGCTCTATAGAGCAATTTCTGGCCCTGGAGGAACTGGAGGGATCAAAAGCATTACTAACTATTCCCCAGTAAGTGGGATAATCCCATCATTTGATTTGAAGTATAAAGAAAATAAATACAAAGTTACTGTTAAGTGTTACTCAATGTAACATATATATGTTGTTTGCTGTAGGCTTATAAAGCATTGAATGAAGCAAGGGAAGAAGGGTTCTCTGATATATTATACTTAGATGCAGCAACAGGAAAATTTATTGAAGAGGTCACCGGATGCAACATCTTTGTGGTCAAGGTACAACAGAAGCTATGCTTTTCTTTGTTATATCTTTATGCGAAGAACTAGTAAAATCATCTATTTATTCAGTAATGTATGTTTGGATTATCTTGTGAAGGGTAATAGCATCACAACTCCAGAAGCAGTAGGAACTATTCTTCCTGGAATCACAAGAAAAAGCATCATTGACATTGCCATTGATTTGGGTTATCAGGTGACTTACATTGTTGTTTCCTTCAATTAGTACTGAAATCAATAATTAATTGGAATCTTTTGTAGGTAGAGGAGCGTGGTGTTCCAGTGGAAGAATTGTTACAAGCTGATGAAGTTTTCTGCACCGGAACTGCTGTGGTTATCAACCCTGTTTTCTCTGTAACCTATAATAAAACAAAGTAAGAATTAAGAAGCTATATCTTAAATGCTGTTTTACTATATTATGTGTTGTGTAATGTGTATTTGCGCAACGCAGAGCCAAATATAAAACAGGACCAGGAACAGTATCTTCAAAATTGTATCAGACACTAACTGGAATTCAAACTGGACTTGTTCAAGACAAAAGAGGATGGACACTCCAACTTGATTGAGCAGAGCAACAAGCATATCTGTTATTTTGAATATACTATGTTATGTGTACACTAAAATATATGTTAGAATATAAATACATAAATACATTGGTGGCTGATTTTAGTGGTTGAAATTGATTTTATTAATACATGAAATTATGAATACATCAATTTGGCATCAAGTAAGGCTTTTTACTTTTTCTTATTTCATTTTCTAACTTCAGTTATTCTAATGTTCAAAAGAATTAAAAAAAAAAAAATTATACGTATTAGAAACTGAATTTTAAGATAATTGTTGTTCATTTCGGGATCTAAATCTTAACAATATATTTTCATATTTGTTAGTAATATTCATAAGTCTTCTGAAAATTAGACTAAGTACAAACTATATTAATTATTTTTTAAGTGATTTAGCTAACAAATATGTATTAGGTTTACACTCACATAACAAAGTGAAGAAAAAGAAAAAGAACTCACAAAACATAACATAGAGCTACTTTCTCGGTATCTCTGTATATCTCTAATATGTATCAGAGTAAACACTATATGATGATGATGATGATGATGATGATGATGATGATGATGATGATGATGATGATGATGATGATGATGATGATTATTATTATTATTATTATTATTATTATTATTATTATTATTATTATTTTAGTAAATACACAATAAATAATTAAAAATTAAATTGTATACTTTTTTATACAAAATTTTTTAACTAATAACCTGAATATATATCTTACAATATATATTAGGTAAATTCTTTTGTAAATTATAAATAATTAATTATTTTAAAAATTAATAATTAATCTTAATCGTTTGATTAATCTAACGTATATAATGCCTTATTTTTTTAAAAAATGAGATGTTAGAATATTTTTTTTCGGAACTAATTAATGTAGTTGTATAAATCTCCACAGATTCTAATTGCGCTAACAAAACATCTGAATTATTGTTTTTGTGAAATAGTGTTTTTTTTATTATTATTAAAACATGTACTTAAGTTGACCCCAACAAAAGAAATGTATATAACTCCAGTCTGTAATTGAAAATTTTGTTAATCAAATAAATTTTAAATGGCATATAATTAATGTGATTAGCAAAATTCGAAAGATTCTAAGCCTAATTTGATTATTAAATTATAGAAGCTTTAGCAATAAAATAATATTTTTTTTACCAGAAGACTCAAATCCATGACCTCTTGAGAGAATATGAAGAGATTATGCCATTTGAGCTATAACTCATTATCATAAAATAATTATTTTACAATTAATGAATCAAAATATCAGATCATATTTAATTTATATAAGTTAATCTTTCAATGGCAATAGCATAAGTAAAGGGCTTGCTTCTAAATAAATCGAAGGTGTGTACGATTTGAGTTTCAACTGATATTATTGTATTGGTGTAATTAGGTATTTATTATAATTCATCTTTTAATCCGTCATTATTTATTTAAATGAATTTTAGATGTATACTAAAAATATTTTGTGTATTGTCTTATTATTTTAGATATATTAAAAAAATATATAAAATAATATAATTAAATATCTATCATAATTCATTTTTTAATTTGTCATTATTTATTGTAATAATTATTTTTAGATATTATGTCTCAAAATTCTTTTTATATATTTAAAATTATATCTCCTTAAAGTTAGAACATTTAAATTTAAATTTAAACCAAAAAAACAAAAATAACAAATTAAAATTAAATTTTAACTAAATTAAAATTAAAATAATACTATCAAAATCAATTTTTTCAATTTTGAGATTGGTATATATGATTTTTTTTATTCTAAATTAACAAGAATAATAAATATAATTCTTTTTGGATGAGTTTCGAATGTATTAAGAAATTATTAGTATATAATTTTATAATTTTAGATATATTCATTAATGTATATATACAGAAACACTATTAAACATTAGCCTCAGTAGCAGTGACGACTAAATTTGCTTTATGACAAACAATATTTTCTTTTTCTGAGTATACAAACACAAAATTTGTTTAACTACCTCGTTTCTGGAAAAAGTACTATATATATTGACCAGTTCTCAAAATCAAAACAGCAAAGTATATAAAATTAGCGAAGTTATTTTATTTTATTTCATTGGTCAGAAAATGAGTGAAGTTATATAGAGGGAAAAAAGACCATGTTTATACCGAACATGCGTACCTATTAAAAATTGGACTCAACTTCTACACCAAAAAAATAGTACAAGTCAAAAATCAACAATTGTAAAAGGAAATTCGGAGTTACAAAAATGACTAAACTCATCTTATAGTTAGAATGTGATAACAAAATTATTCTGAGTTGTTAGATTTAGAAAACTCTTGGTGATGGACCATGCTCGTTTCTGGATTTAAAAAAGGGTAACAAATCACAAATGGATAGGTAGGAAGGAAGGAAGGAACCAACCCTAGTAGGGACAGCAGGTGTAAATGCATTTTTGCAGTTCTCACTTCCCACTATGCATACTACCCAACCTAGGTCATTAATTATATTATTATTAGATGGATATTCTCACAAAAATATTTTTATGTTAAGATGATAATGTTTATTATTACGGTTCCGCTACGTTACCAACAGCTCAACTTCTGCCAACTCTTATTTATAATTATGTTTCATGAAAATGTGTTCGTGGATGTGTCTAATAAAAATATCTTTTTTATAGCTGTGTTTAATAGAAGTGTCTTTATAAATATATTTTCTGGATGTGTCTCTTTATATATGTATTTAAAATATATTAATTATTAGACACATCCACGAACACACTTCCATGAAACACAATTATAAATAAGAGTTGGCAGAAGTTGGTAGATAATATGTTGGTACCCTATACTTTTCCTTATTATTATATGGTTGGATTGTTTAACATGTTTGAGATTTCAGGACACATATAAGTAGTATCACCCTCTCAACTTGAAAAATGAAATTTATGGTTCTAGAAGAAGCTAAGGTGAGTTTTAGGAGTAAAATAATCATGTTGTAACTAACGGGAAGGATCATGCCACGTGGCATATTGGTTAGCTTGTTCCAATGGTTCTTCCTATATAAAAGGCCTTAACCCCGATATCATAGCTCTGTGTGTGTGTGTGTGTGTGCATTAAGATCAGCGTGGTTATTGGTTACGTTCCACTCCCATTCATATTCCTTTCATTCTCTTTTCTACCCTAACTCCCTCTAAGGTACCACTGCTTCTCTTCATTTTCGTATTATATATTATGTGCATTACTCAACAACGATTGTATATTATTATGTGCTCTGTTATCTCTAATCTCTCTAACCTTACAAATGTGAAGAGAATGCTCTTATCTTTATGCGTCCCTCACCACAATTAGAGAGCATTGGTGGTGGTGGTGAGGACCATGGACCAATATCACAATTATTAATTTATTATTATTATTATGTTGCAGAAAGGCCCCACTGCATAACAACAATGGCTCCCCCTTCAGTTTTGGAGAACTGCTTAGAGGATTCAAACAGGTATAACCCCAAGTATAAGGCAAATTAGTTAATGCATTTTTCATTAGTTAATGCAGTTTTGTGATGAAACCACAGTGAAACTTACCCTGACATCAATTGGGAGGACATTGGATTCAGTCTAGTTCCCACAGATTACATGTATGTAATGAAATGTGCAAAGGGTGAAAAGTTTTCACATGGAAACCTCATTCGTTATGGAACCTTTGAGGTCAGCCCTGCTGCTGGCATCTTAAATTATGGACAGGTAAAATTTCAGTTTTTATTTAATTAGCTAACTTCACTCTACATATATACATGAAAAATTGTGGTTGTGTCAGGGGATCTTTGAGGGGCTAAAGGCATATAGAACCGAAGAAGGGTCTATACTTCTGTTTAGGCCAGAGGAGAATGCCCTGCGCATGAAGGCTGGTGCTGACAGATTGTGTATGACTTCCCCATCCGTTGAGCAGTTTATTAATGCTGTCAAGGACACAGTCCTTGCCAACAAACGCTGGGTATGTATGTATTTTCAACTAATCAGATTCGGTTCGAGATACTTGTGATTTTGATTTTAAAACTTAGGATATAAGAATGAAAACTAAATTGAGGTTGGAACTTGAAACAGGTGCCTCCAGCAGGGAGAGGAACACTGTACCTTAGGCCATTGCTGATGGGAACAGGTGCTGCCTTAGGCGTGGGACCTTCAACTGAGTACACTTTCCTTATTTACTGTTCTCCTGTTAGCAACTATCACAAGGTAACTAAAAAGAAGGAACAAACATCACAACCTTTTTCTTATGAAGACTAATATCACTTTGTTGATTATGTATATATAGGGTCCTCTAAACTTCAAAGTGGAGGAGAAACTCTATCGAGCAATATCTGGCCTCTCTGGAACTGGAGGGATTAAGAGTGTCACAAACTATGCCCCGGTAACCACCATATTATTAGCAACTACCTATTAATCACCATTTTCTCCAACTTAGATATATGTCTATTTTCTTTGGTATAGTTTTGACTTTTGAGATCACTCAAGTTTTAAGGAATCTAGTGAAGCCACAAATTCTGTGTTACATAACTGTGGTCCGGGATTTCATTATTCAATTTAAGTATTTATACTACAAAGGAGAATGACAACTAAATTAAATGACTTTATTGACTAAACCATACTACTAATTAAGCTAAACAGCCTACCCTGAAAGCTCCATGTTTCTGTTGGTATAGGTTTATCCAGCAACCACTGAAGCAAAGGCAGAAGGGTTCTCCGATGTCTTATTCTTGGATGCAGCAACTGGAAAACATATAGAGGAAGGTTCTGCGTGCAATATGTTTGTAGTTAAGGTACATATCATAAACATGTAGTTACTAATTTACATCCCAAACAAAAATTTGTGATTTAATTCGTTATTTTTTTTTTGTAATCTTGTGAAGGGAAATGCTATCTGCACTCCCACAACAGATGGAGCCATTCTGCCTGGGATTACTAGAAAATCTGTCATTGCCATTGCCATTGATTTGGGTTACCAGGTATTTTAATTTTCTCCATTATGTATAGAACTATGGAAATTTAATTATTTAATGATCTAACATTTTAAACTACGGAGTTGGTTATTGAAATTATGGTTGAGCAGGTAATGGAACGCGGCGTAACAGTGGAGGAAATGCTGGTTGCTGATGAATTGTTCTGCACTGGAACTGCAGTGGTTGTGAACAATATTGCATCTGTGACATATAAGAATACAAAGTAAAATGATCTTAATATCATAGTGAAAAAGACTTGTGCCTAATGAAAATTCATGATGCTAATTGCTAATTAATAATTGTTGAATGCAGAATTGAATACAAGACAGGAGCAGAGACAGTGGCTCAGAAGCTGCGCAAAACTCTGCTTGGGATTCAAACTGGAACCATTGAGGACAGAAAAGGCTGGACAGTCCGTGTACTTTAGATTTAGAATTATATTAACTAACAATAATCTTATTTATTATGCAGTTATGAAAATGAATCAATGATGAATGGTGAATTGATTATTGAATTAGATGAGTCAATGGTGAATGGTGAATTGTGTGATATACAGTAATACAGATACAAAGTCTCAACTAACAAAACTAGTTGCCAATTTCTACGCTGTTTTCATTTCTTTTTTCGCCTTCCAATTAAAGGATCGGATGCATGGCCTATTAAAATATTATCTACAAATAATTTTGAGTAGTTTGGTTTTTGGTACATTTATTATAATATTTGTAACGCATCTTAGAGATCGATTAAAGTACATTTTAGAGTCTATCAAAGTAACATTAATGCATCTTAATATAATCAGTTTTAGATCTGCACAACTTCACATGATAATAATTTATTTTTTTGGAAAGATTGTGTTATAGCAGATTAAGTGTAATTTTATTTATTTTTTCTGGTGCACCATAAGTTTGTTGTTCTATGACATTGATAAATTATTGACACGTTATGTATCACGATATATATTTATTGAATGATTATAATAAATAAATAATAAGCAAATACATGAGTAATATTATATTCTATAATTTACTAACCTAGTGAACAGCAGGCAAGATCACACGTAATTAATTAAGCAGAAAATGTCATCAACTATATTCATTTTTATCTTTTTCTTGTGCGAGAGTATGAATACATTACTCACATGGTGGTTTAGTTGCAAATACTTTGGTATTTAAATTAAAAAGAAATGCTAAGTAACCAACATTTTTCCCTTGTTTTGATTTGTATATGAATTAACACTAACTAACTCTATGCTTTTTTATTACTAAAAGTATTGACCGTCTAATATTTTTGTAAATTAAATGTCTTGAACTCTAGTATTGAAAATTGCAAAACTTCTCAATAAAAGTCCTAAAGCCTCCTCCAAAAACGTCAAGATTGAGTCTGATTAGTCATATTCTGAGTAATAAGATTCAGTAAATTGGTTAGCTTCACCCAGAAAACAGGGTATGAGTTGCTGGTGTTTTTGTAATTCACTTTAGACATTATTATTTGTTTATTTTACATCTATCTCTTTTCGGTGCATGTATATGAAATTTAGGCATTGGTATAGAACTTTCCCAAAATATTTAAATTGTTAGCCTCTATGAACAGGCAGAATCTAAGTTCAGTGATTGGTTTAACATTTTTACCATGCCACTTCACGCATAGGCATCTTTCCTTTTACATTGGAAAATTTAATTTTGATGCATTCCCGTTATAAAACAATTTTACACGAATGCTTAATTACGCAACTTCATGTTAACAAAAAAAATTACACTTTACATCGATCGCATAAAAATATATGTAATTGGACAACTGTGTAAAACATTTTATATAATCAATACATTGAAATTAAACTTACTTTGGATCATACTTTGAAATATAATAACATTAATTAGCAACAAAGAACCGTTGAAATGAGACGAAAATATCCAAATACACGGATAATATGGAAGGATAGTAAAACGGAGCACAAGATTTTTACTTAGAACTATTTTATCTCATTAATTTTCAAATGAACAAATGGAAGAATATAGACTCATCTCAAACAGTTCAACCACCAAAATTCGTTCATCATAATTTTTCCTAATGAATATTACTATGGAGTTCATCAACTTCTACCCTTGACACTATTCAGATGTGTTACGAACAAGTCATTCCAAGTATCTGTGAGTCCTGGTAAGCACCAGTGCATGCAATCGTCGTGTTTTTTCCCTCCAGCCGCAGCTGGGTGGGCATCAGCCCTGAACTCACTCAAGTGAGTGATGTCTAAAACAATGAATGTAGATCCCTTGAGAGCCTTATAGAGGTGTCCATTGACCAATCTAACCTCCACGTTTGTCCCATTATTCTTCACAGAGAAGACTTCTTCTACCTGAAAGGGTGATGATAGAATGGGCCAGCTTATCAAATAAGTAAAAACTGATACTAACGCCGTAATGAGGAATCGCATGCCATTTCATTGGATGAAAGTTCTATTCAGAAAATACTAGATATATGGACCGACCTGCTCTGTTGATAATGGTTTATCCCTTTGGCAGCTACCACCCTGATCCCAATCTCCCCCTTCAAAATGTCTCGGAGATTGAGTGCGGAAAAATTTGACCGCACCTGGTCGTGCCCTCTCCTCGACATATGCGATCTGTGAAGGAATCACTCCATATTAAAGTGCACAGAACAAGCACAGAACTGTTTGAACTAGTTGTAAGTTCACAATGCCATCATTGAATTTGCAATCATCAAAAGTTTTGAATTGAACTCACTATTTAGACCTACCGAAGACCTATTACTGAAAGAAGATTCGTTCTGTATGTTCACAACATCCATGAATATGTAAAAAATGGAAAACTTCTCCATACAACAGAATAATATCCAAGTCTACTAGGTGAGGTTGCCTACATATTTCACAAGATTCCACAGGGTCATATAGAAAACCATGTCTATGTTCCACCATGAAAACACATGCACAAAAATTTCCTCTTTTAGTTTGTAATTGTTTTTAAACTCTACCATGAAAGCAGAACAGGGGGCAAAGACATTACCATGTGCTCCAAAGCCATATCCAGGCCTTGATCAGGAGGTAAAGGAGGGAGTACTGGCTGACCCTTCTTGAAAAATAGCATAGGTGATTTCACCGGATCAAATTTTGAAGGGGCCCACCACCTGTTTATATGAACCAAAAACCAGATTAACAAATCAAATTTTCTCATAACTTCAAAAGATATTTCCAAAGAACAGCTACAACAATATTAACTTAAAACAAAAAATGAGGTGCAAGCAGTAAAAGGCAGCTCTTCGTGGTTAAAATAAATAAATCATTTAAAAAAAAAAATCCCATACTATCAATCATCAAAGAAACTCTAGCATCAGCTAAACTATAAAAAGAAAATTAGAAGCAGATCATGAAACTCAAGGACACCGATGAAATCAAGATCGTAAAAATGATCACAAATACAACTTCTGCCTGGTAACCTGCTGAGGTCTTGAGGAAATCCAACACTCGAGTAAATTCACAATCACAGGAAGTTATGATCAAAGCAATCTTAGGATGCAAAGATTGGTACCTTTTCTCCCTAGAATCCTAGTCATTTCTAACATCAACGCACAGAAAGGAAAACAACTAGAATATATCATCAATCAAAGGAATATGGAAGCTTACCAGTGACCAGTGTTGAAAATTAGAATATCATGGAAACTTGGAGCTTGTGCCCACGTGCTTTCTGGAACATCAACATCAACTCTATATCCCTCTTTGAAGCCAAGAGATTCCAAGGCACCGCCATTTTGATTTGCTGACCATCTGAATCAAAACAGAGAAAGAAGATCACAGGTTAACAATGAACAACAAACGATTCCACATAGTCCAGTAGACAGTAGTGGCACATGAGATAACCTTAACCATGAAATCTCAACCAATAAGAGAACATATGACATGAATCCTATATTAGTTCTTATCAAGAGTATACTTACCGGAGAAAATCACAAACAGTTTTGATGGGGGCAAACAAAATGTTTTTCAAATTTGGACTCAATGCAACATCAGCATAGAACATAACAGAAGTGCCATTTCAATTTTCAAAGAAATCCGCAGAATGAAAAAACCACAAAGCTTACCTACCATAACGTGCGAGGAGATTGGTCCGGTGATAGGCAATGGTGAGATTGTGGCTGAGAAAGGTGAATCCGCGGTCAGCGCCAACGGGACGCCACTTCTTCACTTGCCCACTGGAGAAGCTCTTGAGAGTGCAGAAGAGCGACACAAACATGTTCCTATTCAACGAGTCCCCAACAAACCCTGCACTGCACAACTCCCATCATTCACAATGCCATAAAGCATACAACTTCATTCTCAAAACTTTGTTCCGATAATCAAAATCGAAAAGCAGGAAGAAACTAAGCGAGTACCAATGCTGACGTGTCTGTGGTTTTGGAGGAACGCAAGTGGGTCGAACTGGGGGAGATCGCAGCGGTGAGGCTTCCAGCGCCACGTGGCGAGTTGTTGAGCGTTGGATTTGTTGGCAGAGATGCAATTCCAACCCTTAAAGATCTCCTTGCAGGTGTTGTCATACCTCGGTTTCCCGGGCGCATCGTGGATCCAGGTGCCGTCGGTGTAGTCGCATGAAGAAGAATCGATTGGGAAGGTGCGGAGAGAAGAGGAGCGGGAGGTGGAAGGGGTGGAGGAAGTGTTCCTGAACTGGGAGAGGATGAGAAAGATGGAGGTGAAGCAGAGAAGGGAGAGAAGAGGGAAGAGAGGGATTTTCTTAGCGTTGGGTGGTTCCCTTGTAGTTGTGGCCATGGCATATTTCATGGACAGGTGCAGTCGCCGCTAACAATAGCACGTTTTTAACTCTCTACATTCTTCTAACTTCTAACACATTTCTTTCTACATTGTCAGGCTCTGAGCTTGTTTGGTTTCAGTGAGTGTGAGTTGCTAAAAAAGTTTTATTTTTTATTTTTTAGTTAAGGTGGCTACTCTGATCAAGTTGTCAGTTTCAACTTTTTGTAAAGACGTTTTTTATTTTGTGGTTGTTATTGATTTAAAAGCGTATCACTAAAAGTGTTGTTTAAAGAGAAAGTGTTACCCTTAATTGTTAACTTGGCTCTGATACCAATTTTTCAATTTCGATTTTTCCATTAATTTCCTTTTCGAAATTTCTATTAACTCTTCATATTTTGCTTCGAATAAGTTTATAATTTGTATAGATTCAATTGGTGGTGCTTTATTTAAAAGATTTTGATAAAAATAATTTGCAACTTCATAATCTAAAGTATTGACCATTTCTACTATTTCTCTTGTATTTGTTATATGATCATTTATTACTAGTCCTTTATGTATATTTATAATTCTGATTTTATATTTATAGTTTTTTTAATTCTGTTTTAATTTCTATCATAATTATGATATTCTTTTTTGCATGGATTATAAAATCTTTTATCTATTTGTCTTTTTCTTTAATATAATTTCTCAAATCCTCAAAAACTTCTTTTATTTCTACACTTTCTCTTGTTTCTAAATATCTTTCTAATTTTTCAACTTCATTCTCATTTTTTCTTTCAACAGCTTTAATTCTTTTAAGTCTTAATATGATTTTCCAGGCATTTATAAATTTTTTAAGTTTAATTCCAACTTGTTTATATTTATTCTTATTTCTATCTTTTTTTATTATAAGATCATCAATTTCGATTTGAAAATTATTTAATTCCCTTTTATACTCCTCTATTTTACTTTTTAATTTTTTCGCCCTTTTTCTTTTTATTTTATTTTCTAATTTTTCAATCTTTTTATGCTTCATTATATATTTTAAAATTTCTGCAAACTCTATCATCGATTCATCACTATTTTCTAGAGACTCTATTAATTTTTTTAGCTCTTCAACTTCTATTTTTAACTTGTCATAGATTATTTTTAGAGCTTCAAATGCTCTTTGATTTATTTGAGAAAACTGTAAATAATTCAAACGATTTTCTCTTTCAAAAAGCTATTGTTTCTTGTCTTGAGATGTTATATATATTTCTTCTTTATTTATTGTCATAATTTAGTATTTAGGGTTTCATTTAAATTTTCGACCTTTTTTGTTAATTATTTTATTTCAGAATTTTCTTCTTTAATTTTTAACTTAGATAAACTTAAAGGGCTATTAATTTTAGATTCTCTTATTTGAAAATTCGATGAAACCAATTTCCCTGATGGTTCTTTTAGTAATAAAACTGGGTTTTCAATAGCTTTATATTTTGGTATTTCTGTTTTTACAATTTTCTGAAATAATTCATCGACATAAATTCTTTCTCTGTTTTTAAATATTATACTATGATGGCTATTTGTTAAAGCATAATTTATTGCATATGTAATTAAAAACGGTTCATCATTTTGTTCTATTAAATTCTTTCTGTGAAATTTATAAGCCAAACTTATAGATCTTCCAAGATTTTCAGTTGATAAAGGTATAGCATATCCAAGATGGGCATTAAATTTTACATTTACGTTTGCCAAATTTCCATGAACAATTCTAATTATTTGATCTATTGGGTCATCAGTAATTCTTTTGTCACATATTGCTAAACTTATTGGTGAATTAATTCCTTTCATATATGTAGATTTGATTAAGACTTGTATGGTACTAATATGAATCCATCCAATTTTAGATTTTTTTGTTGATCCTTAATTTTCTCAATCTGTTTACTCAATTCTTCATCACTTATCAAAGCTATTTCAAGTTCTTCATTGGCAGATTTTATCTTTATAGGGGCTTCAAGTTGAATTTTTCCATAGTATATTATATTTTTTCTATTAAAAACTTCTTTTAAAAGACTTTGTTTATTAAAATTTTCATTTGATTTGAGATTTAATTCTGTTTTTAGAACAGCATGTTTTTCATTATCTAATAAAGCAGTTAATCTATAATAATCAGATTCTTCTGTTAATTCTAAACTTTCTAAATAATTCATAACTAAAAGACTAGGATGAAGATGTACATTTCTGGAGAAAAACTTCCTTTATTTAGTATATTTTACAATAGATGTTTTTATCTCCAGATGGGAGATTGTAGATACTAACTCCAGAGGGGAGTTTAGAACTATTTTTCCCTAAGGGAATTCTTTGTCAGACTACAGAATCGCCTCGGCAGCTTCCTCCTTGCTCTCCTAGCATATGAGTACTCTTAGCCTTCTGCTTTCTGTTTTCTGATACTTCTTCAATTGCCTAAGCAACCTATTTATAATAGTTGGGTCTGATGGACAATTCCCATCCTTACCCTTCTTATGACGTCATTGCTTACGTCATTGTTTGTTATCTTGCACTAGCTACATTATTGGTGCTTTATGACCTAAGCGCTTACGTCATTATGCAATAATGTTGAAGGATGCTTCAGATGCACTGTCCTCTTCTTTTATCATGTGGGTTTCAGATGTATTGTCCTCTTCTTTTACCATGTGGGTTGATTCCGTTTCATTATTGCTTTCTTCAGATATTTCTGAGGCACATAGCTGGCACTTGTGGTCTTCTCTATCTTTTATCAAATAGCAGAGATTCATCTTTATCCCTTCAGGGAGTTTTTCTAAAAGTCCAGATAAGTTGTAGAATGCTGATTCAAATTCCACCAAGAGTCTCATCTCTCTTTCTTCAATTTCATTTATTTTGCTGGACACGAGCAGAGTATTTATACTTTTATAATTAATCCTTGTGTGAGATTTCTTTGTTATTTTTTGAGTTCTTTCAAAGACCCTTGCTAATGTGCTGGCTAGTCTTCCTTCATGACTGTAAGTTGTTAAATCTTGAATTTGATCAATTGGTTGAAAATTTCCTGGGAAGACGGACATGAATATTACTTGGTGTGCTGGAACCAAACATTCTTCTTCTTCATTAAAAATAGGTTGACTGTTTGTAAATTTTAGGGATACATCCCTTAGATTTACATTGTCAATCATATTTTTAAATCTCTTTACTGCATCAACAAATCCTGTAGGAAACTCACTAATAATTTTTAGATCATTAAAAATTAAAATTGTATCAATTAATCCATACTGGAAGAACTGATAAGTGTCAGATGGAAAAGCATCTGGAAAGATAACCAGCTTTGTTAGCTGTTCTTTGGCAATAGGATAATATCCCAAAATTGCTCTTTTTTCTTCAGTCCAATTCAGGACTATATTAAGGGTTTCTCTGAGATTTGATCTACAGACCCTTTTCTTTTCCTTGATTTCAGCCCTTGTAGGAATGTTTCTTATTATTCATGTTCTCTGGGTTTGAATTGGAGCTTTATCTGCTCTTTTTAGGGTTTGCTCTGGATGAAGAGCTTCATATTCCCTGAAGGATTCTTTTGCCTCTTCCAGTGTTAAAAATCCTCCTTTATGAATTATCCTTGATTGATGTGTGAATGGTGCTGCTTTTTCCCATGCATCATATACTCCTTTCATGGGGCCATTATAAATTACATAATATTTTTTATCCTGGGTGAATTTTTTAATAATTTCAGCAATTGTTATATTTTCTGAAATTTTTTCTTCACCTGATTTGTCCACCATGTTTAGCTGGCTGAACTCTGGTGGTTTTGGTTGTTGTGTTGATTTCATTGCTTGAATGGCCTTCTTGAGAGATTGGATCTCTGTTCTTATTTGCTGACAATGCTTGCATTTTTCGAGCTCTTGCTCATATTTTTGAATTTCTTGATCTAATGCGTTGTAGACGAACTCCATTCTCTTGTTAATGTATCTGAAATAACATTTTTGTTACCCTTAATATATTCAATCTTTATTGGATATTGTAACAAAAATAATTGCCATCTTACCAATCGTCCATGATTATAATCAACTTTTAATTATATTGTATGAAACCTATTAGGTAGCTTGAATCTGTCCTTAATGTAAATTCTCTGGGTAGTAAATCAATTTTCCATTTTTTAAGAGATTTAATTGCTGCTAGAGTTTCCTTTTCATGAGTAGTATATCTCTGTTCTGTTGGAGTGAAAGTCCCTGAAATATACCTGCAAAGTAATTCCTTTGGAAAATATTTAGAATCTAGTGATTCTTTTTCTTGTTCCAAACTTCTTATAGCTTTCTTAGCTTTTAGACATCCTGACCAGGTTATGTCTGAAGCATCTGTTTATACTATTAAGTAGTCATTTTCTTCTGGAATATAAAGTTCTGGAAGTTTTTCACATAATTCTTTGACTCTTTGAATTTGCATACTATCTTTTTCTTTCTATTTTCATTCTTTTTTAGTACTTATTTTTGGAAATAAGCTTTTAGTGTATTCTGTTATATTCTTTAAAAATTCTTGATCAGAAATATAATTTATACACCCTAAAAATCTTTGTAATTGTTTTCTATCTTCTATTTTATTAGGAAATAAATTTATCTTTTCTAAAACATTTGGTTGAAGTTTTAGCTTTCCTTGAGTGGATAGAATTAATCCAAGGAACTCTATTTCCTGTTTTGCTATTCTTGCTTTCTTTTTGCTAAGAACTAATCCTTTTTCTTTACATCTTTCTAAAACTATTAATAATTTTTGAAGATGATCTTCTCTATCCTGTTTTGTAAAAATTAATATATCATCAATGTAAACTAGAACAATTCATTTAACTCTTTTAGATTTTCTTCCATAAATCTTTGATAAATACCTGTGGCTTGTTTTAATCCGAATGGTAATACATTCCATTCATAGAGCAACACACTTGTTGATTCTTTTGTTGGGCAAGTAAAAGCAGTTAATTTCTTTGTTTCTTCGTCTAGACGAAGTTGCCAATATCCTGATTTTGTATCAAGAGATGAAAACCAAGTTGCTCCTTTGATTTTTTCTAAAATAGAATCTTTTCTTGGAAGTTTATGAGCATCACCAATAGTTGCTTCATTCATCTTCTTATAATTAATTACCATTCTTCATTTTCCCCTTTTAATTTCATTATTGTTTTCGACATAAAAGGCTGGAGCCGCATGAGGACTTTTACTTAATCTTATAATTCCTTTTTCCAAAAGATCTTTACATTCTAATGAGAACTCTTCTCTATCTCTTGCGGAATAAGGAATTTTATTTAGAACATTTATCTCTTTTGTAGGATCTTTTAATTTAATGCTTACTAATTCTTTATTTGTATTTTTAATATCTAAAAGATTTTCAGCACAAATTTCATCCAAAAGTTCTTCTATCTTTATTTCAAGATTATTTTTTGGAATATTTATCTGAAAGTATAAATTTAAATAACATATTTCTAATATAGAAAATATTTTAAATTTTAAGATCTTATCTATAGTAGTAGTTGGTATTTTTATACGTTTTGATTTTTGATTTATTGAAGAATCGTGTGGAGCTTTTAAAACTATATATGTTAATTCTTGAATGAATGGATGATATAGTTTTAAAAAGTTATTTCCTATGATAAAATCCATTCCAGAATCTAACATATATATAGATGGAACAATGAACCTATAATTTTGAATAAATATTTCAGCCATCTCTACTTTTTGGTCAATTTTATGTATTGATTTGTCAGCTATTCTAACTCTTAATGGTTTCTTTAATTTTTTTCAATCAAGTTTTATATTTGTACTAGCAAAGCATTGTGTTGCTCCAGTATCTATGAAAGCATTTATAAATTTTTCTGTTATTTTTATAGTAATAAATGTTGCATTATTACTCAGTCTCTGAGTCTGTTTCTGAGACATATTCAAAAATATAGTCTAAGTTATCATCAGTTCTTCTAATGGTTCCATGAAACAAGACTTAGCAATTTCTATTTGTTTGGTAAGATCCTTTTTATCCTTCTTTTTTGGACATTCATTTGCATAGTGTCCTTCTTCTTGGCAATACCAACACTTACAATCTTCTTTTTTATTTGGGCAATAGTCATTTTTTTGTCTTTTATTTTTATTGTTATTTCTTTTTCTTTGAAAATTTTTATTAAGACTATATTTTTGAGGTATCTCTTCATTATCCTGACAGCAAATTCTAATTATATTTGCAAATCTTTTTTGAGTTGCTTCTTGCATACAACGTTCTTTTATTTCCTCTCTTATTGCAGAGGTTGCTCCACCAAAATTATTTTCAATTGTCCCTCTATTTATTTCTCTTATAAATCTTCCCATTATAAATTCATTAGCAGGATATGGAAGTTTTGTTATATACATACTAAGATAATAGTTTTTATATTCTTCTTTTAATTTATAATCAATTAAGAAAATAAAAAACTTAGAAGGGCTGAGAGAGAATGAGAGAGAGAGAGAGAGCTAGAGAGAGAGACTGGGTGGGAAACACAGGGAAGGGTAGAACGATAGGTCAGGTCAAGGATCCTAGAGTTTGGAATCGAGAAGAGTATCGACGTTTGGAGAATGAGTCCTTCTCAATCTTCGTGGATAATCTCCCATCAGACATATCGAGAAGAGAGTTGTTTGAACTGTTTAACTGGACTGGACGAATAAACGACATCTACTTGTCGAGAAAAGAAAAGAATGGTGGCTTATATATCTTTGCATTCATACGATACACTACAAAAGGTGGGGCTCTGAAGGCTATAGCGGAGATGAACCATATGAGACTGAGAGGTAAAGTTATCTTTGTAGGGGAAGCTAAATATAGGAGAACGTCCAACGCAAAAGACGATAGTAGGATTTCCTTACGAACCAACACTCGAAATGCTACGGGTCGGCAAGGGCCAGAAGAAGGAGGGGAGACTAAGAAAAATAAGGAGACACTCAACAAGGCTGTGATGAATGATACTATAGCTAAAGATCCACATGGAAATGGGTGGACGAAGAAGGTGGAAATAACGGTGGCAAATGAAAATCTGGTCTGGTTGCAGCGAAGTCTGGTTGGGGGTACGACGAAGGCTATTGAATTCAGAGCGCTGAAGGAATCGGTTGCGAGAAGCTTTCCCCATGTTGTTCAGGTAAGAGAAATGGGTGCTTATAAAGCCCTGTTGACTTTTGACAGCCTATTGAATGCAGAAGAGGCGTACACCTTCAATATGAATAGCCTATTACAGTTATTCCACAGTGTATGGAGGTGGGACGAGTCGGAGAGAAGCGAGACTCGGAGGGTGTGGTTAGAGTGTTTTGGGGTGCCTCTACATGCATGGTCTGTGGATACGTTCGGGCTAATAGGTAGTCAATGGGGTGAGGTGGTTGGCTATGATAATGCGACAGAATCATGCACATCCTTCAGTGTTGGCCGGGTACAAATTGATACATGTGTAATGGATGTGATCAAAGAATGGATCCATGTAACAATTGGCACCAGTGGCTTTGATATATTGGTAAAGGAGGTAGGTGGTGAAACATATGGCGGAGCAGCTACGCTGGGTAGGGTGGAGGATGGTAAGGTAAGTAATGCAGATCAAGCAGCGGAAGTGATCACCGTGAGGCGCGAGGAGGTAGAAGATGAGGGTAGAATGGTAAACTCAGAAATCATTTTGAATGAGTGGAGTTATGATAATTTAAGACACAATCAAACCAAATTAGTAACTTATCAACTTAATAAAAGCGGTAATGAAGACACAGCAGATTCTATGGGATATGATGAGGGGGATTCTGAACTGACGATTCCGTGGGATTACGGGTGCAAAAATTATGGGCCAGGAAGGGAAATGTGTCGAGACTTAGTAATACAAGCAAATAGGCCCTTGCAGAGTTACAACTACAATAATTGGTCATTGGGCCTTGCTGAGCTGTGGCCCAAAGAAACCAAAAAACTAAGTGGCGCTGGGGATGATGAAATTGGGCCTGCGAGGGAGATTCCGGATCGGCTCTGTCCTAGTCCAGCGAAGCAGATTGGCGCAGTGGTTGATGGACTTGGGCCAGCGAAGGAGAAGACGGGTCGGGTCCTTCCCGGTTCAGCGAAGCAAATTGGAACTGTGGATGTTGAACTTGGGCCTGAGAGGGTGAATCCGGGTCGGGCGTGCACTGGCTCTGCGAAACACACGTTCAGGCGACTGGGAAATGCGGGACTAGGGATCTGCGAAGCTCAGGAGGGAATGACAGTGACTGGGAAACGCGGCGAGCTGGGTGCTGCGGTACCAAGGAGTCGGGAAGAACGGTCAGGGCCTGCTGAGGAATGTGTCATGCCCGATCCCTCAGAACCTGTGACTCAGCCAGCGACCAATAAGAACCACGGTTGTTGGAGAAAGGAGGTAGCGCGGGCAGATGGGCAAGGCAGCATGGCGAGACCGGCAGTGCATAACCGCCAGCCGGATGTCAACCGAAGATCCTGCTGTGGCGAGGTGGTTAGGACACGGGAAGGCGGAAATAGTGCGCCGTGGCCGGAGAGCCTTGTGGTGGAGGAGGGAGGAGGCAGATCGGATATTGATAATGAAGAAGAGGCAGCCGGGCGGGCAGAAGGTGGGAGCGCGGAAAGCAATAACAACAATGGCCACAGCAAGGATACTGAACACAATGGGGAACATGGTGAAGTGGTTGGGAAGAATGGGCAGGGCAAGGAAGCATGTACGGAAAGCAAAATAACAGTGCATAATGAATCAGATGAACAGGAAGAAGATAAGGGCGAAATGGAGGACGATGCTCAAGCCAAGAAAGCTGAAGCTAGTGACAATGAGGAGCACACATTGGAGGAACAGCTGATAGAAAATAAAAGAACCTGGGAACTAGCAACCGAGTCAGGAGCTGTGCTATATGACGAAGAAGAGGACATTATGGCGATCCTTCAGCAACAGAACGAAGAAATTGCTCTGAAAAAAAGGTTGGCGAAACAAAAAGCAAAAGCGAGGCGGAGCAGACCCAAAACTCATAAAAAGGTGTGCAATAATTTATTGAAATGATTTTTAGCTCTTGGAATATTAGGGGGTTGAGGGGGGATGGAAAGATGAGGATGATAAAGGACTTGAAGAGGAAGTTTAGATTAAACATGTTAGGCCTGGTAGAGACGAAAAGACAGTTAGTGACTAAATTTGATGTACAAAAAATTTGGGGAAATAGCTGTGCGGGTTGGGAGTTTGTGGAATCTAATGGTGCAGCTGGCGGGTTGCTGTTAATATGGGATGAGGATTTTTTTAAATTAAGAAACAGCCACAAAGGGGAGAGATGGTTATGTGTTGAAGGGGAGCTATTGAAATATAATTTTAATTGTGCTTTTACTCTGGTGTATGGGGCGCATACTAGAAATGAGAAACTTGTTGTATGGGAGGAGCTAAGCTACATAGTTGGTCTATGCCAGGTTCCCTACTGTTTCATGGGGGACTTTAATGAGATTGTACAGGTGGAGGAGAGACGGGGTGTAGATAGCTTATCCCTGTCAGCCGAAGACTTCAAGAGTTGGATAAATGATATGGGTATGGTGGACTTGCCGATAACAGACCGTAAGTTCACATGGTTCAGAGGTCGTTCCTGTAGCCGTATAGATAGGGCTTTGGTTAGCTTGGAATGGATTGAAAAATTTCCAGAGATTCGGATACGAGGGGGTCCAAGAGGTTTGTCGGACCATTGCCCAATTATAGTGGAAGGTATGAGACAGAGAGACGGACCGAGGCCTTTCAGAAGTCTTGACTCCTGGTTTACACATGAAGGGTTCCTGAGGATGGTCAAAGATGAATGGAGAAGCCTAGGTGAGGCGCAGTTTACAGATAAGTTGAAGGCTATGACAGTTCCTCTGGGAAGATGGCATAAATATAATTTTGGTGACATGGACAACAAAATTATGAAGTTTGAGGAGGAGATAAAGAAAATTGATGATATGGTGGGTGATGGTGTTTATGATGTAACAATGGAGGCAAGAAGAAAGGCGCTTGTGACTTGCTGTGAGAAGTGGTATGCAAGGAAGGAGCTACATTGGAAGCAGATGTCGCGATCTAGACATGCGAAGGATATTGATAAGAATACAAGGTACTTCCACAATCTAGCCTCTGCAAGAAGGAGAAACAACAGGATTGATACACTGCTTATTAATGGAAGAATGGTAAGGAATCAAGCTCGAATTAAGATTGCAGTTAGAGACTTTTACAAGAATCTGTATCATCAGGAAGCGTCTCCCTTGGTGGGATTCAGGGACGGATTGGTGGAAATGATTGATGAAGATGATGCTTTGGCCTTAGAGGTGCAACCGACTCCTGAGGAGATTAAAGAAGCGGTGTGGGATTGTGACTCAAGCAAGGCTCCAGGAAGTGATGGGTATAATATGAACTTCATAAAGAAGTGTTGGACTGAAATTGGCACTGAGTTTACAGCGGCGGTGATGAATTTTTTCTTGACTACCAAGCTACCGGCAGAGGTGAACCTCACATGGGTGGCGTTGGCCCCGAAGTTCACTGGCGCTAAGGAAATTAAAGACCTGAGACCGATCAGTATGGTAGGTTGTGTGTATAAAGTCATCTCTAAAATACTGGTTAGGAGGATGCGAGCAATAATGCCACGACTGGTTGGGGAGACTCAGAGTGCTTTTGTTAAAGGACGGAAGATTCATGACGGGGCTCTTATTGCTTGCGAAACTGTTCAATGGATGAAAGCGACGAAGAAGGAAGGGGTAATAATAAAGCTAGATTTTCAGAAAGCATATGATAAAGTCAGGTGGAGCTTTGTGGATCTCGTGCTGCAAAAGATGGGGTTTAGACAAAGATGGAGGAGTTGGATTATGGAATGCATAAGTACGAGCTCTATGTCAGTATTGATAAACGGATCGCCTTCAAAGCCATTCAAGATGGAAAGAGGTTTGCGACAGGGGGATCCATTGTCTCCATTCCTATTTGTTCTGGTTGCTGATGTTCTGCACAGGATGTTCAGGGAGGCGGTGAGAAATGGGCGACTTTCGCCGTTACTGGTGGGTAGAGATCACGTCGAGTTGACACATCTTCAGTTTGCGGATGATACTGTTCTGTTCTGCCCCCCGGAGGAAGAAACCATAAAGAATTACAGGAGGATCCTGCGTTGCTTTGAGCTCATGTCAGGGCTGACTATTAATTTTGATAAGTCTAGCCTGATTCCTGTTAATTGTGATGTTCAGTGGATACAAAGCATGTCTAGAGTGCTGGGATGTAAGGTGTCCTCCCTTCCGGTAAAATACTTGGGGATCCAGCTAGGTGCGAACCCGAAGTTGGTGAAGACGTGGAAGCCCATTATAGAAAAAGTGGAGCAGAAGCTGAGCATTTGGAAGGCCAAGGTTCTAAATAAAGCTGGCAAGCTGGTACTGATTAAATCTGTTTTGAACAGCCTGCCAGTCTACTATTTGAGTCTGTATAAAATGCCAAAAGCTGTTGCAGAAAAATTAATTTCCTTACAGAGAAGGTTCCTATGGAGTAAGGAGGATGGTAGACTTGGTATGGCAATGGTTAGATGGGAAGTGGTGCAGACCCCTAAAAAGTTAGGGGGGCTAGGTGTCGGAGATGCCATGGTGCGCAACACAGCCCTTCTCTTTAAGTGGTGGTGGCGGTTTTCAAAGGAGGATTGCCCCTTATGGAAGAAGGTGGTATGCTCTTGCAACAACCTCACCCCCAATGTGATGCTATCATTCCAGGCCCTGCCTACCCGGGGGGGGGCATGGAAGGATATATGCCAGCTGCAGTTCAAGGATCAACGCCTAAAACAGAAAATGATCAATGGAATGGCTATGGAGATTGGCGATGGGAGGAGAACTCGATTCTGGGAGGATGTATGGCTGCGTGAGGGGACCCTGAAAGATCTTTTTCCAAGGCTCTTCTCAGTTTCAAACCAAAGAGGATCCGTCATAGGGGATTGTGGGTTCTGGGACGGGCTAGAGTGGAGATGGAACTTCCAATGGAGGCGAGAGCTATTCCAATGGGAGTTGGATTTAGTGAACCAGTTGCATGAAACACTAAGACTGGTCAATCTAGTATATGGGAGAGAGGATAAAGTTGTGTGGAAATTTGATAAACAGGGTGTATTTTCTACTAACTCTTTTGTGCAGACTATGCAGGTGGAAATGCTTCCAGAGGATATGGCGAGCTACAGCTTTACTAGGACAGTTTGGAAGGGGTTAGTCCCACCTAGAGTTGAATTGTTCATATGGTTTGTCTTGACTGGGAGGGTCAATACGAAAGAGAGGCTGAGTCGACTGGGAGTGGTTAACCAGGAAGATGTTGTCTGTGTGTTGTGCAATGATAGTGTTGAATCTGGATATCACTTGTTTCTTGGTTGTCGATTTTCTTGGCAGGTATGGTGTGCATGGCTGTCATTTGTTGGAAGGCAATGGTCCTGCCCGGGAACGCTAAAGGAGCACTTCCAGAGCTGGACTGAGTTTTCAACTAGTAAACAGGAGCGAAAGAGGTGGATGATATGTTTCTGTACCATTATCTGGAATGTCTGGTTGGAAAGGAATAGGCGGATTTTTCAGAATGCAGGAAAAGGGGTTGACGATATCATCTACCAGTCATCCATGAACTATAAGGAATGGATAGGTGTTGATCCTTTCTGTTGTTGATGGCAATGCCGAAGATGACAGGAGGTATCATTTAATCGTTTTTAGAGTACTCTTTTATAATTGTAGTTTTGGTTTATTCCTATGCTCCACTTGTTGTGTTGAGCTCTTCCTTTCAAAAAAAAATTCTATATTCACACATATAAGACTTCACATTACATAAATCATATATATGAATATTAGCTAAATAGTTTTTTGCTTCTTGATATTCTTTATTATAGACTTCTTGTCTATGATCTATAATATTTTTTCCAAAAAATTCTTTATATAGAATCATCATTATATGTAATATCTTATCATAAGCTGTTGTTTTTGTTGCTAATTCTTCTATTATTTGGTTTTCTATTGATGTCATATAATCTCTTACAGTTCCTTTAGTATGAAACCCTATGTAATTCCAAATATCTCTTCCAGACAATTCACTAAGTTTTGGATTAGTAAAGGCTTCTAATAAGAAGGAATTCAACCAGTTCTCGAAAATTTCTTTTTCATTCTTTTTACAGTCTAAATCGAGCACTCTTTCTCCTTCTATTTCCTGGATTTTAGGAACGTATTTTGATGGTATTTTTGTATACTTTGAATCTTTATTTATAAACCCTTTTTTAAAAGCATAATTATCAAAACCTGTTTCCCATTTAAATTGAGATTGACTATCCTTAGATGTTCCAGCTTCATTTTTTACTTGTATTGGAATTGCTGGTTCTTCGTCACTTGAATAATCTAGGATGTGTTCTTCATTTTCTATATTTTCAGAATTTACTAATTCTTCTTCTATTTGAAATCCCTGTTCTATAATATTATTTTCTTGAGCCATTTTTAATTGTTTAAAAAGCATTGTAACTTCTTCTAATTTTTCTTCAATATTCATAATTTCAATGGTGGTTTTACTTTTAATTCTGTTATGTTGATTATATTTTGAAATTTTTCTTCTTTGGGATTCTCTTTTTCCTTATTTCTTTGAAATTTTATGGATACTAATATTTCTTCAAGCATATCTACTATAGAA
Source organism: Arachis ipaensis (assembly GCF_059453495.1). Classification (NCBI taxonomy): domain Eukaryota; kingdom Viridiplantae; phylum Streptophyta; class Magnoliopsida; order Fabales; family Fabaceae; genus Arachis; species Arachis ipaensis. Next base: position 122,284,393 of record NC_142437.1, read on the forward strand.
TTTAATTGTGGGTTAAAAGTATGATAAAGATGTGGGGAATCATTTCCATGGTAACATTTTTTAGAAATTCCGTGTGAAATATAAGTTTTTTCAGGTTTTTGAAGTCCTTCAATAAAACTTATAGTAAAATAAAGATTTTGAGAAAAATCATTTTGTATTGATTTTAAGAATTCGGTGTCATTACAGTTAACATTAGTTAAAATTTTTAGTTTTTGATCTATTAATTTTGATAATTTAATTATTTCTTCTCTTAAGTCTTCTAATTTACTTTTTTCTATTAGGTGACGCTTTTTTTTGTGAAAAGTTATGATTTTAAGTAAAAAGTGTGGCTTTAAAATATATGGTTTAGATTTTGTCATGTAAGCATCTTTACCATAAAGTTGTTTTTGGAATCTTTATTTGAATGGTAGCCTTTAGTTAAACCTCAATCTAAACCTGACAATTTTACTAACTCTTATTCCATCCTTCGTCGTTTGAAAAGTACTAATTTTGTCGAATTTTCTATTTCTTTAGTTAATATTTTTATTTAGAGCTAACAGAATTTATTTATATATAACTTAATTCAATACATGTCAAGCAATTATTTAAAAAAATAAAAATATAAAACGTCCCATGTCTAATCGATATAATATTATCATTTTAGAAAGCTTAAAATGTTTTTTTTTTTTTTTTTGCTTTCCTTGTTTATACATTTAAAACCTTAAATAGAAAGATAAAGAGAAAAGGACAAATAGGTCTCTGACCTTTTGTCCTGCGGATATTTTTATCTTTGACCATTGAAAAATACTTTTAAGTCTCTAATCTTCACAAAACTTGGACATATCAGTCCTTGACGAAGGCATTTAGACGAATCAGTCTTTGACGGAGGCATTTGAACGGAGGGACTGATCCGTCCAAATTTTGTGAAGGTCAGAAACTTAAAAATATTTTTCAATAGTAAGGGCCGAAAATGTCTACGAGACAAAAAGTCAGGAACTTATTTATTATTTTTTCAAAGATAAATTATGTAGAGCAATCTTTAACTTCTAATTGCCGTTCCTAAAAAATTAAGGTTAACGAGATTTATCAAGGGATTGAGAACAATAAAAAAAAAAAGTTCGAAAACACCTAAGTTACAATTGTAAGCGTTATGCAGTCTTATACTAGTAAGTTGTATATCCTCTTGTTTCGTTATTCTTAGTCCTACTTTGATCACATCTCATCACGTGAGAGCAAATAAAGTTAATAGGTTAATTATATTAGTTATTTGTAATAAGAGAATATAAGTCTCATATTATTTAGGATAGTAAATTTTATCTTATTTATTAGTCCCATATTACTTAAGTTAAAGGTTTTTTCTTTTTTCACTAGCATAAATAACTTATATACCATTTGTTTATAATATGAAGTTGATTTGAATATGAAATAAGTTATGTGTTTGTTTTCCTCTAAACTCTTTGAAAGTAAGAGGTCACAATCAATCTTAGCGAGGTTAGCAATCCTGGTGAAAGGATTTGGATCCTCTAAATTTTGAATTTTCACTTTAGAGGATAAAGTATGATCTCTCACTATTTATTTCAAAGGTGGGATTAAAAGAAAATATGAGAGAAAAATCATTTAAGGGTGATAGATCACACTTTATCCTCTAAAATAAAAATTCAAAATTTAAAAGATCCAAATTCTTGGTGAAAATAGTCATGAACCCACTTAAGGATGCACCTCTTACTCTAAAAAAATTTAGAGAAAAATAAACACACATCTTATTTTATATTCAAATCAACTTTATTTCATAAAAGAATAATACATGAGTTATTTATACTAATGAAAAAAGGAAAAACCTTCGTGATTTAAGCAATGTGGGACTAATAGATAACACAAAGTTCACCATTCTAAGTAATATGAGACTTGTATTCCCTTATTACAAATAACTAATATAATTAACCTACTAACTTTACTTGCTCTCATGTCATCTCATCAACCTTTCGACAGTCTTCTATGAATGCAATTAGAAGTTGAAGATTGCTCTATGCAGCTCATCTTTCTATTTAAAGTTTTAAATGCATGAACAACAAAAAAAAGAAGAAAAATTAAACATTTTAGGATTTCCAAAATGATAGCGTAGTGCTAACTTTGTCCCTTTAAATAATGGATTAACGTTACACGTTAACAAAATTCCTTAGTTCTAAACGAAAATATTAACAAAGGAGGTAGAAGATCTGACAAAGTTAGTCCTTAGGAACAATCTCATTTTTCAATCGATAGAGGACGGAATGAGGTTAGTAAAATGATTAAGGGTTGGATTGAAATTTTACTCTTTATTTTTTAGTATATTTAGTAAATTTTTAACAATTAAATTAAAATATTTTTTTAAAATTACAATTTATATTTTTAAAATATTTTTTAACTAAAATATATTTTAACATAATAAATAAAAATATTTTTATATTATTATACTTAAATATAGTTAATAAATAAAAAATATTATAATTAAAAAATTTAAAAATATATATTCTTTTAAATAATTTTTTATAAACTCACTCAAAAAAATCTTATATCAACATTAACAAAATTAACAATAGCCGGAGTGTCTTGTATAGAGATAATAATCAGAAAATAGTTAAAAATTTTGAACTCTATATTTAAATAAATAAAGAAATATATTATTTTTAATCATATAGCCAACTGGATAAATTGTTTGAATACATAAGTGTTACGTAGGTAACCTGAAATAGATGGATTGGACTTAGATGAAAGGCCCGAACGTTAGAAGGAGGTGATTTTCGACTTGGTTTGTGTCTGGGTACCGCTGTCCAAATTGTGAGTATTTGACAGAATGTGGAGTGGTACCTGTAAAGACACTCTGATGCCTAAATTAGTAATGGAGTAAGCAGGTTTAGAGAGTATTGGAACTTAGGTTTACCTGAGTGTGTTAGTGTATTTATAGGTGATGATCCAATAACCACCGTTGGAGTAGTTCCACTTTTGAAGGTGGATAACCGTCCCTTTATCTTAGGGTTGTTGAGATATCTCTTCTAGAAGTGGAGGAGAGATTTTAGGGGGCAGTTACTTATTTGAATAAGCGTTATCTGCCAGCTGAATCCGACCTCTTTGAGGAGGTTGGGTAGGTGGTAAAGGCCAACCTTTAGATTGGATCTTTTTGGCTTACTTGGGCTTGGACCATGGTATTGGGCCAGGGCATGAACAGTGCCCCTATTCGAGTCCGATCTCTTAGTTATGAGTTGGATTCGAGTATTAATTAAGCTTGGTTCCATTCAAGTCGGAAAACGACGTGATTTTAGTTTAAAATCGACGTGATTTTGAATTTCTCAAGCGTCATGTCTAATCAAACGTCACGTCCGTTTGGGATTTTGCATTTATACGTGAGGGCAGTTACATTGGTAACGGCGCGTTTCTTTAATGACTACATCGTTTTACTATTATACCCCTGGTCTGTTATAAATACTTTTCCCTCTTCTTTCTTTGTTTTCTTTCGTCTTCTCTTCAAAGTTTCTTTCCCTACTCTTTCGCTTTTTCACTCAAAAACTACCTTTAGTCTTTCGTTCTCGGGTGCTTCGTCGCTTTCTTTCGCCGTGACTACTTCTCTTCGATTCTTCAAAAAAGGTTGGTTCTTTTTTATCTTCCCTTGTCATTTGTGTAGTGCTTTCTTTATTTATGCTTGGTGCACTTGCGTATTTGAGGGAAGTTTTATGCCCTTTTTAAGAATTTTTGCATGTTTATTTTACAAAAATCGCTTCTTCTGTCGCTTAGTGATTGTTTCCTTGTTTGCCTTGGAAGAAACTGTCTTATTTTTTGGGGCCCTGTTTTTTTTATGATTTTATTTTTTTTAGGTTTTATTGCTTTTATATACACTCCCTTATTGCTAAAAAAATGTCTTTCCGTATCCCTGAGACCCTCTTGAGATGGGTAGATGATTCCGTACTTATTGAGAAACCTCTAGTAGATACTGACTTCATAACCGAGCTTTGTACCCATCATAGATTTGTAGTCTTGAGGTTGATGAGCCTAAGTATGAATCAGTGGCCCCGGATCCTGAAGATCGGGTTTGCTGTGGGAGGATTGCTGATTCTGATTCTCATTTTTTCTTCATGTACGACTGCCTTTTCACCCGTTTAGGGGTTTCCCTTCCTTTTTCTGATTTTGAAATGGAAGTTTTGTCCCACTGCCGAGTTGCTCCTACCCAACTTCACCCTAATTCCTGGAATTTTCTGAAGATTTACCAGCTCGTCAACCAAGAGCTTGACCTTCTGACTTCTTTAAAAATAATTTTCTATCTCTTCCACCTTACCCGATCTTTTAGCAACAAAACACACAGCAATTGGTATCTTTTCGGGCTATTCAGGGTCGGAAGATACTTTTCATTTTTGATGAGTTCTTTCATGACTTTAAAAACTTTTTCTTCAAGGTCCAGGCTATAGAGGGTCATCATCCCTTTTTCTTAATGAGAATAACGAGCCCCGATTTTCTCTGTATTGGTCGGAGGCTTCCCCTGTTGATAAGTATAGCTTAGATGACTTGAATGAGGTAGAGGAGGTTGTTGTTGGGTTTTTTTGGGAGGCCTGGGGGAGAGCTCCAAATCTGGATACTAAGAAATTTCTCATTGGCCCTCCAAGTTTCGTCCAAACCGAGTTAGGTAGCCTTTGTTTCTTTGTGGCTGCTTTTGTGATATCTTCCGACTAGTATTTATCTAACCTGTATACTAATTGGTTTTGGTCTTCCTTCCAGAAATGGTGAAGAGTGGATCAATGCTGCTTATCAAAAGGTGCAAGAGGCAAAGAGGAAGGCTCGCGCCTGAGCTGATGCTACAAAGGTCGGAGCTTCTGCCACTCCTCCTCTCCCAGATTCAGATTTGGGGACCTCCTCCTCTCGTCCTATTCTGGTAAACCCTATTCATACTTCTTCTCTTCCTCCTCCTACTCCTGCCCCACCCGTTCAGCTCTTCGCCGAGCCTGAAAAGAAGAAGCGGAAGACCTCGGAGACTGGTTCTTCCACTGCTGGGGAAGCTAACTTCGATAGTCCGAAGTTTTCAAGGAAGCACATCCTTCCTTTTAGCCAAATTTCCATGGATGATGCTTTCTTGCAAAACCATCTTCAAATTCTTGCACGAGAGGGAATTCAGATGGCTGGGGTTTATACTGCCCTTCTTTACATACTCGACAAAACTCCCTTGAGTTCTTTTCAAAAATTCATAGAGGACCTTCAGGGGAGGATTGTCCTGTATCAGGAAGAGGAGAAGAGGTTGCAGGAGGAGAATTTCTGGCTGAAGAAGGAGCTCACTCGATTCCAGGATAGGGAGAAAAAGCTTATGGCTCAATGTGCACTGGCTGAGGGGTTGAATGAAAAGGCGGAGCAAAATTATGTTAGACTTATTTTTGAGAATATTGATCTGCAGAAGCAGCTGGAGTTGAATCGGGAGGCTTATCAGGACCTGGAGGATTCTATTGTTGAAAGCTCGGAAGAGGCTTTTAGGGTGTTCAAAAAACAAGTCGGAGTTATTGCTCCTGACTTGGACCTTTCACCTCTCCATCCCGACAAAGTCGTCATTGATGGGACAATTGTCTCTCCTCCTCGTCATGAAACCGATTCTGAACTGAAGACTCGTGGACAGCGTATTGTTGAGTCTCCTCCTCATGAGATGGAGCAATAGGAAGGATTCATGTTGAGCTCTTCTGAAGCTCCGACTTCTGCCGCCGAAGAGACCCCTCAGACCCTTCCGACTCCTACAGCAGACCCGATTTCCACTCCCTGCTGATGATTCCAATCCTCTTCTCGGTTTCCAATGATTTCCAACTACTAGGGCTTGGCTTGTGGATCCTTTTTGAACAATTTATTTTTATATGTTTGTTTCATGTGGTGGTTCCTGACTCTTGACCCTTAATAGGGTCATTAACAACAACTATTTGTTTTGCTGGTCCTTTTTGGATAAGGGCCTTAACAAAATATTTTTATTATATATGCTTTGCGGGTGTTTTTGATGTTTTTCTGAAAGCTTTTTGTGAAAAACCTTTTCTGATTTTCCGAGTTTGTAAAGAAAGCTTTTCATCATATGGATTGTTAGACAATTTCACTATCGTCAAAATTTTTTGCCAAATTATTTCAAAAAAACCTTCGCTTCTATCTTTGAGGAGTATTCGTATCTCTTTTGTGTTTCATTATTTTGACTTTACATATTCAATTTTGCTTATCGAATTGTTTTCATAACTTAGGTCATTTTTGCGATGCATTTTGTTTTTTTTTCGGACTTTCCGACTTTGTGAGTCGTTGGCAATATATATATTTTTTTTTGAATTAAAGCGTGCTCAACACAGTACAGTGGAGCAATTAGAGTCTAGGCCATATGTAAAAATTAAGTACAAAACATGACTAACAACCCCAAGTGATATCATCCTTGGCAGCTTTGCTTTTGTCATCAACAACCAAAGGGGGCACTACCAAGCCACTCGTTAGAGAACATGAAGGACTTGTTGATTATTTCCACAACTCCTGAGCCATGATTATTGAAGACTCGATCATTCCTTTCGAGCCAGATTGTCCAAATGACAGTAAAAAATCCAACTAACTACCTCTTTTTCTCAATATTATTTTCGAGTTATCATGATCGTCTTTTATAACCTCTTTACACTGATTTGTATCTCGTTGTTTTATCTCGTCGACCACTCAAGTGGTCAAAGAATTTTCACGCTTTTTCAAACTTAAATCGGTACCATTTGTATAATAATGTTACTAATGAAATTATGAAGAGATAAAATAAATGTTTATTGATTATAAGTTGCAGACGATAATTCTAGAAACAAGCCTCTGTGCTTAAATGACTCTTGAAGGATTGAAGGGCTCCCCGGCCATGTCAAATTAAATACCACGACTATTCATTTCTAGCTATACGTGTGAAATGTGTCCAAGAGCCGTTTTAAATTTTTTATGTGCTCCATATAGTGTAACATACAAGAGGTAATACTGAATTTGATTTCTGAATTTATACAAAAATTTAATTTAATTTTTTAAATTTTAATTATTTTTTTATTTTTAAATTTTGTAAGCGTGACTTATATTAATTTAAGACCATTTTTGATACAAAAATATTAATATAACAGTGATATAGATAATTAAATATTACACTAGAATTTGTAAAACGATATTATTTTGATTTTGACCTTCAAATAATTCAAAAATGACGTCAGATAATTTGTTTTGAAAGAAAAAATTCAATAAATACCACTTTTGATATTTTTTAGGTTATTTGAATACCAAAACAAAAATAACGTCAGAATTTAACGTGACACTATATTAGCTATCTATATCAGCGTTCTATTAATATTTGTGTGTTAAAAATTATTTCAAGAATTGATATGAATCACATTTGTAAAATTTGAGAACTACACAAAGACAATTAAATTTTAAGAATTAAATTAAAACTCACAAATAAATTGAGAGACCAAATTAAATATTATCTCAACATATAAATATAAATCATACTACTTACATATGAAATAATTTTTTATCTTTCATAAATATTTTTTAGAGAAAAGGACAAATAGGTCCCTAACCTTTTGTCGCGCGGACATTTTCGTCCCTGACTATTGAAAAATACTTTTAAGTCCTTGACCTTCACAAAATTTGGACAGATCAGTCCCTCCATCTAAATGCCTCCGTCAGGGACTGATCCGTTCAAATGCCTCCGTCAGGGACTGGTCTGTCCAAGTTTTGTGAAGGTCAATGACTTAAAAGTATTTTTTAATGGTCAGGAACGAAAATGTCCGCGGGACAAAAGGTTAGGGACCTATTTGTCTTTTTTTTCTATTTTTCATTATACTACACTAATTATAAATAAGTTTAATTATTCAGTTATTATAAATTTGATTATTTTATTATAAAAATTTAATTAGGAAATATATATATATTAATTGACTTAATAATTAATTTTTAGTATATAAAATATTTTTACTTATATACATTAACTTTATATAGTGACGTTGTAATTGAAAGGATCGGAATAGATGCCACGAGCATCAATACTACCACCATACAAAATCGTTGATAACAATACATCGAATATATATTGTATTGCCTATTCCCAAACATCATTACTTTGTTTAATCAAAGGAGCTATTCTTTCTTGATTAGGCTCTAAAATGCCAAAATCAAATCACGATGATATTCTTTTAAAAGACAAAAACCATGACGTTTTTTTACCTGAAAACTTGTGTTTTGCAGTATAATAGAATAATATTGGATACATTGTGCTTGCTAACTTTACCTAATTCGTTCCCCGTGTGTAATATAAAGTAGAGTAGCACTACTTAATTTTCTGTCTTCCTTGCATCACTTCACACATTTACATTTTATTTTATTTTGCTAAGAACATTCATACATTATTCATACATTTTATTTTATTTTAAATATGTACACTCTACATACATTATTCGAACAAGTAACCTTAAAATTAATAATTATCTCATGTATATGTTCTTTAAATTTAAATTTCAGATGATTTACATTTGATTTTTATTCTACTCTCTTTCTCAAATTTGTCTTTAGATTTGGTTATATATAACAGATATCATAATTAGGATTAAAAATTTATGAATACAATTATACATTTAAGTTATTTATAAAGACATTTATATCATATTAGGTTGTTAATTCTTCAACCGAACTAATTCATAAAATTTCAATACTTTCGATAATAAGAAAATCTTATTAAATATCGATAACAACAAAGAAAGCATAGTTGAGTATATTCACCAAAAAAAAAAAAGCATAGTTGAGTATAGATTAATCAAAAATACTAGGTGTTTAATTTTTTTGAGTAATAAAATTTAATTAACTTGTATAAAAAATAAAGTGTGCCATTTTTTTTAATGATCATCATCTTTTTATTTTTTTTCACAAGTGTTCAGAAAATTAAGATATAGAAATTTTGATGCATATAACATAAATTTTGGTATACAGCGTATCGATTTTAGTATACAACACAAAATATTTTTAAGAATTACATGCCTAAAATATTAACACTCAACCAATGAAATATACACAATACATAAATTTTTATGAATAACACAAAAATCTTATTGCATAGCATAAAATGTTTAATGTGTAAGATATAAATTTTTAGAAGACTACAGAACATTGACTCACCTAACTAACAAAATATATTCGCAGCAAAAATTTGTACTATATGTAAAGATTTGTGTGCTATGTGCAAAAATATGTGTGATATAAATGAAAATTTGTACGCTACATCGATAAATTTGTGTTATGTGTAAAATTTTGAATATCATACTTTAAAAATTTGTGTATTATACTAATAAATTTTTGTGTTATCTAACAAAAATTTAAACAAAAATTTGTGTATGCAGAAAATACGAGAAAAAAGAAGAATAATATATGCACGCATTTTTTTTTTGGACTCTGCATTATTTTAATTGGACTTAGTTATAAAAAGATTTGTACACATAAACATTATTGTAGATTAATATTCCAAGTGATAAGTTATATTTTTTTTTTTCAAAGTGGTAATAAATAATAATACCACATATAACTTACCTAACTTATATTGGTACTAAGACATATTATTTAGAATAATCAAAACGAGATTTAAAAAAAATTATAACTAAGCATATACAATAAAATAAACAAAAGGCACAAACAAGCTGGATTAACTAATCAAAGTTAAAGCTAGGAGCTAAGCAGAGTAAAAGCAGCTTTTTGCAATAGGTATCACTCAAGAGATCTTATAATCTATCATCACAAGAGAAATTAATTAGTTACGCTCCAGTGCTCCACTTCTGATATAAGCAAGACAAACATTCATAATCATAACAGATGTCATATTCTGGAAAGCCTATCAGGCTAAAATGTCTTATTAAAAAGAGTTTTAGCTGCCATAAACCTTGAACTCTTAGTTGTTAATATGATAATGATAACCATATTAATTAGTGATTTTGTGATAGGAGCAAGGAGGAGACGGGGGTCCATTAATTATTTGTTATTAGTGTAAATACTAAATAGCCACATGGTTATCCGTTGATTCTGAGCAAAAAGGTGTTCGTGTGGGTCGGTAAAAGGATCGCTGAAATGGAGATTTGGCAACGCTGTCTTTGTAACAACACGTCACTACCCAACTGTCGCCTCCACTCTTCTTCCCCCCATTCTAATAATATAATCGGTATTATTAGCTAACTAAATACAACTAAATTAATTCAAATCTAATAAAAATCATTTCCACAAATTTTTGTTGAAGAAAAAAAAATACATAAAAACAAAAACAAAAAATAGATTAAATTTACTTACAGAACAAATAACAATAAAACAATCAAAATAATTTTTTTTAGAAAAATAAGAAAGAAAAATATTACCAAATCGACAGAAATTGGTTTGACAATGTTCAAATGGCCAAAAAGTGAAAAAGGAAATTATACTATTATAAGGAAAATAATAAAAGAGCTATTACAGTTTTTAAATAATTTAACAACGATTAATCTTTCCATATATATATTTTTAAAAAATATTATACATACATACAAATAATTAATTTAAGGGACTTAATTTTGCGATATAATTGATATTTTGTGACAACGGAAGCAAATTATTTCCACCGCAATGGAGTACCGACTCTCACCTAAAATTAACTTTTCGACAAGCAATATACTGTTACCGTGACATAATAAAAAAAAAACAATAAATAAAAAGGTTGAATATAAGGAGGAATGAATAAATAGGGGATGATGGGAATCGAGTAGAGCCACAAGTGGATCGGAGAGGGAGAAGCAACAATGGAGGTGGCGGAGCTCTGGTGGTTGCTCTGCTTTCTCTGACTACTACTGTCTCTCTGTACTCTGCTGCTCTTAATTGAAATACACAACCAACCAAACTACCAATAGCGTACAGCGATAATAGGAATAGCACAAGAGAATGGCGGTGGAGTATACCTGCTGCGAATCAAAGTTCTTCATCAACATAGCGGTCATCGTGCTGCTCGTCTTGTTCGCGGGCTTGATGTCGGGCCTCACCTTGGGCCTCATGTCTCTCAGCCTCGTCGATCTCGAGGTCCTTGCCAAATCTGGCACTCCTCAGGATCGTATCCACGCAGGTACCTCTCTCTCTCTCTCTCTGATTTCAACGATTACGTGCAAACTAAACTTGCTTAGCTTTTCTATTTACATACTTAGCTTTTTGTTATGTATCGGTATTCGTATTCATATTCTTCCCCGGTAAAAAATTGATTGATTATAGCTAGCTATATGTAGCACTGATGGTTCATGGTTCATCTAATTGGTTGGATAAACCGGGAACAAGATGAAACAAGTTAAGTGCAATTCGTGATCTGTAGTTTAGTTCTGGAATTATCCATTATTTTAGAGCTGTAAATAGGGGAAGAAAACGCGAGGGTTGTTTAGTTCAGATTTGTTAATTATATATTCTCTTACTTTATGAATTCCTTTTGTTGTCACTGCAGAGAAGATATTGCCGGTTGTCAAAAATCAACATTTGTTGCTCTGTACTTTGCTGATTTGCAATGCTGCAGCCATGGAGGTACAACTCAAAATATTCCCGAATGGTTTTAATACTTTAAAGACAAAATTGATTCTGATTTTTTTTTTTAATATGTTTTTCCAGGCGCTTCCTATTTTTCTTGATAGTCTTGTTACTGCATGGGGTGCTATCCTGATTTCGGTGACGTTAATTCTTCTGTTTGGTGAGGTGAGAAACTCATGTATGCCTTTATTTGTGTTAAATAAATACACACACATGACATGTTTTAAAAAGACTGTTTCATCCTCCACCTTGTAGCTCAGGAACTATAATAAAGTTATGGAGGATGTGGTAAATTTCTCTTCCTCACGAGTTATTCATCATTCAAATCTTTTTTTTTTTTTTAATTTTCAATCATGAGATAGAGTTAACGTTTGTAAATCTGACTTTCTACATTTTCAATCTTTGTTCTTCACTGAATCCTGCTCAATGTTGATTATAAATTATGTATATGCTAGCCTTGATATGCTTTGCATTGCATGTAAAAGTGCTCTGACATATGTCTTACTTGTGTGAAGATTATACCCCAATCTGTTTGTTCTCGGTATGGTTTAGCGATTGGCGCAACGGTGGCTCCCTTTGTCCGTGTGCTTGTATGGATCTGTTATCCAATTGCTTTTCCAATTAGCAAGGTGACATAAATTGAGCAAACTTTGAATTTATATATGAATGCTTCATTTCTGTAAGCAGGGGCCAAATTGAATTTTATGTCCTCATACCGATATTCTGTTCATCCTTGGCTTTTTGGTGCATTTATATGGTTTTTCAGTTGTTGGACTTTTTGCTGGGCCATCGAAATGAAGCCCTTTTCCGCAGAGCCGAGTTAAAAACACTCGTAAATTTGCATGGTAATGAGGTCTGTATCAGAGCTATATGTTGTTTTTTATTAATATAACGACATCCATCTCTATTGTATAGTCTTTTTATCAATTTGTTATAAAATTGCACAAAGTAGGTATCCCGCACTCATCCTGTTCTTTCATATGTATGCTGCACATATATCTACCTTCTTATATTTAATTTAATTTTCCTGGATTGTTAATAGGGACAATCTTATATACTTACTCTTCTGGTTATGTGGGAGTCCTTTGCTCCAAATATTCATGTTTCCACTTGTTTTTGTTGCTGTTCATTATTGGATTGCATTAGGCTGGAAAAGGTGGGGAACTAACACATGATGAAACAACAATCATTGCTGGGGCACTTGAACTCAGTGAGAAGACCGCTAGCGATGCGATGACTCCTATATCTGACACATTTGCCATTGATATTAATTCCAAACTTGATAGGTAAGTTGTATTAAAAATTTAGATAGTGTAGTTTTTAATTTAGTACATATTTTATTCATCTAATTTAACACCAATTATTTGAGCAGGGAGCTGATGAACCTAATATTGGAGAGGGGGCACAGCAGAGTCCCGGTCTATTATGAGCAGCCTACAAATATTATTGGACTTATACTGGTACCGATTTTCCTTCGTTATTATTCACCTTTACCATTTAACATTCTTGGAGTCATATTGAGTTCTATAAACTCTTGAATAAGTTTCATCATAGTTTTAAGTTACTTCCTGATAATGGAACTATATGTGAAAGTTCTACTTTAGGCTCTAGATGATAATGCCTTCCTTCGGCAAACTATTTGACCGGATAACATATAGTCCTATAGCAGGTTTTCCCCTTGTTAGGCCTCAAAAATTTTATCGATTCGTTTATAGGCATAAGTGGCAGTTAGAGGCAGTGTTATGTCTGCTTGAGCACCAATGATGCGTCAACTGTATGCAATGCCTTGTTTCGGTCTCCATTTTGTTTTCTAAATATTTTCTGCTTAATTTTAGGTCAAGAATTTATTGACAATGGATCCAGAAGAGGAAGCATCTGTGAAGAGTGTAACCATACGCAGGATTCCAAGGTATCTTATATATTTCTTGTAGGTTTTATGGGGATAGGCACATTGGTTCCATATTCTTTAACCGAAAATTGATATTCAGAAATTACCTACATTCACAGGGTTCCAGAAAGTATGCCCCTCTATGATATATTGAATGAGTTCCAGAAGGGCCATAGCCACATGGCTGTTGTTGTAAGACGGTGTGACAAGACAAATCAACCATCTTCCCAAAACTCTGGCAATGGTAAGAACAGGCTGTAACTTGTAATCAATATGTTTCCTTGCCAAAATTTTGTTAACTTTCTCTCATAATAACTGAATGCTACACTGCTACGTATCTCATGTGTGTGAAATAGAGTCAGTGAAGGATGTGAAGGTGGATATTGATGGTGAAAAACCCCCACACGAGAAAAAGGTGAAACCCAAGATGCCACTCCATAAGTGGAAAAGCTTTCCAAATACAAACAAGTCGATTAAGGGATCTCGGAGCAAAAAATGGACAAAAAATATGTACTCGGATATTCTGGAGATAGATAATGGAAGTCCACTTCCAAAACTCCCCGAAGAAGAAGAAGCTGTTGGAGTAATTACGATGGAAGATGTTATTGAAGAACTACTACAGGTAAACTCTTGACATCTAGTCGAAGACGAGCTTTATTTACTCAAATCAAAATCTAGTAGGAATCTGTTGCTGACATTAATTTTTGTTTTGTAGGAGGAGATCTTCGATGAGACAGATCATCATTTTGAATTCTCATGACGATGGCTTTCACCAATTGTAGTTTAGTATCAGTGTTCATGTATTTATAATTTGTTGTTAATTAGGTACTGCGGTTTAGAGTGAAAATGCTGCTGTTAGCAATGTGAGTATATATGTAATATGGAAGTTCAAGATGTTATCGCTTTATCAAATGTAGGGACAAGAAGATATCGATGCTTTCAAACTTTTCTGTTACGAGATATACATCAATATCAATATATGTACATGTGTTGCAAGGAAAAAATGGGGCATGCCAGCAAATCACGTTTTGTTCTGAATTATTGACAGCTACTTATACTGATTGCAGATGTATTGAGTAATCATTATGGATAACCAGTTACCTATTTGAGACGTTATGTGCTTAAGCTGAAAAGATGATCATATGTTTACTGCATGATGATTCATCTCACAACGAGGATGCATGTGTCAATGCTTTTTCTTCTTACGTATTCAACTAAACAAAACATTTTGCCCACGGTCGTGTTTGTTTAGCTTTTTTTCCCATTTCATTTTCGAGCCTGTCATATCACAGCTTCTACTGCACATGATACAACATTTTAAGACGCGCCATGAATCAAATTTACCAACTTGTCTTTGAATTCGCAGTTAGTAAATTTATCATTTACATGTTGGGCTCAGAAACACGCTTTGTATGGTACAAAACGTATTCATACAAAGCATAGTCTTCAGATCATCCAACTTCAATGTTACAGGGCTTATAGCTAGGGTACATTAGTTATTAGTGATGATGTTTTTTCACTTTCTCTATTTTCTTATGCTTGGAGAGTTGGAACTCTGTTTGGTGGGTCATACCCTTCTTATTCTCCTTATCAGAGCTGTTAGAACTTAGAAGTTAGAACTTAGAAATGAGATTTTTTGGGTTCGTCTAAAATTAGCTCAACTCCTTTGCGTTTATCTAATGCACCGTACAATTTAAAACATTAGATTAGATTGATAGTAAATCTAATGGTTTATATTTAATCTATAAATAATTTATTAAAATTTACAAATAACTTATTAAAATTTATACTAAAAGACATCAAGTTTTAATATTTTAAATTTGTCCCAACAATAAAATCTAAATTTGCTATCCCTCGTTTCAGCTCGTGAAAGAACTTCCCAAAAAAAACCTATCATCACGGTCATGGAAGACCACCGTCATAGAAGACAGCCGCTTCTTCCTCTTCCCTCTTCCGCACCAGGTGCCTCCATGAAGCTACTCGATTTCTCGATTTCATCCAAATTCTTGCGATTATGTTTTGCCAGAAACTTTGTCGTTGAAGGCCACGCCTCCTTCTGTGCCGGCGACAGAAGGGGATGATTTGGTGACCCCTCAGTCCATAGGTTAGAAAGTTGCAACCTTTTTGGTTTCTTTCGTGGGAAGTGAATGGTTCTTTTGCATGCATGTGACTATTGGATAATGAATCTTTGGTAGAATTTGGAGTGAGTTTTGTGTTGAATTTTGTTAATTTTAGGTGAGGATGCGGTGGATGGAGAAAAATCAAGTGCTGCGGCGGCTGCTGCTGCGGGCCGAATGAAGAAGCTGTCAGTGAAATCGAAATCAGGACCTAAGACAGCATGGCGGAAGCTCCTTTCTCAGTGTTCTCAGGTTTGGTTCTTCGCTGTGAATTAGGTGTGCAAATTTTTCTACGTCTTTTTTTTGTCTCTTGGAGTACTTGAATGGTTTTTGCATTATGGAATTGGAATGCATGGTTAAAGTTGATCTATTGGAGTGATTTTAACGGATATTGAACTGCTTTGTCTTGAAATTTTGCACTTGACCTGCAAATTTGAATGATTGGTTGATTTTGCAAGATACTTTCTGCATTATGGGAACTGATGACTGAAGTTTCAAAAAATGCTTCTAATGCTGTATATTATGACTTCAGCATATTCTTGCTTTTCAGATGATCAACCTGTTACAAGCAATTATGAAAACTCCTCATTGTATGTGTTGGAATGGTTATTACGAAGAATTGGACTTCCAGACAAGATTATAGTGAAGGATGTAAGAACATTATGTGTAAATCGTGATTTTAACTTTTAAGTTAATCAAATTTGGCTTTTATTAGATTCATTTTTTACTTTTTGCTGAACTTGTAGGATGGTGCTTTTGTTGATTCATGAACTATGGTTGTGGACAATGCCAATTATGGGTGAGGGATTCTTTAATATTTCAGTTTATGTTTGTTGTGCTGCTAGCTGATGTAAATATAGGTTTAGGAACTAATAGATGTATTGGGTATATATTTTGTTGTGCTCACGCAAATGAAAATATATATTTTTGTCATTGTAAAATACCTCACTAGGTGGTGGATATATCACCATTTTGTTTGTGCAGTTAGCAGGTGTGCCTTGCAAAATATTCTCCAAGACTATTGCATTGGGTGGTCACTCAAAACTGGCTCCCTTCAAATTCTGTCATTGAGAAAAACCCGGCTTTCTTCAACACTAGAGACATTGTCATCTTAAAGATTATTTCCGGCTTTCCTATTCTTACCAAGGTGAATTACATGCATTCTTTTACTTACTTTTAGCAAAATACAAATGGTTAGTCATGGAGGAATAACTCCTCGTTGTTCGTGTGTATAGGAAAAGTTAAGGGAACAAGTTATTTTTGACACACACTTGGGTGATTGGATTGTGGCATTTGGCAACTGGGAGTTTGATCCATTGAAGCTGAGTAATCCATTCGGTCACAACATAAGTAAAGTTCACGTTTGGCAGGGATATGAAGTCAAGGTTGTGCCCTCTCAAATCCAGAGATTTGTTTCAAGGAATATGTAATGGATAAATTACTATGAAGTTTCAGATGGTGCACATTTGATTATCCATTATAGTGGTTTGTGTGAGGCTGTTTTGAGGGCACTTTTACTCGATGAATGTAATGTTTCATATAGACCTAGACTAAATAGGGACATACTTAATTTCCTCGTGTTTTTTTCTGTTTTATATTCAGAGAGAATGTCATAGATCATATGTAAATTATTTTTCAGTTTACTGAAAGCTTGAAGAATTATGCACATGATATAATAAATCACATATACATGTTATCTTCATTGACCTATTTCTTCTTCTTATTCTTTATTATTGTTTCTATGATTGACAAATTAAAACGGATCAATTTCTTAAGGTAATCACTTTGCATGAGTTAGAAGACTATCTACTACCTGAATGTGGATAAAGGTTAAAATTTCATAATATGATGCTCAATAAAGTTGGAATGTTGAGATTTGAGTGTGTACAGAATTAAACTTAACAAACAGAAACAGCAAGATCTTTGAAACAAGTTTCACATAACAGAAATAATACAAAAAGAAAGGTATCTATCTATCTATTTATATATAACAACAAATTTTCTTACATATGAGAGAAAAAGAAACAAATCAGATAGTTCAAAATTATATCCTCCAACAGCGGATGGAATTTAGCACAAGCATCTTTCTTGATTGAAAACTACTATCGTAATAAACAGCAGTCCAAGTTGGTATATTCCAGCTGTATTTGTAGTATAAGTGAAGGAATGGTTCCGAATCATGCGTTCGCAGAGTAACTTGGTATATTCAACCCAAGATGGAATGGTTTCGCTTGAACAGATTCATCAGTATATGACTTGATGCTTCCTGCAATTTATAATGACTAACGTTAATTACCCAAAAAAAATAGCATAAATTAGGTACAATTTATAATCAAATAAGCAAAACTAACCAATGACTATTGAATTTTTAAAAAGAATCACAATACTAATTTCTGAATTTACAAACACACTAAAAAAATCAAACAACAATAACAAATAAAAAATAGAACAAATACCAAATTTGAATAGAAACATAAACCCAGAAATTAAAATTATGAACAAAAATCAAACAACAATAATAAATAAAAAATAGAACAGCATGAATAGAAGCATAAACCCAGAAATTGAGATCAGAATCATAAAAACAAATACCAAATTTGAGTAGAAACATAAACCCAAAAATTGAAATTATGATTAGAAATCAAACAACAATAACAAATAAAAAGTAGAACATTATGAAAAGAGACATAAACCCAGAAATTGAAATCAGAATCATAAAAATAAATACCAAAATTTTTTAACCCTAACTCAAATTTTAAACAACCAAGTAAACTGAACAAAACCACTAATTGAATGAAATAAGAACAAAACTCAATTGAATGACTTCAACGAAACAGATTCATGCAGCAGAACATAAAAGGATAAAAAAATGAGCTAAATGAAACAAGTTCATACCTGAGGCTGAGGCTCCATTGAAACTCTTAAAGTGTAGCGATGAAGGGGGAGACGGCGCTGAGGACGGACGACCGAAAGACGCGGTGCACGATGAAGGCAGAAAGAACGACGGCACTCTGAAGCTGAAAAGGGAATTCTCAAATAAACTGGCAGTAGACTTGCATTTTGTGAAAAGGGAAGAGAAAGAGAGGCTGATGGCGGTGGGTAGGGATTGTTGTTGATGACAGTGGGTTCTAGAAAAAGGGAAGAGAACGAGAGTAGAGGGTGTGTTAGTGGGTTTAGTCACTGAGTGAAGGTAGCAAATTTAGGGTTGCTTAAATGAAATTTAAAAATATTTGTGGTAAAAATAAAAATTTAATAATTATTATTAAACTCTATTTGAGTTATATTTATAAATTATTTTTTGTGCTTGTCACAAAAGTTCAAAACACTTGAGCTTACTAAAGACAGACCTTCGAAAGGGGATGAGCGCACATGCACACAATGATTTAATGAACACAACAATCAAAAGTAATGCAGTAGATTCTGGACTTAAGGTTGAGCGGACGACAAATACAACGTTAAATAATTGTGTTGTTTGAGGACGGGCGGAAATTTTTGTAGATATTAACCAAATTTCAGTGTATCATAAAATTCAATAATTAAGTGATACACTAAAATTTATTCAGTATCTAAACATTAGTCGTTTGAGGAAGCTGCTGCTTCTTCTCCTTCTTATATTAAGGGTGAGCGGATAAAAAATACAACATTAAATAATTGTGTTGTTTGAGAGAGGAGATTCCTCATGTGTCATATTTTGTGTAAGAGTAAATTACCAATTATGACCCCGAATTTGTAAAACGCTGACAATAATAACCCTAATATTTGTTAACAACAATTACACCCCTTAAAATTTTAAAAACGTAACAAATCTACCCAACCGTTAAGAGAGTCCTTCTCCGTTAAACGGAACTTGGTGATGTGGCAGACGGAAATCCAAGGTGGCATCCTTTTAAAGCCATCTGTCCCAACAATGGAAGAAGCGTTTAGGGTTTAGGTGGCATGCCTCCGATCCAAGAAACCGACCCGATACAAGACACAACCATCGCCGACCACCAGAAGAAAACCAACAAGAAGAGGATGGCCAAGGATGCCGGTGGCGGCGGCGGCGGCTCTGCCGCGGGACCAATGAGGTACCGCGGCGTCAGGCGGAGGTCGTGGGGGCGTTATGCGGCGGAGATAAGGGACCCGCAGTCGAAGGAGCGGCGGTGGCTGGGGACGTTCGACACGGCGGAGGAAGCTGCTTGCGCCTACGACTGTGCCGCCAGAGCGATGCGAGGCGCGAAGGCGAGGATGAACTTCGTGTACCCTGATTCTCCTCCTCATCCTCATCCACACCATCACCATCATAATTTTCGTCACTCTGAACTGTTCCAAGCGTTCAACTTCCCGAAGCAGCAGTGCCACGTCAGCAAGTTAGTTCAGAGCGGCCGCCATGGCGTAACTGCTCCATTATCGACTCAGCAGCAGCACCGAAACATCACTAACAATTCTCATCATTCCCTGAACATGCTTCTATTTCGCGAGTTTCTGAATTCGAATCTATGTTTGGTTTCTTCTTCTTCTGCTGCTACTGGTGGTGTTGGTTCCAGTGGTGCTAATAATAGTCCTTATCAGTATTGCATCAAGGAAGGTGGTTCGGCTTGCTGCTTCAACGGTAACTGTTGCGGTGGTGGTTCCAACAACGGCACGACGGAGGTTATTGCTGAAGGTGTTGAGGAAGAAGATCAGTCGTTATTGGAGTTGTTCCCTAGAGAGTCTTCAGACTTTGGCCTGTTGGAAGAGATAGTTCAACGCTTCTTGCCGAAATCCAAAACCGTTCCAAACAAGAATTGCGACAGCTCTTTGAAGCTGAAACCCGAGGCCGTGGCAATTTCGTTTCCTCATCATCAACAACAACAGGGCTATGATGATAACAGCAGGATGATGAGGGGTTTTGATTAGGGTTTCGTCAATTAGGCCTAAACATGAAACGGGACAGATGGCTTTAAAAGAATTTTCGTCTGCCACATCACCAAATTCCGTTTAACGGAGGAGGACTCTCTTAACAGTTGGGTAGATTTGTTACGTTTTTAAAATTTTAAGGAGTGTAATTGTCGTTAATAAATATTAGGGTTATTATTGTCAGCGTTTTATAAATTCGGGGTCATAATTGATAATTTACTCTTTGTGTAATTATGTTAACAAGTACTTGTTTTATTTCTCTAAAGAAGTATTCAAATAACAATTCATTTACATCTGAACCGACATCACTAAACCAATTTTGGTAGGTCAAGCTAAGTAAATGTGGGTAGTTTAAATTTTATTTTATATATACAACAATCTATTAATTAAAAAACCCAATAAAAAATTTAAAAAAAAATTAGATATTAACTAATTTATTTTATTAGGAATTTAGGATAACTTATGTAAATTATGGGGCCCTCGAAAAATTAACTTTACAATAATAATATTCGCCAGTAGCATGTCTCCAAATTTACATAATGGCTTTATTATGATTCTTATATTCTTATATATTTACTTTGAAAAACTGATATTGTTTTTAATTGGTAAATGATGATACAATAAAAAAAAAAAAAGTATATACTCTAATAGAATTGATGATAAAATTGCAGGAGTTTGTCCTTCCCAATAATCCCTAGTTCTTAAGAATTAATACTAGATCATGTTTTTATGTGAATATTAATAATTATTTAGAATCGTTATATTATATTTTTTATATATAACTAAATTACTTAATAATGTTAATATTTTAAATATTATGATATTATAAAAACATTAGTTATTTTAATAAGTATGAAATTCCCACATCACGTGCTTTGCATGCTCCATGGTCGTGCTGCTAATCTCGTAAAACACCGAATCAGCAAATATTACATGACTCCAACCTTATTCAGATATAATTTTCCTTTTATTAATTAAAGTTAAACCATGTTTACTGTATTATTATTGAGATTTGAGAGAGGAAAATAATAGGGTTTACCCGTTTACCATTACAACCACTAATACTACATAGTGTTAGAGGCTTAGTGCCGCACCTTTGTTTTGTAGTTTTGGATCAACGCATATTCACTTCAGTAGTAATCTCTGCTCCTTTCTCACCTCAAGCTCCTAAAATGTCCATCACACAAAGCCTCTCCACTCCGCTCTCTTCTTCTTCCTCAACTTTCCTTGCTCCCTCCACCTTCAATCCCAGGTAATTTCCCTCCACTTCAGTGCACCCCATTTCATTTCCCTCTTCTTACCCAGAAATCGTTTTTCTCAAAAGATTTAATCAAAATTGCATCTTTGCTCTTTTTGCCCTCCAAAGTTTTGATTTTTGTTCTGGAATGCAGGAGTCAGGTGACGTTGCCCGTGAAGAGCTTGGGCGTTTGCAAATGCATTGCGGCACCACAAGAAGCTGATACCGGTACCCTGCAAACAAAGCTCCCTTTTTTTTTGGGATGATGTGAATATTATGGTTGTTCTTCTTATTGTCCCACTATGCATTAGCTATGGTCCCCTTTTGCAATTTCTTGGGTGAAAAGTTCATCACACAAGCTTCTTGGGTAGCAATTTCCGAGATTTTTAACTGCCTTGGAATGGTAGTCTTGTGCTGTTACTGTTAAAGGATCGGACACATAAACCTTTACAAGTTTTTTTTTAGCTCGTAATTTTAGACTTATGTGTGGACTATTGATATTTAAATGAAATTTAGACCGTATGTTGGATCCAAAAAGAAGAGCCTAAATTATTTGATTGTTGCTGAATTTGGATGGGTTGGCTTGTACTAGATTACTAGTGGATTGTGTTCTGGAAGGGTTATTGGTAATGTCATGGTGGTTCTTGAAAAAGAGCATGCACGTTTCTCCGTTTATATAGTATTCAAGATAACATTTTTTGTTTCTTCTTTGAAGCCTACAAGACGAAGGTCTCTCGCAATGGAAATATTGCTAAACTTCAAGCCGGGTATCTCTTTCCGGAGGTATTTGCTGCTACTTCATCTTTCTGCTAACCTTCAAGCAGTGGTAATTCATTAGTTCGTATGTACTTGAGTTCAAATGGAAATTCACTATGCATGATTTCTTCCCATGGGAAGCTTTGCACAGAAAAGATTATTTACATAAATGATTTTCATATGTTGAAGGGGACTGGAAAATTGGAAATGTATTGAGGCATTGAGCTTGATGTTCCCTATATTTCGAGATGAAAGATTGCAAATTCTTTCAGGATAAAGAACATGTCAATGATAAACTTAGGAAAGTTTTAAGTACTCTATTTATTTATTTTCTGTGACCAGTTTTCCCTTTTTAGTTTGACTATGGATAAGTCAATTTATTTCTACTTGAACAGAATTAATATTCTTTCAGAGCCATGCATGTAATGTTAACAAGGGATGCCTTTGATTAACACGTCAAATGGTTTTAAAGGAAAATATTTTGATTAATTATTTTTAAGTATCCAAATCGGAAATGAGGTGTAATATCTGACATGGTCTCACTCCTTAACAAAGCACTTCATTACTGAGATTTGTTTATCTATCACTAGAGAGGCAAAAAGGAATAAGTTGCGGAATTTGTGTCATTTTACTCAATCATTATTCATATACACTATGTAATAAATGTGAAAGTGAATATCCTTCTCTTTCTTTCAACCTTTGACATTGCTTTTTCATATGACATGCAACTACTTTTTCCCTCACTTTTCACTTCTCCTGTTTTCTTTGCTGTGCATATTTTTTTTAATTTTTTTTTTTTGAAAAAAAAAGATTGCTAGAAGAAGGAATGCACACTTGCTTAAGTACCCTGATGCCAAAGTAATAAGCCTTGGAATTGGTGATACTACTGAACCCATTCCTGATGCCATAACTTCTGCAATGTCGAAGGTAAAACTTCAATGTGAATGAAGCTTCTATATTTTTCAAGTGTAGACTTTGAGAACTAACATATGTTTTGCTCCCTCTCATGAAAACTTATTAGCATATCTCGTTTTCCATTTATCAGAGATCACATGCATTATCAACCGTAGAAGGATATAGTGGTTATGGAGCTGAACAAGGTGAAAAGGTATGTTGCATTGACATCTTCTAGAGCTTTTTTTGCTTTGCCCATTTTTCATTCTTGTATCCTTCCATAACTTACTTTACTCTTTTGTCCTAGTTTCAATTGTAAAAATAATTCATGGCAATGCTAACTGGAAAATAAGAGGTGCCCTTTTTTTATCCTTGTAGAATTTCAGGGAAGATATTTTGATATCTTTGTCTTTAGGAGCCTCCAACCACATCCTCAGTATGTTTGTCTGTTGCATAGTATATGCCTTTTCTCAACTGAAATTTTAGTGTAAAACAAATTCATGACTTGTAATAAATTTAAGTGGGTAAACTTTTCCAAGTTCTTCACTCAGGTTTTGAAAATGGATATTTAGCCTTCTTTTAATTCAGAATGAACTATGCAACATAAGCTTTAATTCAGAGTAACAAGATTAGCAGATCATGTGACATTTTTATTTCTTTTTTGTTCTGTTTTACTTATCTAAAGTTTAAAATGTTATCTTCAAAAACTTCTAGATAACATGAGTATTGTCTTTTGTGGGGAGACCCATCTTTTCAATTAATGTTAATATCTAGCCTTGGGGAGTTCAGTTAGACAGCGCAAACAGTCTCACAATTGAAAAATATAGTTACTTCATTTTTTAAATCTAATATGTTTTTTACTTCATTTTTTAATTCTAGTATGTTTTTTCTTTGTTGCTAACTATTTTCCACATCAAAATTTATGATGCTTGGGAACTGAGGCCATCTCTAATCTATGCAGCCATTAAGAAGTGCAATTGCTTCAACATTTTACCGTGATCTTGGCATTGAAGATGATGATATATTTGTGTCGGATGGAGCAAAGTGTGATATATCTCGCCTTCAGGTTTGTTTTATTTCCTTCCCCCCAAATCCAAAACATAATCTCTCCAACTTAAAATCGCATTTTATGCCATGTCTTTTGCCTTGACCACTTACTCTGATTGGGTTTGAAAATTCTTCCTTCAGAGAATGGCACAGGGCCACAGGGGTTAGGGGTGGCATGCTAATTAGCATCTGAAGTTTTCTGCAAAGCAATCAATGAGCTCTTCCTTAATCTAACTAATTTATTTCTTGTACTTTAATTCTGTGGCAGATTGTCTTTGGGTCAAAAATTAAAATGGCTGTGCAAGACCCATCATACCCGGTATGTATATCTTATTCTTTTCAATATGGTTTTCTCTATACATTTATGCTTCAATATACCAAAACTGTTGACATTTATCTTGATTGTTGCAATTATGGCACTTAAGATTATCTATCTAGAAATACTAATAAAGATTTGTAAAATATATAGTTTTTTAATATTTTTGCTGGAACTGGAAAAAATCAACCTGGGTTTTCCTGTTCAAGTGACTGACCTTTGTAGCTAATTCTCTGTAAATAATGCCACTTTTAATTAATATGCAGGCCTATGTAGACTCGAGTGTAATTATGGGCCAGACTGGCTACTACCAGAAGGATGTTGAGAAGTTTGCAAACATCGAATACATGCGATGTAACCCAGAAAATGGTTTTTTCCCTGATTTGTCTTCTATTTCTCGACCAGATATCATCTTTTTCTGCTCGCCAAACAACCCTACTGGTGCTGCGGCAACAAGAGAGCAATTGACCCAACTTGTTAAGTTTGCTAAGGACAATGGGTCTATAATAATCTATGATTCAGCATATGCAATGTACATCTCTGGTGACAACCCACGCTCGATCTTTGAAATTCCCGGAGCCAAAGAGGTCAGTCTGTATTATGATTTGATGTTTAAAAATCTGTCCTTATCTTCATTCATAACTGCAATTATGATACTTAAGAGTGCATGGCTTATAATAAAATGCAGATAATGTCAATTATTTGGAAACAAGTTCCATGCCTTTTGCATTTGGTTATTGTAATAGGTGTTCCCTTCCTTGAAAGTCTCTTGTTTCTTGCATGACTCATGAGAAGTTGTAGCTTGGATCTAATGAATATTTTGTCTGAACAAAGTTATATCAGGAAAGTTGTTCAACATTAGTATAACATTTTGTTAAAAGTTGCCAAAAGTTTGCAATTCAACTATGAAACTGCTTTTTACATTTGACGAATACCGTTGATTTCTGTTGGATATCTGTGTATATGACTGAGTGGTTATGGCAAATTGCAGGTTGCCCTTGAGGTTTCATCATTTAGCAAGTATGCCGGGTTCACTGGAGTTCGACTGGGTTGGACTGTGATTCCGAAGCAGTTGTTGTTTTCTGATGGATTTCCTGTTGCCAAGGACTTCAATCGTATTGTATGTACTTGCTTCAATGGTGCATCAAATATTTCCCAGGCTGGTGGTCTGGCTTGCCTTTCACCAGATGGCCTTAAGGTCAGTTATTTAGTTTATTAGTTGTTTAACTAATCCATTCAATACACCATGGAAGGTATCCTCTCTTGCTCTGCCCTTTCTCCTTCCACACCCTAGAAAAAGGGTCCAAGAATTTATCATCCGAGAGTTTGTCGTCACTCATGCACGATTACATGCTTTCTTAATCATTTAGAAAAAGCTACATAAGTGACTTGCTGCGTTTGAATGCAGGCTATGCAAGACGTTATTGGATTCTACAAAGAGAACACTAACATAATAGTTGAAACATTCGATTCGCTTGGATTCAAAGTATATGGGGGGAAAGATGCCCCGTATGTGTGGGTTCATTTTCCCGGCAGAAACTCATGGGATGTATTCGCCGAGATTCTTGAGAAGACTCATGTTGTTACAACTCCTGGAAGTGGTTTTGGACCTGGTGGCGAAGGTTTTGTCAGGGTTAGTGCTTTTGGTCACAGGGAAAATGTTTTGGAGGCATGTAGAAGATTCAAGGAGCTATACAAATGAATTTAGAATAATGCTGATCTAGCTCTATTGGACTGGAGAGGCTGTTTCTTTTTACCAATAAATACCATTGGTTTCCTTGGAATTTTAGATTATGATGTTAAGACAGTTGTTATCAATTAGAGACATCTTATCTTGTGGCCTATTTGCCGTTTCATCATCACCTTATGGTCCTGGAGCCTGAGGCAGCACATGTTTAAGTAGATAATGTAAAAGGGTCATGTTTGTATAAAATAAATGTCAAAATCAAGCTATAACCTAAGCCCAAAATGGCTGGGCAAACGTTGCCCCTAAGTGGATAATCCACGGCCAAAATACCTTAGAAATCCAAAAAAATTCGAAGTGAAAAATAAAAGACAAGGAAAATGTATAAAAGCGAGCAAATTTCTTCTTCATTTTATTCTACTCTGTTTTTCTTACTCTTTCTACAACCAAGCCTCTCTAGATTTTGATTACAAACCTGCCAATGCTCCAAAGAAAAAAAAAACGTCGTTTCTGTTACACCAGTTGATCGGTGATACGTCTATCTTACATGACCTGAATATTAAGCAGGTCCTAAACATAAGGCTCCCTAGAAGCTAATATGCTAGCTCTTTGATGAACTGCACAGTAAAAATTAGACAACTAAAACTGTTATATGCTATTGATCATCTTGATCATGTCTGCTTTGCAAGTTGTCTTGTAATGTCCGGTTTGATTACACCGACTACAATGCACTGTATGCTTCTCACGGTTAAGGACCTCCACACACATTCGTTTCTTTTCAGGGCGGCCTGGTGGTCTCCTGAATTTTGGTGGTCTTACAACGATGATATCATCTTCCATGGCAGACTCTTCTGTTTTTCTCCATTCAAGCTTTCCTGGAAGAGGTTGTATTTCCTTGGAATATGTTTCTCTGTAACTTGTAACAGTGAAGCACTTCATGGTAAATGAATAGACATCCTTTCGACATGAGACAAGGGCAGCAACTGCATGGGAGCATGGGATCCCATATAGCTGCCAATCACGGCAGGAACAGCTATGGCTACCAATATTTACAATGTCTGATCGATCAGTGGAAAGAACTTCAAACTCTACTTCATCTGATCTAAGGACTTGATATGTAGGTGCCTGACTAACAGCTTCAGAGATTCGCCTCTCAGCTGATGGGGCAAGTACAGAACACCATGAAGTGCTTATCGATCGCCTCTCATCAAACTCACTCTTAAGCTTGCTATGAATCCTCTCAATCACCTGGATGATTGGTAACTCTCTGGTTTCAAGAATCCATCTGTTGAACTCCTCAATATTAGAGGATAGATGGCCATATCGAGTCCCTTCAGAATACACAAGGGCCCATTGGGAGGGATGAAATTGCTGTAACCATTTAGCAGCTTCGGGAGAGATCTCCTCTATGTCGGCCATTTTTTCTTTGAACGAAGCAGTTGTGGTGGCATATGCAGACTGCAACAGAAGGTGGACAAGCCTAGAATTCTTGAACACCTTGCCAATGCTTTCGCTTAAGTGACGCAAGCAGAATGCATGAGACGAGTTTGGAAACTTCCTTCTCACTGCATCCACAATACCTTTTTGCCCATCTGACAAAAATATAATCTTTGGTATGCTTCCATTATTTAACTCAAGTGCCTTATGCAACTCAGACAGGAACCATGTCCAGCTGTCATCATTTTCAACATCGACAACACCAAATGCTAGTGGAAACAAACCTCCATCAGCATCAAAAGAAGTCGCCGAAAGCAATGTGCTAAGGTATTTACTCTTCAGCTGGATTCCACCAAATCCAACAATAGGCAAACAACCATTAAGGAAACCATGGATTGATGCATGAAAGGAAACAAAAAGCCTCTGAAAGCGGTTATCTGGACCAGTGGTAAACACCTCTGCAACACTTCCAGGGTTTGTTTTCTTTATCTGTTCACAATATGAAGGGAGCAGGCAATACCCTTCTTCAGAAGAACCATAGATTGCCGCAAGTCCCCGCTCCTTAGCACGCCAAGCTTGCTTATATGGTATAGTTATCCCATATTGTTTCTGGATATCGTGTAAGATATCTTTCGGCTTATAATTAATGTTTTCTCGCAACCTTTCTTCTATAAAACCCACAATCCAATCAACAGAAGCCTGGTGGTGGCCATTGTGAGCATTTCTCCCACATGTATGGGTTCCTTCGAGACTTCGTATAGTAAATGTTGGGGAATTAGGTAGCTTGACAGCACGGATTCGCCATGGACAGCCATCTGAGGCACACTTAGCAAAGTAGCGAATCAGGTCACTTTTGATAATACGAAGCTCAAAATGCTGTGCAATAGCAGCTTCTTTAATTGCATTCCGGAATGCCTTCACATCAGGGAATTCTTGACCAACAACAAAAGTGTGGTCTTCCATTAGTTCCATGATGTCAAGGTTTTGGGTCTAAACTCCTATAAGGTAAAGATCAACCCCTCAAACCTGCAATAAGCTAATAACAACACCATTTTCTCTGCTATATGTGTAAAAGTGCTTCTTCGCTAAACAAACTGTAGTAATCCAACAAAAAATAGAAATAGCACAGCTAATCAATACGTAATGTTATAATTGAATTCAACAATGAATATGCATGGCAAGGATGTTAATATAAAGCAATGTTAGTCTGTTACTAAAATTACTATTATGTGTCCTGAACCCAAGAATAGAAACAATTTTGAAGTTTATCTGAGTAGAAAATGCTTTGTTGCAGCAGCTTATAAACAAAATATAATCAATAAAAGGTGTTAAGACGAGTATCACACAAGTTTACAACATGAAACAGCTGAAGCCAATTGTCAGGAAAGAAGGAAGGATTGAAAAAAAAATTCAATTTTGTCTTCAACCAAGTTCAAAAAAAAGGGTTAGAAGTCTAAATAGGAACATTAGAACGAGGTGAAAGAAAATCAAGATATGAAGCTCGGGTTCGTGAAAACGACAAGGGGACAAAAAAGGGAGTAGCTTGGTTACCTGAAGAAGTGGAGAAGAGAGTGATGAGAGTCACTCGAAGATCGATTGGCGTGTCATCCTGTGAGTGAAAAGAGACAAAGAGAGAAGATGGTGGGAACTGGGAAGTGGAGGTGAACACTGAACTGAACAGCTTTGGTATTGTGAACAAAGGTTAGGGTTGATTGGGTCACTTTGAGGTCTTTTGCGTCATTTTAAAAGTAGGGGTATTTTTGACATATCAGTTCCAACTTCCAACCACTCCTACTCCTACAACGTCTTCCTCCAAAATAAATGTCATAATAAATTAATAAAATGACTTTAATCAAGGTGTTAAGATATTTTTTTTATTATAATTCATTTTTAGGTGACAGTTTTTTATTATTATTTTTAAAACAGCAAAATTCTCTCTACTAAATTTTTGACTAAATACTTAGACTTTATTAGTATTTTGATTAGATATAAAAAAATCAGTTATCAAATTAGATATTCATATAAAATATATATTAAAAATAAATTAATTTAGTATATTCTTTTTGTGACCGAATGATTTAATATGTGCATATAATATTTTCGTTTACCTATATATCATTAATTGCTCGAACGTATACATTTGATGGTTAGCATAAAATTTCTAATTACTTGCGATAAAAATATTATTTATAAATTAAAATCAGTCACAAAAATTAACTATTATGTATTTATATATAAATATAAATATATGTATTATTTAACTCATTTTTAATATATAATTTATATTAATAGTTGATTTTAATATATATGTAGTATGGTTGTACTTGTGAATAACAATTCTAAATATTGCATGAATATTGAATAACCAATATCCTAGCTTATATGATTCGCAATGAATGAATACTATCTACATCCTATTTTGTGGCCATTATGATTTATGAGCGCTTCAATTGTGACACTAATGACGTCCATTTAATTCTGAATACCATACTAGCAGCCAAAAGCCGTGGACTTACTATCAATTTTACAAGTCTGATGCTTGTAAACTTGGTTTTGGTTTGGCCTTTTGGAATTCCAAAAACGTTTAATATTATGTAGTACAATATTATTCTTTTTAGCAGTATTGGACTACCACATGCCTAAAGAATGTGGGAACTGATTTCTATCTATTTCAAGATATGTGTGTATTCAATGATGGGAATGAATAGGAGGGGTTCTGTAATATGCCGGCACAGTTGCAGGGAAGAACATTTGTCTCACTCCTTCGGCCTTGATAATGGGGAAAATGATGCCTGATGCACCCTGTAAGAAAAAGAGAATTTATTGATTTTGACTATGATTTAGTTTAGTAATGGAACGACAACTGATGAGTAAAAAACAATAAATTCTAAGAAAAAATGCTTACTGAAATCAGTCTAGCTCCGATCCAAATCCGATTGGGAGAAGGAAATGGTATGAGCAGGCGGCCGACACCATATATAGCAACAGCAAAGAAATGAGCAACGAGGCTGAGCGGCCGCGGATTTAGGCCGGATAGTAGAGCTATTGGTCCATTTGAGAAAACACCTCCAAGGCTCAGATAATCAAAACATGCCTGGCGCATTTCTTTCCTAGCAGGATCAGGTGATGCACAAAACACCTTGTATAATGCACCAGCTAAAGTGTTTATTGTAGATGCCACTGGCTGCAATTACAATCATGATTTGCACTAAGACATGTAAGAATGCTCAATACATTGATCTCAAACTAATGATTACTTACTTACCTTGCGCAAGGTGTAGAAAGATTCAAGATAGTTGCAAAGAGAAGAAGCATCATGGAGATCATGCAGAGGCTTAAGCAGATCCCTTAGCACAACAATGTCAGACAAGGCCACGGTCATTCCTCCTCCGGTTAAAGGGTGGCGCATGTTGAAGGCATCTCCCATCAGAAGCGCGCCGGGAGTGGGGTAAGGCCAAGCAGGCATGCTTCTATTTGGCATTGTTCTTATGTTACCCTTATCAACTGCTGCTATAAAAGAATTATACAACTCTCCAGGAACCTGAAACATCAAACTTTCCTAAATTATTTAGACACAAAAGGTTACATCATACAAGGTACTCTCATATTGGTACCTGAGGAGCTACCACAGTTTTCAAATAATGAGCCATATCACCATTACCAACAGAAGGTAATTTTTGGCCAGGCACATCAACCAAACATCGAATCTCGGTGCTGCTGATTGGATAAAACAGAATTGGTGAAGGATCACCCAAGATAACATGTCCATGATTTGCATATGGCAGGTTACAATTCTCTAAGACAAGGCCTACAAAATGAGAAGGTACTTCAACCTGCAGAAACAATCGCATCTCTTAATCAACAATGCTGAATAATTACTCTAATGGAGTTGAAAATGAATCCAGTATCTTTCCTTTACCTGGGGATTGCAAAGAGAACGCCTCAAATTGGAAAAGCATCCATCACATACTATGGTCAGGGGAGCCTTTGCTATGAACTCTTGTCCACTCTTGGTTTTGTAGTGCACACCTTTGATGGTTCCATTTTCTTCAAGTAGAGATGTGACAGTTCCTTGCTCCAATTTTACACTGCACAAAATTGGGATTGAATTTTAGAGACAGTTGAGTTCATATATCAAAATGAAAGGATGATGAAGGGTGTGTACTTTGGAAGAGAAGAAGCCTTTTCTCGCATTCTCTGAATGAAGCGGCCGTTGTGAAAGCTTCTACCAGAAACATCACTGTCAAAATTTTCCAAGGGATAAGACAGCCTGGTGTTCTTTCCATCCTTGTAAAGAGCATAGCCAAACACTTTCTGAGCATCAATCTGGTCTACACAATCTGCAAGAATTCAAGAATCCATTTATTTAGAGTTTCAAGATATGATTTTGATCAATCTTAGATTTCCTTGCTTACCCTGAAGACCCAATTCAAGTAACTTGAGATATCCCCCAGGCTGAAGCAATTCACCAACAATTCTGTCAGGTTCATTCAAGTCTCTTTCAATCACATG
Organism: Arachis ipaensis; assembly: GCF_059453495.1. Classification (NCBI taxonomy): domain Eukaryota; kingdom Viridiplantae; phylum Streptophyta; class Magnoliopsida; order Fabales; family Fabaceae; genus Arachis; species Arachis ipaensis. The sequence goes on from NC_142437.1 coordinate 122,316,691, forward strand.
CACTTGCCTTCCATCCTATGATTACCTCAAAATGAAATCACTCATCATTCTAATAGGCTTCTCTAAAACATCTTCTTTGTCTCTCATACAAACTTGGGTATAAAGAAAAAGCTACATACCTTTCCAAGCGTGTAAGCAAGAGCTGCACCGGCAACTCCGGCGCCGACAATGATAACATCTCTGCTTTCTTCAGCCTCTTGAGTGTATGCTCCTCCATCTTGTGATGCCTCTGCTGCAGACCCTCCTTTAAACTTAACATATATTGATGAACTTGAACCTGTGATCTTCCTCTTCTCTGAAAAACTGTAGACCGAAAACAAAAACACCAAAGTGCTAACCAAGATCCCTCCCACTCCCACAATATACTGATATTCCATTGTTGATTTGTTCAAAGTCTTGTTATGAATGTGTTGCTTTTATAGGGGGCAGTTGGTTGTAGTTTTCAATACTTAACTAGTAAGTATAATTCATTATTTTCAGTTATTTGTTTGCTTTTCTCTTAATTTGGATATCAAATTTTTCCTTGAGAGTCAAGAAAATGGATTATTCATTTACGTATATAACTACCCCTCCTATTACGTTTGTCCTTCTAATATTTATTTGCTTATGATGGAATAACAAAATAATGTGTAAGACAATTGAATTGTTCCAATAGGCATAGTACAAACCATACAGTAAAATGTGAGATTGATTATCGATTCTATAACTGTCCTTACAGTGGCGGAACTTGAAGCAAAATTTTGGGGCAGATAGAAAATAATTATCAACATGTTTTTGATTTGGATCCCATTTAAGATAAACTCATTTAATCTCATCTCTCTAGTTCGGGTGATATTGCCAAATTTAAAGCCGTTTTTCAAGATCTCGTTCTAAAAAGTTAAGATTAAAGTCATCAGATGTAACTTTTTGAACTTTTGAAAGGTTATATCTCACTTTCTTCGTTATTCATTAAAGTAGAAGAACTATCTACAGGTGTTGATATTGTAAAAGTTATATGTTCTCCTTCTTAAATATTAGCCTTCCTCTTAAAAAATGTATCAATTCTTTGATTTTTATTATTATTTTATATAAAAATTTAAATATATATCCTAATATGTAAAGAAGTTAGAAGGATAAATATTAAAATTTATAATTATTAAATTTTTTTTATCAATTTATATAAATACAATAATATTAATACTTATTGAATATTCTATTATTTTTTATCATATAAAAAATTAAATTAAATAAATAGTAAAATATAAAATAATATTAAATTAAATAAATAAAAAATACCTAATTTTTTATATTTGAACTTAAAGATAGAAAGAGTGTTGTTTATTGAACTTATTAGATACTTTAAGTCATAGTAAAGTATTTAAGTCAATTGAACTATTTTTTATCTTTTGAAAAAATACTACTAAGTTTTTTATAAAAAAGTTTGGGGGGCCATGATCCCCTTTGTCTGAACTAAGCTCCGCCACTGTTTCTTAGAATATTGTATCATCCCGTTATTTAATAATTTAATAAATTTAAATTCCATACAAAAGAACAATTCTATTCACTCTCATCATGGGGTTAATGTGTACGTGATAACTAGAGGAGGCAATGTGCATGTGACCAATATAGCTTACAGATATAAGTTTGCCCATGTCCTTATTAAATACTCTTTTTTAGGAATGATGTATTTCTTTTTAATTTTCTATTTATTAGATTTATATTTATATTAATTCAAATTTAAAATATTTTATTTTTTAATAATAAATTAATTTTTAAAAAAGTATTGCTCTGTTTATTTTTTTTCAAAACACATTTGCATTCATCTTAATAGTAGAATGTCTCTTAAAATGAATCCCAACTTTGAGGTTAAATAACATTCTTGTGAATTTAATACTATGCTAACTTGTTGGCTTCTGCATTCCTTCCATGTTATATTATGATAATAAATAATGAGTTCTTTAAAATGGAATTATATATTACTGTGGATATCATTTCATTTCTTTTAAATACGAGCTCGTGTTTAACGAGGGGAAAATAAAAATTATACGAGTCCTCGCAATGCACGAGTTGACACCTACCTATGTGAATGTGAATTTGCCATCATATTTTATGAAAGGGGAGTGCTAGGAGAACAATGAAAATTTTGAACAACATGAACAACCACCAATCAAATGAAAATACACTATATTCTAATTTAATGTTACTAATTAAATTTATTCTTTTAACCCTATTAATTCACATTATTTACACATTGTTCAAAAATTTTGTTGATTATCTATACTTTTCCTTTATGAAATTAATTACAAACCATATGCAACATGTTCTCGTAGCAGCCATCCACTTAAGACGTAACTTCAATATCTTCAATTTCCGTCAACTTCGCGCTGTGCCGTACACTACAAAAAGGATTTTTTTTTTTAATTATTTAAATTAAAAAATATAATTTTAACAAAATGTGTTATATATAGAAAAGTTATTATTTTAAATTGACATTACACATTTGAAATACTCTGCCAAGAAAAACGTGGACAGAGAATATTTAAAATGTGTAATGTCGATCAATTTAAAATAATAATTTTTTATATATTACAAATTTCAATAAATATTATATTTTATTATACGAAAAATGATGTCGAAAAATGAAAACCAACCGTCTTTTTATTACTATTGAAATTTAGCTAAGGAGATAATTGATTATGACATTTTATTCTATTCTAAGTTAATTTAATTTAAGATGCCCTCAAAATCTTTTATTTTTATTGTAATTATGTCTACATTATAATAATAATCCGTAATTGTAGATTCTGTAACAAGGCTAGCTGGTCATATTTAATCCTAGTAACTGTAGTTATAGTTAGATTATGGACATGGACAGGTACTTAAATATGCAAAATTCGTGTATAAGTCAACTAGGATTATAAGTATAGTGGAGAATACGTCACACTTTCCCTTTCTTGTTTATAAAATTACCCACATCATGATTCATGGATGTGTTAGACTGTTGGTATTAAGAAATGTAGGTGGGTGTCCCAAACTCAAAAGAATATGTACAAATAAATTCAATTATCTATGTGTTGGACTTATGAGATTGCCTACTAAACAAGTCTTTCATATCCACACCACAAATAAATCATTTTTTGTTTTTCATATTGGAATAATAATGGTATTTTTTTGAAATGTGAACTGATAAAGTGTTAGAGAAATAGAAATTGAACCGTCTGATTTGTGAGAGATACAAAAATAAATACATATTAGAATATAATATATACATTAAAAATAAATTTAACAATATATATATTTATACACAAATATATAATAATTTAATTTTATTGTTGATTTTGGTATATATATAATATTTTTACATAAATTTTGTATTATGAAAGTGATTAAATTTACACAATTATGACAAGTTGGGCCGCGTTTTTTGTTGAACAAAGTTGGGCTGGCTTAATAACAAGCTAAGAATCATAGGCTAGGAAAGAATAGGGATTGGGCTTTGTGTTCATGTTTACCCTGCCAAAATAAGAACGAAAGGAAATATCAAAAAAGAAAGACAAAAACCCATTTTCAAAGAGCTGATTCCATCCAGGAGGAGATTGGGCATGAAGCTGTCGCCGATTTAGGTAGGAGGAAGGGAGAGTCAGGCATCCATGGAGATTGGTCTTTTTTTTTTTTTTTTTGGTCGGTAAATTAAACAACCGGAGATTGATCTTTTAAATTGGTAGCACTGAGAGAGAAGAGCGCGATTTGCTTCATTTTGGTTGGGATAGCATCTTGGGTGTTTGGGTGAGTTGGGAGGGTTTTTTTCTGGGCGGGTTTAGTCATTGTAGGGCTAAGTCCATGACCAAAAAAAAAAAAGAACAAAGACAAAAAACAAAAATATTCTTCACAACCGAAAGAAATATTCTTAATTCCCCAGCGAAAAAAAGTGTCTTTTGTATTTTTATTCTAAATATAAAAAAATTCCAACCAAAAACATACTTTTTAATTTTGATATTTAAAAAAAATATATTACAGCTGTTGTGATAAACATGATGATGATGTGGATGACCATTTAATACACGGGCGGTTAATTTTTTCCTATGAAAGAGTGAAGCTCCCAAGTTAAATTGAGCATTAATGAAGTTTGAAAATTTAAAGCTTCACTCATGTATAAATAGAGGCTTAAGTCTCAGACAATATCATCAATAACAATTCTCTCTCTATTTATATTGTCTATATACAAAATTTTTCCTCTTTTTTTCTTTCATACATTACTACATATATTAGTAATATATATATATATATGAATCATCTCTTTTATATTGAGATAGTAATTGTGGTGAATATTACTACTAGAGTTATCTAATTATATTTTACATTTTATATTTGTTATCTCTTTCTTATTTATTTGTTTAGTTATTTTACAACACGTTATCAACACGAAGCTTTAACGAAATTTTAGGAAGACTTCAGGTAACAAATTTTTATTATGTCGAAAGTCTTTCATCTTGAATATAATGCTTTTGATATATATGGAAATAATTATTTATCATGGATGCTAGATGTTAAAATCCATCTTGATTTAATGGATCTTGAAGATACCATTAAAACTGAAAGTAATACATCGCAGAAGGATAAAGCCAAAGCTATGATTTTCCTTCGTCGTTATCTTGACGAATGATTGAAAAATGAATATCCCACATTAAAAGATTCTGCAGATCTGTGGAAAGACCTTGAAGAAAGGCACAATCATTAAAAGATGATGATACTTCCTCAAGCCTGATATGTTAGAGAAAATTTTCTCGACCTTCCATGCCTCGAATGTGCTCTTGCAGCAGCAGTATCGAGAAAAAGGATTTAAATTTTTTTGAGCTAATCTCTTGCTTTCTTGTTGCTGAACGCAACAATGAGTTGCTCTTAAGAAATCAAGAATCGCGCCCAGCTGGCGCCGCCCCATTTCCTGAAGCAAATGCGGCAAATTATAACCCCAGAAGAGGTAAATGGCAAGATTTTGATAACAAGAAAATTTATGGAAGGAAGAGAAATTATGTTCACAAGAAAGGATCTCACCAGAAGTGGGATAAAGAAAGAAACAATGGGCAAAATAAATCAATTGAGGATAAATGCGTCCGTTGTGGTGGAAATGGCCATTGGTCACGTACTTGTCGTACCCCAAGGCACCTAGTTGATCTTTATCAAGCATCCTTGAAAAGGGATGACAAAGGAAAGGAAACAAATTTTTGTTTCAAATAATGAAAATTCCACCACTCATTATGATCTATCTAATTTCTTTGAGGATCCTGAAGGAAATATTGGCTATTTGATATGTGTGTGTTTGTTAAGTATTCATGTGAACAATTTTACTGTGTATGTACTTCTACTCATTTTATTATTATTATTATTTGTCTTTGAAGAAAAATGGCAAGGACATATTCTGAAGATATTTTCCTTGTGGATAGTGCAAGTTCGCACACTATTCTTAAAAGTAATGTATATTTTGTCCATCTTGTGCTAAAAGAAGAATATGTTAATACCATTATTGGCTCAGGCAATGTGATAGAAGGCTCCATAAGAGTTATAATTTTGTTTCCTGGAGGAACAAAATTTATAATAAATAATGCACTATTATCTACCAAATCTTTGAGGAACTTGTTGAGTTTCAAAGATATTCGCCGAAATGAATATCATATTGGAAAAATGAATGAGGAAAATCATGAGTATTTATGTATCACAACTCATGATTTAAATAAAAAGGTTATATTAGAAAAGTTACCCTCACTTTCATCTAGATTGTATTATACTAAGATTAGTGCAATTGAATCACATGCCATTGTAAACCAGAAGTTTACTAGCCCAAATGAATTCATAACTTGGCACGACCGATTGGGTCATCCGGGAACAACCATGATGCGGAGAATTATTGAAAACTCCCATGGACATTCACTAAAGAACCAGAAGATTCTTAAATCTAGTGAATTTTGTTGTGCTGCATGTTCTCAGGGGAAGTTAATTTTAAGGCCATCACTAGTAAAGATTGGATTTGAGTCCCCTGAATTCCTAGAAAGGATTCAAGGTGATATATGTGGACTTATTTATCCACCATGTGGATCTTTTAGATATTTTATGGTCCTGATAGACGCATCTTCGAGATAGTCACATGTGTGCTTATTATCTTCTCGCAACCTGGCGTTTGCAAGATTATTGGATCAAATTATTCGATTAAAAGCACAATTTCCAGAAAATCCAATCAAAGCAATTCGTCTTGATAATGCTGGTGAATTTACTTTCCAAGCCTTTGATGCTTATTGTATGGCTAATGGAATAAGTGTTGAACATCCAGTAGCTTATGTTCACACACAAAATGGGTTAGCAGAATTGCTTATTAAACGCCTCCAATTAATTGCTAGACCCTTACTTATGAGAACAAATCTCCCAACCTCAGTTTGGGGACATGCTATTTTACATGTCGCAGCACTTATTCGTTTGAGGCCAACGAGTTACTATCAGTTCTCTCCTATGCAATTAGCATTTGGCCAGCAGCCAAATGTTTCCCATTTAAGAATATTTGGGTGTGCGATATATGTTCCCATTGCACCACCTATTCGCACCAAAATGGGACTCCAAAGAAAATTGGGGATATATGTTGGATATGATTCTCCCTCTATAGTGAGGTATCTTGAGATACAAACTAGAGATGTATTTAAAGCCCGGTTTGCGGATTGTCATTTTGATGAATCAAAATTTCCAACATTAGGGGGAGAGAATAATTTTTCTGAAAAAGAACTTAATTGGAAAGCATCATCTTTGATGCATTTAAATCCTCGATCAGGACAATGTGAACTAGAAGTTCAAAAGATTATATATTTGCAAAGAATAACAAATGAATTGCCTTATGCATTTTCCGATACAAAGAGGATAACCAAATCTTATATACCAGTGAAAAATGTCCCCATTCGAATTGATGTCCCAGTAGGACAAGTAGCCACTGAAGCAAATTCACGCCAGAAGCGTGGCAGGCCTGTCGGTCCCAAAAATAAAAATCCTCGAAAACAAAATAAGGTAAATACTATTCCTGTTGAAAAAAATATAGTAGAGACACTTGCAGTTGTCTAAAATTCTGATATAATGTTAACGCCAGAAGAGATTCAGATACTTGAAAATTGTGAAAATGATGAGATCTCGATAAATTATGTCTTTACAGGAGAGAAATGGGACCGAAATAAGACAATTATCAATGAAATATTTGCATATAATGTGGCATTAAATATCATGCATGAAATTAAGGATCTTGAGCCAAGATCAGTCGAAGAATGTCGACAAAAAAATGATTGGCCAAAATGGGAAGCAGCCATGAAGGCTGAATTAGACTCACTTGCAAAACGTGAAGTCTTTGGACCTGTAGTCCATACACCAGAAGATGTAAAACCTGGTGGATACTGGTGGGTATTTGTGAGAAAACGAAATGAGAAAAATGAAGTTGTGCGCTACAAAGCCCGACTTGTGGCACAAGATTTTTCACAAAGGTCCGATATAGATTATGAAAAAACGTATTCCCCTGTAGTGGATGCGATAACATTGTGTTATTTGGTCAATTTATCTGCATATCATAAACTGCATATACATTTAATGGATGTGGTAACAGCCTATTTGTACGGCTCATTAGATCGAGATATCTATATGAAAGTCCCTGAAGGACTAAAGATATCTAAACCATCCAGTGAATATTCGCAAGTGTTATACTCAGTTAAATTGCAAAGATCTTTATACGGTCTAAAGCAATCTGAACGAATGTGGTATAATCTTCTTACTGAGTATCTGGCAAAAAATGGATTCAAGAATGATGATATCTGTCCATGTGTTTTCATAAAGAAATCCGCATCTGGATTCATTATAATTGCTGTGTACGTTGATGATTTAAATATCATTGGGACTCCTGAAGAGATTCCAACAATTATAAAAACTCTAAAAGAAGAGTTTGAGATGAAAGATCTTGAAAGGACTAAATTTTGTCTCAGCCTGCAGATCGAGCATATAAAAAATAGGGTCTTTATTCATCAAACAACATACACAGAGAAGATCTTGAAAAGATTTTATATGGATAAGTCACATCCCTTGAGTACCCCAATGATCGTAAGATCTTTGGATGTGGAGAAGGATCAATTCCGTCCTAAAGAAGAGAATGAAGATATCCTTGGTCCTGAAGTACCATATCTTAGTGTCATTGGAGCGCTAATATATCTTGCTAATAATACACGACCCGATATATCATTTGCTGTGAATTTACTAGCAAGGTATAGTTCCTCCCCAACCAGAAGACATTGGAGTGAAATCAAGCAAATCTTTCGATATCTTCATGGGACAGTTGATATGGGATTGTTTTATCCATATGGATCCAAGTCACAATTAGTTGGCTATGCAGATGCTGGATACTTATCTGATCCACATAAAGGGAGATCTCAAACAGGATACCTGTTCACATATGGTGGAACTGCTATATCATGGAGGTCCACGAAACAGACGATTGCTGCAACATCCTTTAATCATGCCGAAATACTAGCGATACATGAAGCTAGTCGCGAGTGTTTTTGGTTCAAGAATTTGATCCAATATATTTTGTCATCATGTGGACTGATTGATCATAAGATAGCTCCAACTGTCCTGTTTGAAGATAATACATCATGTATTGCTCAACTTAAAGGCGGATACATCAAAGGTGATAGAACAAAGCATATTTCTCCCAAATTTTTCTTCACTCATGATCTTCAAAATCAAGGGACAATTGATATCCAACAGATCCGCTCAAGTGACAATCTGGCAGATTTATTTACAAAGTCACTCCCAAAATTCTCCTTTGAAAAATTGGTACATCAGATTGGGATGCGTCGATTTCGAGATATTAAATGATGTCGACAAGAGGGGGAGACTGTACTCTTTTTTCCTTGGTCAGGTTTTTTTCCATTTGGTTTTTCTTGACAAGGTTTTTAATGAGGCAGTCCCCATCACAAAGGATATTGTACTCTTTTTCCTTCACTAAAGTTTTTCTCATTGGGTTTTCTTTAGTAAGGTTTTAATGAGGCATAATCTTAAATGGTCATTCAAGGGAGAGTGTTGTGATAAACATGATGATGTGGATGACCTTTCAATACATGGCCAGTTGATTTTTCCTATGAAAGAGTGAAGCTCCCAAGTTAAATTGAGCATTAATGAAGTTTGAAAATTTAAAGCTTCACTCATGTATAAATAAAGACTTAAGACTCAGACAATATCATCAATAACAATTATTTCTCTCTATTTATATTGTCTATATACAAAACTTTTCCTCTTTCTTTCTTTCATACGTTACTACATATATTAGTAATATATATATTTAATATATATATATGAATCATCTTTTTTATATTGAAATAATAATTATAGTGAATATTATTACTAGAGTTATCTAATTATATTTTACATTTTGTATTTATTATCTCTTTCTTATTTATTTGTTTAGTTATTTTACAACAACAGCATCATTAAAGTATGATGTGTTTGATTTGAGTGTAAAGTACACAAGTCTGATATTAGATTTCCGTACTTGAATTTTATAATATATAAATTTGATCTTTAGATGTATGTAATTAAATTTTTAAAAATTTTATAATACAGAAATTTGACTCAAATCAGATTCTCAAATTTTATTTTCTTTTTCTCTTCTCAACAAATTTGATTGTCTAATTTATTTAATAACAATTAAAAAATTAATTCTATATCAAAAGAAAAATATAAATTTTTTCAATAATATACCTTTACACACCAATTCTCTCCGTGTAAAAAAAAAAGAGTCCGAAAATACAACTAGAAATAAAAAAGCACAAGAGAAATATTAAATTGTGAAATGATTGCATCACACACTTCAAAAAGTTCACCACAACGCAATTTGGCTCTTCTCTTCTTCACTAAAATCCTGAGATCCACATTCACTTTAGCTCAACATTATCAAAAACAAGGATAAGCCTTCACAACAATTGGGTTCCACACAAAACTCTTCTTTTGCTTCTCATTTTAATATTTGAAGAAAAAACATTGGACGTATGTGTCAACTTCTTGGTTCCCATTATTTCTCATTTATATATTTTATCCATTCATCTATATTATTCATTTACCCCCATATATAACAGACAGTGCTAACTGCTTCTAACTCTTGTTTCTCAAATACTTTCATAGAACATGGAAGCACGTGCAGCGGCTAATCATCGTATTGCAAGAATCACCTCTCATCTTCAGCCACCCAATTTCAAGGTTTGTTGCAAAGGGTACTTCATAGTTGATATAACATTACATAGCTATAAGAAGCCTCAATGATCAGTATTTAATGAATCAATACTACATAACCTGGAAATTTTCTAAAATTTGTGTTCCTTGCATAAACTCGAGCTTCTATTATTGCCAAAGATTAGTGCTTGATCATGTGATGACAGGATGGTGGTGATGTTCTTGTTGAGAGGGCTGAGTGCAGGGCAAAAGGAGGGGCACCGGGATTCAAGGTGGCAATCTTGGGGGCTGCTGGTGGAATTGGCCAATCCCTATCTTTGCTGATGAAGATTAATCCCTTGGTCTCAGTTCTTCATCTCTATGATGTTGTTAACACCCCTGGTGTCACTGCTGATGTTAGTCATATGGACACTGGTGCTGTGGTAATCTCCTTTTACTGTTTTCTTCATGGATTGTTGCAGAATTCTTGATAATCGAATAGCAGCTTATCACAAAATTGTTGTCTTTGTGTTAAATGGGGATGTTATTTAGGTGAAGCTTATATGAATTGATTTTATAGCCAAATTGGTGCTGGAACTTAGTAATCTATAGCTGCTATGTGTTGTTATGTTCAAATTATTCCCACTTTTTTGGGATTGTTAGGTTCGCGGCTTTCTGGGGCAGCCGCAACTTGAGGGCGCACTCACTGGGATGGACCTGGTAATTATACCTGCTGGTGTCCCAAGGAAACCCGGGATGACAAGGGATGATTTGTTTAAGATAAATGCTGGAATTGTGAAGACCCTTTGTGAAGGAATTGCCAAGTTCTGTCCCAATGCAATTGTCAACTTGATTAGCAATCCAGTGAACTCCACTGTTGCAATTTCTGCTGAGGTTTTCAAAAAAGCTGGTACCTATGATCCAAAGCGGCTGCTAGGTGTTACAACCCTGGATGTTGTGAGGGCAAATACTTTTGTGGTAAGCATTACTTTCCTGTTCTTCCTGGAATTATAAGTAGAGAGTCTTGAACACACTTTCTGTAGGTTAAATGTTATGTCAAATTTGTGATGATAAATATTTTTGAAACAGTATACTTTATTGCTTGAAATTAACTAAGTAAAGACTAATGTAAGTCAATCTGTTTATCCATGCAGGCAGAGGTACTTGGAGTGGATCCAAGAGAGGTTGATGTTCCAGTGGTGGGAGGTCATGCAGGAGTTACAATACTGCCTCTTTTGTCGCAGGTGCAGAGTCCTCCCTTAAGCCTTCTGTTCCCCGCTTTTTAAAATCTAGAACCCATGCTTATCTTTTTCTTTCAAAACTGTGTATTTTGTTTGTAGGTTAAGCCTCCTAGTAGCTTCACTGCAGAAGAAGTTGAATACCTGACAAATCGCATCCAAAATGGTGGAACAGAAGTTGTTGAGGTAAATGCCATACAAGTCAATTGCTTAAAGATGTAACTGAAGTAGAAGGGACAGGAAGCAAAAAATGAAGTTTGACTCCCTTTCATCCTTCCTTCGAATTTATTTCTGCTTAATGCCACATATCACCTATGATATATTATTCATGGCGAGTATAATGCTACAACAACTATCGGTTACTCCCAGTTCTATTCTACGATAATAATTTTTTACTAAAGGAAAATATAATCCGATACTACAAGTAACGATAGTTAACTAACATTATTTTCATATCCATGACAGTTGAAATTTACAAAATCTCAAATATTGTATCCTATCCCTTGTATGTATCTGGTTTGTGATTGATCCACCATAATATAATCACGATTATTCATGTTACAGGCAAAAGCTGGAGCTGGTTCTGCAACACTATCAATGGTTAGCAGCTTATATTTATTATGTGTATTTCTATGTTTACAAGCATTGTTAATTAGTACCAACTGAGTCTACTCCAAGTGGCAAGACTAACTTGAAAATCCACTCTCGATTGAGTAGGCATATGCAGCTGCCAAGTTTGCTGACGCATGCCTCCGTGGCTTGAAGGGAGAAGCCGGAGTGGTGGAATGTTCTTTTGTGCAGTCCCAGGTGCCATGTTCAAGAACTTATTTCATTGCACAGTATAATGCTATACTTTTTTACTTCTCATTTTAACATTATGTTTTAAACAGGTGACGGAACTTCCCTTCTTTGCAACCAAGGTACGTCTTGGTCGCGGTGGAGCAGAAGAGGTATTTCAACTTGGTCCCCTGAATGAGTATGAAAGGTATGATAGGAGATTACTAAACTCTTAGTATTTAGCTAATATCTTTGTTGGAATTGGTAGCAGTAATGTAACACAAAGTAAAGTTCTGATGTTAAATACTTAACAGGATTGGATTGGAGAAAGCAAAGCAAGAGTTAGCAGAAAGCATCCAGAAGGGGATAGATTTCATCAGAAAATAAGTGATATGAGGAAAATCTGTTTTTGTCTTCTTCTATAATGACCCTATGTACTATTTCCCCCTTGTTCATAGTAAATTCTTAAGAATATAGTATTCCAAATTTTTGGTGTCATCCATTCCTTAAATGTTGATCTTAAAGGATTTGGCATCAATGGAAGCATAATGATCTGAAAGACAATATACAAAACTGGCCTTTTGTACTATTTCCATATACCACTGTTTTCTTTAATCTTTCACTTATCCTCCCAACATATTTGTTTCAAAAATCATGATCCTTCAATAATATAATTATATGGAAAATATTAAGTGACATTCATGAAAAATTCTAATACATTGAGGGGCTGGCAGAGGGCGAAATCATAACAAGATCTTTAGTATAATCTTCTGTGGGGACTAAGATTATAAAGAATGTGTACAAGGATTCACTTGGCTAACATTAAGAAAACATATAATAATATTAAAACCCTTCTCATTTAACATTTATGGTCTCCATTTATCAGGACAACATTCACTATTTTGAAGCATTTTTCTTTTGCATGCTGATATATGCTAATGCCGTGCACGAAAACATGCAAGTTAAACATTCATACAAATAATTGAAGATACAGTTATTCATTGACTTGAACCAAACATTTTTGGTACGAAACATTTTTTTATTTAACAGAAATAAACCTACAAGAATGCAACAAAAGGCCTGTTTGTCGAGACCACCCAAAAAAGAACCAATGATCCTTTTTCTAAAGATTTACTTCAAGTAGAAGAAGAACTGTGCTAGAAAGTAGAAACAGATGGGGTTGAACTTTTCAACCTGATGCCAAAAAATGCCTAGCAAGCTGTACAAGCCACTGTAGAAACATGATGGGGTGGAACCGTGGAAGTAACATGATCAACTTGTTGATCATGCAAAAAGTATATGTTGACAGAAAAGCCCCTCATGCAAAATGAACCACTGGTGGCAATGTAGCATGCTTGAGGTAAATAATGGTTTGGTTAAGGTGGCAGACATTACAGGCTTTGCAAGTTGCAAACATGAACATAAATGAAGTAACATAAACTGCTATGTGTATATATAGTTGACACTAGACAGTAAATCCTATTATTTATTCTTATACTTTTGAGTGGTGACGGATTCTGCTTGATTTAGACAAATGGAACTTCTTCAAATGATAGATGCAAAAGCTGAGCGCAGGTTTCTCACAAGCTCCTTCACTGTCATGCAAAATCCCTTTTCCATCTGCAAATTAAAAAACATTTTTCCTCATTGAAAGAAAAATTATGTTTGCTACAAAAAAAATATGATTATGCATGCATGGAAAATTAGAAGTCGAGCTATTCTTTTTTTCCTTGGCACTAACATTATCCAGATATACCATGATCAACTATAACAAATTATTGTTGATGTATCTATTCTAAAAAGTGACAACATAGTTCCATTTTTTGATTTAGTTGTTAGGCTGTTATTTGCATGTAGCTTTCATTCCATAGAATTGGTACTCAAGTTACCTGAGCAATAATAGTTATATCTAAGGCCCAGCTCCCAAACGTCATGGCACTGCTATTGGTAACTTTTAGATGGAGTTTCTCAATTTGATTGATTGATTTTTCTACAACTCCTCTGTTCTTCTCGCAGTGGATTCTTATGAGAACATTTTTATCACAGAATCTTGCTTCAATTTCAGGTAATGCCTCATGGAAGATACCCTCATATTCTAAAGAAGCGTCTTCTGCATCATTGGATAATTGAGATTTTTTCACAAATACTACAGATTCCACAGCTTTTCTCTTGTTCTGTTCTTCCTCAAGAGCCTTCACCTTCTCTTGCAATTGCTTTAAGTATTTGATAGCATCTCCAAGAACAGAAGCTTTGTCTGTCTGTTAGTAGCATGTTCAAAAAGAGATCAATGGATGCATTTATGTGTTAGAGCAACAGCATGGACAAAAGAACACAACCACCACAAAATATATATTCAATTCCACATATTTATGAGCTTCCTGCTAAGCGTTAAATAGAGTTCAACTAGGAAACCAACTACTTTTTGGCCAATATCAGCCAACTTTTTTGAAGTTGCCCTTTTACTCTAAATTCTAAACACCAGATCTTAAACTACTAAACAAATGCTCCAATATATGTTCACAGTTATGAAAGACAGAAACAACAAACAGTCAACTAAGAATCATAACAAGCCAAATATCACTTTAACCAAATGTTGTATACCTTCTGTAGTCCAGGAACAAGGGCAGATAGAGCAATGAACCGCTGGCTGAGCTTCTCTCGACGCTTCCTTTCGGCTATTATGTGGTCTTGAGGTTGAGAAAGTCTAGAACGTGGCCCTACATGCTTAGTCGCCTGACTAGCCTCGAACACATATTGATTTCCTAATGTTCCTTGAAAGTTCATGTCTTTAGGAGTTGTGTCATTCATTTTAGGACAAACCATCTCATCCTTAGACTTCACCACTTCCAACTGGTTTATATAATTGGGATCCACAAATGAAAGAAGAGTTGAGCAAGAAGCAAATTGTGCCTCGGATGGAGTTTTAGTTGGACACCAGCTATTGTTCTTGAGATGTTTTGTAGGTCTGTCAATGTTAGAAAGTGAAGTTTCCATGGAAGTTTTGGGGTTGAAACTGGGATGAGAGAATGAATGTTGCTGTAAAGTCTCTCCAAAAGCAGCAGCAATCGGAAGTAAAGTAGGCTCATCAATAGAGCTCAAATGCCACTGATGAAGATAGGTAGGATCTTCCATTATTTCCTGCAAATTCAGAAGAAATTATGTTCATTATAGTCACTACATACAGAAACATTTCAGGGTCTTCATAACACATTTTATCAACCAATATCAATATTCAAAACCAGAATGACATAGAGTGTATATTCACATTTCAATTCTTCATTAGATATTTGCCTTGATTTCCAAATACAGTATAAAATAATGCATACTTATTTATGTTTTAAGAATAATGATTTACAGCACAGGAGCTTTATATCTTACCAGATCAGTTAACCCTCTGAGGGAAGAAATATCCATAAGAAAACAACTCCTGCAATCAAAAGAGCTCTCAAGAAACTATCCTGGAAGAGAAGATTCAGCTAGAGTTGCTGAGGTTTTGGAACTTAAATTTTCAGCAGATGATAGTAAGTTAGTAACATCTGCTAAATACTTAAATGGCCATTAAAGCCTAAAACATTTGAAGAAGGAAAGCCCCTCATACCAAAAACACAACACTCCCATGCACTAGCATTTAAAGCAATTATATTCTTATGCACTTGCAGCTTATATATACTACTAGTGGTGCTTCATAATTTGTATGTTTAATCTTTTTTAAATAAAAAAGATATAGTATGTGAGTTAAAAAAGTAAAAGTTCAGCATCGGAAAGAAAAAATTAGTTTCTTTTTTTTTTTTTTTAAATTACCATTGTGAAATTACCATTGTAAAACACAAAAATTGGATTTGAGAACATGGTATATATATGTATAGATATAGATAAAGATGTACATTAATAATGTGAGTTTGGTGAAAAGCTTACTCATCAACAGATGTGGCAGTTTTTAAGGTTGCTGATCCCCAGTCCTCACAAATAACATGGTATACTATCACACACATAGCAGTTGCAGTTTATATACACACAGATAATTTAGGGAGGGATTTACATTTACCTAGAAACTTGTGGGGGGTTAAGTGCCCCGGTTACAATTTAAAAAACTTTTTATTACTATATAATGATAATATTTATTTGTCTCTACTAAATAATTAAATTTGATCCTATTATATTAAATTATTATAAAATTAGTTGAGATTCGAAAAAATATTATTTATTTATTGGTTTTTTTTTTAGAATATTAGAGATATAACTATTAATGTTGTCTCCTCCTATTAGCTTAACCTTTTGGGATGAGTGGTTTCATAACATGGTATCAGAGCTAATGTATAGCCTTAAATTCTAGACTTTTGAACATAGAGTTTTGATACCGTACGAGAAGTGCTAGGGGTCAGCAATTTTTGTGATTTGTAGCCATCAAATAGTCATCAATGTTTTTAATGGTGTGAGATTTCATCCAATGATGTGGGATTACTCATTTTTCTTTTGCTGGTTATATGTTGGCCAGAATTTAATAAAATTGCTGGCCTAGACTTTTCCATGTATGTATTTCTTGTAATTACTTCAGGCTCTACATGACCCCTTTGTATAATCTCAAGCTAGAAAAGATATGCTCACGGGTTTTTTATGTGAATAGGCTTGGACAACCAGAGATACCTTATTTTTGTAAAAACTGTACATGAGTGAAAGAAAATGATATATATCTCATTTTATATTCAGTTGCTCCGTTCAGCTGAAAAATTAATAGCTTCAGTCTTTGTTGTTTGTAGACTTTTTGAGATGTTATTCACCAACTAATCATTGAAATTTTGAATTAAGTGTTGACAAATCAAATGATCATGTTTGAGAATGTGGTCCCTCACGCACCATGTCCAATGCCTCAAGGTACGTACTTATTTTCCCAATTCCCTAAAGCTACGTTCCTAGCTGCTTCCTTCTTAATTGCCTCTCGTTAATTTTCTTGGTCAAAGATTACTTACAATCATAAGCAAAGAAAATAAAGAAGCAATTCAAGCTTATTAGCCATGGCCAACCAATTCTCTAACAAAATAGCACATAACTATGAGATATTGTGGGATGATATTAGTCACCAATATAATTAATTACTAGTTGGTTGGTTTGAACTTTTTTTTCAAACATGAATCCATAATTCATATTAAGCATAAGGTTATTCATACTGTAATAATTATAAAGCTGAGTTTGCCACATTTAGGTGGAACACAACAGAGTTAATAGTTTCCATTGACGTGTGAAGTTATAAGTCAATTGCCAAGTGGCATTTGTAGTTAGAAAATCTAGCTAGCAATGGTGTGGCACATTGAACAGCCGTACTAGGACCCCACACAGTAACAAAATATAATTGCTACCATAAATTTGAACTCTAATTTGTTAAACATAAAAAATAAAAGAATATTTAATTTAAAAAATATAAAAACAAATAATTTTTAAATATTTGATATATATAATTTAAAATGTAAGTTCGATAAATTTGACATTAAAATAAAAGATAAGAAATTGACCGTATTAAAATTATCATTTGATTCGAAAATTTTTTGCTATACATAAAATTTAAAAAAAAAATTATTTAAATTTAAGACTTGAACGGTAACGTAATATAATATTAGTAGTTTATTCTACAATTTGATCTTTTATAAGATCATACGAAATGATTTAATCTTTTTTTTTCTAAGAATACACCTAATACAAGCCAAAGTATTCTAGAATTGCTAGAGATCTATGAGGGTTTTAGTGGGCAAAAAGTCAATTTAAATAAGTCGGCTATCTTTTTCAGTCATAACACACCTCAGAACACAAAACTAGCAGTTGCTCAGACACTAAATATTGAACATATCGAAACACAAGACAAATACCTGTGACTGCCCTCTATAGTTCAAAAATCAAAGAAAGCAACCTTTGGAGCTATCAAGGATAAAGTTCAGAAGAGGATTATGGGTTGGAAAAGAAATCTATTGTCATCAGGTGGCAGACACACGCTATTGAGAGCGGTGGGGGAGGCGATTCCTATTTATACACTCTCTTGTTTCAAGTTCCCGGACACGCTGTTGAGTGAGATTCATAGCATGCTCTCGCAATTTTGGTGTGGTCAAAAAGGCGCAGAACGAAGAATGGTTTGGATTAAATGGGACACAATGACAAGACCGAAGAAAGATAGAGGGCTGAGGATCAAAGAGCTAAGGGCGCAAAATTTGGCGTTATTGGGCAAGCAATGTTAGCGTCTAATGAAATACTCTAATTCTACTCTATCAAGAATGCTCAAAGCTAAATATTTCAGATATACAGATTTTCTACATGCAGAGATAGGAAGCGTACCGTCGTGGGCTGGAGAAGTGTTCTTGAAGGGCGCAAGGTGATCGAGAAAAGCTTGTTATGGAAAATATGCTCTGGTACTAATGTTCGCATCTTCCATGACCCATGGCTTCCACCACCAGTGCTCCTTAATATCCCTTAAACTGCACTCACAATCCCGCCAAATCTGCAAGTGTATTACATTAGTGCGTTACTAAATCCTTAATAGCCCCGGATGTTAGCTTTCCAACGCAACTAGAACCGCCTCATTTGGACCTCTGTAGCTCAAGTTATGGTCAATTGAGTGCGAAGAGGTCAGGCTTGACAGCTTTACGGTTCCTTCATTTCTTCATGAGTTCTCCCACTTTGCATGCTTTTCTCCTCACTTCTTCCATCCAATACTTGTCTTATGGACCTGAAATCACTCAACAAACATATCAAGGCATCAAATGGAATTAAAGTGAATTAAATTTAGCTATTTTAGGGCCTAAAAAGCATGTTTTCACATTTAAGCACAAATCTAGGGAGAATTACAAAACCATGATATTTCATTGAATAAATGTGAGAAAAGTTGATAAAATCCCCCAAATTAAGCACAAGATAAACCACAAAATCGAGGTTTATCACTTTGCACCGAGTTGCATCTGAGACGTCGGTGAGATACATTCTACTTCTGAAATTGCTGAGATGATGACTGGGATCTGATGTGCCATCGTACAGAGTCATGTCGGGCGGTTTGAAGTCTTTTAGAATTTTGGCCTTCATGATCTCTTTGGTGAATTGGTCTTGGTCCTTGCGGGAGCTATCTTCGTGGTTGGATCGAGTGGTTTTAGTTTTGAGATTGGCTTCGAGTTTTAGGAGTTTGTCCTCTAATTCGTGGCGTCGCCTAGCTTCCCTTCGTAGGTCTCTCGGCCTCTCGTTGATACTCGACCTCTTTTTTGAGTTGTTTTAGTGGATCCTGAAGTGCCTCAATGGCTCCCGTGTTGGGTGAATTCTTGTCTTTGTTAGGTGGAGAAGTATCCTTTGGTGTAGTGTCCGCATTCTTATGCGGCGTCCTATCTTCTAGATCAGAGTCGTGGTCGTTGTCAAGGTTGTCCGCCATGATGATGGGATGACTTCCAGGTCTCCGGCAACGACGCCAATGTTCCGAGGGTTACCTGAAATTGTAGATCGATCTCGGACGAGATCTTCTGTGCTGGTTGGAGATGACGTGCCCGGCTGGTGGGTGGTGGCCGGAGCTGTCGTGTCCGACTTGTTGGACTGGCAATGCTGCTGATCCTTTGTCACCGGAGGGTGGCGGTACTTGCAAGGGACTCCGATACTTAAGTTAGCAAGGATATTAAGCAGGTATTTTTTGTAGAATCAGAGTCTGAGTTATACCTGGGTGCTCCAGTGTATTTATAGTAGTGTGGAGTGACCTTTTTGGAGATAAGATAGTTATCTTATCTTATCTTATCTTTGAGTGGGGTCACCTTATCTTCAAGGGAACCGCCCTTACCTCTATAGGCTTGGGTGCCTTTGGGTTTGGGTCGTATTCCTCTATTTGGGCCCTTTTTGGACTTTCCTGGTGATTTGGCCGAGCTCTTTGAGAAGAGATCGGAGATTCCAGACCTGAACAGGTCGGTCGCTTTGTCGTCGATCATCCCGGGTCGGACATCTCGACCCAGGGTATGAACAAGTGCCTTCAGAGTTTCGGTCCCCAACATACCCAAGCCAACTTTGTTGCTCTTTCCTCATCAAAAGAGTTGCAATTCAACCGCCTAGGAATATAGAAGGCTTTGGTTGAAGAAGATCGAAAGAACCAAGATCTAAATCCTTCTGTCAATTTCTGATTTCTATGAATGAAGGTACACTTCCGTATTATGATATATTTTGTGTGATTCAATATGGATGATCTGGGTTATTGAAATTAATTTATTCCAATAAATACTACTATAATATAAAGAGAAACATCCCTATTTCATAATCTACTATTTAATACTTCAATTTTATGAGTTATTATTGCCTCCAATAACATATTTTTAATGCAATTAATTATTACTAGAGTACCACATACTTAAGGGAATAGATCAGGGTAGCATTTCTTTTCACTTTTGTTTTTAATTACTCTAAGGATCATATGGTATAAAATAGAATAATATGGTGGTCGGTGTTACAAATTCTTGATTGAGAGTTGAAAGCTATCCTATAAAGTATAGAGTGAGGGGCAAAAAGAGTTATTATTGTTGCTGTGACTGAGTCCAGTTTTTGACAAGCTGGTTTGCACATATTTAGTTGTGCTGGAACAACTCACCCCACAGTAACAATTCTATTTTCTTATTTATTATTTATTCATGCATTGCAATGCACAAGAAAGGATATTAACCACGTAGTCAACGCTCTGTTCATGACAATTGCATTGCATGACATTAACGTATAATTCCACCATACATTTAGAATTACAAAGTTCTTTAATTTTTGTCCATTCTCGGAGTCACCAAAATACAAAGAAAAGAAAAGAAAAGAGTATCTCTTCTCACTCTAGATTTTTAGGCCGGTGTTAGCTTGGAATATAAAAGTTAGATAAAAAGTTTTGTTAATAAAATTTATGCTTACTTTTATCCATTAAATTTATTCATAATCAGAGTGAAATTAATCAAAGTTGAAAGCATCTTCATCACTTAATTAATGATCTTGAGTTCAAGTAATAAAAATAACTGCTAAAAGACTTCTACCCTTTTGATGGGAGTTCAACTAATAAGTCGGGTTTCTGATATTAAAACCTAAGTACCAATAGTTCAATCATGACAAAAATAATTATTCTGCAAATTTTTTCTTTTTCATTTTGACCATTCCTACTTTTAAACAAAAAAACAAATTTTATTAACAAGTATAAGAACACTCTTTAAAGAATACAAAATTGAAATATTTATGTTGAAAAAAATATTTTTCCCTTTCTTATTTACGTTAAAGCACTTATGAACAAAATCCAAAAAAAGAAAAAAAAAATACGGACAAAACAATTCCACAAAAGTATGCACCAGTTCAATATTTTAGTCTTTAAGTAAATTTGCTATTGCACATGAGCTATAAAATACGGATATTTTGTTAAGTTGTTATGTTTGTGTATCAGATATATTTTGGATACAATATCGACGTCTGATCTGTTGTTGTTACGATGGGTAACCGGAGATTAATGGGCTGGATGGCGTTGGTTGGCCCAAACGTATGAAGGAGGAGGCTTTCAAGTGGATCTGCAACTCGGTGCCCTCTGTCCGACTTGTGCGTGTGAAAGGATGGGGGGTGGTACCTGCAAAGACACTCCGATGCCTAAGTCAGCAAGGGTGTGAGCAGGTCTAGAGAGTATTGGGACTTAGAGATACCTGAGAAGTGTCAGTGTATTTATAGTGGTGAACCAATAACCACCGTTGGAGTAGTGCCACTTTTTTAGGGTGTTAACCGTCCCTTTATCTTAGGGAAGTTAAGATATGGCTTGTGGAAGTGGTTAGAGAGATTCTAGAGGCAATTACTCATTCAAATGAGTGCTTATCTGCCAGCTAACCCTCGTTCCCGACTTCTTTAGATCAAGTCGTGGCGAGTACCGACTTCCTAAGACGAAGATTGGTACTGGGTGAGGCCCAACCCTTTGGATTAGGCCTTTTCGCTTGGTTCTGGGCCTTTATTATTGGGCCAGGGTATGAACAGTGCCCCTACTCGAGCCCAATTTCTCTTTAAGATTTGGGTTCGAGTATTCTACTCGGGGTTGTAGCCGACTTGTTGGAGGACCGACGTGATGGTCTGAAGCCGACGTGACTTTTCGTGACCTTTTGGTTCTGACAGTTACGTCTAATCAAGTGTCGCGTCCGTTAGGGATGCGCGTAGGGATTAATGGTCTTGGTAACGGTGCGTCTTTATTAATGACTGCTCCATTTTTACCATTGTGCCCCTAACGTATTTATAAATACTTTCCCTCTCTTTCATTGTTTCGTTTCTGCGATTTTTCAAATTTCCTCTTCCTTCGTTCGTGCTGCACCCTCGCGTTTCAAAGGCTTTTGCTTCCTCCAACCCTCATTTTCGGATAAAGGTTAATTCTTTCTGTAACATGCCTTTCTATTTGCATGCCTTTATTTTGTAGATAGGTTGGTTTGTAGACTTTGGTTCTGTATCCCCTCCCTTTAGAGACCGTGTTTTTTATTTTCCTTTTCTTTTTCCCTTGTAGGTTTTCGTCACCTTTTTAAGAAAAAGAAATGGCCTCCGTAGATGTTCTTTCTCAGTGGGTTGATGTCACGGTCCTAGGGGAGGAACCCTCGGTCGATACTGAGTTTATTACCCATCTTCATACTCACCACAGAATTTGTGCTTCTGAGGAAGATGAGCCGAAGTATGAATTGGTAGTTCCGGGTCTAGAAGACCAGGTTTGCTTTGGGAGGGCCAATGAGGCGGCCCCTCATTTTTTCTTTATGTATGAGTGTATGATCACCCGTTTGGGTGTTTTTCTTCCTTTTTCAGACTTTGAGATGTCTGTTTTGCATCACTGTCGGGTTGCCCCTACTCAGCTCCACCCCAATTCTTGGGATTTTTTGAAAATTTATCAATTTATCAGCCAAGCTTTGGAATTCTCGACCTCTTTGAAGATTTTTTTCTATCTTTTTCATATGACCAAACCCTTTAGTGGGCTAAACAATAAGCAACAGTGGGTATCTTTCCGAGCCATACAGGGTCGGAGAGTTTTCACCCTTTTTGACGAATCCTTCCATGACTTTAAAAATTATTTTTTCAAAGTTCAAGCTGTAGAGGGTCACCACCCCTTTTTTCTGGACGAGAGTTCTTCCCCCCGCTTTCCCTTGTAATGGTTGGAGGCCTCCCCCTGTGAGAAGTATGGTCTGGATGACCTAGACGAAGTGGAGGCGGCCGTTGTGGGGTTCCTCTGAAAAGTGTGGGGGAGGGCCCCATATCTGGACACTAAGAAATTCCTCCAGGGGTCTCCGACTTTTATCCAGGCGCAACTAGGTAGCTTTTGTTTTTCTAGTTTACTACCGACTTGCGTTTTATTGTACCGACTTGTTTGACTTTTTGTTACTTTTTGTAGAGATGGCGAAGAAGAATGCTCAGGAGTCTTACCAGAGGGTCCAGGAGGCCAAAGCAAGGTCTCGCGCCAGGACTGGTGGCGCCAAGGTGGTTATCTCTCCTCCTCCTCCTCCTCTTCCTCGGTATGTTGGGACTCCCTCCCAGCCTATTGTGATTTCTTCTTCTGCTTCCTCTCAGCCGCCCCCCTATGCCCGACCTTCTCCTGAGCCAGAGAAGAAGAAGCGCAAGACCTTAGAGTCTGGCTCTTCTGGTGAGGTTAAGGCGGATGCTCTTGCATTCGTCCGAAAGAACATCTACCCCCATGCTCGTATAAGCATGGATGATGTTTCTGTTCGTCACCACCTTACCACTCTGGTTGAGGAGAGTCTCAAGGCGGCAGGGGTTTGTGGCAAACTCTTGGATATTTTTGAGAAGGCTCCTCTCAACTCTTTAGGAATGACCTCAAGGGTCGAGGAGCTGGAAGGAAGGCTTCGTATGTATCAAGAGCATGAGGGGGAGTTGAAGGAGGAAGTCGCCAAGCTGAAGGAGGAGAGAGATAACCTCCGGGAGAAGGAGAGGAAGTTGCAAGCCCAATGCAACATGGAGGTGGACTTGAGGAAAACAGCGCAGGACAGCTACCAAAATTTATTTGAAGATCTCGTGGCTGTGAAGAATGATCTGCTGAATTCTCGGAAGGCATATGCCGAGTTGGAGGACTCTATTGCTGATGGCGCCGAGGAGGCTTGGAGGATCTTTAAGAAGCAGGTCGGAGTCATTGCTCCTGACTTGGACCTTTCTCCTTTAGATCCCGACAAAGTCGTCATTGATGGTGCCATTGTGGATCCTCCTGTCCCCGTGATTGTTTCCGAGTCAGAATTGAAAACTCGGGGACAAAGGATCATAGAGTCCCCTCCTCGCCCTAAGGACGCTCCGAGCTCTTCTACTGTTCCTTCGACTTCCTCTTTACCACCTATGGATGCCTCTCTTCCCGGTCCCAGTGGCGCTCCTCCTGACTCTGGTGGTGGTGATCCGTCTACTCCTCTTCCTAAAAAGTAATTTGTTGGCTATTTGGGGGCCCGGCCTGTGGGTCCCCTCTTTTTTAAACTCTTTATTTGTGTTGGTGATGTTTAAACAGTTTTCTTTGGGCCTTTTGAGGCCGTAAACAAAACGTTAGAAATACCCTTTTTTAATAAGGGTTTAAGTTAAAAAATAAATACCCCTTTTTTGGATAAGGGTTTAAGTTACCTTATGCGTGCATGCTTTTCTGATTGTGTTTTTTCGATTTTTCCTTGATCTTTTCTGAAAAACCTTTTCTTTGGCTTGTCCGTTTTTCTGAACCTTTTGTTTTTAAGGGCTTTAGGACAGCCTTTAAGCTTTTCTTGGGTTTTTTCGATCTCTTTTTGTTATTCCTGGTGCTCAATTGAGCTTTCATGACTTAGGCTACTTTTGTGATTCATTTTTGTTTTACTCGGTTTCCCATTTCGACTTCAAAAGTCGGAATGTCTCCGAGTTTATCATGATCAACTTCTATAACCTCTTTACGCCGACTTGTACCTCGTCGTTTTATCCTGACGACCATCTAGGTCGGTTTCATGGGATTTTCACGTTTTGTCGAGCTTAAGTCGGCGCGTTTCGTCGAAAGAAAGAGAAATCAACAAAGGAATTTAAGAGATATAAAAAAGATCTTTATTAATCAGGGGGTACTTTATTGCTACTAAGGGTTTTTGACAGTCTATTTCCCTTAGTCCCTACTATGATGCCTCGTTAAAAACCCTTCTCCAGAAAAAACCCTTTAATTTTGGGAAAAAATTATGAAGTTGGGAAAAGAGTACATCAGGGAGTAGAGTTCGCTTTTAACTGTAGTACCTTTTCATATTACAAGCATGCCACGACCTCGGTAACTCGGTGCCGTCCAGGTCGGTCACTTTATAATAGCCTTTTCCTAAGACCTCGTTGATTTTGTATGGTCCCTTCCAATTTGCAGCGAGCTTTCCTTCCCCTGATTTGTTGACTCCAATGTCGTTTCTGATCAAGACCAAGTCACTTGGGGTGAATGCTCTTCGAATGACTTTTTTGTTGTATCTTGCAGTCATCCTTTGCTTCAACGCCGCTTCTCTTATCTGGGCTTCTTCTCGGAATTCTGGGAGCAAATTGAGCTCCTCTTTGTGCCCCTGTATATTTCCGATCTCGTCATGAAGAATCACTCTTGGACTTTGCTCGTTGACCTCTATTGGGATCATGGCTTCTACGCCATAAACTAGTCGAAATGGTGTTTCTCCAGTGGCGGATTGGGGGGTCATCCTGTAAGCCCATAGCACTTGTGGGAGCTCCTCAGCCCAAGCTCCTTTTGCATCTTGTAATCTCTTCTTTAGCCCTGCCAATATGACTTTGTTGGCTGCCTCGGCTTGTCCATTGGCTTGTGGGTGCTCCACCGAGGTGAACTGGTGTTTGATTTTCATACTGGCTACTAGGCTTCTAAAGGTAGAGTCAGTGAACTGGGTTCCATTATCTGTAGTAATGGAATGAGGTATCCCATACCTTGTGATGATATTTTTGTAGAGGAACCTCCGACTTCTTTGTGCGGTGATGGTGGCCAATGGTTATGCTTCTATCAACTTTGTGAAATAATCTATTCCCACGATCAGGTATCTGACTTGTCCTGGCGCCTGATGAAAAGGACCTAGCAAATCCATTCCCCATTTTGCAAAGGGCCATGGAGAAGTGATACTGATGAGCTCCTCCGGAGGAGCCACGTGGAAGTTTGCATGCATCTGACATGGTTGGCACTTTTTCACAAATTCTGTGGCATCTTTCTGCAAGGTTGGCCAGTAGAATCCAGCTCGGATCACTTTCCTGGCTAATGACCTCACCCCGAGATGGTTTCTGCAGATCCCACTATGTACCTCCTCTAACACCTCGGTAGTCCTTGAGGTCGGTACGCACTTTAATAATGGTGTTGATATCCCCCTTCTGTAGAGAATATTTCTCACCAAGGTGTAGTGTTGTGCTTCCCTACGGATTTTCTTAGCCTCTTTCTCCTCCTTGGGGAGGATGTCGAATTTCATGTATTCGACCAAGGTGCTCATCCATCCGAGGTTTAGTCCGACTACCTCAAGGACCTCTTGTTTGTCTTCTACTTTTACCACGGAGGGTTCTTAGAGAGTTTCTTGGATCAGGCTTCTATTATTCCCTCCTGGCTTGGAACTTGCTAATTTGGATAGGGCGTCTGCTCTGCTGTTTAGATCCCGAGTTATGTGTCTCACCTCGGTTTTTGCAAAGCGCCCAAGGAGTTCCAGGGTTTTTTCCAAGTACCTCTTCATATTTGGGTCTTTTGCCTGATATTCTCCACTTATTTGGGAGGTCACCACTTGTGAGTCGCTGTATATCATCACCTTTGTAGCACCGACTTCTTCTGCCAGCTTCAATCCTACAATCAAGGCTTCATACTCCGCCTGATTATTTGAAGCTGGGAATTCAAATTTGAGGGAAACCTCTATCTGGGTTCCTCTTTCATCTACTAATATTATGCCTGCACCGCTTCCTGTTTTGTTGGAGGATCCATCTACATAGAGTTTCCATGTAGTTGGTTTTTCCTTTTGATCTCCTGTATATTCTGCAATGAAGTCGGTGAGGCACTGGGCTTTAATTGCTATCCGAGTTTCATATCTCAAATCGAACTCGGAGAGCTCTATTGCCCATTGAACCATTCTCCCTGCAACATCCGTCTTTTGGAGGATTTGCTTCATGGGTTGGTTCGTGTGGACTCTTATTGTGTGAGCTTGAAAGTAAGGCCGTAGCCTTCGTGATGCTACTACTAAGGAGTAGGCAAACTTCTCTAGTTTGTTGTACCTTAGCTCGGGGCCTTGCAAAACTTTGCTGATGAAATATACTGGGTGCTGGCCGACCTCGTCTTCTCTTATCAGGGCTGATGAGACAGCCTTGTCTGCTACAGATAAGTATAGGACGAGATCTTTTCCAGCTACAGGTCGGGTCAGAATAGGAGGTTAGCTCAAGAACCTTTTGAACTCCTGGAACGCCTCCTCGCATTCAGGAGTCCATTCGAACTGACATACCTTTCTCAGTAAGGAGAATAGTGGGAGGGACTTTAATGCTGATCCTGCCAAGAATCTGGAAAGGGCTGCAAGTCGGCCATTTAGCTGCTGGACCTCTCTCAAACAAGTCGGGCTTTTCATCTCCAGGATAGCTCTACACTTATCAGGATTAGCTTCGATCCCTCTTTGTGTTAGCATAAACCCTAGGAATTTCCCTGCCTCTACCGCGAAGGCGCACTTTGCGGGATTTAGTCTCATCCCGTGCAACCTTATGGTGTCAAAGACTTGTGAGAGGTCAGACAAGATGTCGACTTCTTTCTTGGTCTTTACCAGCATGTCGTCGACGTATACTTCCATTAGACTCCCTAGGTGAGAGGCAAACACCTTATTCATCAACCTCTGATATGTGGCCCCTGTATTTTTTAGTCCAAATGGCATGACCACGTAGCAGAAATTAGCTCTGGGTGTGATGAATGATGTCTTCTCTTGGTCTGGCTCATACATCGGGATTTGGTTATACCCCGAGTAGGCGTCCATGAATGATAAGTATTGATACCCCGAGCTGGAGTCTACTAGGGTATCAATGCTTGGCAGCGGATAAGGGTCCTTGGGACATGCCTTATTTAGGTCGGTATAGTTAACACACATTCTCCATTTACCATTTTGTTTTTTGACTAGCACTACATTGGCTAGCCATGTTGGGTACTTGACTTCTCTGATGAAGCCAGCTTCCAGGAGTGCCTGTATTTGCTCTTCTACTACTAGGGCTCGCTCTGGGCCGAGCTTGCGTCTTCTTTGTTGTACAGGTCGGGATCCCGGGTAGACCGAGAGCTTATGGGACATGAGCTCGGGGTCTATCCCAGGCATGTCGGAGGCCTTCCAGGCGAAGAGATCGGAGTTATCTCGTAGGAGCTTAGTCAACCCTTGTTTTAGGGTTTCCCCTAGGTTGGCTCCTATGTGAGTATTTTTTTTCTTCTTCCTCGCCGACCTGTATTTCTTCGGTTTTTCCTCCCGGCTGTGGTCGCAGCTCTTCTCTAGCCCTTGCACCACCGAGCTCTATTGTGTGAATTTCTCTGCCTTTTCCTCTCAGGTTTAGGCTTTCATTGTAGCATTTCCTTGCCAACTTCTGATCTCCCCTTACCGTTGCTATCCCCGCTGAGGTCGGGAATTTCATGCAAAGGTAGGGTGTGGATACCACTGCTCCGAGTCGATTAAGGGTAGCTCTGCCGATTAAAGCATTATATGCTGACCCCACATCGATGACTATGAAGTCTATACTCAGAGTCTTTGATTTTTTCCCCTTTCCAAAAGTGGTGTGGAGGGGCAAAAATCCCAGTGGTTTTATTGGCGTGTCACCTAATCCATACAAGGTGTCGGGGTAGGCTCTTAATTCTTTCTCATCCAACCCTAGTTTGTCAAAAGCGGGCTTAAAAAGGATGTCCGCTGAGCTTCCTTGGTCTACTAGGGTTCTGTGGAGGTGGGCATTTGCCAGGATCATAGTTATTACCACCGGATCATCGTGTCCAGGAATTATTCCTTGCCCATCCTCTTTTGTGAATGAAATGGTAGGGAGGTCGGATGACTCTTCCTCGACCTGGTAGACTCTCTTGAGGTGTCTTTTGCGAGAGGATTTGGTGAGTCCCCCTCCCGCGAATCCCCCTGAGATCATATAGATATGTCTCTCCGGAGTCTGCGGTGGTGGGTCTCTTCTGTCCATATCATCTCGCTTTCTCTTTCCTTGACTGTCCGACCTTTCTATGAGATATCTGTCAAGCCGACCTTCTCTAGCCAGCTTTTCTATCACGTTTTTAAGGTCGTAGTAGTCGTTTGTGGAGTGACCATATATTTTATGGTACTCACAGTAGTCGCTGCGACTCCCCCCTTTTTTATTTTTAATGGGTCTGGGGGGTGGCAGCCTTTCAGTGTTACAAATCTCTCTGTATACATCTACTATGGAAACTTTCAGAGGAGTATAAGAGTGATATTTTCTTGGTCTATCGAGACCGAGTTCTTCCTTTTTCTTGGTTTCCCTCTCCCTCTCTTTTGTTGAGGGAGGGTACCCAGGTCGCCAACTCAGGTCTCTCAGTTTAGCATTTTCCTCCATGTTGATGTACTTTTCAGCTCTTTCCTGTACATCACTTAGAGAGATGGGGTGTCTTTTAGATATGGATTGTGAGAAGGGACCTTCTCTAAGCCCATTGACTAACCCCATTATGACTGCCTCTGTGGGCAGGTCTTGAATCTCTAAACATGCTTTGTTGAACCTTTCCATATAGGCTCGTAAGGACTCTCCGACCTCCTGTTTTATTCCCAGGAGGCTCGGCGCATGTTTCACTTTGTCTTTCTGGATGGAGAACCTCATCAAAAACTTCCTTGAGAGGTCTTCAAAACTGGTGACCGACCTCGGAGGGAGGCTGTCGAACCACTTCATTGCTGCTTTCGATAGAGTGGTCGGGAAAGCTTTGCATCGCGTAGCGTCGGAAGCATCGGCTAGGTACATCCGACTTTTGAAGTTGCTTAAGTGATGCTTCGGATCCGAGGTTCCATCGTAGAGGTCCATATCGGGGCTTTTGAAGTTCCTCGGAACTTTTGCCCTCATTATGTCCTCACTGAAAGGATCCTCCCCTCCTAGGGGCGGTTCTTCTCGCTCGTCACGGGAGTTCCGACATTTGAGGGAGGATTCTAACTTTAAGAGTTTTCTTTCTAACTCTTTTCGTCGCTCCATCTCCTCTTTTAGGTTCTTTTCAGTTTCCTTTTGTCGCTCCCGTTCCTGTTCTAACTGTTCGAGGCGACTGTGGACTAATCCCATGAGCTCAGTTGAATGGGATGGTCCCTCTTTCTCTGATTCGCGCCCTTCTGAAGAATTCACCTTCGGATTTTTTATTCCGGAGGTACCCTCCCTGTGTTGGTCATTGGCTTCCTGGTGAAGGGTCAAGTCTGCATCATTGTTTCCGGTGTCTAGATTCTCTTGTTCAGAATCTGACTCCACATGACCCTCTTTAGGAGATCTATCCGCCATCACTGGTTGATCTCTCGGGTTCCCCGGCAACGGCGCCAATGTTACGATGGGTAACCGGAGATTAATGGGCTGGATGGCGTTGGTTGGCCCAAACGTATGAAGGAGGAGGCTTTCAAGTGGATTTGCAACTCGGTGCCCTCCGTCCGACTTGTGCGTGTGAAAGGATGGGGGGTGGTACCTGCAAAGACACTCCGATGCCTAAGTCAGCAAGGGTGTGAGCAGGTCTAGAGAGTATTGGGACTTAGAGATACCTGAGAAGTGTCAGTGTATTTATAGTGGTGAACCAATAACCACCGTTTGAGTAGTGCCACTTTTTTAGGGTGTTAACTGTCCCTTTATCTTAGGGAAGTTAAGATATGGCTTGTGGAAGTGGTTAGAGAGATTCTAGGGGCAGTTACTCATTCAAATGAGTGCTTATCTGCCAGTTAACCCTCGTTCCCGACTTCTTTAGATCAAGTCGTGGCGAGTACCGACTTCCTAAGACGAAGATTGGTACTGGGTGAGGCCCAACCCTTTGGATTAGGCCTTTTCGCTTGGTTCTGGGCCTTTATTATTGGGTCAGGGTATGAACAGTTGTATTCAATCGTATTTTTATAAAAAATAAAACATTTTTTTGAATACATTTAGATACACTTAAATATTATCACGTATTAGTGTATCTAGCTTTATTCTTAACATGTATTCTTAAAATTTATTTAGAAATATATTATTATTTATTAAAATAAAAAATATTGTAAATACTTTATATAATTGAAAAAAGACATTAATTTAATTATTTTATATTTTAATATTAAAAAAATCAAAATATTATTATAATTTATCTAAAAAAATATTTTATATTTTATATATTAAAAATATTATTTGTACATTAAAATCAGTTACTAAAATCAACCTCTAATATACTTATGTATAAATACAAGTATAATTTAATTTATTTTTAATGTGTTATTTGTATTTTAATATATATTTTATATTAGTGGTTAATTTTAATAATTTTAATATATATATATATATAACATAATTATTTATATATACGTCATGTTTCCATATTTTATTTATTAAATTTTAAAATTAATGTGTTCTAGTGTGTTCAGTATCCGTGTCATGCACCATGGCACATGAGGTATAGCCAAGGTAGAGAAAATCGAGATTTTACGTGAAATCGAAAAAGTAAATAAAAAACGTAAAACGTAAAATCTTAACAAGATTTAAATCGTAAAATCGTCAGACTTAGTACAAATTTCGTAAAATCGATAAACTCATTTAAAATCGTAATATCGAAAGATTTTAAGAGTTAAATCGAGATTCTAGCTATTATGGGTATAGCACAAATGGTAGATTTGTAATTTGATGCCCTTCTTACAGTTGCATTCGAATTTGAAATATGGGGTTTTTTGGACAGGGACTCGGGCCAACAGCGTAACCCAGGTCCAGTCTCTTCAAAACAAATAGAAGCACAAACTTTTCTGGGCCTTTAACAAGAAAAGTCAAAAGAAGGCAATTTCGAGGAAATGTGACTGAACGCTTTGAAATTGGCAGTTTCAGTTGGCGTCGGTTATTGCCCAGTTTCCTTTTTAATAACACGCTCTTTCTTAGTTTCTTACCTATCACACTCACTCACACTCAATTGCGATGGAGCTGAGGCCGTTGGGCAACACTGGCCTCAATCTCAGCTGCGTTGGCTTCGGAGCTTCCCCTCTCGGCAATGTGTTCGGCGATGTTCCCGAGGAAGATGCTATTGCTTCCGTTCGTCTCGCTTTTCAATCCGGCATCAATTTCTTCGACACTTCTCCGTATCCCTCTTTTCTCTCTCTCCTCTCCTCCAAATCTCAACCCTCTAATTTAAGGGATAAACTTTGCGCTTTTTAATTATTATTATTATTTGGATGAATTTGAAGGTATTATGGAGGCACAGTGTCGGAAAAAGTGCTGGGCAAGGCCTTGAAAGCTCTTGGTGCTCCGAGAAATGAATATATTGTATCTACCAAGTGCGGGCGATATAAGGAAGGATTTGATTTCAGTGCAGAAAGAGTTACTAGGAGCATTGAAGAGAGCTTGCAAAGATTGCAGCTTGACTATGTTGACATATTGCAATGCCATGATATTGAATTTGAGTCTTTAGATCAGGTAGGTTGTTTGATTACTCTTATGCTTCTAATTTGTTGGAAAACTATTTTTCTTTGTGCTTTTTATAAGTTATGACTATGATTGAGGCTTGAGGGGTTTGATTCAGCAACAAGTAATTGTTTTGTCTTTCTTCTCAAGATAGATTGTGAATGAAACAATTCCCGCCCTTCAAAAGCTAAAGGAAGCAGGAAAAACTCGTTTCATTGGCATTACGGGACTTCCTTTGAGCATTTTCACTTATGTGCTTGATAGAGTTCCCCCTGGTTCTGTGGATGTAATACTATCATATTGTCATTACTGTATCAATGATTCAACCTTGGAGGATTTGATACCCTACCTGAAGAGCAAAGGTGTTGGTATTATCAATGCTTCTCCACTATCAATGGGGCTCCTCACCGAGAGTGGTCCTCCACAATGGCACCCAGCTTCACCTGAACTTAAGGTTTGATTATTTTCATGAGTATGTGTATTGATTCTGTTGTGTGCTTCTATTGTCATTAAACCATTATTCAGTTCACATTAGGTTATGAAAAAGGATCTTCAATTAGAGCTTATGAATTATGATCTTACCTGAAAACTTCCTTTTAGCAAGCGTCCAATTTGATTTCGTAACTATTGGTACATGTGTGTATTTAGATGGGATGGAGGGAGATAGAATATAGAACTTAATCTGGTCAGCCTAATGATTTTTTCCCTATATGACCTTTTTATAGGATGATAATGCCTTTTCACGTTAGACAGAATAGGGAATTTATCTTATTAGTCTGATCATCCAAGTACTGTCCTAGTAACTCTTCTCAAACTTCTTTGAGCTATATCTCTTCTGAATCTCTGACTTTTGCTTACAATCTTGTACATCTGTTGCCACACCTAAATTGCTTCTATGGCTTCTACCTTGGAACTTTGCAGTCTGCATGTCAAGCTGCTGCTGCTTGTTGTAAAAAGAAGGGAAAAAACATTTCAAAGTTAGCAATGCAGTACAGCTTGTTAAATAAAGACATCACAACAGTGCTTGTTGGCATCAAGTCTGTGGAACAGGTTCTGCTTCATAATCTCCTGAATTCTCATATTTCATTGTATATACCAATATCATGAATGCAAATGTACGGTCAGTATAATGCATGAAACTTGCTGTTTGGATCTTCTAAGGCTTGTTCGAGAAAAATGGGTGCCTCTGTAAAATATGCAAATATGAGCTGACCTGCACACTTAGATGAACATGTTCAAAATTTGATACTTAGTTCAGGAAATTTTCTGTGAACTGTTATTTGTGGATAGATAGTATCCTGGATTTACCTCATCATGCTGTATCAGTAAAATTTGGCTTCTGCTTTAATGATGATGAAGAAAACTAATAACCAGAAGCTTATGAGTAGTTGAAAAAAACAGTAAATTCCTTCCTCCAATGCTGCAACTCGATATTTTTGTGTGCTCATTTTACATGTTAAATGAGCTTAGAATACAATTTATCATGTCAATGAGAACTAGGAACTTTTGTTGACCTGTTCTAACCGGTATAAATCAAACTAATCAGGTGGAACAAAATGTTGCTGCCGCAACAGAACTTGCAACCTCTGGGATTGATCAAGAAGCTCTATCAGAGGTTGAAACCATTCTAAACCATGTTAAAAATCAGACATGGCCTAGTGGGATCCAGAAGAACTGATGTTTTCTCTGACTGACTGGCATTGCCATGAAGAATCCTGCAGTATGCACATTCTCGTTGTTGGGAATGGTCCCTTACCGCTTTTCAGTAAGAGAAATATCTCAGGTAAAGGTCCACCTTGAAAATTATTTGTCATTTATCGTCTAAGTTTCCAAAGCTCTTGATGTCAATTACCAATTACTGGAGAATTATTCCCCATAGGAACCAGTATATGTGTGTGCCTTGTGTGCCTTGCCTTCTCGTAGCTTGTAATTTTTACTTGCAAGATTATCTCTACCTTTCTAGGTTTTATTTTTTTGGTCTTTGCACTTCAATTCAAGACAATTATCTGTGTTAATAACATGGAGTTAAATTTCAGTAATAACCTTAAGTCAATTTAATCAATGATTCTATGATTTCATTCAAACAGTTACAAGGCACACCGGTGAATTCAGTGTAGAACCGTAAATCTTATACAATAACGTAAATGAGACTTGAAACCACGGTTTGCATTTTCTCAAGACCAAAACAGAAACATGGTTTATCCATTTTATGCTTTGCAATCAAATGTACACGTATATCATCCAATGAACAATTTACCCTGCAAATGGACTCTACATATCTACCCATTAAAACTACGGAAATAATATAACAAAGGATGCTCCACTAAGGAGCAGCAATCTGCTGTAACGGACGCCAAGCAATATCATCGTCATTTGTGTGACCTACAAAAACAAAGTCGACACAATTCTTCCAACAGCCGTGGTTATATGGGTTTCTGAACCGTCCATCAGGACCGCGAAGATACTCATAACG
This sequence comes from Arachis ipaensis, assembly GCF_059453495.1. Classification (NCBI taxonomy): domain Eukaryota; kingdom Viridiplantae; phylum Streptophyta; class Magnoliopsida; order Fabales; family Fabaceae; genus Arachis; species Arachis ipaensis. The sequence continues at coordinate 122,351,899 of NC_142437.1, forward strand.
CTTCAAATTTGCTATTTCATTTGTCGTCACATTTCGGGCTATCTGCAATATTAGAAATTTATGAACATGAAAAGACATTCATCAACTTGAAAACAATATCTGCCCATGCGTGTGTGATGCCTATATGCAAATTATGTGTATTTCATCAAAGCCTTAACATTTGATAATCATGAAATATGCCCCTTAACTGAATTCCCCAAAAGAATCAAATAAATGAATGAACAGAAAAATGACAAGATACATTGGTTTCCCCACAAATCTCATTTTCTATATGATTACTGATAAAAGACGACAAAAAATAGAGAGATCTAGGGAGTATAGCTTATGCAATCACCATGGAAGCCTGTGTTATCGTCAAACTTGTAGCGGCAAGTAAAATAACAACATCGATCACCAAAAATATGACGACGCCTGGATGGTTAACTAACACATGATGAATCCATGTTTCGTCTGCTGAAAATGCTGGTATAGATGTCCAAATTCCTGTCATGGAAACAACTCAGTTATCTAGTTCAAGTGCAATGATAAATTACAGAACTTCAATGTGTAGGACAGTGCAAAAGGGTTCTTCAAACGTACTCTGAATTGCAATGGCACCAGAAAGTAAAGAAGTCAACGTTCCCATGCAGATGAAAATAAAGAAATCCCTCTTATTACTCTGCAAGATGTATACAATATTAAATCTTGCATGGCTAGTACCAAATTTAAATATTTTTAAAATAAAACAAAATTAAGGAAAAAGAAAATAGCAGCTCAAGGACTATATAATATAAGAAAAAAAATAGTCGTTTACTTAATTGTGATATTTGAAGATATATTACAAGAATGTGATCTCTGAAATGGGAGTGTAATTCAACACCATACAGTTAGAATGCTGACAAATACAAAGGAGGAGCGAGGCCCATGATGCAAACATGTGAAATTATCAACGACATTCTTCTACGTCCGAACACGAGTCCCACTATACCAGTAAACATCACATTTTTGTACCACAATTTAAAAAAAAAAAAAAAAACACTCATGTACTTCACTTTTAATTTTTCTATATACCACTAGAAAATTTGAAAAACAGAAAGCAGGGAAGGGAGAAAAACAAGAGGAACATCTCATTTCCAAATAAAATATGTAACAGTGTATACGTAAAAACATCAATACTTCATTTATCACCTTAAAGTAGGACCCCTCGCCGATACCTCCCAAAAAAAGAAAGTCCGACATAAGAATGCACCCTTTTTGTTTTTGTAAGAGAGAGGCATTTAATCCATAAGAATGCACTTTTGTTCTACTGAGTAAGAATAACCAACCATAAAAAACAGAAAGGAAAAGAATAACACCTCTTACCTTTCCCACACAATTAGATATCCATGGACAATGATGATCAAACTGTTCCACACAACGCTTACATGTAGGGCAATGCTTGGATCGGATAGGCCTTATTATCTGGATACAATTTGATCAAACTGTATAAGTGATAACTTATTTTGAAATAAGGAAAAATAGACTTTAAATTCTCAAAAGCTGCATATCGTGCAAACCTTGCAGGTAGGGCAAAGTTGAGACCAATTTCCTGCCCAAATAGAGGAACTATTCAGATCAATATTCAGCAATGGATCCTGCAGCAAGCATACAAAATGTAACATTCAGAGATTTTACAGTGTAAAGAAAAACAGAAAATACATCTAAATCAAAAGGTAAAATTAAAGCAAAATTATAGGAGTTGTAACAAGCATTGCACTCCCTGCAATGCACAGAAATCATGCTCAACAGATTACCATTGTTTTGGCTCGGGAACAACATTCACTAACAAGAAAAAGATTTTCACATGATAATCATGTAAGGTGTTCATACCTCTGCATTACCACCCAAGTCTCCCACCCGTTTGATGTAACCAGGATCCTTACTGCATACAGTTGAAATTACATTAATGGTTAGTCTAAATGTCACCTGCAGAAAATATTTCTGATATATCGGCATACAGACAGTAATATAGGCAGCAGAGAAAAATTATAAGAAAATTAATCCTACCTAATGGGACAACGCATAGTTGTTGTAGTAGTGTAGTTGTATCAGGATAGTTTAAATGATTTCTCTATGGTAATGATATTAAACTACATCATTCACTGATCAAAGTAACAATCCCACTTAGTTGAAAATGTGTGGTTGTTTATGTTAGGGCAACTACTCAAATGAAGATGGCAAAAACATCTTTCCATGAAGATGCTTTGTTAAAAAATGTGATTTATTTATTTAGCCACACTTTAAACAAAGACAACACTTTTATAACACATCAAAATCTAACTATACAATCCATCATCCAAGGATCAAAAGAAAATATTTTCATATGAAGACAATTATAAAGTCTTCATGGTAGTATCCACCTTATGTTAATGTGTGGTCATAAATAACTAACTGCAATCATTGTATGACAAACATATGGCATGAATATGCACAGCAAACAGTGTCACTAATCCAATGTCACGAGAATAATCGGCATCAAAATGCCAGAAGATCCAAGGAAAGAATGTGAAATAGCCATCTGCTACTTATTTAAACATTAAATATATGAGGAAAAGCACCTCAGAAGTAAAGATCCTAGGTTAAATTCTAATGCTATCATACGACACTTGTAAAAGTTTAGCATATCTGCATCCTACAAAATTTCTTATTTTTACATTCATCACCTTTCAATATGGTTTACTACTCTTCTACATCTTATATCCTAAATGCATCTCATGAGGAAATCATATCACACACAAAAGAAAGATTCCATGACAAAGAAAATTACCTACTACACCTATAAAACATAATCAGGGAACCAACTGCCAGAGAAAGAGCTGTCCACGCCCAAAGTCCAACAACAGCAGTAATCTTTTTAAGACCAGGAGCTGGCACAAATGTGAAAGATTCAGCAAGTCATCTTCATTGAAAAACAAGTAATATATTTGTGCATGTGTGTGTGTGTAATATATGTTTGTGAATTTGCGCCTCTGACACAGCAAAGTGGCACACAATTCAAAGTACCTGTAACAACCGAGTTGATGAAGAGAATCATACAAAAGACTATAACAAACAATAACAAGGGAGCATAACCAACTTCTGTCAACTTCCCACCGCAAATTTTGTCTTGGTTGCTATGTGCCCGTAGTTGATTAGACTGCAAACATAAGCAAATACATAGTCAGTTACAGGGCTTATACAATTATAATTGTACAAACAATGCAACAGGGCAGCATTCCCATGTAATTTTCATAAGCATAATTTGCCAGTTCACACTATTGGCATTTCTCTAATTAATTTGGCAATTTCTGCCAGATGCAACCATCCCGCATCCAGCCAACTTCAGAAAGGATGAAAGAAAAATCCTAGACAATAGAAAAAATTTCAACAATCCGATAGACATTCTTTTTTATTCTATAACACCTTAATACTGAGTTCCTTTCAGTTGGAAAGTAAAACAATATCAAACAAATTCATGATCAAGTGAAGATAAATCAATATCAAACAAATTCATGATCAAGTGAAGATTATTATTCAGGTTTCATATTAAAATCTTCTCTTTCGTTGTATATTTTACTACTTACGAATTCCCGCATTTTAAGATAGAGAAAAGGAAAAGTAGCAAAATTAGCTTTCAGTACTTTCATGTTTTAAAATATAAAATGGAAATTATCTTGAACCAATTAGCAGACAAAATCATGGCAAGGCACCACTCTAGTTGGCATGCACATAAACCTATGTGTACATAGGCCTGTGATCCCCTGCACTCAGCAAAACTAAATTAAATTACTAATTACCACAGTTCTCATAGAGAATGTTCCCAAAGAAATAGCGAAATACACAACCAATGGCCTCATCAATACAATGTTACGTACAAGGAAAAGAGCGACATGCCGATGACCTTTATCATGTGCAAGCTGCACTGGAGTGCTTCCAGCATTGTCCTTCACTGTTAGTTCTTCTTTGGTGCCTGCATGAACAAGCACAGCACACACCTCCGCGTATCCTCTTAATGCAGCCCAGTGCAATGGAGTGCAACCTATACCAGTTTCAACACGTATTAACTTATTTTAAAAGAAAAAAAAAAAAAAAGAAACCTAAAATGCAAACAAAACAGAAGCTAAACCATATAACTAATGATCGGTTAAAAAAACAACAACAAAGCCTTATCCCACTAGATGGAATTGGCTGCATGGATCAAACAATTCCATTGCATCCTATCATGTATCATATTTGCAGTGAGATTGTTCACATAGAGATCTAGCTTGATCACCTCATACAAAGTCTTTTTAGGTCTTCCTCTGCTTGTAAACCCTAGTCCATCTTCCATCTAATCCACCATTCTCACTAGATGCTATACCAGTCTTCTCCATATATGTCCAAATCACATAAGGCGAAATTCCACCATCTTTTCAACAATAGGTTCTACTACAAGACTACAACTTTCTCGCTCATATCCTCATTTTTTATTATGTCCATATGCGCATGACCACTCATCCATCAACATATCCTCGTTTCGGACGCACTAAACTTATATTCATGTTCACCCTTCGTCGTCCAACAATTTGTTCCATGCAACATAGTCAATCTAATGGCGGTGCAATAAAATTTACCTTTAAGTATTAAAGATACTTTTTGTCGCATATAAGCCTGAAGCATTGCGTCATTTTGACTAACTTGCTTGAATCCTATGATTCACATCATCTTCTATTTCTCCATTGTCCTGGATACCATAATCAATATATTTAAATCTCTTTTGGTATGATGTTATCTCCAATCTAAACTTCTGAGTTAGTGTTTCTCCTTCCACCATTAAACTTGCACTCCATATACTCTATCTTAGGACGACTTATTCTCAGACCATGTTCCTCCAAAGCTTGTCTCCACGAAACCTTCTCATTTACTGGTGTTATAATTAATGATAAAAATTCAAACTTGCATTATTATCATCACACATAAAGAACATAACAAAATATTCCCTTTGGTATCAATTAATTGTCCACTTAGGAAACTACTATCCTAGGAAAGACTGTCTACTACACAATACCATAAATGTCGATCTATCATAACAACTGCTGCCTTCATAGGTTATATCTCATCTTGGCATCAAATAGAATGACACCAATATATAGCAATAGACAATTCAGGGTTTACACATGCATATAGCAATGAAAATCCATCTTGGCATACCATCTTTATCTTGTCTCCTTTGACTAGCATCTCTGAAGAGAAGCAATCTTACTGTATCAACAAATCCCTTATATGCAGCCCTGGTCATAAAAATCAAGAATTTGATAAACAAAGTGAAAAAATAATCAGCATCTTCAATGTAATTAGTTTTTTTTTTTTTTTAATTTGCAATCACTTAGAGTAGGCTTCAACAATATGACATATTACACTTACAAACCTAATCAAAACTCAGAAGAAGAAAGATCTCATTCCAACAAATTAATTAGCGCAACAGTAGAATTAGATAAGTAGTTTAATGAGTGTATTGAAATAAAAAACAAGATACTGATGGAAGAACTATAATGCTGACTACCAAGTATCTAACAAGCAATCTTTAAAAAACAAAAAATTATAGCAATCAAAAGCATTACAACATACCAAAGAAGAGGACTCCTTCCATCATTATCAGGCACGTCAAAATCAGCATGGTACTTTACAACAATGTGGTTTAAGAAAGCTGTTTGTCCATATTGTGCTGCAACATGAGCTACCTACACAACACAGATAACTATCAAAATAACACAATACCGGAAACATAGATTTAATTTTACACATTTTGAGGAAAAAAGTGATTGTTTACATAAATTTACATACAGCAATGTCAACCAGGTCTGATCACCCAGACACCCAACTCATATCAGTAGGCTGGATGCAGGGATTTGGTTAAACAGGTATGGATTGTTGATCATTGGTCTTATGCTCAGAGCTCTACCAAAACACGCACTAGTTACACTGTCTCAATAAATACCCTTGAGTAAAGTAAAATAAAAACCCTTCACCGTGCTTCTTTCACCCAATACATAATGCTTAAGATCTAAACTGGCCTCAACAATAATATATAGTTGAAATAAAATTATCACTTTTAACACTTCAGTGAAAAGTACATATCCACATGGGTATTCCGTAGGGGACAAAATCGGGTACACAGGTATTACCAGGGTATAATGATTTGAATATTGACAGCTTTTAGAAAACGGCTGCAGGTGAGTATAAGTCAAGTAACTAATTCAATTTGAATATGAATATGAATGTTAACTTAAAAAATAAATAAATTAAAACATAGAAAATATACCCGATATCCATTTATGTCTGTGGCTTCAACCCGAGCTCCATTCTCCAAGAGCACATCGGCAGATGGAATGGAACCCCGAACTGCTGCCCAATGCAATGCCGTTTGTTGATTGTGGTCAGCAGCATTGACATCAGCCCCGTGCTTCATAAACAAGCAAACACCCACCAAGTAAACTTAGACCTCATCCAACCCAAAATTAAAGCATTTCCAGTTATATTAACTTCACACATAGCCCAGACCCCACCCCCACCCCCATCCCATTCTTTTTCTTTTCTCCTACAGAAAGTTCCACATAAAACCACCAATTTCCCAGAGTAAAAATCCAAACTTGAATGAGAAGGCGAAATCAGCTTATCTTTCCAAAAAATACCCAACTTTGTTATCATAAGACCTAAGCTAAGGCACAAAGAAAATATTATGAAAAAGAAACGAAATGCGATTATTCCCCAGGACACGAAATGGAATATTAGTAATACCTGAATGAGATAGTGGGCAATTTCATGGAAGTTGTTAAGGCAAGCCCATTGAAGAGCGTAATAGCCATTCCCATCGGGAACGGTAACGGAGGCACCGTCATGTTCGACGAAATTCCTCAATTTTTGTAAGTCACCGTAGGTGGAGGCAGTGTAGACGTCGGTAATGGGAGGCTGCTGGTAAGTTTCGTTGGGTTTGGAGTCCGACGATGTTACCACCTCGATCTCCGACGACGCCATTTGGGGTTTGGATTCGGGTTTTTGTCAGCTAAACCTAAACGATGCGGATTCCATTGAGATTGCGGGAAAAAAAAAATAGAAGAATTAGGGCTTGAAAGGGTCAAGATTGGAGTGCGAATCAAAATTGGAGGAATTGGAGTTGGAATTGACGATTTGTTTTTTGGTTGTCTGAGAAATCAAAGGAGAGAGAATCTTGTCCTGTCGAGTTGGGTTAGGATGTTTCAGAAGCTTCTCCGCGCAATGACGGCTAGCCGCCCCCAATTTGCCAAAAACTTCCAAATTCAACTTCTTCCTTTTTTCTCTTTTTCTCTTCTTTTCCTTTTGTATTTGTACCTAATAATAATAATAATAATTAACAAATTCCTTTTGGTAAATATTCATATACATATACAATTCTTTTAATGTGAAATTGAATAATAATTAAAAATTATTAAATAATTTGATATAATTGATTTTATTATTTAAGAATTTTAAATATTAATTTTATACAAATAAGAGTACTCTTATAATTGATTTTATTATTATTATTATTGAGTATATATATATATATATATATATATATATATATATAAGAATTTAATGAATAAATTTATCATTATTTTTATCTAAAAATACAAAAAATTATGGTATAATATTATTATGTAATTAATAATAATAATAATAATAATAATAAATAAATAAATAAATTTATTAGAGATTATTTTACAAGAAATTCAAAGTTAAAACTGTTTGATATTTTGGTATTTAATATAATCAAAAGATGTACTATTTTAAAAAATATGTATTTAATATAAATCTAAATTAAAATATTTTTTTTAATACATATTTTTAATATAAATATATATTTTTTTTATATATAGGACATCTTTTGATTATATTAAATATAAAAATATTAAATAATTTTAATTTTAAATTTTTTGTAAAATAAATTCTAATAATTTTATTATTATTATTATTATTATTATTGAGTTACTATATATATATAAGAATTTAATAAATAAATTTATCATTATTTTTGTCCGAAAAATAAAAAAAAATAGTATAATATTATTGTGCAATTAATAATAATAATAATTTTATTTTATTTTTGGATGGGAGACTATTATGTCTAACAGAGAGAAACGTTGGGGATTGATTTGTATATTAGTTTTTTTTGGACTAAAATGTCCGTTTTTAAAATTTTTGGAGACTGATTTAGTAATTATTCTGTCGGAAAATGAACTGACACTGATTTGTCTGCCGAATAAAACCTTAGAGATTGATTTGTGTATTAAATTTTTTTTAATGAATCAGAAGAAGTACCGAGTCTCACACTGATCGGAACTGAGTTTATTATGGCAGCCGTCACTACAAGAGCTATAACCATGGCTGCCACCAGCTGCAGCTCCAGATTCATAACCAAAAGCCCATTACTGGTGAGGCACAAGCTTCTTGCTCAGAATGCTCTCAACCTTCGTCGTTCCACTTCTAAGAAATCTTACACCTGCAGCGCCATCTACAACCCCGACGTTCTCGTCAAGGAGGAAGGCCAACCTCAGACCCTCGATTATAGGGTTTTCTTCCTTAACAAATCTGGCAAAAAGGTTCTTTTCCCATTCCTTTTTAACTTTGTTCCACAATTCGATTATTTTGTTCTATATCTGTTGTTTTGCAGTATTGTAATTTTCGGATATGGTTGAAACTAGAGAAATGTGATCCTGTGCCTTAACATCTTACTTTCATCCGTGACTCATTTTTGCATTTCATCGAACATTCTTTGATCAGTTGAAACCGTAGGAGAAAAGTAGTGGAAACCCTTTTTCCTTTATGAGAATTTTGCTGGAATGTTGGCATGTGGATCTAGTTTCTGTATTTTGACTTTTGACTGATCAAAATTAAGATGAGCATCTTTTGCTTTAGTTTGCTGTCTAGTATGTTACAAAGTCCAATTGAGCCTGAGTGATTCAGTTTTGTATACACATTGTGTGGGAGTACATGTACTATAAGAGTGTATTGGTGAGTTTCATTTTGGAGGAAAAGAGAGAGAAGGGAAAAGGTTTTGAAAGTAAATTAGACTACTATTACCCTCGCCCCCCCTTTCTCGCGTCCCTTCCCTCTCTTTCCCTTCTAAAATGAGAACTGTAATCTCACCTTAAGTGTTTGCTTTATTAAGGAGTTTGTTGTGGGATAGTGACAACCGATTTTGATGAACTTCAGATTTCAGAAGCTAGTTGAGATTAATGCCATTCATATGTGCTTCTTCTTGGCATCCTTTCCAACTTTTCTGTGTGTAATAAAGAAATCAAGGGCACGTGACATTGAACTGATAGGAATTAGGAAATGTGAAACATCTTGTATGACTAGATATGGAAAGAAGAATGTTGTAAGAATGAGTTGTATCCTTGTAACCACTGAAATGATTTAGTGAAAAATATGCAGGTTTCTCCTTGGCATGATATTCCATTGCGATTAGGTGATGGTGTCTTCAATTATATTGTTGAAATACCAAAAGAATCTAATGCAAAGATGGAGGTCGCAACTGATGAGCTATATACTCCCATAAAGCAGGATACCAAAAAGGGAAAGCTTCGATATTACCCGTAAGATTCAAATTTGGAGTGGTCTTTCTGTTTCAGTTACTGCATAATTTGGTGCTGGTATCCTAGACCTAAATAATCAAAAATTCTGTTGTTTAAAATTGGTCCAATCAGCTGGCACAGACCATGGAAATACCTATCAATATTTAGCAATTATAGCTCCTTCTCAACACCCCCCTTTTCTTTTCTTTTCTTTTTTTTTCATTTTCCTCATAAATTTAAGAGGTTAGCTTAATTTTAATATAAACCTCTTGTCCTCATCCCACTAAGACCTTTTGTAGTACTTTTACCTTTATTAATGGATCATTCGCATTCAAATGTCCTATGGGCTGTCTTCTTCACCAGTTGCTATTTATATATTTCTGTAAATCTATATAGGAGCTTCAACACCCATTCCCCACCTTTTATAATTAGCCCTGCTCCTAAGATGAAGCATATGTTTTTGCATACTCTGCAGCTATAATATACATTGGAACTATGGCTTACTTCCTCAAACCTGGGAAGACCCATCTTTTTCCAACTCCGATGTTGAAGGAGCATTTGGAGATAATGATCCAGGTAGTACATTACTTGCTATCATAAATTGGAGATTTTAACAAATATTTTTCTTAGTCCAAAACATGTAAAAATGTTTATCTGCAGTTGATGTGGTTGAGATTGGTGAACAACGGAGACAGATAGGTGAGGTTCTGAAGGTCAAACCCTTGGCTGCATTAGCCATGATTGACGAGGGAGAACTTGATTGGAAAATAGTTGCAATCTCATTAGATGATCCAAAAGCTTCTCTTGTGAATGATGTTGATGATGTTGAGAAGCATTTTCCTGTGAGTTCTACTGCTAAACTATGTCATGATTTATTTCTTAAGTTTCTTCTCTGTCATTTAGTTGTGTGCAACTGTAACGCAAAATTCCAAAATGTAAAGAGTTTTTGTCAGGATCTAACACAGTGATTGTCTTCAGGGCACACTCACTGCTATTAGGGACTGGTTCAGGGACTACAAGATACCCGATGGAAAGCCTGCTAATAAATTTGGTCTTGGCAACAAGGCAGTGAATAAGGTATTCCATTACTTGAATCACTTGGTGGTGCAAATAACCCTTAAAATTCTGTATACTTTCTTTGAGCTTCAAGTTAGCATTATAATATTTTCCTAAGTGAGCCAGTGGTAGTTGTTTGGGTACTCAATTTAGAAAATTACCTTCTCAACTGTATTTTTTCAAAAATAATGTTTTCATCAAGGACTACTATGTGCATATTCTAAGATTAGTATATGGGTCTGGCAAAATAAATCAGTAACATGAAAGATAAAAGTGCGACATGTAGTAACTGTAGCGTTGTCATAATCGATATACCATGGTAAATGCCCTGTTTTGGTCTAATTCTGTTATAAACTTAAATTTGGCAAACAGGATTATGCGCTTAAGGTAATCAAAGAGACTAATGAGTCATGGAGTAAACTTATCAAGAGATCAATTCCTGCAGGAGAGCTGTCATTGGTGTAAATGCATCGGGGGATTGCAGTTATTCAGTTACATTCTATACAGTTCGATGTATGAGTTTGCAATGCAAGCACTTCTATTTAGCGTCGTCCCCTTTATATCTGTTTCATATCAAATGCCGTTTTCACCAGGCGTTTGTTCAATATCAACCATCTAATGTATTCTACATTTTTCTTTTTGCCTTACTGTATTAATTTTTTGAATTTTAGTGAATAAGATAAATGGTTCTATCGTTCCATAATCAATAGTATGGCCGATTGTGAATGATGAAACAAACCATTGAATTGAATTAGGCTTGGAAGAAACGTATGACAAGATGATTATGTAGCAAGAATAAACATGACCACTGGATGCAAACTTTGCTGGCTAAGGCAAGAATATGATACCTTTTTCTTATTTTATTTTTTGGACATAAGAATATGATACCGTTTTTGAACAAGTTAAGTCCCGCATCGCCCAACACAATCAAATTTCTAGTAATCAAAATATATATAAGGCAACCTTGGTCAGCCTGTTAAACCACGGAGCTGTGCAGTGAGCACAGAACAAACTATTCTTTCGCCTTTTACTAAAGAATACCGTGTGCTCGCTGCAATTAGCAGCATACGCTAATTTTTTGAGAGGAACCTTCGTTTCGAGGGTTCCTACCCAAGTCTAGTGTAAACTTTTTTAAGTTTTAATTTAATTATCGTAGTTGTATAAAAGCATTATCCTTTTAAGCCGAAAACCCAAGTTTAGTTTAACTTTTTAAGTTTTAATTTAATTATGATAGTGGTATAAAGGCATTAGCATGCTAAGCAGAAGCAGATAATCATTACTAACAGCTTCATGGTATTTACATTTTCAACATGAGCGACAACCCTTTTTCCAAAAAGGAGACAGTGTGATTTTTTATCTTTGATTTTTTACTTTGTAAGTGGGACCAGAAATAAATAAGAGAGAGAATAATAAATAGTTAGATTAAGCACATATCATCCAGTTTTTTTTTTTTCACCGGATTCACTCCCCCTTTTTTGGACATTATTATACCTAAGATATAAATTGTGATTCTATCAAATGATAACTGGAAATTAAGGAAAGACATTAGCAGGTGCAGAGTTGAAGCGCTTGATCGAACGTGGTGTTGTCGGAAGCCGCTTTGGGAATGAGATTGCAGTTGAGAAGCCATGTAAGTGCTGAATCTTTGAAGCGTTTGAAAGTAGATGCAGATGGAGAAGAGAAGGGTGGTGGTGGGGTATGTGATTTGGCATTGTAGTGCGAGAGAAAGAGCATTGCGGCGGTAGGTGCCATGGAAAGGATGATGATGAAGCTAAAACCAACGTTGCGTTATTTATAATTTTATTTTATGTATGAAAACTCATTCTGTGGGCACTAATTATCAAAATATCCGAGGGGCCACTAAAACCATGGAAAACCAAGCCTGAGGCTGAAGGCCGCTGATTTCTTCTGCAACCTCTGTTTTAGTCTCATACCAATCCTGAGTGCTGATCTTTATTTTACACGTGCACTGATAAGTGATGGATGTCATTGGATGACCACCACCTTGCTTTTGTACATGGCAACTTCATGCTTGTATCTCATCTCATCAAATATATCATTTTTTATTTTTAAATTATATCTTATTATCTATTTATAGAAAAAGTAATTTTTCTAGTTATTATTTAAGATTCAGATCCAATATTTACCATCTTAACTAAATAGAGTCACTTAACATGGATTGGATGGAGAGAATGCTATTCCTTTATTTCAGCTAATGAAAAGCAAAAACATGCTTACATTAATTATTAAAGAGAAGCAAAAAAATAATAATGCTATATTACTATTTACACTTGCTACAACTATCACTGTGCCAAATAAATTGTGCTTCAATAGGAATGAAGTTAAAGAAAATTCATCATTGGGGTTTAGGAGGAGGTGGTGTTTCTCCACTCTTCTCTTCAACTGATGGTGTAGGAAGTGGTATTTCAGGAAATGGTTTTCCTCTAGTTTTCTCTTCTTCTACTGATGGTGTCGGAAGTGGTGTTTCTCCAGTTTTCTCTTCAGGCAATGGCTGAGGCTGAGACTGAGGTTGAGGCTGAAGCTGAGATTGAGGTTCACTATCTTCATTATACCTATCCACACTATGCATAAATATTCCTGCCACAATATCAAAGTTTTTTTTTGTTATTACACAAATTCGTATTCTTTGCCTACAAGACAAGCTAATGCTCATGTGGCCAACATGCATCCATCATTGATTTGATCATAGAATAATCATACGTATTGCTCTTTTTATAGTAATGATGAGTCAAACAAGTTGGCAATATGAGATGTTTGTAGCAAATCAAGAGAAAGTTGGCAAGATTGACTGACCTACAAACCATATAGCAGCTGCTGGAAAAAATATAGTTGATAGAATCAATGCGGTCGTTCTCCAGTTGTTGATACGATCCTGCATTACAAATATGCAAAGATAAACCACGAGAATAATGTTCATAACTGAAATGGGAAGAAGAAAAAGAAGGAAGAATTGTTGAATGCCTAAAAAAGACTAACCTGGAGAACTCCAACGAGAGGCGAGGAAGGTACATCGCCGAAGATATGTATGGCAACAGTGGACATTGCCATAGATAAGGGCCTCAAGCTTGGTTTGACACAATGGAGACATACATAATTCACAGGACCCTAAATATGTGCAATAATAGATCATTGAGAATGTAATAACATCTTAGTTCTCACCATGAATTTCAATGATCAGTCTAAACAGAAAATGAAAAATACCTGAGTTGCAAAAACAAGAAGTTCGCCAATAGCGAAAAGCGCGAGGAAGCCATACTGGCTTCTGAATAAGAAGGCACCAAAGCAAAATGCTCCACCAACCAATGTTGTCAGCGAGAGAAGCTGCAAACAAAAGTGGAACTCTGGTATGAAGGGCAAGCCACAAACAGGTATGAAGAAGTGCCAGAATCTCACCAACCTTAAATGCATTTGATAGGGAGTTAGTCATGAAATCAAGAGCAAAGCCTCCTGCTAATGTGCCCAATATTCCACATACAACTGTGATTCCTCCAAACATCATATCTGCATTAGTCTGCCAAGGTAAAATGTCCTTAGTTTAACAATAATCATACCAATAATATTATGGTTTAAGCTGTGTATTATCTTAAAATAACACAATCTATATCTCATTTATGCAAGCTAAAATTCACAGTAGAATTGTAGAAAGAAGCAACCGTGTCAATAAAATCGTAAACATACATGTGGTCATTAGACAAACGAAGTCTCACCATATGATATATGCTATAACCAGCTTTCGGGCCCCAATATGAGTAAGCACCTATAACAAAGTTGTATGCTATGTAACCTGCAAATATTCAAGTAATAAAACTGAATGAAGAGACAACACAAAACAAAATGACTCGTAAACTTAGGAGCTGTATAGTTTGAGATGATGGTGCTAAGGTCATAAGTGAGTAAAGTAAGGTGGTTATATAGCAGGCTTCTGACATGAACTTAACAACAATACTATTAAAGTTAAGGAAATAAGTTGATGCATTAGTAAACCAGTAAGCAGAACAAGTACCTAGAACAGTGACGACAAAAATCTTATCAAGCAAAAGTTCTTTCATATCTTGAAAAAATTGTGAGAACTGATCTGATATTGCGGGGGTTCCAGATTTTGACCTGAAATAAGATAAGAATCAACCAATTGTAATTTGAAATACATAATCAATGGCCACTATAGGAGCCAATTAATCATTAATTTACATTAAAGAAACAACTTTATAAATGGAGAATAAGTGTATTGTTCTCACTTGGAAGGTTCATGTGAGATTTTATCTCCAACCTCTGCACTCGAGGACACCGACTCATCTTTGCTATTTGAAGCCTCCACATCTATCCATCACATGAATGAAATGGTTTATGGAAAATTGAAGCAAGCCAAGAGAACAGAAACCTAAATTTTTATTGAAAAATAATAGGTGTGTACCACTTCTACTAGGTCTGCTCTGTGGACAGAACATTGTTTTTAATCTTAAGTTAGAGGAATGGTACTATATGAACTGAAATATATTATTAGAAAATGCATTAATGTTATCTCATATAGCACTACTCCAAAATATAATGGCACCTTGAACTCCTGGCACAACTGTGTCAGCGGCCAGCACCTTTGTTGAACCACCCGGAGCCATACCTGTATCAACAAGTAGAGTTCAGAACTTCAGAGATGTTAATTACATTAGAGAATGACATAATATCAATGCAAGACAAACATGCACCTTTCATTTGCAAAGGTTTCAAAGTGAACCCCAATATAGCAAATGGAAGCATTAAAGCAGCCTCCACCCAAAAAGCACAACGCCAACCAAAATGATTTCCAACCTGTTTATAAACAAAGGTAAAATCAAAGAGAGCAAGAAAATACACTGCTACAGAGAAAGGAGTTCATTTGTCATCCAAGTTTTTATTTATCTACAAGCCTAACATTTTACTTCTTTTTACTTTTTGTAACTGTACTTTTCATTCCCTTTTCAAAATTCAGAAAGAAAATTTTGTTTGTCATCCTAAATATAAAGTCATCTCCCTCATCATCTGTTTCTACTAGTATTTATTACTGGTATCAAAACCAAAGGAAACTTACCACGCCACCATAGACATACCCAATTGCATATCCTGCTGGTATACACATGTAAAATATTGCAAGCCACCTTGTTTTCTGATACACAAAACCAGTATAAGAAAAGATTTCTCCAGAAATAAAATAGTTAACACTGGAACTATCAAGAAGGAGGTTGAAGAAAACATTAGTCAGTTCATTTCAGTTCCATATTAGTATATCTATAAACCATTGAAATGAAATCAGGAAATTAGCCTAACATGCAATTGTCAAGATGAAAATAGCATTACATTTACCAGGTATTTATGACCCATTGAATAATGTACATGATACATTTACAGCAGAATTGTTGATGGTCATTCAATTGACTCAAAATCATCCAGAAGTATTGGTTCACAGTTCAATAACTAGAAATATATCAGGATATATGAGCATAATGGACAATGGAGTTATTCCCAGTCTGAGAACATCAGTCATCAGATTAATCCAAGAGAAAAGACAAACCTGAGCAGGTGGGGCACTGTCATCAATGAAAGGTGCTGCAAGACTTATAAATGAAGCTTCACCAACACCAACCAACCTATAGAGAATAACCAAAGCACAAGGGAACAAAAAAGACATCTTACAATTACTACTATTATAAGAACTCAATACAATAGAAGAAGCACTTACATGCGACAGACTGCAATGGACCAGAAATTAAAAGAAAAACCACATCCTAAGGCAGCAATAGTCCAAATTGACAATCCAACTCCAATAAGTCTAAATGGATTCACACTACAAAATATAATAATTATGTAAGGTTTAATATTTACAAAGTGATAGCACGATTATAAATATCATAATGATATGTGCATGTACATGACTGAAATGGTTAAATTTCACTTTCATGGGGAACAATCATAAGAATTGATAGGCTTTGATGAGTGCAATAGCTTTGTTTATAAATAAAGGACAACTTGGATTTCAATATAGTATATCAAGGATTTTTTAAAGTTTGGTCAGTTGTTCAGCTTTCAGAATTTTCATTCATAAAAATGAAATTTCTGAAGATATTTTAGGCTAAATAAAGCTGAACAAAATATCCCAACTAAGTAAAAATTAGTTTAAGATGTATAAAATACAAGAACAATGAACAAAAAATATTTAAAGCTTATGTGCTAAAAACTATAATATTATATAAACCAGCATATTAAGCTTTAACAACTATGCAACAATATGGAGAAAACTATTTCCAAAACAATAAAACAAATTACCTTTTTGCTAGAGATGCAAATATTGGAGAGGCTACGAGTAGTCCTACCATAAAAGTTGATGATAAAACTCCATCCTCGAAATTGCTCAAGTTGAAATCCCCCCTATTCATGCAAGGTTCGACATTAGAAAATTAAGTCCTGAAATTTTGGTACTTCATATTGAACAAATTGCATTACTAAAGGTAATGGCTTGGAAAAAAAAAAAGGTTTTGCACCATGATCTCAATTCCTGTCTCACTTATATCATAGTAACTAAACTTAATCTTGCAATAGTGATTTTTGCCTATTTCAATCGAAAAAAGAGTCCAATTTCTTTTCTGTTATTCAAGGTCAACCATATAAAGGCAACCAACGCAATTTGAACCCTTGACGAAATCCTCTATTCTTGCCTTGAAACAGGAGGAGGGCATGAAACATTCATAAATTGGGTTTTCTTTGTCATGCATTAAAAACATATCCTTTGAAGACACACTCTTAGAAATAAACCCATAAGAGCTAAGAGAAGCATATCATACTGTATTCCAGTTCCAGACGAGCAGGTACCATTGGTGCAAGTTCCTCTGCTTCCATTAACACCATTGCTTGCTATTGCTCCTCGGTCCAAATAGTTTATCAAACTCATAATACAAAACATAGCAAGTAACCTGCAGAATAGAACAGTACAAAATATATTCAGAATTTCCAAATGCACAAAAACCCGTTGGATTGTCAAGTTTCAACTTAATCTACATCCACAATTGATCAAATAAGATGTACTTCCAAGCACACAACGTATTATGCTAAACCAAAAAACAAAAATAATAAAAAACAGTATTCCCACGAAAATTAAATAAAAGACTCAGACTTGCTACCCGTCCTCCAAATCCAACACATACCCAAATTCAAAATTGCAAAAAAGAACCCAACTTTTGCCCCAGAAGCACACTTTTCTTTTTCAGCTCAGATCTATGAAGCAAAAGCAAGTGAGAGGGTTGAAAAGAAAAAAAAATTACATCTTTGGTGTCAACCATGAAGTTGAAGGAATGGTGGTCGAATTTGTTGACATGTCTGTTTCCACGGAAGGCCTTGTCTCCGTTTTGGCCTCAGCAGTGTTAGAAGAAGAAGAAGAAGAAGAAGAAGGTGGAGGTTCAGCCTTTGCTTCATGTTCATGTGACGCCATCATATTATTATCAAATTTAATAATACATACTTTTGACAGTGACCCCCTTTTTTTTTGTTAAAAAATAGACAAAAATAATTAAAAATTTGAAAGAAAGAGGCCTTGTTTCTCTGAGCTCTGTTCTTCTTCTTCTTCTTTGATTCCTTCACTTTCTAGTTTCATCAAACAATGTGATTGGGATGAACTGATTCAATGATTATGCTGCTTTTTGAATTTTGGGCTTGTGTATTTCTTAACAGAATTTGCTGATAAATAGGAATTTGAAGAAATCCTTTTATTTATTTATTTTTTAATATAGTTCGTTAGGATTAGTTATTTCATATTTGTTTATTTATATGTGCTTGTTACTCAGCTGATTATGCTCTCTGGCTTTGCTTCTTCCAATCAGTGTAGATTTTATTGGGTGACAACTAAATTTATCTGTTTCTTATGCTTTTTCTAATTCCTTATCTTACGCATCATCACTTCTTCTGTTTTTCAATCTGACTTATTTTCACTGTTTCTCAATTCAATCTTCTTAGTACTTAGTATCATATTTTTCTTACCAACAGTATCTCCTATCTTTTGGATTTATCTAGTATATATTATTATGAATAAAAATTTTTAATTTTTTTCTTTTAATAAATATAGTAAATGCATTAAAAACTTAAATTGCACATATTTTTCATAAAAAAATTAATTAATAATTTTTAATATGTATTCTTAAATGATATTTGCTAAACTTACAGTATTTTTTAGCTTACGATGAAGATCTTGTGACTTGTGAGTTTTTGTGCCGAAAAAAATAAAACTCGTGCTTTGGAATTTGGGGTTTATACTGTGGCTTGTTATTTTAATATTTCTCTATAGATTTATTTTTCACGAGAGATTTTAATTGTGAGTAAACAGAATCTGTCGCTGTTTAAGCTTGTTATTCTTCTTATGTAAAGAAATTCACGTGTAGTTCTTCTATTTAAAGAAAGAAAAAATTCGAATTATTGACAATAATGGCGATGTCATATGATGGTAAGATTAGAATTGTAACTTAACTAGTAATGTCATGAACGGGTCCCATGAAATTGACACTAAACATAATAATGTTCTTATAATAATCTAATAATTAATTAATAATATAATAATTAGATTACAATGACAATAATTAAAGAAGAAGTTGACGTGGATTGAAGATAACGATTGAACTTTGAAGCGATGTCAAAGTAAAGATGTAATTATAGGGTCAAAATCGTAGTTTTACTTTTACTTCAAATGTTTATTCTCTGAAAATTTTACTTGATCTTAAGTATAATTTTTTTTTCTATTAATCAGATATGTTAGACTCTACTTTATCAACCAATGACCATGATTTAAAATTAACATGTTTAAGTGAATTTCTTGTTTAACATACTGGACGAATTTCAAGTAAAATCTCCCATGGCAACTTACTTTTGAGACAAACATAGTTAAATGAAAAATTAATTCTCCATTGGCGACTTTGACAAAACCAATTAAAACATAAAATGCACACCTGTGGGTCTTAAAGCATTTTTATCTCTCTTCTTTTTTTCTTATTTTTTTTAAAACCTATATCTAGTTTTAATACATGGTAAACATAAAAATATGTTGCGCTAAACTCGGTATCTATATACATAGATTACTAGGTGGCCAATAACATACAAGACTGTGTACCTTAGTGAAGGAGAGGGATATAATTTGCATGGTGTTATGTTACTATATTATATACACTTGGCTCTTACCAAAGAATTAAATTGAGCATCTCTTTTGGAATAATGATGTTCTAAAAGCTTTGTTGAAATGATAAGTTTCCTATACATAAATTGTTAGCTCTGCAGTAAAATTATAAAAATGACAACTTGCTGAAATATTTCAGTAAGTTATATGGTTAGAGCCTTAAAGGAGCAAAATTAATGGGAAGGGAAGGTCACCTAACATAACATTGTTAGGGTTCCTCCATGGCATTATGGGAAGAGATTGATGATGTGTCCACCATTGCATCTTTGGAACCAACCATTGAGATTTGATCTTCAGTGCCTTGTTTCCCATTTAGAGCACCATTTCCTTGTGAATTCACAGCTTGTCTTAGCTCATAATCTTGTTCTTCAGCAACCACTTCCTCTTGAATTGTACCCAATGAAGCTTGATCTTTCAGGTGCATTTCTGATGGTTCGTGTTCCGGTGAAGCTGTTGGTACGCCTGCCTCCATCAAGTCAGAAACTCTCACCTTACAATGTACACACATCAGTTTATTATAGCACAATATAACAGATTCATATTAGATATTAAAATAAGGAAGATCATATTTACACAAGGAGAATGGTGAATGGAGCGAAAGTCACATGAAATATAGTATCACAGAAAACTTCAATTTCCTTGAAAGTTGATCAAGAAACGGAATTTTCATGTCAAGAGCTACCTAATCAAAGACATGCAACAATTTATGAATCCTCCCACCACTTGCTTTGCCCAAACATTTTTCTAATGCAATGTTAAAAAGAAACATCAGAACAATCTAAGGCTATATGTCACAACACCATAACCATGAAGATGATCACCGAGCATTTATTGAATATTATGTAACTACAATTAATGTTTCGTTGATTTTGAAGTACCTGTAGCGGTTTCATAATATCTAGGTCTCGATCGGATAAACCAACTGCTTCTTGAGCTTGTAGCTCCATGGAATCCCTAATAAGCTGGCTTAGGAATACTACATCATCAGACATAACACCAAGGCCTTTTAGAAGCTTGGAACCCAGCTGTAAGCTAGTCTGCAAGAATGAATTCGATTTAGCTGCAATTTCCAACTAATTACTAACCAGTAGCTATTAAAAGCTCCAACCATAAGGAGAAGATAGAAATTTTGTCAGTACCTCTGCATTTTCCATAATGGCATCTGTTGCACCAGCTTTCTTCAAATCTAAAAGATGCTTGAGATCTTGAGCTCTTGCATATATTGGAATCTGAGGAATTTCATCATACAGTAAGGAATTACCAATTATACAGAAGTGAGATGAGAACAAAATATTGGGGTCTATCATAAGATAGTGTGTGAAACAGAGAGGGTATGCTGTATGCAAGAGATTTCCAATTAGACATAAAGTGATCTTATTTATTCTTCATAATCATAAGATAAATACTGGGGTTCATCACCACTCTTTGTAAACAAAATAAAACAAAGGTATTCAATTCATAGCTTCTGCTTGAAACTCATGAATATCTTTCTCTTATGCATATGCATGCTTTGCCGCATAACACAGTGAGATACGAGATTGGGCTTGCAGTGAGGTTAGGAATGGAAAGTATATTATTACCGCGGGAAAAGACAATCGCAACCTTTGAACAGCTTCAATTGTCCTCTTCTTGCCAGTGTACATAATCATGATAGCTTTAGGAGAAGAGATACCAGCAGATTGAAGAACAGCTGGACGTGATCCGTCTCCATAAAGAATAGGAAAACCAAGTTTTTGAGCTTCCTGCTCAATGGTTGACGATAGAAGAACAAATTAAACAAATGGTGGATAAGAGAGATTCCAATATGAAGGGTAAGAAAATGCAAGAATGCTTTCATTCTCTCAATAGAACAAAAGAAAAGAAAAGAAAATGCTAAAATCATAGAGATTCTAAATGATTAATCAGCCATTTATTGGAATTGCTTTACTCTGATTCTCTTTTAAAAGACAACTGCCACTGGGTGCAGATATAAACTGAAAAATTTTACATATAGAGAAACTTGTTATTATGTTCCGTGCCTCAAGTAAGAAGTAAGAAGGAATTTCCCAGGCCAAAATGCAATTCCCCGTGGCCAAACCAAAAATATCCAAAACACCAGAAATCTACTAAAATTTTAAAACAGCTCCTCAGAAAAAGGAGAAGGGAAAAAAAAAAAAAAAAAAACCCGTACATATACTGGTAGACAATGCCATGCACAGCTCTTAAAATACACTGACCTTTACTACTGTCGGGTTAAGATCAAAAACCACATAAGGCCATCCTACTGAAACACTGTCTACTCCTGAAGCAAATGGACTGCCCAGGAAATTTGCAAGGACCTTTATATCAGGAGCAAAGGGAGAAAGTTTAGATATGAGCAATATTAATATAAATGACAGGTTGTTGCAATATATTGATTGACCTACCTGACCCATTTGTCCAAATCCAAGGATAACAACAGGTTCACTGACATTGTAGTTAACCTTCTCAGAAGCTTTCTGCAAGTAACTTAGTACTCAGCCAGTGTACAGTAGAACTTGATATGAAATCAAATGACATAAAACTTCCACTTATATATCTTTAAGAAAGTTATAATTTATTATTTATATCTCAAAATTTCTTATATAGTGTCCTTTTATAATGTCGTTGATGCATGAAATCATCAGAGCATAAAATTTTTATGAAAAGGACCTGGTCCGCATTATTAGGCTTCTAAGACAATATGTGAATTTTCTTCAACATATTTTCTTATGTAAGATATATAATTTTGTTTCTTTAGTAAAAGAAAATACAATATCTTATAATTCTTATATGTTACATTTTATTTTAAAAGCATTTGTAATCCACAACTTAACAATCCTTACATGCATGCATATTGTGGATGTGCACATAACTTCAAAAATTATAAATCTTATGAGAAAGGCATACATTCTCAGTATTAGATTTTTCTTCAATAAAACTAGCAGCCCTTCTTCCAGCCTCATTCAGAAATGGGGTTAATGCCATTGACAATACAACAACAATTATGAGCAGCTTGTTAAGCTCAAGCGGAAGCACCCCAAGCCTGCTTGCAAGAAGCCATAAATTTTATTATTAAAGACGAACTTATTTTCTCACTCAAATAAAACCATTGCAATAGGTTAAATAAGTAGTTACCTATTTGCTAAAGAGAAAACTACAAATCCAAATTCGCCTCCTTGGGAGAGCAACAACCCTATTCTCACACTTTCTTGTAAAGTAAGTCCAACACGAGGACCAATCGCTGTTATGATCAATGTCTTGATAGTAATTAAACCTGCCAACAGTGAAAGTACATTTGGCCACTCTCGAAAAAGGAGCTGCAACAAAAGAAAAATCATGATAAATATACATGGAAAAACATACTTCCATTTGTAATTTCACAGGGGAACATATAATAATACAAAGTTATAAAGAATATAAGCGCCTAAATTCATAAATCTAACAACACCATAATTAATTATATATTATAATTTCATGTATCTAGTTGTATGTAAACAGTTAAACTACTAAGATTATACATTAGGGTGTGTGGGTGTGATAATGCATGTGTATCCTCTCTTTGCGAAACCCTAGGGGAATTACTCAGGTATATCAAGAGCAAACTTTCATTATGTTGTGGTTCATTAGAATGTAAAATCATAGGTGATGAAATTTTTGTCTAATGAATAGATGTGTTCAAAAAATTCAGTTTAACCAAACTGAACTGAAACTAAACAAAACCATTTTAAATAAACCAGTTTTTTAAACCAAAAAAAAAAAAAAAAAAAAAAACCACGAATGTTTTATAGAAACAAATTTATTAAAATCCACAATAATATATAGTTCGATGAACCAGATAACTAAAGCTTTCATGCATGCCTAGATACAAAAGTCCACGTAATAAATACTCCTTTCTAAACTACAAAATAATTATCGCACGTGTAGCACAAATAATTATAGAACCTGCATGTCAATTGAAGTTCCCGTAGTTACGAAAAATAACCCAAGAAGCAAGCCTCTAAATGGTCTTATATCTGCTTCAATCTGGGTTCTGAAATTTGTCTCAGCTAAGATTGCTCCAGCCAAAAATGCTCCAAGCTGCATTATGACATTGCATACAATTATCAAGCAGATATCAAAATTTAATGGCTCTCCACTATCACACAATGAAGTGAATCAACTGAAAAGTAAGATGCTAATATGCTATAAATTGTAAAGTAGCGGACCGTATCACTGAAGCCCAAATTCTGTGTGCCTAGTGAAATCCCAGCAACGGTCAGCAAGCAAAGAGCAACAAAAGCCTCTGAGCTCCTTGAATCGGCAACAACCTGAATTAACCAACAGTTTAGGATAAGAACACATAAAAAAAATAGTATGGGCACAATTTTTATTTTGGATAAGATGCCTTAAGTATATCTTCCATACAGACCTCGAAAACTCTTCTGAGAATGTACTTTGCCCCAAGAGAAAGCAGACCCAATCCACCTAATGCCTTTAAACTTTCTTGAGCAAGCATGGGCCAAAGACTTTCCTCAGACATATTCTTGAATAATAAAAAAAAAAAAGAAAGAATAGTATGAACAACCGAATCAATGCATAACAGATAGATTTTGTTTACAGTGTACACCTCACCTGGGTCTCTAGTATTGGAAGAATGACTAAAAGAGGAACAACAGCTAAGTCCTGGAGATATCAAGCAGAAAAGAAGACAAGGTTAGTTACATCAGAACTTTTCTTTACTGATACATTCTTGTCGATCTTCTATGGTCTATCAGCAGATATAACAGGATAGCTAATATACATCAAATATTTCTAATGACCACATTATTTTTGGATATCAATAACTTCATATTTGGAAGATGAAGACAGTGCAAGTCAAACAAAGTGTAAAGACAAGAACCTGCAAAAGAAGTATTCCCAGAGTTGCCGAACCAAATCTTGTGGGAAGCTCACCTTTCTCAGCAAGGAGCTACATAAACACATATATATGTTTGATAAGCTACATTATCCATAATGAGAGTTACAAACAACACACATTTTGTCAAAACAATGTGGTGAAATTAATCAAAATCACAAATACCTGAAGAACAAAAGCAGATGATGATAAAGAAAGAGCAGCACCAATCACTACAGCTTCATCAATGCTTCTGATGTTCACCTATGGATATGATCTCCACAATAAATTAATAAAATAAAATGACAGGCTACTCTAGTAACTCAATTCTACATTATTCTTTGCTAACAAAAAAAATCCTAATGCTTAAGCAGTCAGGTATAGGTTCATAAAATGGTTTTTAAACTGAATCTCTCCCATAATATGCATCCTTGAGGATTGATGAATGGACAAAGCACATATTCACTTAACATTGTGCCAAAACTATAACTTAGAATAAAGGATAAGGTAAAATTGACGCCCACAATTGCATTATTTACAAAATTATGATAACTGAAGTAAATAAGCAGAAAAAGATAAATAGTTATAGACAGAATTCTCACTAGATCAGGCCTTGAGTGGAAAAGGAATTCCAAAATTTTCGTTCCAACAGCCCCATTTGGTGGAAGTTCAAAAGCAGTAAATGCTAAAGTACATAGTACAACCTTCAAAAGTGTATAAATAATTAGAATAAGTAAAAGAAGGCCAAAACATAATTTCATAAATGTTAAAGAAAAAATAACACTTTCTTTACAAGCAATTGTAAATAATGCATAAGTAAACAAATAAATAAATAGCAAAAGGCATCATGCTTGTTTCAGTTATAATTTTAAAAATAAAGATTAAGATATTTTCTTTTGATTCCCATTTGGATCATAGACATTATACCTGAGCCAATCCCATCCCAAAGGCATATTTTGCAAGAGCTTTAAGACGTGCAAGTGAAAGCTCTAAACCCATCTCAAATAGCTGAAACAAAACTAGCATATGTCAGACTGATAACATGCTAAATTATAGTGCATATTTCAGAGTTCAAAAGAATTGCAAAATGATAGCAATAGCGACGACAACAAAAAGAGTAGCAGGAACGGCACCTTTGCTGAGATTTATCTTACCAAGAAAAGAATCCCCCATTCAGACAAAATTTTAACATCTGTAAGGTTTCTAATTAAACCAAACTGATTGAGTACCACCCCAGCAAAGAAGAAACCAAGTATCTGCAAATGAGAATCATTGAATTTCTTTCAATTATGAATACAGGACAGTCAAATGGATAAAAATAATTCCACACTTATATGCATGTGAATTTATACAAGCATCTTTAAAAATTTTAAATAGCTTTAGATATAACTTATTTTCCTTATTCAAAATAAATCTAAACAAGTGTCTGCATTACATCCATCAGTTTCAAATTTAACTATTCTACAAATTAGAAAATTTCAAGGCATAGAATGATAATCACAACTTCATACTACATTAAAGCTCACTTCAAATGATAATTGACATAATATGATACTGATAGCTGATGAGAATCATATTGATACATGAACAGAATGTCATCTGATAACCAACACAGAGGAGGGTTATGTGATAATGATTTTGCTTATTGAGGTATGAAGTTAATCATAATTTTGAAGAGCACAATATATTACCGAAAAGATAAAATATCAAGTATTTCTTACAGGACTGGTTTTAACTGATTTGAGTGTGGGTACAATTAAGACAGTCACAGCCAAGAAAGTAAGAGTATCCAATCCTAAATCGTTGATGACTTCAACAGCACCAGCAACATCATATGCTACATTTGTCTGCAGTCTTTGCCAACGCGATGGACTATACTTAAATGAATAGAATCCCTTACTTCCGGAAAACAATGGTACAGAGAGAGGCTTGCTGTTAAAGAAACCTTCTGAGAAAGAACTCCTGTTAACTATCCCATGACTAGCACAGCGTGGTTGCGGCGTGACTTGCTTGCTGACTGAATAAAACATGAACACAGAACTTCTACATATGCGTGAAAGAACATGAGAACATCCTGGACTCTTCTGCTTAGTAAGGTCATATCCCTGCAAGAAAACTCTTTAAATCAGATTATACAATAACATGACACTTCCAGCTTAGCATAATGTATAGTTTGTTTTTCGAGTAAAACAGTGAAATCAACAGAGCAATTGAAGAAACACTATATAGTGATTCCCTCGATGCAAGTTTAAACATGTTGAATTGCCATTTCTTTTCTTGATTCCAAAAATCACAATCCAAGTGAAGAAATGTAAGAACGTTACCTTAAAGCTTTGGCAATAAGCTAGAGATTCCAACATAGCGGTAGTTGGTTACGAAGAAGCAAAAGAACACAACTTGGAGAAGCGCATTTGCATTATTTGTTTGATATTCTGGTCACAGACACCCAGATAGAAGTTGAGAGGAAAACAACATAAAATGAAATTAAAAAAAAAAAATAGAGGTGGATAAGTGAGCACGTACACGTAAGAAAGGGGAAAGTAATTTGGATTTTGGATTAAAGTGCGAGTGATAATGCGTGTGTGTGCAGCGCAACAGATGACCACCACAACTAATATTCAACTGCCGTCCCATTCGTGGTTCACAATAAATGCTCAGATTTTTCTCAGCCCACATACTCAATCTCCAGCCTCCACGTGGCAAATGTTCCTATTTGTTAAAAAAGTAATTTTAATAATCTTTATAATTTTTGGAGCACAATAACATTTTGTCTCATATAAAATAATTACCTTTTACATTATCCACGTGAATAGTCATCTAAAAATACGGGTGTGATTGTACGACTGTGTGTAAAAGGCTTTACACTGCCAGTGCATTAAAATCATCAAAATTACCAGAACAATGAAAGATAGGATGTAATTGGTATTTTGTCTTTCTTTTTGCTAGAAGACTAACGAGATGCATTACCTTCCCCTTGAATGTGCTTTAATGCTTCATGCCTTTATGCATGTTCCTTCATTTGTCACTGATGGTTAGCAATTCCATACACACAATTCATACAGCACAATATTACAACATTCTTAGTCTTAGCATCAGAACTTTCTTATATTGAACATAAACTCAGGATCCATACTACAATCACATAATAGCAATACAAGAATCCAGTACCATTACAGCATGGGAAACACAGGTTACCACTCCATTATCCGTCTTCATTTCAGTGACATAATTATTCCAGCATATCCATAATTCCACATAGTAGAGTTCATTACAAAGACTAAGAATTAGCAGGCACAAACTTCAGTGAAATGCTGTTGACACAATGGCGTTCATCGGTGGGTGTTGGAAATCCTTCGCCTTTAAAGACGTGACCAAGATGCCCTCCACAAGCAGCGCATGTTATTTCAATCCTCCTTCCATCAGGGTCCGGCTGGTGACACAATACATTTTTATCAACTTGTGATTGTAACTCACATTGCCGATGGAGTTTTAATAGTAACATCTAGTACAAAGTGGTGCAGACAAGTCAACATAAGAACAAAGTAAACTCACAGTGCGGTTTATGGCTCCAGGAAGGCCCTCAAAGAAAGCTGGCCAACCGCAACCAGAATTGAATTTTGTAGTGGATTTGTAGAGAGGAGTCCCGCAACCTGCGCAGTTGTACACTCCCTCGCCAAAGAACTTGTCATATTCTCCTGTTCCAGGATACCTGGAAAATGCAAACAATATTTTCTTTTCAGCACGAAAGCAAATCCCCATCTTGAGTATTCTAAGATATCATAATTAATTGTTCATTCAGGTTTATTATGAACTGAACCTTCTATGAATCATTTCCTTACCATCTGTTTTTCTCAGTATCTGTTATCAGAATTCATAAATATTTGTATAGGACACACTACGTCTTTTAGGATGATCATTAACATATTAAGGAATACTTCGACTAGCTGCTGTGATCAAACAACCTAATCAGCATACTTTTGTCTTGAGAATAGTTTAATTTCAATGTATCCCTTAATTAGGCAATAATACCCAAGTAATCCTCATCTTCTTCATGAGCTGCTTCTTTAAGATGATTCAAGTTTTTCATACTGATAATAAAGGTTGTAATGCTCTGTATATGCAATGAAGCAATAAGTAAGAGAGTTAATAGGTGACTGTTAATTTTTATTTAAAAAAATAAAGAAAAAAAATCCATTGCTGGATAAAGGAAGAAAAGATAAAATTGACAACAATTTTGATGAATTTATGCAAAGAAATCAACACCAGTTGGCATGGTTAGATATCAATTATCATACACCTCCTGTTACTAACTCAAGTAAAAGCATTTAGTCTAAATTTCAGGTTAAATCGTGAAACAACAAGAACAGACTTCTTTGTCGCCATCAGTTAAGGCACACTTACATCCTCCATACATAAAACACAGAACTAACTGAAAATCAGGTATCAAGTTCTGAAGATAAAAGATTATTTTACTCAATTGTGTTTACCGTAGTACACGGGTCATAACATTGAGAAAAAAATTTTTTTTTTTCTTGATTCCTATTTTGAGTATCTTCACAGCTCAAAATGAAAAATATTCATCGTTACTACTCAAGTCGCCAAAAAAAAAAAATCATCATTACTACTCCAAAACTGTCCATTAAATTTGAAACTTTTATATCTACCAACTCAGGTAAAAATGCTCACATGAACTAAGCTTTTTAACACAAATTTTCATACAGACAAAACATCAAACACAGCGAAGTGGGTAGAGAGAAAGAATGTCATACTCGGTGCCCTTTTGCCTGAGGATCCGAAACTGTTCAGGGGAGAGAATGGCGCGCCACTCTTCTTCCGATTTCTGGACCGACCCAGGCGCATGTGAAGCCATGGCAACAACCCCAGCACGCAAACGGCGCCTCTGTTGCTGGTGAATTGAAAAGGCAGGAGTAACGGTTTTGGATGGGAGAAGTCTGAAGAGAGAGGTGGGAGGAGAATGAAGGGGTTGAAGGAGGTGGGAGATAATCGGTTTGGTGTTGGAAGAAGAAAGAGAGAGAGGTGTGGTTCTAAGAATATTGTTGAAGCTCATGATCTTGTTCATTCATGTGTCACCTAAACAACCACGGACCTCCATGGACAATACTTGCTATTGCAATGAAATTCAATGGCCCTACCTACACTCTAGAGAATTTATTTTTTTAATCTCTATTTTTTTTTTCATTTTTTTTTTTGCATTATATGGTAGTTAACTGAATAGCCCACTAATATATAGAAACAAAAAATGTATATTTACTTGAGTATCCGGTTGATACAACAAAGTTTGAAAGTAATTTCTTTTACCACAAAAAAAAAGTTTTAAAGTAATTTCTTGGAACATAAGAAGAAGTCCAATGACTAAAATAGAAAGTTTACGAAACAACTAGAATATCAGTCCATTTCTGTCAATTATATTGGGTCACAAAAAAAAGTCCAATAACACAAAAAAAATATTTTTCAAAAAATTATCACACATCTCTCCTTCTTCTCCCACTTTCATTAGTGTTATCTTTCTCTTTCTCTCCCACCCCAACACCCTCCATCGTGATTCACAGCACCATCGACTGTCGTCTTCCCTCCATTGTAACACGCAACCTCCTGCCATCGTAGCTCCCCCACTCGTGACGCACAGCACCTTTAACCATTGTGGCTCCCTCCTCGCATTGTATATTTCAGTCAAATGCTGCAGCTCTCTCTGTCCCGACATACTACAGCTCCCTCCCTCGCAACGCGCCGCTCGGCCGATCACCACAGCTCCTTCTTCATGTCACGCATCCCTGCTGATTCACAGTGTCGTTACCGCCACAACTCCCTCCGTCCCAACATACTGTGGCTCCCTCCTTCGCGTCGCGCATCCTGATGATTCGTAGCGTCGCCGATCACCGCAATGCTTGTCGCAACGCGTTTCTTTTTTTGTTTTTTTTCTTTAACTATTTTTTCGGATTTTTTTATGTGGTTTTAAATTTTTTTTTTATGATTTTTTATGTAGATTATTGGATATTTCTTTCTTAAGTTTTGGGATGTTTCTTTTGGGGGTGTGCTTATGTTTTGTTTTGTTTTTAACTGTTTTTTAGATGGTTTTTTTTATTAATAGATGTTTTTTTATATGGTATTGGATTTTTTTAAGTAAATAGGTAATTTGTTTTATGTGGGATATTGAATTTTTTTTTATATTTTGATTTTTTTTCGTGAAAAAAATAAATGACCCATGTTTCTTAATTTGTTATCTAGCGAGATTGTTTCTAAAATTAATACTATGTGTTCATACCCTGACCCAACGATAAGGCCTAGGTACAAATAAAAGGCCCAATCCGAAGGGTTGAGCCTCACCTAGCACCGACCTTCCTCCTGGGAAGTCGGTTCTTATTACGACTTATCCTAAAGAAGTCGGGGACGAGGTTTAGCTGGCAGATAATCACTCGTTTAAATGAGTAACTGCCCCTAGAATCTCTCTAACCACTTCCAGGAGCCATATCTCAACCTCCCTAAGATAAAGGGACGGTTATCACCCTAAAAAAGTGGCACTACTTCAACGGTGGTTATTGGTTCACCACTATAAATACACTGACACCTCTCAGGTATCTCTAAGTCCCAATACTCTTTAGACCTGCTCACACCCTTGCTGACTTAGGCATCAGAGTGTCTTTGCAGGTACCACCCCCCATTCGTTCATACTCACAAGTCGGACGGAGGCCCTCAAGGCGCAGACCCGCTCAAAGGCTTCCTTCCTCAGACGATTGGGCCAACCCAGTGAGTCCAGCCCAATAATCTCCGGTTACCCATCGTAACATTGGCGCCGTTGCCGGAGAACCGAGAGATCAACTAGTGATGGCGGACAGATCCCCCGAAGAGGGTCATGTGGAATCAAATTCCGAACAAGAGAATCTGGATACCGGAAACAATGACGCAGACCTGACCCTCCACCAGGGAACCAACGATCAGCATAGAGAAGGTACCTCCGGAGTCAAAAATCCGAAGGTGAACTCCTCAGAAGGGCACGAATCGGAGAAGGACGGACAGTCCCATGCAACTGAACTTATGGAACTAGTCCACGTCCACCAAAGCCGCCTGAAACAATTGGAACAGGAGCGGGAGCGACAAAGGGAGACGGAAAAGAACCTAAAGGAGGAGATGGAACGACGAAAGGAGTTAGAAAGAAAACTCTTGAAGTTGGAATCCTCCCTCAAAGGTCGGAACTCCCGCGACGAGCGAGAAGAGTCGCCCCTAGGAGGGGAGGATCCCTTCAGCGAGGACATAATGAGGGCAAAGGTTCCGAGGAACTTTAAAAGCCCTGATATGGACCTCTATGACGGAACCACGGATCTAAAGCATCACTTAAGCAATTTCAAAAGTCGAATGTATCTGGCTGATGCTTCTGACGCTACGCAATGCAAAGCTTTCCCGACAACCTTGTCGAAAGCGGCGATGAAGTGGTTCGACAGCCTCCCTCCGAGGTCTGTCACCAGTTTTGAAGACCTCTCAAGGAAGTTTTAGATGAGGTTCTCTATCCAGAAGGACAAAGTAAAACATGCACCAAGCCTCCTGGGGATAAAGCAGGAGGTCGGAGAATCCTTACGAGCCTATATGGAAAGGTTCAACAAAGCATGTTTAGAAATCCAAGACCTGCCCACCGAGGCAGTCATAATGGGGTTAGTCAATGGGTTTAGGGAAGGTCCCTTCTCACAGTCCATATCTAAAAGACACCCCAGCTCCTTAAGTGATGTACAGGAAAGAGCTGAAAAATATATCAACATGGAAGAAAATGCTAGACTGAGAGATTCGAGTTGGCGACTTGGGCATTTCCCCTCAGCAAAAGAGAGGGAGAGGGAACCCAAGAAGAAGGAAGAACTTGGTCTTGATAAACCAAGGAAATATCACTCTTATACTCCTCTAAAGGTTTCCATAGTGGATGTATACAGAGAGATTTGCAATACTGAAAAGCTGCCACCTCCCAGGCCCATTAAAAATAAAAAAGGGGGGAGTCGCAGCAACTACTGTGAGTACCATAAAATATATGGTCACTCGACAAATGACTGTTACGACCTTAAAAATGTGATAGAAAAGCTGGCTAGAGAAGGCCGGCTCGACAGATATCTCATAGAAAGGTCGGACGGTCATGGGAAGAGAAAGCGAGACGATATGGATAAAAGAGACCCACCACCGCAGACTCCAGAGAGACATATCCATATGATCTCAGGAGGATTCGCGGGAGGGGGACTCACCAAGTCCTCTCGCAAAAGACATCTCAAGCGGGTCTACCAGGTCGGAGGAGAGTCTTCCGACCTCCCCACCATTTCATTCACAAGAGAAGATGGGCAAGGAATAATCCCTGGGCATGATGACCCAGTGGTAATTACTATGACCCTAGCCAATGCCCATCTCCACAGAACCCTAGTAGATCAAAGGAGCTCAGCGGACATCCTTTTCAAGCCCGCTTTTGACAAACTAGGGTTGGAGGAGAAAGAATTAAGAGCCTACCCCGACACTTTGTACGGACTAGGCGACACACCAATAAGACCGCTAGGATTTCTACCCCTACACAGTACCTTTGGAAAAGGGAAAAAATCCAAAACTCTGAGTATAGACTTCATAGTCATCGATGTAGGGTCAGCATATAATGCTTTGATCGGCAGAGCTACCCTTAATCGACTCGGAGCGGTGGTGTCAACTCCGCACCTTTGCATGAAATTTCCGACCCCAGCAGGAATAGCAACGGTGAGGGGAGATCAAAAGTTGGCAAGAAAGTGCTACAATGAAAGCCTGAACCTGAGGGAAAAAGGCAAAGAAGTCCACACCATAGAGTTCGGCGGTACAAGGGCCCGAGAAGAGCTGCGACCACAGCCGGGAGGAAAAACTGAAGAAATACAGGTCGGCAAAGAGGAAGGAAAAAACACCAACATAGGAGCCAACCTAGGGGAAACCCTAAAGCAAGGGTTGATTAAGCTCCTAAGAGATAATTCCGACCTCTTTGCCTGGAAAGCCTTTGACATGCCCGGGATAGACCC
Organism: Arachis ipaensis; assembly: GCF_059453495.1. Classification (NCBI taxonomy): domain Eukaryota; kingdom Viridiplantae; phylum Streptophyta; class Magnoliopsida; order Fabales; family Fabaceae; genus Arachis; species Arachis ipaensis. The sequence goes on from NC_142437.1 coordinate 122,385,619, forward strand.
CGAGCTTATGTTCCACAAGCTCTCGGTATACCCAGGGTCCTGACCTGTACAACAGAGAAGACGCAAGCTCGGCCCAGAACGAGCCCTAGCAGTGGAAGAGCAAGTGCAGGCACTCCTAGAAGCCGGCTTCATCAAAGAATTCAAATATCCAACATGGCTAGCAAATGTAGTTCTAGTCAAGAAGCAAAACGGCAAATGGAGAATGTGTGTCGACTATACCGACTTAAATAAGGCATGTCCCAAAGACCCTTACCCACTACCAAGTATTGATACCCTAGTAGACTCCAGCTCGGGATATCAATACTTTTCGTTCATGGATGCCTACTCGGGGTATAACCAAATTAAATCCCGATGTATGAGCCAGACCAGGAGAAAACATCATTCATCACGCCCAGAGCAAATTTTTGCTATGTGGTCATGCCATTTGGATTAAAAAATGCGGGAGCCACATACCAAAGGCTGATGAACAAAGTGTTTGCTCCCCACCTTGGGAGCTTAATGAAAGTTTATGTAGACGACATGCTGGTGAAAACCAAGAAAGAGGCCGACCTCTTAACAGACCTCTCGCAAGTATTTGACACCATAAGGTCACACGGGATGAGGCTAAATCCCACAAAGTGTACCTTCGCGGTGGAAGCTGGAAAATTTCTAGGGTTTATGCTGACACAAAGGGGGATCGAAGCAAATCCCGATAAGTGTAGAGCTATCCTGGAAATGAAAAGCCCGACTTGCTTAAGAGAGGTCCAGCAGCTAAACGGCCGACTTGCAGCCCTCTCCAGATTTTTGGCAGGATTAGCACTAAAATCCCTTCCACTGTTCTCCTTATTGAGAAAGGGATGTCAGTTCGAGTGGACTCCTGAATGTGAAGAGGCGTTCCAGGAGTTCAAAAGATTCTTGAGTCAACCTCCGGTTCTGACCCGACCTGTAGTTAGAGAAGACCTCGTCCTATACTTATCTGTAGCGGACAAGGCGGTCGCGTCAGCCCTGATAAGAGAAGACGAGGTCGGTCAGCATCCGGTGTATTTCATCAGTAAAGTTCTACAAGAACCCGAGCTAAGGTACCACAAACTAGAGAAGTTTGCCTACTCCTTAGTGGTAGCCTCACGAAGGCTACGGCCTTACTTTCAAGCTCATACAATAAGAGTCCGCACGAACCAACCCATGAAGCAAATCCTCCAAAAGACGGATATTGTAGGGAGAATGGTTCAATGGGCAATAGAGCTCTCCAAGTTCGACTTAAGGTATGAAACTCGGACGGCAATTAAAGCCCAATGCCTTACCGACTTCCTAGCAGAATGTGCAGGAGAGCAAGAGGAAAAGCCAACTTCATGGGAACTCTATGTAGATGGATCCTCAAATAAGACAGGAAGCAGTGCAGGCATAATATTAGTGGACGGAAGGGGAACCCAAATAGAGGTTTCCCTCAAATTTGAATTCCCAGCTTCAAATAATCAGGCAGAATATGAAGCCCTAATTGCTGGATTAAAGTTGGCAGAAGAAATCGGTGCAACAAAAGTGATGATATATAGCGATTCCCAAGTAGTGACCTCCCAGATAAACGGAGAGTATCAGGCAAAAGACCCAAATATGAAGAGATACTTGGAAAAAATTTTGGAGTACCTCGGGCGCTTTGCAGAAACCGAGGTCAAACACATAACTCGGGATCTCAATAGCAGAGCAGACGCCCTCTCCAAGTTAGCAAGTACCAAGCTAGGAGGGAATAATAGAAGCCTGATCCAGGAAACTCTCCAGGAACCTTCCGTGGTAAAAACAGAAGAAAGGCAAGTGGTCCTTGAGGTAACCGGATTAAACCTCGGATGGATGAACCCCTTGGTCGAATATATGAAATTCGACATCCTCCCCAAGGAGGAAAAAGAGGCTAAGAAAATTCGGAGGAAAGCACAACACTATACTCTGGTGAAAAATATTCTCTATAGAAGAGGGATATCAACACCATTGTTAAAGTGCGTACCGACCTCGAGAACCACCGAGGTATTAGAGGAGGTTCACAGTGGGATTTGCGGAAATCATCTCGGAGCCAGGTCGCTTGCCAGAAAAGTAATCCGAGCTGGATTCTATTGGCCGACCTTGCAGAGAGATGCCAAAGAATTTGTGAAAAAATGTCAACCATGCCAAATGCATGCAAATTTCCACGTGGCTCCCCCTGAAGAACTAATCAGTATAACTTTCCCATGGCCCTTTGCAAAATGGGGGATGGACCTGTTAGGCCCTTTCCCCCAGGCCCCGGGACAAGTCAAATTCTTGATTGTGGGAATAGACTACTTCACAAAATGGATAGAAGCAAAACCACTGGCTACCATCACAGCCCAAAGAAGTCGGAGGTTCCTCTACAAGAATATCATCACAAGATATGGGATACCATATTCCATCACTACAGATAATGGAACCCAGTTCGCCGACTCTACCTTCAGAAGCCTGGTGGCCAGTATGAAGATTAAACACCAGTTCACCTCGGTGGAGCATCCGCAAGCAAATGGACAAGCCGAGGCAGCCAACAAAGTCATACTGGCAGGGTTGAAGAAAAGGCTACAAGATGCAAAAGAAGCCTGGGCTGAGGAGCTCCCACAAGTGTTATGGGCTTACAGGACAACGCCCCAATCCGCCACTGGAGAAACGCCCTTCCGATTAGTCTATGGCGTAGAAGCCATGACACCAATAGAAATCAGCGAACAAAGTCCAAGGGTGATTCTCCACGATGAGATCGGAAACATACAGGGACATAAAGAGGAGCTCGATTTGCTCCCCGAAGTCCGAGAAGAAGCCCAGATAAGAGAAGCAGCGCTGAAGCAAAGGATGACTACAAGATACAACAAAAAAGTCATTCGAAGAACCTTCACCCCAAATGACTTGGTCTTGATCAGAAACGACATTGGAGTTAACAAATCAGGGGAAGAAAAACTCGCTGCTAGTTGGAAGGGACCATACAAAATGAATGAGGTCTTAGGAAAAGGTTATTATAAAGTGACCGACCTGAATGGCACCGAGTTACCAAGGTCGTGGCATGCTTGTAACATGAAAAGGTACTATAGTTAAAAGCGAACTCTACTCCTTGATGTACTCTTTTCCCAGCTTCATGATTTTTTCCCAAAGTCAAAGGGTTTTTTCTAGAGAAGGGTTTTTAACGAGGCATCATAGTAGAGGCTAAGGGAAAATAAGCTGTCAGAAGCCCTTAGTAGCAGTAAGGTACCTCCTCAATAAATAAAGATCTTTTTTACAATATCTCTTATAAATTCCTTCTTGCTTTTTTCTTTCTACGAAACGCGCCGACTTAAGCTCGATAAAACGTGAAAATCCTATGAACCGACCTAGATGGTCGTCAGGATGAAACGACAAGGTACAAGTCGGTGTAAAGAGGTTATAAAAGTCGATGGTAAGAGACTCGGAAATACACCGACTCATAAGTCGAAGTGAAAATCCGAGTAGAAAGGAAAACACATCGCAAAAATAACCTAAGTCATAGGAACTCAACAAATCACAAAGTTGAGTATAAGGAATAGCAAGAGAGATCGAAAACCTATTAAAGCGTAAGTACTGTCCTGAAGCCCTTAGAGAAAAGGAACCCAAAAGGACAGACAGCCAGGAGAAAGGTTTTCAAAACTGAGAAGATCAAAAATGGTTTTTTCCAAAAAAATTAAAATCAGAAAAGCATACACGCAAAAGATAACTAAAAACCCTTATCCAAAAAAAGGGTATTTCTTTTTTCAAAAACTTAAAACCCTTATCCAAAAAAGGGTACTTATAAATATTTTCTTGACGGCCTTAAAAGGCCAGAGAAATGTTAAGTTATCATCACCACCAACAAACAAAAAAGAGTTTAAAAAATGAGGGACCCACAGGCCGGGCCCCTATATAGCTAATAAATCTTTAAAGAGGAGTAGACGGATCACCACCAGAGTCGGGAAGAGAAGTCGGAGCGCCACCAGAACCAGGGAGAGAGGCATCCATAGGAGATGGAGAGGAAGTCGGAGGAACCTTTGAAGAGCTCGGAGCATCCTTTGAGCGAGGAGGGGACTCAATAATCCTCTGCCCCCGAGTCTTCAAGTCTGACTCAGAAATAACTTGGGGGGCAGAAGGAGACACTATAGCATCAATGACGACCTTGTCAGGATACAAAGGAGAGAGATCCAAGCCAGGAGCAATGACTCCGACTTGCTCCTTAAAAATCCTCCAGGCCTCTTCAGATCCCTCGGCAATAGAGTCCTCCAACTCGGCATAGGCAGTCCGAGCATTCAGCAGATCTTTTTTCACAACCACAAGGTCCTCAAAAAGGCTTGAATAGCTCTCCTGCGCTTTCAGCCTTAAACCGACCTCCATGTTGCACTGGGCCTGCAACTTGCTCTCCCTCTCCTGGAGACCCTTCCTCTCCTCCTCTAGTTTGGCGACCTCCTCCTTCAACTTCTTCTCATGTTCTTGATATAAAAGAAGTCTCTCCTCCAACTCTTTAGCCCTGGAGGACGAACCAAGAGAGCTAAGAGGAGTCTTCTCGAAAATATCAAGAAATTTGGTGCACACCGCCGCCGCCCTAATACTCTCCTGAGCCAGAATAGTGAGGTGGTTCTGGATAGAAACATCGTCCAAGCCTATACGGGCATGAGGATAGATGTACTTCTGGATAAATTCAGGGGCATCCACCTTAGCTTCACCCTCGAAAGAAGAGCTAGGCTCTAAAGCCTTGCGCTTCTTCCTTTCAGGCTCAGGGGAGGATCGGGGGGAGGGGACGGCTGAGAAGGAGCAGAAAAGGAGATAACAATAGGTTCAGAAGGGGTCCCCAAACTACGGGAAGAAGAGGAAGGAGGAGGAAGAGAGGAGCTAGTTACCCTGACGCCACCGGTCCTGGCGTGAGACCTTGCCTTAGCCTCCTGAACCCTTTGATAAGACTCATTTGAATTCTTCCTCGCCATCTCTGCAAAAGAGAAACAATTAGTAAAACAAGTCGGTAACTACAAAGTCGGTAACCACAAGTCAGAAACAAAGTGGATAAGTAAAAGCTACCTAGTTGCGACTGGACGAAGGATGGCGCCCCCTGGAGAAATTTTTTAGTGTCCAAATATGGGGCCCTCCCCCACACTTCTCGGAGGAACCCCACAATGGCTGCCTCCACTTCGTCCAGGTCATCCAGACCATATTTCTCACAGGGGGAGGCCTCCAGCCAGTATAGAGGAAAGCGAGGAGAAGAATTCTCATCCAAGAAAAAGGGGTGGTGACCCTCTACAGCTTGCACTTTGAAAAAATAATTTTTGAAGTCATGGAAAGACTCATCAAAAAGGGTGAAGACCCTCCGACCTTGTATAGCCCGGAAGGACACCCATTGTTGTTTATTATTTTGCCCACTGAAGGGCTTAGTCATATGGAAGAGAAAAAAGAAAATCCTCAGGGAAGTCGGAAAGTCTAAAGCATGGCTGACAAATTGATAAATTTTCAGAAAACCCCAGGAATTGGGATGAAGCTGGGTAGGTGCAACACGGCAGTGGCGTAAAACATCAATCTCAAAGTCGGAAAAGGGAAGGAAAACGCCCAGGCGGGTAAGCATGCTCTCATACATGAAAAAGAAATGAGGGGCTGCCTCCGAAGCCCTCCCAAAACAGACCCAGTCTTCTGGACCCGGGGCAAGTAGTTCATACTTCGGCTCATCCTCATCAGAGGTGCAGAGCCGGTGACGAGTGCGAAGATCAGTAAGAAAATCAGTGTCGACCCAAGGTTCCTCCCCCAGGACTGTGACATCAACCCACTGAGCAAGACTTTCAACAGAAGACATTTTCTTTCTTTTAAAAAGGGTTTTGGTAAAGCCTACAAAGGAAAAAGAAAAGAAAATAAAAAACATGGTCTCTAAGGGGGAAGTACGGAATCAAACAGAAACCTACGAATCAACCTATCCACCCAAAAAATAAAAGCATGCAAACTGAAAGCATGTTGCAAAAGAAGAAGAAGAAAAATCTAACCTTTATCTGAAAAAGGTTGGAGGAAGTGAAAGCCTTCAAACGCAAGAATGCTGCACGAACAGGTGAAGAGGAAATTTGAAAAATCGCAGAAACGAAACAATGAAAGAGAGGGAAAGTATTTATAAACACGTTAGGGGCATAATGGTAAAATGGGGCAGTCATTAATGGGTGCACCGTTACCAAGGTAATCAATACCTACGCGAACCTCTAACAGACGCAACGTTTGATTAGACGTAACTGTGAAAAATAAAAAATAACGAAAGTCACGTCGGTTCCAAACAAACACGTCGGTTCCCTCCCAAGTCGGCTACGTTCCCGAGTAGATTACTCGAACCCAAAATCTTAAAAGAAATTGGGCTCGAGTAGGGGCACTGTTCATACCCTGGCCCAACGATAAGGCCCAGGTACAAATAAAAGGCCCAATCCAAAGGGTTGAGCCTCACCTAGCACCGACCTTCCTCCTGGGAAGTCGGTTCTTATTACGACTTATCCTAAAGAAGTCGGGGACGAGGTTTAGCTGGCAGATAATCACTCGTTTAAATGAGTAACTGTCCCTAGAATCTCTCTAACCACTTCCAGGAGCCATATCTCAACCTCCCTAAGATAAAGGGACGGTTATCACCCTAAAAAAGTGGCACTACTTCAACCGTGGTTATTGGTTCACCACTATAAATACACTAACACCTCTCAGGTATCTCTAAGTCCCAATACTCTTTAGACCTGCTCACACCCTTGCTGACTTAGGCATCGGAGTGTCTTTGCAGGTACCACCCCCATTCGTTCATACTCACAAGTCAGACGGAGGCCCTCAAGGCGCAGACCCGCTCAAAGACTTCCTTCCTCAGACGATTAGGCCAACCCAGCGAGTCCAGCCCAATAATCTCCGGTTACCCATCGTATCACTATGTACTAAAATTGTGTTTGAAATTTCTATTATACCAAAAGCATTCTTAAAAATTGGCCAACATGATCTACCTTGGTTCTTGTTTATTTTTTTATTAACGACTTATGATTGTAATTTAATAACGTAGATTGTTAGGATTTAAATGATAGTTAATTAAATAACTCACTAATGTATTATGAAAATTTTATGTTTACTTGAGTATGACATTGATTAGGATAAAGTTTTAAAATAATTTGAAATTTACATCATACACAAAAGTTGTGTTTGTGATTCGCATTACACAAAAAAAAAAAAAAAACATTTTTGAAATTGGTTAACATGACATACTTTAGGTTTTGAATCATTTGTTGGGTATATGAAGATGGTAAAATGACAAAATTTTATATTTATACAGTGATTTTAAAGTATGATTAGATCGCTTTTTTTAGAGAGATATTAGTCCCCACACTTTGTTGCTATAGAATTGATGACAATACTCTCCCAAGATACAATGAAACTTAAGAATTTCTTAATTAGCAATAGTAAAAAATTTTCAACTCTCTTGAACAAAGAAAATCTTTTAATAGTTAATTAAAATGTACACTTAGTACTTGTATATCTGAAATAATGGATAAGGACTTATTTATGCATATTGCTCGTAACAATTATGATTAGTTATGTATACAAATGGTTGTGTCTTTTCTATTGCCAATAGATACAATATTTTGAACATACGCAATTCTTAGGTAGCGTTTGTTATGAGGTACTGAGATAGAGACTAAGAGACTAAGACTCATCATCATGTTTGTTAGTTTAGAGACTGGTACTAAAATTTCTATCTCTGTCCCTAAAATTTTAGTATTTCAGTACCTCCCAAAAAATAGGGACACAGGGGACTAAAATTTTTAGAGATAGAGACTGAAACTTTAATAACATTTTATACCTAAAATATCCTCATTTCAATTAATTAATTCTAATTTTACCCTTTGTACAAATTAAATTAAAGTTTCATTCTTGTTTCAATTTTTGTCCCTCACTTTGCACCAAACGGAATACTGAGATTTATTTCAATCTCTGTCTCTTAGTCTCTATCTCTCAGTCTCAGTTTTTCTATCTCTATCTCTCCACCAAACGCTACCTTAGAGACGATGATATGAATTAAAAAAACATGCATTTTGAAAACTTTAAGGAGAGTTCGGGAGAGAGTAAGGCGAACTCTATAAAAATTATAGAGTTCGGGGGTAAGGCGAACTTGCTATTTTTGATAGAGTTCGCTGGGGTCCGACAAACTTACCAAATACAAAAAAATCGTATTTGGAGAATTAAAGTCCAAAAATCGTGTTTGAGAAAATAATAAAATTTTTTATTTTATTTAAAAAAAAATCAAAATTAAAAGTTATAGTTTATATTTGAAATCTCTGATACAAAAAAAATCATTAGCGTTGATTTTTTTATGAATAATTTTATTATTTTTTAATTTCAGTCGTTGATCGTTAATAAGACGATTTTTAACCTTTTTTTTTACATTCTCCCTCTTCGATTCATTTAAATCGTATATAGTGATTTTAATGTAAATCGTTATTAGTCCTATATGCGTGCATAAAATACTCATATTCTTATTTTTCGTATTATATGTATCTAATAGTCATATTAAAAATATTATTATATTATATATTGTTCATATGCTGGCCCAACGCTAAGACCTAAGTCTAAATAAAATGCTCAATCCAAAGATTAGCTTTTACTCGACACCGACCTCCTCTCAAGAAGTTGGATCTAACACAGACTTGCCCTAAGGAAGTCGGGATCAAAGATTAGCTAGCAGATAACCCTTATTCAAATAAGTAACTGTCCCTAAAATCTCTCAACCCACTTCCAGGGGCTGTATCTCAACTTCCCTAAGATAAAGGGACAGTTATCCACCTAAAAGGGTGGAACTACTCCAGCGGTGGTTATTAGTTCACCACTATAAATACACTGACACCCCTCAGGTATCTCTAAGTTCTAATATTCTATAAACTTGTAAAATCCTTTGCTAACTTAGGCATCGGAGTGTCTTTGCAGGTACCACCCCCCATTCTTTCACATACACAAGTCGGACGGCAGCTCCCAGACGTGAGTCTAGTCAGAGACTACCTCCACTCCACACGTGGGCCAGTCTTACAAGCCCAACCCATTAACTACAGGTTACCTACGTAACATTGGCGCCGTTGCCGTGGACCTGGAGATCAACCCATGATGGCAGACGAATTCAGCGAGGATGGAAACACAGCTTCTGACTCTGAGCAAGAGAATCATGACGTTGGCCATAACGACAGAGCGATAGTCACTTACCAAGGGGTGACCAACCAGAACAAAGAAGACCCCTCAGGGGTAAAAGACCCAAAGGAGAACCCCTCTAAGGGACATGAATCAGGAAAGGAAGGGCAGCCCCATGCGACCGACTTCATGGGTTTGTTCCATGGCCATCAGGGGCGCCTGAAGCAGTTGGAGCAAGAGCTGGAACGACAGCGAGAGGCAGAGAGAAATTTGAGGAACGAGATGGAGTGACGAAAGGAGCTTGAGGAAAAACTCCTAAGGCTAGAATCCGCTATTAAAGCTCGGAACTCTTGCAGTGACTGAGAAGACTCTCGCTTGGGAGGAGAAGATCCGTTCAGTGAGGACATTATGAGGGCAAAAGTACCAAGAAACTTTAAAAGCCCTGATATAGACCTCTACGACGGAACCACGGATCAAAAGCATCATTTAAGTAATTTTAAAAGTCGAACGTACCTAGCCGACGCTTCTGATACTACTCGCTGCAAGGCTTTTCCAACAACCCTTACTAAAGCAGCGATGAAGTGGTTCGATAGCCTCCCCCCAAGGTCGGTCACTAGTTTTGATGACCTCTCGCGTAAGTTCCTCATGCAATTTTCAATCCAAAAGGACAAGGTAAAGCACGCACCGAGCCTCCTGGGAGTAAAACAGGAGGTCGGAGAACCTTTAAGGGATTACATGGAAAGGTTCAACAAAGCATGCTTGGAAATTCAAGACCTGCCCACGGAGGCAGTAATCATGGGCCTAGTGAATGAACTCCGAGAAGGCCCCTTCTCCCAGTCCATCTCGAAAAGGCACCCCACCTCCCTGAGTGATGTACAAGAGAGAGCCGAGAAGTACATCAACATGGAGGAAAACGCCAGGCTCCGAGAGCCAAGTTGGCGACCTGGGCACTTTCACTCATCAAAAGAGAAAGAAAAAGAGTCCAAGAAGAAAGAGGAAGTCGGCCCTGAAAGGCCTAGGAGATATCACTTCTATACTCCTCTCCAAGTATCCCTAGTAGATGTATACAGAAAAATTTGGCATACCGAAAGGCTACCTCCCCCTAGGCCCATCAAAAATAAAAAGGGAGGGAGTCGTGGCGACTACTGTGAGTACCATAAGTTATATGGTCACTCAACAAATGCTTGTTACGACCTCAAAAATGTGGTAGAAAAACTGGCCAGAGAAGGTCGGTTGGACAGATATCTCATGGAAAGGTCGAACTATCATGGCAAAAGGAAGCGAGGTGATGAGGACCGAAGAGACCCATCACCACAAACCCCAGAAAGACATGTACACATGATCTCAGGAGGGTTTGCTGGAGGTGGCCTCACAAAGTCATCTCGAAAAAGACACCTAAAAGAAGTCTACCAAGTCGGGGGTGAAACTCCCGACCTTCCAACCATCTCCTTCACTAAAGAAGACGGGCAAGGAATCATTTCTGGACATGACGATCCAGTGGTGATAACCATGATCCTTGCCAATGCCTATCTACACAGAACCCTGGTAGATCAGGAGAGCTCGGCCGATATCCTGTTCAAACCAGCATTTGATAAGCTGGAGTTGGATGAAAAGGAATTAAGAGTTTACCCTGACACCTTATATGGGTTGGGAGACACGCCAATAAAGCCACTGGGATTCATACCCCCTACACACAACTTTCGGAAAAGGGGCAAAGTCCAAAATTCTGAGCATCGACTTTATAGTCGTTGATGTGGGTTCAGCTTACAACGCCCTGATAGGTAGAACCACCCTAAATTGGCTCGGAGCAGTGGTGTTTTCACTCCCCACCTTTGCATGAAATTTCCAACACTAGAGGGAATTGCAACCATTAGGGGAGAGCAGAAATTGGTGAGAAAATGCTACAATGAAAGCCTAAACCTAAGAGGAAAGGGTAAGGAGGTGCACACCACTGAGCTCGGAGGAATCAAGGCTAAAGAAGAGTTGCGACCACAACGCGGAGGAAAAACTGAGGAGGTACAGGTTGGAAAAGAGGAAGGAAAAAACACCTACATAGGAGCCAACCTGAAAGAAGATTTGAAGCAGAAGCTTATAAGGCTCCTACGAGAGAATTCCGACCTCTTCACATGGAAAGCCTCCGACATGCCAAGGATAGATCCCGAACTCATGTCACATAAACTATCGGTATACCTCAGATCGCGACCTGTTCAGCAAAGAAGGCAGAAGCTCGGACCTGAACGAGCTCAAGTAGTAGAAGAGCAAGTAAAAGCCCTCCTAGAAGCCGGCTTCATCAAAGAGGTCAAATATCCGGCATGGCTTGCGAATGTGGTGCTGGTCAAAAAGCAAAACGGCAAGTGCAGGATGTGCATCGATTACACTGACCTGAACAAGGCGTGTCCTAAAGACGCATATCCACTCCCCAACATTGATACCTGTTCCGAGGGTTACCTGAAACTGTAGGTCGATCTTGGTCGAGATCTCCTGTGCTGGTCGGAGATGACGTGTTCGGCCTGTGGGTGGTGGCCGGAGCTGTCGTGTCCGACTTGTGGGACTGACTGCACTGCTGATCTTTCGTCACCGGAGGGTGGGGGGTACCTGCAAGAGACTCCGATGCTTAAGTTAGCATGGGTATTAAACAGGTTTTTAGTATGAGTATTTATAATGATTGTAGGCTGACCTTCTTAGATAAGATAAGTTATTTTATCTTTGGGTGAGGTCAACTTATCTTCAAGGGAACTGCCCTTATTTCTATAGGCTTGAGCTACCTTCTAGTCGGAGACTATCTCCACTCTACACATAGACCAATCTTACAAGTCCAACCTATTAACTACAGGTTACCCACGTAACATATATATACTAAAATTAATTATTAAACTTAATTATTAATATAAAATATATGTTAAAATATAAATATAAATTAAAAATAAATTAAATAATTAATAATTAATTTTAATAACTGATTTTGATGGATAAAAAATAATTTTTTTTCTAAATAAAAAGCGATGATCTACTGTGCCGCGGTGGTTAAAAGAGAGAAATCAGAAATTTCAAACGTTTTATAATGGGGTTAAAGAAGCTATAAAGTAAAGTGGCTGAGATCGTCAACGTTGGTGGTTGAGGAATGGGTCGGTGGGGGCGTGTGGACTCCCCCTTCCATTGCTGCTTTTGTTGATTCGTCAGACGAAGACAATATCTTCAATTCTCCCCATTCATCCCCCTCCCTAATTCCCTCCTTTTCTTCATTATTAATGTAATTGCAACCTGCACCTCACATGCACCCAATCCGATCCATCCCTCTTCAATTCCATTTCTAATTTCAACCACCCATCCCTATTCCATGGCGGCAGCTTCTTCCTCCTCTGCCGCCACCGCCGCTCTTCCGTCCCTTCGCACCTCCGCCTCATTCCCGCGCTCTCCTTCCCAACTCCCCCTCTTTTCCAAACCCTCCTCCATCGCCGGCGCTCGACTTTCCGCAAGATCAACACCATCTATCAACCCTAGATGCGACGCCGTTTCGCAGGGAAACGGGACCCCTCCAAAACCGATCTCTTCCACTCCTTCCCCTCTCGAGCTGCTCAAGTCTTCCGCAGCTAACAGTAAGTCTTTCGAATTCCGCATAAAAGTTTCAATCTTTTCAAGCCCAGGAAACTGACGATACATAATAGGATATAGGATAGGATGTGGATTTTGGTGTTGACTTTTTGGTTTGTTTGGTTTACCCCCTTTAGGATATACTAAGGAAAAGAGCAGCATTATTGCCATTGGACTCAACATTCACACTGCTCCAGTTGAGATAAGAGAGAAGCTTGCAATCCCAGAAGCCCAGTGGCCTCAGGTCATCACTGAGCTCTGTGCTTTGAACCATATTGAAGAGGCTGCTGTTCTTAGCACGTGTAACCGAATGGAGATATATGTTGTGGCCCTCTCACAGCACCGTGGTGTTAAAGAAGTAACTGAATGGATGTCAAAGGTACTCTTCCGTCATATCATTGTTGTTGTTGTTGTTTGACAAACATGTCATATGTTACTGAAACCGTTGATATTGTTTCCTTGGCAGACAAGTGGGGTTCCGGTACATGAGCTTTGTAAACACCAAATCTTGCTATACAACAAGGATGCCACACAGCATCTGTTTGAAGTAGCTGCTGGGCTTGACTCTCTTGTTCTTGGGGAAGGTCAGATTCTTGCTCAGGTAAAACAAGTTGTGAAGGCTGGACAAGGAGTTGACGGCTTTGATAGGAAAATTAGTGGGTTGTTCAAGCAGGCAATCTCTGTTGGAAAACGCGTTAGAAGTGAGACTGACATTTCGTCGGGATCAGTTTCTGTCAGTTCTGCAGCCGTGGAGCTGGGACTAATGAAGCTTTCAGAGTCTTCCTATGTCGATGCTGGAGTATTGGTAATTGGGGCAGGAAAGATGGGTAAACTCGTAATTAAACATTTGGTAGCAAAAGGGTGCAAGAAAATGGTTGTTGTTAACAGAACTGAAGAGAAGGTCAATGCTATTCGTAATGAGTTGAAAGATGTTGAAGTTGTTTACAGGCCTCTTTCAGAAATACTTGAATGTGCTGCTGCAGCTGATGTTATCTTCACCAGCACTGCATCTAAATCCCCATTGTTCACAAAAGAGAATGTCCATATGCTTCCTCCAATTAGCCGAGGAGAAAGAAGGCGACTTTTCATTGATATATGTGTTCCCAGGAACGTAGAACCGAGTGTGTCGGATCTGGATAATGCACTTCTGTACAATGTGGATGATCTGCAGGAAGTTGTAGTAGCTAACAAGGAGGACAGACTCCAAAAAGCAAGAGAAGCCCAGGCTATTATCTTGGAGGAATTGAATAAATTTGAAGCATGGATGGACTCGCTGGAAACTGTCCCTACCATTAAGAAGTTTAGAGCTTATGTTGAAAGGATTAGAGCCTCTGAGCTGGATAAGTGTTTGTCCAAGATCGGTAATGACATATCAAAGGAGCAGAAAGAAGCAATTTATGCACTTAGTATGGGTATTGTGAACAAGTTACTTCATGGTCCCATGCAACACCTGAGGTGTGATGGGAATGATAATCGCTGTCTGAATGAAGTACTTGAGAACATGCGTGCTCTTAACAGAATGTATGATCTGGAGACAGAAATTTCCGTGATGGAAGAGAAGATTAGAGTCAAAATGGGACGGTCTCAGAAGTGAGGTCGTCTTAATTTTGTCCTCATTTTTATATGGTGCCTACAATCATCACCATTTTGTATACTACAATAGTAAATTGAGGCCCTTTGGAGGGAAATTCTTTTCATTATTTGTTTAACACTATAGAAGTGCATAGATGTAGATGTCACACACTGAATTGAGCTTGTCACAATTTTCGAGTTGTGCTTGTTACAGCGGATGGTAGTTAACGATTCATGATCGTGATGAGACATTTGATTATTCATGTAAAATAATTGCAAATTAAAGTCGTTGCTTTGTATATTTTTCGTCAAATATCTTTATCTGCTTTCCTCCTTTTTTAATTATTTGGTCTAATCTACATTACAATACTAATGCTACCACTTAACAACTTTTTTTATCGATCTTCCACCTGCAAATATAAATACTCTAACCCCCTCAAAATTTGTCTAAAACTATTGCTAACTTAGTTTCCTATAGAAAGAATCTGAATCTCATGTTCGGGTCCATTCAAATAACCCTCGTAACAGTTACCTTCCAAATTTGATTAGCAAGATGATCACAACGTTGCTGATTGATAGAGATGTTTTCTGTAATAGCAGGGATGACGGTTTCTCCTTTTAAGACTAAAATTTGTTTTGTTCTATTAATTGTTTTATTCTTCTTTTTATATATAATACTCTGATCGTTAACATTGTCTTATCTAACGTCATCATCTTAAATTGAATACAACTTTTCTACTCGATTCTTCTTCCATAATCTGTTCACTGTCAGCCCTTAGAATATCTGCTGAAAACAATTCTTCGTTCACTTCTGGTTGGACCTCAACAGTAGATTCTGCTGTGAGCACTGAGCAGTGTGCTTGTCAATACAATAGCGTTGTCACAGTTGTGATCTACTACATATCGAAATAATAACAATAATAATAAGAGAATTTAGTCAAAATTATGTAAAATTAATAATTAAAAATTATTAAGATAATTTAGTCAAAGCCAATGAGTAATAGCTCAAATGGCATAGTCTCCCCATACTCAATTAAGAGGTTGCGGGTTCGAGTCTCCTATCTTTGGTAAAAAAAAAAAAAAAAAAAAGATAATTTAGTCAAAATTATGTAAAAAACAAGAAATTAAGTTTTCACCAATCTGTATGGAGAGAGCCAGCCGCCAAAGAAAGAGGGGGAAGTGTCTGGTTCCTTTTGTTCCTATGTAACGGTCCATGCACAAAATACAAGCACCAACTAGGCAACTAGCACTTACATTGCAAGGAACACGAGGGTACAAACGTAACTTCATAGACGATTTCACGCGAGTTGACACCAATTTAGATTTGCGTGACACATAAACATTAAACACTCTCATTCTATCTACCACTTTCACGACCTCAGTTATTATTCCTTCCCTCTCACGCTCTCACCTCACCCCTCAGGTAACGCAATAACTAACTTCCTCTCATTTTAATCCCTATTTTTTCTGTTTTCCCCCTCTCTTTTTGCTGTTATTTTCCCCTTTTTCCTCCTTAACCTTGTTGCACCAATTCGAAGGTTTTTAGACAAAATCAACGACAAAGTAATCGAACCTTTTCTTTTCCCCCGAAGGCTTTGTTTTGTTCTGTTTCGGTGCTTCATTCATCATGTGGAGTCCACCGTTTCAAAGGTGTGAATTTGTTTCGTTTTGTTGGAACCATTTCGTGGCAATCAGGGACTGTGTGATCTTCTCACAAGGGGTTTGAATATATTATATACAACACTTCTGAAGTAAAAGAATATGAGCTTTGCACTTTTTTGTCTCTGCTGTTTTATCCCTATGTAAATTTCATTCCACTAGGATCCAATTTGCTATTGAATGCATTATTTTTAATTCTAATTAAAAGTTTGGTGTTTTTATTTTATTTCGTTATTTGAAGGAGTTTGAGCCCTTTGTTCGGTGTGCGTGTGACATAAGCATGCTCTTGAAAATTCTGTTCCTTTGATGATTTTAGTCTGCATTTGTTATTTCACGCTTCACGTTATACGTAAGTGTCTGTAACGCTTCTGCAGGGAATTTGTTGGGTTTGCGCTTTGGGGTTCATAGTGATAGTGCATGCTTTCTCTGTCAAAAGTTTACTTATTTTGACCATTGTGATCGCATTTACCATTTTGATACTATTTTATGGGCAAGATTGATTTTATATGAAAGATACATTTTTGTGAGCCTGTCTACACTCTACATTCTCCTCTAATCAGTCAATTTTCTGTTTATATCCCCGATTGAGATGTACCTCTTGATCTATGTTAATTAGTCATAATTATAGGATATTACTACTGCTCAATTAGTACTCAAAGAGGGTAAAAAGGGAAGGTTACAGGATAATAGGTCTGTTGGTGGCTGGTTGAAATCCTTGTAATCTTCTGAGTATATAGTATTTTGAATTCTCCTTGGGAGTGGTTGATAAGAGGCTATAAGACAGATGTGAAGAAACCTTTATGCAAACCTTCTTTCTTGCAACCTTTTAATAAATACAATTGGTGGTAACTGCTTTTTGTCAAAATTTTATAGGAGTCTCTCTCTGACTTAAACCTAAGATGGACCTGAATGACATTAGAGATGCATTTGACCATGTGGCAAAGAAGCAGAAGTTATC